>NC_056583.1:5394744-6084744 GCF_018340385.1 Cyprinus carpio
CCCACCCCCAACCCAACAACCTGAAGCCGAACGGAAAGAGGAAAACCATAGCAAGAGTTGCCAACAACAGATGGAAAATAAGTGTTCATTTGTCTTTTAGGAGCATTGCATTATATGTTCTCAGACAGCTGCATTTGTTCCTGCGAAGGAAATTCAAATAAATGTTAATGCAGTGTGCTGATCTTTTCTGAAGTTTGTCACCCCCTCCGGGCAGCTATTGTGGAATCTTATATTTTAAAGTGAGGGGGCCGGCTGCGTTTGTCAGGAAGCACAATGTGGCTTATTGTGGTGTCTGGTGCCAAGCCCCCGTCACTCACGATGACTAATCTGTTATTATCATCAGCCGATCATTTCATGTCTAATAAGCTTGGGGGGAGTAGCGAAATTCAAAAAGCCTTATTGTAAATATTAAAAATCTCAGACTTTGTGCTGTTTACATCTCTTAGGCTAATTAATGCCCTATTTGCTTGCAGTGTTTTCTTGCTAATTCATTTTGCTTCATCATATGGCTCTGAATATTGTGTGCATGAAGGGTTTATTTATTTGCTAATCAAATTTATTCCGCTCAAGAGTTTTATCTTAAAGCCTACTGTGTCATATTTGACACACAAATTTAAGGCCTCTAAATGATCAACGTGATCAAAACTTTGCTGAAAAACCTAAATCTAAAATGTGCCTTGTGCTGTCTGCTTGATAGATTATACTTTTTTTTTTTTTTTTTTTTACGATTTATACTTTTAGTAAAATATTATATTTTTTGTAAAAGGCCTTTCAGTATTATTCTAAAAAAGTCCAGCTAGTGCTCGTTGCTCACATGTCATTTTGCTGTGAAATTTGTATAAAGTAAGGGTAAGAATAACTTACTTATATATTTTTAGTAATATTTTAAGATTGAACACTTACTGGACTGAAGCACCTTAGGTTTACTTGATTATGCTTGTTTTTTTGTTTGTTTTTTAAAATCATGTTAAAATATGAGTATCAAATATAAGACATCGACGGTGCCTGTAAGGTGACATGGTCGGTTCACTTTTGTCGTGGGGAGTGGATCTTGATTTTTGGGTGCATGTAATTTTGTATTGTCGTTTAGATTTTTTTGTTTTTGTAGTTTCATCTTTATTTCGTGGCCTCGAGATGCTATGTTGAGGGAACGACATCCATTTCTCTTGGCCACGACTTTTTATGTTGAGGGAACGACATATTTTTCCCATGGCCACGAGTTTAATGCGTAAACAAACCTGCGTAACCATAGCAACCAAGGATTATCAGAGAAAATATTGCATATTTTTGTTCAGTTTGGGCAACATGTAGGTGTTTCTTTCTTTCTTTTTGCACTCCATATTCTTTTATATCATACTACTGTATACGAGCCAGAAAAGCCTGATGTATTAAACATAATACTCAACAAAAGCCATTTGCAAACTGCTAATTATTTATACACATTTTGTCTGAAGGTACAATACATTTTGTACTGTATGTCAGGCTTTATAGGGTTCATATCCAGAAAATTCTCCAGGTTGCATTATATACCTGACTACATTTAAAATTCTAGTTTTACAAACTAAGAAATTACAATTATGTCAATAATTATCCCCCTTCATGTTCTTGTTTTTCTTCTGTGGAACACAAAAGGAGAACTTAAATTTGTCTGTTCCTCACACAAAGCTGTCAGATGACTTCAGAACACTTGAAATGTAATGTACAAATCATATAGGCTTCTTTTATGGTGCTTTTGTCATTTCTGCAGCTTGACAGACATGTTATATATACATTTGTGTTCCATGAAAATGTATGCATCTGACACAATGGCTGAGTACATGATGACAGAATTTTGGTTTCTTTCTTTGCATTGTTAAATTTAACCTCATTGATGTTTTTTTTAGAGGATGTGGTATTGCTCTCAGGGGGCTGCTCTCAAACCCCCAGGTGATTTGCACTAGTTTGCAGAAAAGGAAGACAGCTGCATGCCTTCAAAGCGGAGAGAAACTATGTTCCTGTCAGCTGATATTTATTAAGTTAGCTGTTAGCCCTTTGAGACAGTAGAACAAAGATAAGGGCATCTTATCTTTAATATCTTATCTTTATTTAAATAAATAAATAAATAAATAAATCAAATGGCAGTTAGATGTATTTCCCCTATTTGTTCTTCCTGTTTTTGATTAAATAAAATCTTTACAGTTTCATGGTGGGTAAAACATATTTTTCCAAATAAAGGTCCAAATAAAACGAGAAAAAAAATCTAATTAAATGTGCGCCACTAGCATCACCAAAGAGAACTACAAAAATAATGATTCAATGTGTGCTCTTTTTTTTTTTTTTTTTTTTTTTTTTTTTACTATTTTGCCCCGATCCCTCCCTCAATCTGACATTGGTCAGATGAAAGGATAGCCCCGCCCCAAATTTATTCCATTGGTTGAGGAATTGCTGCTGTTTTGCTAGTTAAGATGTTCAAATAAATATTCAAATAATAACTGATTGTGCCACTGAGGGCCGTTTGCACAACAACGGTTTCAGCCAAAAACTGGAAACTTTTTATGCGCTTTGCCTGTTCTTTTACACGACAACAGCGTTTTGGGGACTGAAAACACATATTTTTGAAAACGGGTTTCAAAGTGCATTTTTTTGAAAACGGCATCATTATCGTTTCTTTGTAAACACCCAATACGGGAATCTTTGAAAATGGTGACATCATATTATGTTAGATATGTAGAGATGCGCAATACGTGTCGATTTTGAAGGCAAGCGCGAACAAACATAACGTTACACAACGGAGTATATGGTACTGTTGTTGCTGCTCAAGAGTTTGCTAACGCTTCTTCAGCAAAGTGTGGATTTACTTTACTAATATTACAACCAACTGCGGAGATGCATCATATACATCATATAATGAAAGTGAAAAAGTGACGTGACATACAGCCAAGTATGGTGACCCATACTCAGAATTCGTGCTCTGCATTTAACCCATCCAAAGTGCACACACACACAGCAGTGAACACACACACAGTGAACACACACAGTGGGCAGCCATTTATGCTGCGGAGCCCGGGGAGCAGCTGGGGGTTCGGTGCCTTGCTCAAGGGCACCTCAGTCATGGTATTGCCAGACCGAGACTCGAACCCACAACCTTAGGGTTAGGAGTCAAACTCTCTAACCATTAGGCCATGACTTCCCCAATCGTCACTTCCCTACAGGTGCTGTTTACTAACAAGATACAGCACCAACTACTGGCCTGGTATATGTAATACAGCGTTTTTGGCTGTTTTCGCGGATATGTGTAAACGCAAATCGTTTTGAAAACGTTGTCGTGTATACGTGAAAATGTTTAAAAACACAAGGGAAAAACGTTTCCGTTTTTGACTACACCGTTGTCGTGTAAACATAGAAATAAACTAGAGCTACTGCATGATTAAATGATAAAATATGGTTGTTTTTTCTTTCATGGTGCAGAACCCCACGGTTCAAGATGGACGGTGATCCTTTAATAAGCACGCTCTTTGTGGCAGCTCTTAGAATTATGAATGATTAATTCTTTGAAAATTCATTGCAAAAGCCTTGTCTACCGCTGACCGCAGAAGAAGAATCAGCACAATAGTGCATTGATAGTATACTATCTTCTTATCCTCTGTCATCTAATCCCTCCTTTGTGTCACACTCAAAATGCTTTTTAATTATTTTCATTGGGTAATGCACTTCTTTCCCTCGGTCTATGGCTATTGTCATCATGTTGAGTCACATGAGTGCCGCCATTGTCTCCAGGCTTCCCAGAATACACTTGCCATTTCCTGTGAACAAGCGCAAGTTAATCGCTTTGACATACATGTCTTTTGTCGCCAGTGTTTGACTGCTGTATATTGAAATTTGTTGTTAAAATAAATAAATACAGGCAGATATGTTGTGTCGAGGATGTTATGGTAATTACATGCATTCGCTGTTTAAAAACATTTGTGTATTAATCAGAAATAGAAGCATAAGTGTATCAATTATTTAATGACATTAGGTTTATGTTACAAAATAACACATAGAATTAAATACTGCTTTGCATTTACTTTTTCATAAAATTAGTTGTGCTCAGCTGTTTTTCCTGGTTGCATCAAAGCCTGGCAATGTGTTAATCTGTCCCTGTCATGCTTATGGATTTCAGAGATGAAAGCTTCTTTATTTTCATTGTTTCGGACTCGACTGGAGATAAATACTGGGGTGCCGCTCAAAGGGCCAGATCGGATCTTTTGTAGTACGTACGAGAGTTGTTCCATGATATCAGGTCTTGAACAGTTCATGAGAATTTTGCAGTACACATTCAATTCCCACGACTCAAGCTCACAACTCTGTGAACCACTTGCTCTGTCATTCTGCTGTATGTTGCACACAAATATACTTGTTATGTTGCATGAAATATATATTTCTAGAAAAAGAAGGAATCTGTTTCAGACATACTGAAAGCAAATACGTTCAATGCACACCAGAAAGATTTAGCAGTGACTTGATTTTTGTGTAATAATATCATAAGTTTGTAATCTTGGTAACTAAACAGCTGCAGAAATAAAGCGTTTCAGCAGCTTACATCAGCCAGTGTATTAGCACTTACAAAGGGAGCCATTTATTTTGAGCCATATAATGCTGCTATGATAATGAACATTTTTTGGTATATACTTATTGAACATATAATTAGTCTGTAATATTTATATAATATATTACAAAATTATACAAAACTACAAAATAAATAAATGTAAAAACAGTTATAATGTGAAATATTATATTTAAATTTTTTGGAATCAGCCAGTTTATGGCCATATATATATATATATATATATATATATATATATATGGATATTGATACTTTTTTCAGCAATCTTTGATTAATAAAAGGGTCAGCATTTATTTCAGAACAAATCTTTTTAAAGATACTATATATAAGACTACTAAATATCTTTACTGTGACTACTAAGCCCAGATTTTTGAATGTTAGTATACATTGTTACTGAAATGTGTGAAATATGCAATATGATTTATTTGATGTGAACTGATTCACTTAGTTTGAACGGATTCAGTTTATCAGCCTCATAACTGGTGACCCTTTAAGGTCAGAAAAACTATTAAAATATCTTAAAAAGCATTGCAAAACTAGTTTAACTGCACAGTTAGGGAAACTATTTAAATAATTGCAACATTAACAATGTTGCTTACTTTGATAATGCTTGCAAAGTAATCATAGATATATATATATTTTTATATTACAAAATATTCTTTTATAGTGGTAGAAATCTATATTTCCTTTTTCTTGAGCACATAATGACAAGTGATCTTTCTTTCCCTTAAACAATATCTGTGTCTTTTGTATGTGTTGTTTTTTCTATATAGAGGCATCATTAGAATAATAAGCTCAACATGTCTCTCTTCTTGTCTCTTCAGAAAGTATAACATTTTGACAACCACATTTGTTCTACCCTGTCATGTTTTACAAGAGCCATTAAATGCAAAGTTTGCTGTGTGGTAATCAATAATACAGACAGTTATATTTGGAACTGGTCCCTCTGTAGGAATATTAGTGCTTTGGCTTGTTGCTAGGGAGCAACACGAATTGTGCTGGAACTATAGCGGACGAATGCCCACTGCTGTAAAATATCGACAGGTGCCATAAATCATAAACAAATGGTTTGGACATCAGGGGATATCCTGGAAAAACGAGCTCAGGGTAATTTAAGCTCAGACAAGCTGAAATCAAAAAAAGAGTAATATTAGAGTATTATGGGTAGAGTTGTGCAACGTTGTGCTGCCCACATCTGTATCACAATATACTGGGTTTAATTATCAAGTGATTCCTTTAGCACGCAAACAGCAATCATACAACCTCGCCAAAGAAACAGTTTCAATAATTGAGTGCAGGAACGCTATGTTTTTCCAAAGCACCCACTCTCTCAATTCAGTGTTTCCTCTCAGTTTGGTGAAAATATCATACCGTGTCCATCATGGAGTCAATGAAAGGCTTGTTTGAAGGGTAATAGTTGAATCGTGAATGCTTCTCGGGCTTTTCAGACAGGCAAGTCCTTGGAGAAGAAGAACAGAAACTGGTGGAGGGTGTATTAGGGACATTTAAATATGAAAAGCTTTATATATTTATGTGAAATTGTGGCAAGTGATTGGTTTTCTGGGGAATCTGTTTATATTATCTCGTTGATGACCCTGTACCATGAGGAGAAAGACAAATAGCTTGAAATACTAAAGTACTGCTGTTTACGGTGTCCTGCTGTCTAACAGAGAACAAAGTCATTGAAAATAGCAGCCTAGAAGGTACTTGAAATTGTCTTTTAAAGGCTAAATTGTTTACAATTTCAAAACCATCAAATATATGTATATATCTAAAAATCGAAACAGTTATTTGGCTAGATTGGCTAAATGTAAAAAAAAATAGTGCTGTCAAACAATTAATCGCGATTAATCGCATGCAAAATAATAATAAAAAATGTTTACATAATATGTGTGTGTGTGTACTGTGTGTATTTATTATGTAAATATAAATACAAACACATGCATGTATATATTTAAGAAAAATATGTAATGTTTATATATGAAATATATTTATACATAATATAAAATAAAAGAATATAAATGTATATACATGTAAATATTTTCAATATATACTGTATGTGTGTGTGTATTTATATATACATAATAAATATACACAGTATACCTTCATATATTATGTAAACAAAAACTTTTATTTTGGACATGATTAATCGGAAATAATTGTTTGACAGCACTAGTAAAAAAGCGATAAAATGTAATACTTTTGTATAATAATAAAATTATAAAATATAATATAATATAATGTAATATAAGTAATACAATATAACATTACAATAATGTAAAATGTAAGTTTTCAAAGACATTCCAAAAAAACTGAATGAAAAGTGGATTGAGTTTAAGTGGACCAAAAAGAGATTTGAATTCGCTTCTAATGTTTAATTATGTTGACATTTATCAATTTAATAATAATAATAATAATAATGATAATAATATGTTTTATTTATATAGCGCCTTTCACGAACCCAAGGACGCTTTACATAAAGTTGATAGATAACATGAACAACAGATACAGTATGCAGTCACATAATCCAAGACATTAGATGTAGCTTCATTATATAATGATAGAATCTCACAGGACAAGAGAGATAGCATTAGAGAGGCAGCAATAGCATTAGAGAATTTTTCAGTGCTTACATGTTTCATGTTTCGGAAGGATGTTGTAGATTTAATTTTAGATTTCGCAAGGGGGACAGAAAAACTAAAGTCAGTGGGTTTATGATCAGATATGTCCATTTCTAGACCCTTGACACAAACATTGTCAATGCCAACAACAGAGCAGATTAAGGGTAAGTCAAGGGTATGAGAATGAGAGCATGTAGGAAAATCAATATGCTGAGATAAACCAAAATAATCCAGTATGGCCATAAAGTCCTTAGCAGAAATACAATCTGAATCAACATGAACGTTGAAATCACCAAGCATAATAATATTGTTATATTGAGCACATGCAATAGTGAGTGAAAATAAATAAATAAATAAATTATATAAAAAATATATATATTTATTGATTTCCCAGAAAATGATAAGCACTTAAAACATTGCTCATGTGTTTGTTTGAACATCATAGCAACACAGCAAGATTGCTTCAGCCAATAGCATGAGTTTGAGGTGGGGCTATTTGTTTGTTGACCAATGGCAGGTGAGGAAAGTGATTGGGAGGAATTAATTTAAAAATATTATTTTTCATTGCTAGTGGATTACAAACTTCACCTTTAAAAAGTCTTTATTTTGGCACAAAGACATTGTTTAATATATAACCCTCTTTTACAGTGACTGTTTATTCTTGTAAGTAACTAAACGGCAGTAATATGAGATGTTAAATTCTAACAGGTTGATTTTCAAATCAAAATAATCGCAATATTATTGTTCTGCAGCCCTTCTTTTGTCCTTTACACCTCCAGATATTTCTGTACATTGTTATTCTGTATTTACAACATGACGATCGTGTTGGGTAGTGTATGTTTTAATCTGTTGTGTCTCTAACATCAGGCATATTGAAGTATCAGAACCAATTTAATGACCCAACAGGGGCGCAGAATCTCAGCAGCCCGCAACATTAATAGATGGATGTTATTTGACTCATTAGAGGTCGTGGCTGTGAATAATAATTAGGGCAAGACTGATTATGCTGAACTCAACTCTAAGACATGCATTTAAAATTTCTCTACAATCTCTGCAAGCACGCATGCGCTCATCACTTCAACATGAAGCACACACACACAGGAAATTGATTTGTGGGTTTATGACTGAAGTGCAATTTTGTTAACTATTATTGATGGGGAGTCTTGCAAATAAAACAGTTGCTGTGGTGATGACACACATTTTCCTTTCATTATTGTGTTCTGTGGTGCAGAGAACACTAATAATAACACACACCAATAACTTTAGCATCAACACACGCTTATTTTAATACAGAAACCAGGACAACTAACAAGCAGCTGCTGTCAGGATTCCAGGAATCTTTCTTTTTTTTTTTTACCTTCTGTCTTTATCCTCATGCTCGAATTGATATTTTAACCTGCATATTTTAAAGAGACAGGTAGCTATTACAGCGTGTTTGTTGAAGCTGACTCATTGACAGGGAGAATATGTTGGGTAAGGGTTGTTTTGGAGGGTGGAGATGTACAGGAATGTAGCCCAAGGCCTCTGTTTGACTTTCTGGGAATTCACTGGCCCGTTTGGTGAAAGGTTTTTTTAATATGTATGTATGTATATATAGTTTATTCATTTTTATTTCATTTTTAGTTGTTTTAGTACAAGTCAAAATTAAAACTAGGGTTGTAGCTGAAACATTTGATTTTAATTTTAAAAATGTAGTAATTTTGTTTTGTTTTTGTCTTTTTTATTTTTTATGTTTATAGTTTTAGTTAAGGTCTTTAAAAAAATGAGAAATATTGACTTGTCAGCTAGCTGATTTTTATATATATATATATATATATATATATATATATATATATATATATATATATATATATATATATATATATATATATATATGTGTGTATGTATACTTTTTTATGTCAAGGTTTGTTTTATTTCAAGAAACAAACAACCAAACAAACTTGTTTTTATGGTTTAGTTTTAGTTAACAGTAATAACCCCGGTCTGCGGGAGATGTTTGGCTGATAATAAACAATTTTAGGCTATACTGAGAGCTCAGGTTTTTCGTATCAAATGGGGCTTTTTTATGTCATAATCTTGGGTTATGGCTTTATTTATATTGTTGATTGGCAAAGAAGCTCACAGAAGACCTGCTGACAGGTAATTTGGATAAATTGCACAGTAAACTCCCATCACAAGCTCAGGCACGTTCGAGAGTGAACTTAAAACAAACATTATGAGATGTTTATCTGAATTTTTTTGTCATGTTAAATGTCATAATTGCAATGTATAGTACACTGGCATTTGTACCTTGGACTGTATGGTGTTTTTTATACTGTTCTCTCTCTGTCTGTCTCCTTGAGCTTTTTGCTCTGTCTTGTAACTTGACATTCTGTTCTTTTTTGAAATAATGAAAAAGTCGAGCCAATATTTCTTTCCATCTAATCAAAACAAAGGTTCTGGTGAAGAAAATAGCTTCATTTGTTTTGATTGATGTCACAGATCCTCAAACCAAGTTTTATAGAACAAAAATATCATGTATTATTAAAACTCATGGGCGTTTAACCACATACGCCTGTGTTTTATGTTTAATTGGTCCTCTTTGGCACCGGCAAGCGGTGGAGAGGTGTTATGTAAATATATTCCCACAGAGGCCCATTTGACATTTGTGGAGCATTTGAGCAGTATACGGGGAGCAAACCGGCATAGGGAAAACGTCCATTCATCCTTATCTGATGAGACATGTTAGGATTACTCATGCAGATTTCAGTCTGTTAATTTTGGTGCCCTTCCTGTGTGTGTTTCCCCCTTCCTCATCACAAAGGCTTCTTGTCAAAGTGTTTTACTGGAAAATTGCATAATGTGATTTTCAGTGCTGTCTAATCATAGTGTAGTGCTTGCCAATTACATTGCTTAACATAAGAAATCCTTTCTTTAGAAAAGGTTAGGTGTTATTATTAGTGTGGCTATAGACCTTGTTTTTGACCTCTTCTACAGCCCAGAGCCAAATCTAATCAAGAAATGTACATTGGATCTCTGTGTGATAAGCATGGCACAATAAAAGACAGATATTTTGAGACCACCCTCGGCTAATTTTTGCTGCTAATGGTGAGTAAAAGAGGGGAGTACTGTGGGTCTTAAATGGGTCTTGAAACTGTTAGCAAATTAAGTCCAATTGTTTTTCTATGCAACAGATTTTAAATAAAAAGGAGGTGCTTAACCTTCAGAAAATATTATTCTTGCTGCTCAGGAGGTCAGATTAAATATTATATTTAATTTTTTAATAAAATAAAAGGCTGTTACAAAAACTGGGAATGATTTGTGAAATTGTGTTATTTTAAATGAAAATTAGTGTATAAATAAAATACTATTTAAAAAGATTACAAACATTATATATAAAAAAACACAACAATGCTTATGAAAACAAATATACAAAATTTCATTCAAATGTTGGGGTTTAGTATTTTTTTTTTAAATAAATCAATACCTTTATTCAGTTAAGATGCATTAAATTGATTAAAAGTGACAGTAAAAATATTTATAATATCTATTCATCAAAGAATCAAAAACTTCAAAAATATAAAGCAACACAACCGTTTTCAACATCGATATTAATAAGAAATATTTATTGAGAACCAAACAGTAGAATGATTTATGCAGGATCGTGATATGAATGATATTGTAATAATTTGAAATGGGATCTGAGTGTGTGACCAATGGCAGATGGGGAAATGTTCAGGAAACCTGTCTGATATCAGTCATTAGTTTCTGTTTGTTCTGTTTGGCGATGCTAGTGGTGCAGAAATTAAATGTAAAAAACTTGTTTATGGCTCTCAGCAGCAGAATGTTTGCGGCCGTTTTGTGTGAATAAAGCTAGTTCTCTCCAAGGACGCCATCGTTTGAGGTTTGCGACTTGCCTGTCATACTACGAGAGCTTGTATTCTGAGTTGTCAGGTTTTTGAGGTCGAGAGATGCGATGATACTTGGATTCTGTTGAGAGTTTTTTTTTTTTTTTTTTTTTTTTTTTTTTTTAGATCTCTGATCTCCAAGAACTGAGTGACGTGGCTTCCTGCCCAGAATCTTTTATATTGCCAATCCTAACAGAGAGCTGTCATGTTTAACCAGCAGCTCAGGCTGTAGTAAAACATAATAGCCCACAAATCTATATCCGAACCCCTGAGAGCCGCTCTTCTCCATGATCCTCCATTATAGAATAAGATTAGCTATATGAAATCACAGCGCTTCAATTTGGATTGAATTATTATAACTGCGAAGCTAATATTAGAGACAGTATGATTCATCAATGGTCTATTTGTAATGCACACCACTGAGTAGCATTCTGACTCATCAAAATGATGTCAAACATTGTCAATGAATTATTACATTTATTCATACAATGAAATAAACAAGTTGGATTGTGTTGATGTCATGAAATGATGTGAGAGGACCATAACCACTGTTTTTATTTCATGGCAAGAATGATATTGGAATCAGTAGTGTAAATAATGCTGTACACCTGTTAAACACATTAAATTAAGCATGAAATGCTAAAGTAGAAAAAAAAAAAATTTCCGAAGTTGTAAATATATTATTTACGATGGCGTTTTAGTGCTAGTTTAAAAAAAAAAAATCTAAGATTACACGATTTAAGTCGTAATATTTTAAAAATAAATTTGAAATGTTATGAGAATAAAGTCAAAATGTTACGAGAATAAAGTCAAAATGTTTCGAGAATAAAGTCGAAATATTACGAGAATAAATTTTCACATATTTGGAATTTTCACAAAGAAAATTATTTGTAATTTGTGTTTTGCTATAAAACTGATTTTGAAAGCTGAGACATTAAAAGTAGGTCTATCAAAAAGATAAAAAGTTGTTCCTGTTCAGTCTGTTAATAAAAATCATATTCTTGATATTAAGCTGTTTCCGCGAGTCCTTAAATTGACTCTTCCTCATCCCAGTAAAATGATGCGGCCGCTCGGACGCAACAATATTCAAATCAATCCCGGTGGCCTGCAACTTCTCCCGGTGCTCTCAATCCGGGACATTTACATGCGCAATAAAGGCCTACTCTCAAAGTAATATAACTTTAATTACTACTTTTTAAATTCTTGAAACATTTCGACTTTTTTCTCGTGGTATTACGACTTTATTCTCGAAACATTTAGACTTTATTCTCGTAATATTTAGACTTTATTCTCAAAGTACTTCGACTTTATTTTCGTAATATTTCGACTTTATTTTAAAAATATTTCGACTTTATTCTCGAAATATTACGACTTTATTCTCGAAATATTACGACTTTAATCTCGTAATCTTAGACTTTCTTTTTTAAAAGTAAAACACTGTCATAATTATTGGAGTATGCTTTGCTAGAAAATACTATTTCAGTCTTTATATGTCAAAATGTTATGTTTAATTCAGTGTTGCTTTCAGGGTCCTAACCACCATAGACAATGAGGGGGACAAATCCCAACCAATTATTAGAAATGGCATAATTGTTAGGTTTCTCAAATGTTTACAAGTTAATTTTTTTAACTGCCTCAGTGGTCTAACAGCACCCACCAATGACAAAATGATTGAGATGGCCAATCAAATCAAAGTAGGCGGGGTTAACTGTTCACTGAAGCCGAGTGTGAATTCCAGTGCAAATGGTACTAGCAAAACATTTATTATTTGAAAATCTTGTTTTACAGTAGAAATGTTAATTGACCAAAAAACCACTCAACTTTTTCCCAAATATGGCCATTTGGAATTTGAAACGTGGTATCATTTCTGATTCATGTAATCCTTACTGAATGTGAGGAGACAAGAGGTATACAAGAAGTGCATGTGTGCGTATTTCAAAATATTATTTACAAATAGTTGAAAATGATTACTTTACAACTAGAATTACACCTATAATTTCCTTCACTCTTCTATTTCTTTATGCATTATAAAAATAAATAAATAAATTGGTCCCCCACAATGTTAAAGACATGGTTACAGCCTTGGTTATTTGTGAAATTTACTAACAATTTCTGAGTGAAAGTTGCTTTAAAGTTGCTTCAATTTTTTTGAGTGTAATACAGGCAAAAGCTAATAAAACCTTATTTTGAGTTCCTTTTGCGTGCCTGAAATGTCAATGTTCACTTTTTAAAAAAACTAATTCTACTTTCTTGTATTTAGGTGAAGATGTGGAGGAGAAGAAGGTTCTGGTACTGAGTTACCCCCAATACTGCCGGTATCGTTCCATCATTGCACGGCTTCGTGAGCGGCCCACTTCCTTCCTGACGGACCATGTGGTTCTGGCCCTGGGGGGAATCGCCTCCCTCACCAACAACACCCAGATCCTGTACTGCAGGGACACTTTCGAGCACCCCACGCTGGTGGAGAATGAGAGCGTATGTGATGAGTTCGGTAAGTAGATTTGATAAAAACTGTGTGATCTTAGGTCTGAAACAAACTTTACGCAAGTACGTCAACGCAAGCACTTCATGTCATTTTGTTCTTTCAGGTAGAAATAATATCTAGAAATTAATACTTATATTGATTATTTGAATGTTCACAGAAGTAATTTTTACTACAACAACTACAACAAAAAAACACAACATTAAAAATAATTATTATGATTACTGTTGTGATTTTATCAGTATATTTATGCAAATTTGTCTTGTGATCTAAATGGCAGATTTGTTTCCATTTTTGTTTTGGACTGTCTGATTTTAAGTTGAAAAGTGTGGAAATCTTTCACAATATTGTTCAAACGAATAAGTTTAAAGGTAACTTTGAATTTGTTACTACCTCAATAATGCAAAGAAATCATGTTTAGCATTACAAAACGACACATTTTTGCAATGCATTGACCAAACATTTGCGTTTGCGTACTTGTGCAAAGTATGTTTCTGGCCTTACCGTTTAGAGGCTGATTGCTGCTTATTAGTTCATATAGAGGTTCATTGCATTGGTATAACTGGGTGAAGAAAGACTGAATGAATGGAGAACTGATGACACATGATTCAGTAATTGAGTCTGTGGTCTAACTAGTCAAATTAGCCAAACAAGACCCTTATCTTCATTACCTGACTGACAATGGGCTGCTGTATGAGCGCAGACAGCTTTATCACTGTTGGTGTAGAAACAGGAATGAGTGACTTTGAGCTGGTGATTGAAACAGACACTTGTGGCTTTTAGCCTGTTGAATTGAGAGTTGAGAGCTTGTTGTATGAGAGTGGAACGCTCAGATGAACTGAGAGCCTGTTTTTACACTGAGGTCTAAGTCCGTCACAGTCCGTCTGCTTGTGTCAGTAACTTATTTTTTTCAAAAGGGCTGCTTTGATATCAAAAACAGTGATTCATTGCACTTTTGGCTAATGGTTAGAAAACCTCAACTGTGCATATAATTACTGGCTGTAAATGGCGGTCTTTCTCCGATCTGTGCATGATTACGGCTTGTGTTTGCAGTGTAGAGTGATGGTATTTCTATGTAACTAACAGTGTTTGTTTTTATATTCTCTGTTGAATTGTGTTTACACTGTCTTAAAATAGGGATGTGCAAAACTAAACATTTCCAAAATTGACTAGGTTTTAAGGAAGCACTGTGTGTATATATGCTGATTTTGCGTCATGTTTGTCAGATCACAATCAGATATGTTTCTTAAGGGGCCGTTTACACAAAACTCATTCCTGTAAGAACACCTGGAAAGAGCAGGGTGGGTTTGAGACACTTTTTTAGTTATTTTTAGAATTTGAAAATATTTCAATTATTTAACACGCTGTTCTAAATATATGATGCACATGGCGCAAGATGCTAAAAAAAAACGTGTGTGTGTGTGTGTATATAGACCAACTAGTAAAATAAATATTTAAAAGAAAATTGACATATCATAGTTGAACTCATTAATTGGTTATTCATTTATGGTCATTGAATGCCTCGTCTTAAAGAGACAATTCACCCAAAAATGACAATGCTGTCATCATTTATTCACCCTCATGTCATTTCAAATCTGTATGAGTTTCTTTCTTCTGTTGCGCACAAAAGAAGAGATTTTGAAGAATGTTGGTAACCAAACAGTTGCTGGTAGCCATTGACTTGAATATTAGTTTTTTCCATACTATGGAAGTCGGTGGCTACCATCAGCTGTCTGGTTACCAGCATTGTTCAAAATATCTTCTTGTGTGCAACAGAACAAAGAAACTCATACAGATTTGGGACAACTTGAGGGTGAGTAAATGATAAATTTCATTTGTGGGTGAACAATCCCTATTTTCTGTATTTTCTGCACTGGTTTTTGTGATAAATCAGTGAGATTGGATTTAAATATATTAAAATATGTTGAATGGAGCTGTACTGAGAATACTTTATTTTTTCCGGTAACTGAAACAGAAATCAAATTATCCATACTATATAGTAAACAAACACACAGACATGCAGTTTGTAAGCCTTAAGGCTCTAGTACAATGTCTTTAGTTTCTATATAACTATGACTTCAAAGCCATTACTGTACGTGAAATGAAACTCAATAGTATTCTATTCACTAACATACCAAGACCTTCACTTCTGTGCTTTTATTCCAGTACATACTTGACAAAACAACAACACAGTGGGTTTGCGTGCAGTTCGCTTTTCCATAGATGCTGCCAGTGAAAAAGAGAGGCGCCAGTTTACATGCTCGAATTCCTGTTGGAAAAATGCTGGGTTATTGAATGCTACTTTGTAAAAGACGGTAGAGCTGTTTAGATAGTAGCATTTGACAAGATGGGCGAACAAACTGACAGTGAGTAATACAATTGAGTAAATGGCTCCCTTTGACTTTAATGGATGTCCTTGGTTTTCTTTGATTGCTTGAAAACAGTTTTCTGCTCAAAAACCACATTCTTGTCTTTGAAAGTTTAACATAAGGGGTTCTGCTCAAATCGGATGGCCTGCAGGGATTTGAATACCCTGATTAAAATGTCTTTGTTCTCGTCAGGGCTTTAAACACAACCAAGGCACGCTGTATTGAAACCTAAAGAAGTCATTCTGTTACACTTTGTAGGGTGTGTTATTTATTAAGGCTTTAGTTCAACATATGAAGTCATTGTTCATGTAAAGGCTCCCATACACTGGGTTTGTTACAGAGGGGTAGATCTGATGTTGGCCGAGAAAATCTTAGAGTGAGTTGGGGAAAAAAGACTTCTAGTGCTTTTTATGCTCGAAGTGATGGCCACTTGGCGGAAAATCTTCTGCGTTTAGCCTTGTCATTAACTTTTTGAAGCGAATAACAGTGCTTCCAAGGGCTTGGCGATGAAGAAGGGAGTTCTACTGAGAGAGTTCCAGTGCATTATAGAAAAAAAGTGAAAATGGAAAGCAGCGCTATTTAAGGAAAAATACAGCTGGAATGGTGCAGATGTGATATTTAAGATTTTTAGTGATTTGTTCCTCTGTTAATGGAAATAACTGCAGGGGTTGGCTTGCTTGCTTGCCTCTTTGGTCACATGTTAGGAGACAACAAGATGTTAAATTGACTCAAGTCTTATCCTCACTTGAATGGACTTTAAGAGGGTGGTTGGGTATTGAGAATATGGAATTCAATAAGTGATACTGGGGATTTTTGTTTAGGCATCAGCTGGTTTGGACCCCTGCTTAACATCCTCTCTAACGTTGGATTTCAGCACAATGCTGTTAACATTTCTGTTTTCTTTCCTGTCCTCTTGAAACAGGACATTTTGATATATGAGGAGAGGCATTCGCATTGATTGGACAAACATTTTATTTTATTTTTTTATTGTATTTTATTTAATTTTTGCTTTTATTATATATTATGTTGCCTTTATTATTATAGGCTATAGGATGGTGGAGATTTTTACAGAATTAGTGTTTTTTTTTTTTCCAATACTATTTTTTTTTTTTTTTTTAGTTTTAGTAATTTGTTGTGATTTGTCTCTTTTTTACGTTTTTTAAATATGTCTATATAGTTTTAGTTTTTAGTTTTAGTACTTTAAATTAAACTACACGGAAAAAGGGAAATATTGACTTCATCTAGCTGAAAGTTTTTTTTTTTTTATATTTTAGTTCAAGTTTATTTAGTAGTAATTTCTTTTTATGGTTTTAGTTTTACTTTGACAATTATTTATTCAAAAACTAATCTTAATATTAGTCTTCATGTCCATTTTTTGAGAGAATTTTATTTCACCATCTATTTGACCCTTAAAAATAAAAGGGCCATTCTTTTGCTACTGTGTCTTTTAAAACTTCTGTATACTATATTTACATTTAAATGAACAACTTTTATCTACCACATCCTTCCATAACTGCAGACAGATTCACAAATGATCTGTACTGAAATATGTTGCTCAAACTGTTGATATTGGACTCAAATGATCAGGGACCTTGTTATAAAATAACTTAAATGCATGTTTTTATTGCTATGATTCTTCAGTGGGATCTGCAGAGCTGTAGGTGCTACACACAGCCAGAAACAGCACAGGGTTTGACTGTCTTCACCACATTGTACTCGTACTACTAGTTCTTCTGCTGTTTAGGAACAAAAGTATCTATCCTACTTCCTCCTTATAACCTTAACACCAAATAAGTGTGGTTGGTTTATAAGTGTTTAAGGTCATGTTTACGTTTCCAGCTGACAACAGGAAGTTCAGAGTTTCAGAGCAAGTCATTTTTGAAGCTCAGTTTCAGTAGATGCTCTTTTTAGACTAGGGGAGACATGTTTTGAGTTCTGAAAGTTACTGTATGTTTTTATAGTCTAATGAACTTTTTTATCTCAACAGATCAAGCAAAACTCAATTCCTCATGATATGACCTTTTATTAGTAAGACACTGCCAAACCCTCCCCTACAAAACAAGGGAGAAGAAAAGCCAGAGTGAAAGAAAGAGGAAAATACTTTTATCTGGATGTAAGGGGGTTTGGAGAGAGTGAGAGAGTGGAGGATGCAGGGAATGTTTAGACGGACGTTGTTAATGTCACAGTGGGGGGCGGGGGTGGGGGTTGTACTGGTGAATTATTGAAGCGAGTTTGTAGGTTGATGCTATGCAATGGTCACACTATTATTCCACTCTCGATTCATTTCCTGCCTCTCATGAGGTTATTTTTAGGAGGTCAGTGTTATTATGTGAGCATATACTTATGATTTTACTGTGTATTATTTGAATCGGAATATAAGAATAATAACAGGTTCTCAATTCCCACTTCAGACAGATTCCCTCAAAAAAAACAATTAAGAACAGCCCACTTCTGTATTAGCCTGAATGGCTTTGATGGGCAGACAGAGTGGATGCTGGGTAATCCAGCAGGGGCTGTGCTATGTGACGGGTATGCTGTGTGTATGATTACAGATTGATTGATGCCCACTGCTGGGGGGATTATTAATGATAGCATGTTGTTTAGTGAGAAGATAAACCCATTTATATTTCTCATCAAGACACCACTCAGTTTCAACTATTCGATAGAAATAATTTGCTCTTAAATAAAACAGATTACATGCAATGACGTGTTTTCCTCCTTTATTGTGCTTTTGAATTGCAGAGGGCATTCGGGTAAAGTGCGTTCCGGTTTTGTCTGCTCCTTCATTTAGATGCCATGTTTACCACATACACTGCAATAAAAATGGGTCATTTATTTTCTTTCCCTGCAGATCTCAGCCGTGCTATCAATGCGGCCCGCCGCGGCACTAGGAGAAATCTTAAACAGGCCGACAGAAAAGTGAGAGCTCTTCATAAAACTTTTGAAGTATTTTATGAGGATTGTGGAGTAGTGTTGGGGGATTTATGAAGGGTTGAGTTAATATTAGTATTTTGCAGTCAGTGGTAAGAGTGTGTTCCTGAACAGGAGGTTCATGATCGGTGGTTTTTAACTTGTGGGTTATGACCCAAAAACGAGTCGCAGGTCTGTTCTGAAATGTTCACAAACAGCAGGGAAAACAATCCTAAATAGAAATGGCATTGGCAAAAATATAAAACCATCAAAATTTAGCTGACACTTAGTTGTTTGTATTTGGGTCAATGACATGATGTTTATTTATTTATTTGTCTAAAAGTCATTTATTCAAAATTACGTCCAACATTTAAGTCACACATATATTGACCTCTATTACGAGCTTGTTTGTGAGTTATTTCTGTATTATTATATGTCATAATATTGTATTATTTTACATTTTATTGAGGGTGCTACAACTGTCCTGATATTATAATGAAGAAAAAGTTCTCATTAAAATAATCCTTGTAAAAAAAGTACTTAAATAGGCATAATCTTTTATTATTATTTCAAATAAATAAATATTTGAAAAACTTTTGTCCACCAATTCAAATTCATGTAGCACAACCAACATGCAGAAAAAAAGGAAAATATATCATAGAGAAAACCCCTGCAGACCCTCATGACTCTGTGTCGAGGTCCATAAATCTCTTAAAATATCAGATAATATGACCTTTTTATGACAAGGCAAGGTTAGCTCAGGGTGTAAAATGTCATATAGAGCCAAGTTGTATTTACAGCACTATTCCAGAACAGTTCAACCCAAATATTCAGATGTGTGCAGTGCATTTTACGGAGGACTGTTTCCTGAACCTGGGAGAGTAGCCTACGATGCCGGCTGTGCACAAAGGCTGTTCCTATAAAGTGGAGCAATTCCAACTTTGCTAGGACAGTCTGGCGCTTCTGACTCACAGCCTGTAAGTATGTTTTCATATTTAAAGAATTTGCCACTGACTATTCAAACGTTTTGAGCAGTGTAGAGTAGGGCTTGTTGTTTGTCGTTTCTCCGATCACAAATGCAGACATGGTTTTATGACAATATAAGTCATTATAATCAGTAATTATGTCCCCACTGGATGCAACAAATGCCTAGTTTGTAATGGGTTTTATTATTTTTGTCTCATCCTGCCAGGAGACGGCTTTACAGTATGGTAAGGGGCGTAAAATTTCTGTCACATGCTTGAGGTATTCAGCCAATCCCAATGCACTGGATAGCTGGCCAATCAGAGCACACCTCGCTTTTTAGACCGATGAGCTTTGTAAAAATCGACGAGCTACAGAAAGGTGGGGCATAGAGGAGCAACAACAGTGTACAGTATGTGGAAAATAATGTGTTTTTTGAACCTTATCACATACATAAACACATTTCATTACACCAAATACACAAAATAATGTTCTTTTTAGCAACGTCATATGACCCCTTTAAACTACTTCATTAAATTGAAACTTTTCATGAAAATGGTATAACCATTTTTACAAAACTACATGAAACCACAAATACAAATGCTCTTTTTATTTTCATTGACAACATTAATAAATTTAAATGCTTGATGTCCAATTTTAAACCTGGATCCTCAAGCAGAAGCACTCTAGGAGTAGCTCTGGGAGGGAACGGGCGATGGTTTTTGGTAAGCACATGTGGCTTTTGGAAGCTTTGAATTATTGGATGCTGGGAAAGGATTCATCATTGTGTGAGCACGGAAGTGACTTTTTGGTAAATTGAGAAACATCAAGCACTCCCTTTTTCTCACCCATAAGGAAGAAAAAACATGGAACTGGAGGCAGAATTACCTATTACCCAGTTCATGTTGCAATCACAGCCTGTCCTCAGGCATACTACTGAGTAAACAATGCTGCCTCCAAATTGATTCAGCATTTAAAGACTTTCCAGTGAATTCACTGCACTTCTCTTTTCTGTGTATGGCTCACGTTTTTTTGTTTAACAAGATAGGATGTAAGCTGCTCTGAACATTACAACTGGAGATTTGGTGGTTTGTTTACTTGACGGCATGCGTTTTGTGTTCACCAAAACATAAACCTTCGCTAAGATGAGAACATATCCCACATTCTTTTCTCATATTTCCCCGCACTAGATTTAATGCTAGTTATTAATACTGTCCAGATGTAGTTTTAGCACTGGAGTGTAAGGATAGTCAGGCCAGGAAAATATTTTTCTGCTGTGATCAGTTTATACAGTAAAAGATGTTTAAGTCAACCAAATATCTTATGTATCTCATAACCAGACATTACTGATGTCAAACCTCATGCAAAGTATCTAAAGGGGTCCTCAACTTCTAATTGCTAATTGTGCAATCTCAAAAAATTGAAAATATGTTACACAAAATATAATATTAACAGAATTTGGTTGTATTAGGTTACGTTCAACAAAAACGGAGCCAAAATGTAAAAATGTAATATAAAGCTAAAATGTTTCATTGTTCCTCACACAATACTATGTGCAATTGAAATTTAATGAACAGTATATGATTGTAAATGATTATTTTATTTGCTTTGCATGTAAGTATCATAACAAAGCATGTCAATACATGAATATGGTACTCACTGCATGTAATTTTAGACAAAAATACAGCAAATACTGTTCCGTATCAGTCTATTTCTGGACTGGAGCTTGACTGTTCACTTTCATTATGTGGAAAATTGTCAAATAAAATTAAATAGAAAACAGGGAAAGAAGAAAAAAATTCTCATGTTAACCCCGGCAGATATAGGGTCTCTGATGAACTCGAGAAATTGTTTCCTTTCCAGTTTTGGGTATATGAGGGACGGAATGTTTACAGAACTTTTTCCACACCGCCACAAAATGTCTAGGATATTCTTCATAAATTCACCTTTTGTGTTCCACTGAAGAAGGAATCATACAGGCTTGTGGTGATGACTGCATTTTTATTATTGTGTGAATTATTTTAATACTACACTGCCATTTGTAAATGCAGGAATTGTTAGTCATTATTTACTGTACATTAAACAAAGGCTTTGTGCTTGTTACCTCTGCCTTTTTTTTCCCTTCTAAAAATTGTGCAACAGATACAGTTGTTTTGATATGTATGAGATCATACTGTAAATTATGAAATGTTTTTTTGTCCTCGGTTCTGTTTGATTCCATTTTTTTCCACTTGTTTCACAATCTGGGTTGGATTGGACATGCATTTTTAAAAGCCCATATGCCTCATCCATGTGTCTTATTAAGAATTCAAGGAGAAACCAAAGGGCTGATTCCTTTTTTTTCTTCTTCCGCTTTTTCAATTAAGAGTCATTTTTCCATATACCATTCTAATTCTTACTCCACTGGCAACAAACAACCTCTTTAAATAATAAAATGTTTTACCTTGAGTATAATTTACATAATTGTCTGGTGAGGTATGATATTCCTCCCATTTCATAATGAATAACATACACACTGTCCAGATGCAGATTTTTACGAGTCTTGTCAGCGCACAGCCTTAAGAAATATCATTCATTGGGTAAGTATTGGCTGTGTGGGAGGGGCATACGTCGCTGTGACTGCAGGGTCACTATTTTTCAGCTCAGATTAATTCTACAATGGCTTGCTTAGATTTCCCACATGCCAGATCGGTGAATGATATTTGGTTGTACCCCCAGGAAGCCACAGTTCCCAATGGGGATGTTTTGTGAAGTTTCTTGTTGCTTCTTGTTTTGAGGACATTCCACCCACTGCTGCAATGAGTATTAGACCAGAAACATACTCTACACAAATTGCAGTGCATGACCAATGCAACGCAATGGTGGAGTCCTGTTGTGCACACAGTTTATTGCACCAATTGTAAATATACATTATTATATTTTTTTAAGAAATTATTTTATTCAGCAAGGATGCATTAAACTAAAAAAAAAAAAGTAAATACATTTATAATGTTACAAAAGATTGATATTTCAAGTAATTTCATTTCTTTTGAACTTTTTATTCATTAAAGAATCCTGAAAAAGAAATATCTATAGTTTTTGCAGAAATACTAAGCAGCAAAAGTGTTATCAACACTGATAATATTAAGAAAAAGTATATTAAAACCTGCATATTAGAGTGATTTCTGAAGGATCATGTTACACTGAAGACTGGAGTAATGACTGCTTTGACATCTCAGGAATAAATAGCATTTTAAAATGTTAAAATTGTAAAAAAAAAAAAAAAAAAAAAAATTGTTAACATTATATCCTCAAATTAATGTAATATCAACATACAGAAAGTAAGGTAATAAACATTTCATTAATCATTTAATATGTAAAACAATGCATGATGATGATTAGAATGAGCGTATAATACTATTTAAAGAAAATGTGTTGGGGGGGGGTGAGTGCTGCATTAATTGAGTCAATTTCTTTTACCGTGTTAAGCAGTCCACACTAATAGCAGAAATTAAAGCAAGAAAAAAAAAAACTTTTAACAGGGATCAGTGTTGGCTCATTCGTCAAAGTCTCTCAGGTGTCAACGTCATGTTTGGACCACCGTGCCAGCCCACTTTGGCTTTTTCATGAAAGGGTTTTGAAATGAGTACCTTAGTTCCTGCATTGCCCTGGGTTTGAGCTCAGCAGCTGCCCTGTGTTCTTTTATGAATCATAAAATGTGTCTGGACAGTATCCCTGAGCAATGAGAACTTCTCAAAGAGGAAAAGAGAGAGAGAGAGAGAGAGAGAGAGAGGTGCATAGTCTCCCACATGATTTTCCAGAAAGTGTTTTGTAACGCATCACATCAAATTAAAACCAAATTGCCATTATTTCCACCAAATGTTCCCACAGGGCGTTGGAGGTTTGTCATTTTGACAGCTGAGAGCACAACAGACTACTTTATTTAAGTGCTGAGCGCCTACACCTTGCCACCATATTCACGTCCCACTATAGGCCTGCACGATATATAGAAATAAAATCAATATTGCAATATTGCTTAGTACTTTTGTCAAATCATGCAGGCTGCAGTTTCATTAAAAAATATATAGTTTACTAGTTTTAAGGGTGGCATTTACACAAGTGCTTTGTGTATTTGCTGTGAATGAAGCTGTTTGGAGGCACTGATATCATGGGCTTCATGCATGTAGATGAAAACACAGAGCCAAGATTCATTCTGAAACCCGCAGAAAAAATAAAAGTTGGCATGAATATTAGTATCATATTGTATTTTTACAACATTATAGAGTATTATTACAATATATTTCTTATTTTATTTCATTTTGTTTTATAATTTCACAATAATCTTAATATTGTCATCAATAATCACAATAAATGATTAATAAATTATTATTTTATTGTCATTGAATTGGCAGTATTATTAGCTATTTCTTATTTTGTTTATTTTTTGCAATCACAATAATTTCAATATTTTAATCAATAATCACAATAAAATTGTGACAATTATTAACATTTTATTGTCATTTTAAATTGTTAGTATATTACAGTATATTTCTTGTTTTATTTATTATTTTTTCATAATATCACAACAATCCCCATATTATAATCAGTAATCACAATAAAAATACTAACATATTGTTGCTCTTTTGTTAGTTTTGATTGTCCTCATTTGTAAGTTGCTTTGGATAAAAGCTATCCAGTCTGCTTAATTTTTTAATTTTAAATTTAAAATTTTTTTTTTTTTTTTGTTATTTTTGGATTGCCAGTTATTACAATATATTTCTTATTTTGCTTATTATTTTTTGTAGTCACAATCGCAATATTATAATAACTGATCACAATAATAACATAACAGTTATTATTCTATTGTCATATTGAATTGTCAGTATTATTACAAAATATTTCTTATTTTGTTTAATATTTTTTTTTCGAAATATCACAATAATCACAATATTATAATTAATAACCACAATAAAATCATTACAGTTCTTATTTATAGTCATTGAATTTGCAGTTTTATTATAATACATTTCTTATTTTGTTTAATTTTTCCCCATAATATCACAGTAATGTCAATATTATGATGAGTAATCACAATAACGTCATGAAAAATCATATTATTTTATGGTCATAATGGATTGGCAGTATTATTACAATATTATTTCACACTCAAAAAATATGTTCAGAGTTAAAAGTAATTTTTCAAAGTATTTTATTATTATTATTATTATTATTATTATTATTATTATTATTATTATTATTATTATTATTTTCTATGGAGATGCACTCCCCAACAAAATCAACTCATTCCCACGCACTCTAGAATGTGTCATTCTTTCTAAATAAGACTATTCAAGTCATCTGGTGAAAATTTCTGTAAAAGCAAAATATCACAATGTCATTTTTTTCCCGGTATCATGCAGCCATATGTCTCACCCATCCCAGAATCCTTCCCTCGTGTCATTAAACTCACAATTAAAATGATGTCATCAGCGTAACTCAACAATAGTCTGTCATAGACCCATCAGAGCATCACATAGCCCCCTATAGGCCAGCGGGATTAATTGATTCAGACGTAAATGAATAAATCCCTTCTGCGGATTATTTTTTCCCCACCCCTATTCTTTAAGGACACTTTGAACATTGTGTCACTAAGTTATTTTTTTCCAGCAAATCCTAGAAGACAAATCCAGGTTTTGGTCATAGGATTGTCGGAGTTGGCATTTGAGGTTGCGCTGGTATTTTTAGTGTCCTCCGCTGTGATTTGGACTAATTGCTCCTCTGACTCCCTTTAGTTTTAAAAGCTCATTCTCTGCAATAAATCCTCAGGAGAAGCGTTGACGTTTCTCGCTCAAATGAATCAACCCCCCCCCCCCCCACCTCTTTCTGCTTTCTGGAAAAGTAGTCTGCGTGTCAACACTTGAATAGCTTGTGGAGTGTTGTAAAGTAACTGGAGAAACACAGCCATGACGTGTATTGATTCGGAATGCTGTGCTAAGGAAGTAAATATTGAGCTTGATTTTTAGTTGCATGTATCCCCACTAGACTACTTACAGGCAAGTTTAATAATTCATGCCAAAAAATGGAGCTCAACCTTTTGGGGCCAAGAATGATTTTTACTCGCATGCTGGCAGGAAATCTGCTTTTTAGACAGGTGAATTTTCACTCGAAGCCAGATTGGGGGTTTAATTCACATTTTTCACATTATGGCCTGGTTTTCCGAGCAATGTTTATATGCAGCTTTTTGCGCATCCTATGATTTATTGCCATGCTGACATCCTCGCAGCGTTTCCCCTATAAACATTTAATGAGACTGAATACGTGGACGTGAAAGAAATGCGCATGAAATCTGTCTGATAATAGCTTAAAGTAAACAATGCTTCAAGGAATATGTTGCAAGAGCATCAGGAAAACATTATTTCCTTGTTTGTGTTTTATGCATCTCTCCCTCTCTCTTGCCAGTCAGAAAAGTTTCTAGCTATTATTTGAGAGGCATATAACGGATGTAATTTGTAATTCGATAACATAAGGCTTTTCAAGGCCCCTTGACTATGCTTTATCTCATCTATCTTGAGTAGATAGTTTTCTGTGGAATGAGCATGCTCAGTTTTTTCCTCCTTGTTGCATTTTTGCAGTGAGTAATGTCCCTCCTTATAATTTTTAGCTTGGCAATTAAAGGCCAGCGCTGTTAAATAGAGCTAGCTGTGGATGTGGATGAAAGCAACAGCAAATATTATTTCTCTGATATGGGCATTTGAGAATGTTAAGACATGTTTAAAGCAGGTTTTTCTGTTTATATTCCCTTTATGGAATTGCAAAATGGAAGGCACGCTTTGTAAACTAGTACTTATAAATCATTGTAAACTAGATTTTAACCGCTCACTTTAACAGTAAATTACAGTAAAAGCTCTTTGTTTGTCCACTTTAATTTTCTGTAAAATACATTATGAACACTCAAATGTTTGGATCTTTTTTTATTGCGAGTTATGTAATGTTCCTAAATGCCACACAGAGCTTTCTATTTGGAGCGCTTGAGCTTTTTACATCAAATTAATCCATAAAAGGCTTTTCCTCCTGTCTAAACAATGACCAGTAAATACGGCAACCACGGCTAAACAGCTCAGAGAGGAACTTCAATAACATGCTCATTACTCAGATGGGTATTTATAGTCACATACTGCTCTGTTCTCTTTCAGCCAGTGGTCTCAATTTCTTGCCTGAATGTTATTATCACAGGAAGTAGGGCACTAACTGTTCTTCACATGTTAAACTTTAATCAGATCCTAGTTTTTAGCATAGCCGTTAGCAGTTGACATATTATAGATTCAGACTTGTCCTTTGCCATCTGTGCTCTTTTGTCACTAATCAGACTCTGGGATGAGCAACAGACATGCTGTAGAACTAATCCATTCACACACCAGGCTTAATAAGCAGCATAAGTTTTAAGTGTGAATGGGACAAATATATTCTGTAAGTCACAAAGGGTGACTGGTTGCGGGAATGATGGGATTGTGAGGTGGTATTAGAGGTGTGGGCTCAAATTAAAGCTCTGATAATGGTCCTTTGGAATATAATGTGCTGTAATGAACAGTGGGGAACTTGATTTCTCAGCTCCTCACACACTAACACATTGAGTAGTACCTGCTGATTGTGTTGCCTCTACTGGTCCATGCTTGTATATATATATATATATATATATATATATATATATATATATATATATATATATATATATATATATATATATATATATATATTTTTTGGATTTATATTTTTTATATAGTTGGGGGAGAAAAGCAGATATGTCCAATCTATCATTTTGGTGATATTTTTTGTGGTTTGTTTGTATATTTGTTTTAGTGTTGGGTAATTGTTACCGTATTTATAATACTTACTTATAGTTCTAATACATACTATTATGTATATATATTTCACTTAACAAGCAATTAATTAATTGTATGATGTGGTGATTAATAAATCTAATTAATCGCACATCAAAAGAATTTTTTTTAAGTAATTGCTGTGTTAAATGAGAAAAGCATTAAATAGACATCACAAAAAGTAGCTATAGAAAGACAAAGATGAAGGTGAGAAGATAAGGGTGAGTAAATGATATGAGAGAAGTTTCTTTCTTTTTTTTTTTTGAATTCCACGTATGGGTCACTATACTTGAGCACACGTCACTTCACTTCACTATATATATATATACTATATATATAAATACACACACAAATATATATATATATATATATATATATATATATATATATATATATATATATATATATATATATATATATATATATATATATATATATATACATACATATATACACACATACATACAGTGGGTATAGAAGAAAATCAACCCCCTTTAAAATATCACATTTTGTTGCTTTGCATCCTGAAATGAAGACGGACAGTTTTTGTTTGATCCAGCTAGACTTTGCAATATTTTCCCACTCTTCTTTGCAGAACTGCTCAGGTCAGTTAAATTGTATTATGACCGATTGTGGACTGCAGTCTTCAATTCATTCCACAGATTTTCAATTGGGTTTAAGTCTGGGCTCTGACATTAACCTTTTTCTCCTTCAACCTCTATGTGCTCAGTTCTGCTGTGCTTTGGGTCATTGTCATGTTGGAAGGTAAACCTTCTTCCCATTGGCAACTTTCTGGCAGAGGGCAGGAGATTTTCCTCAAGAATTTGATGGTATTTTGTCACGTCCATTTTCCGTACTATCCTGACAAGTGCTCCAGTCTCTGCTGCAGAGAAATACCACCATAACAGGACATTACCACCTCCATGCTTTACTGTAGGACTGGTGTTTCTCTGCAGTAGGGACTGGAGGAATAAAACAAATATGTGTCTGTCTTCATTTCTGGCTGCAAAGCAACAAAATGTGATTATTTAGTGGGGGGGGGGTTCTTTTCTATACACACTGTATAATACATGACTTTTTTTTTTTTTTTTTTTTTTTTTACAATTTAATTTCAAAGGTAATTTATTCCTGAGGAATTTAAGAATTATTTGTTTCCTACTCTACTCCTTCATCGTGTGCTTTATACTGGTCACCCCTTGACAGAATAGCAGATCCTCAAATTGAGTAGATTATTGCAGTTTATCTCCTTGTTTTGTTTTATTTTATTTGTTTTTTCCCTCCTCTCATATGGAACTGCCAGCCGTGAGTTCCCTTGAGGACCACACAAGAGACATTATCTATCTGGTTAATCTCACCATCTTCCTGGACTTCTCGCTTTGTATTTTTTACAAAGTCAGTGTCAGCGAGTGGTTCTGTGTAAGCCTGCCCATGGATGGTCCTTGAGGGAGATTTGCCGCATTTGTGGAGAGGGTGCTGGAGAAAAATTTCTCCGTCTGCCCAGCAGATGACATCTCCAACTCCACACCGATCATGAACCATGTCACCATATTGCTTTATGGAGCATCTGCCTGAGCCCACTGCAGATGGAGAGTCAGAGCCCGCCGCAATCAGCGAACATCACAAACACGAGTGACCAAGTGGATCATGACCCTGGAGCCAGAGCCTCAAGACACGTCTGACCAGGTGCATGAGCCAGCAACACCATGCATCACTGTGAGAGTCCTCCAGGAGATCGAGGGAATGGATTGTGACCCAGCCCACACTCCCACCACTGATGGTGAGCTGCAACTGGCCTCTGGAAATTATTATGAGGAACTTTTTGATGTGGATTTAATAGACTGGTTTGGGGAGGTAATATCCAATTCTCCTGAGGCTCCACTGGTTCCACCCAGCCCTAATTCTCCTGCTTCTCTACTGGTTCCGCCCAGCCCTGAATCTCCTGCTGTTTCTGCCTAGCTTCTGTTCTCCTGTGTTCTCTCCCAGCCTCCCTCTCCCACCTCCTCTCCTAAATCAAGGCATTTCTTCAGTCCTGTCTCCACTGGTTCCTGTCAGTCCCTCAACTCACCCTCAGTCTGCTCAATTTGCTCTGATTCACCTTGAGTCTGCCAGTCTCCAGCTCTGCCTTGGTGTAAGAATCCCCTGTCTCCGCCTTCAGCCTCCAAGTCTGGACTCCACCTTGGCCCTTCGACCCATCAGCTCTGCCTTGGCTCTTAGCTCCCTCGTCTCCACCATGGCCTGTCATCCCATTTGCTCCACCGGACTCCCTTGTCCCTCTGGCTCCATCGGGTTTGGTTCCTCCCTTCCTCTGGCTCCACCTTGGAACTCTGTTGCTCTAGCTCCACCACTGTCTTCTGGATCCCCGCCTCCACCTCGGTCACCTGAGCTGTCTGTTCCACCTTGGCACTCCAGAACCTCTGTGACACCCTGGCTCTGCCACTCGCCATCTCCATCCTGGGCTCCTTTTCCATCATCTCCATCATTCAATATCTCCACTATGGCTTCTCCTTCCGTGGGCCGCTGTCCTGGCTGCGGTCTGGAACCTCCTACTCCTAGCTCCTCCCACTGTCTATTCCGCCCTGGCTGTATGGACTCTGTCCTTTCCCTTTTGCCTGCCCCTCGTCCTTGTATTAAATGTGTTTAATAAATAATAAAAATATTATGAATAATAATATTACTATTTTTATTATTATTTATAGGCTATATAGAGTACATTGTAAAATCTATCCAGTAAAGTTATCTTTTATATTACATTTATTGCTTACATTGTGGGTCAGGACTATTGTACTGCATTACAGTGACTTAAAAACAGCTCCTGCAAACATACAGCATGTGATTGATTATGTCTCTGAGAGGAAGTTTTGGAGGACTATGGGTTTTCCTTTATGACCTCGTGTGGACAAGTGGAGTTAATTAATATCGCTGAGTGATTGATGATGCATGAGCACTCAGAGTGCGATCTGACTGGCTGAGGAGGATCACATGTCACCCGTCTTTTCCTTATTCAGCTGACCTGAGCTGATTTGCGTCAGATACAGCATATTTGACGTGGCATTCAGTGCTCTTCAGATGCATTCTGAAAAGCATAAAACCGTTAGTTTTTAATCTACTGACTGCTACTCGACAGTCGTGCATGAATAATACCCTGCTTGCTTATGCATAGACAAATACACATTTAATTGCATTACGTTTTGCAATTGCGTGTCCTGCATGGCCCCGGCCGTGCTGAAAGTGAATCCCCTGCTGTGAGCAGTTCCAGGTAAAGAGCCAGATTCCCTGCAGGTGTTCTCTGAGCACAGATCCATCCATATTCATTTCTGCTACATGCAGAGGACGTCTCTGTTTCCATACTTTTTCTCTTTCATTTGACTTTTTCAATTCAATTAGATGTAAGAGCTCCAAGCATCAGTGAAATCTCAGATGAGAGGCTACCGATCAATTCATATCTCTGTGAGGGGCACATTTGGCTGCATCATAACTATTTTGAGTAATGCATGATTTTTGTTCCTACTTAGCTATTAATAAACTGTCAGATATAGACTTATTTAACAGTAAATTCTTTCAAAAATATTGAATTAAGGGTTTACTTTAATCAATGCAGTCAATGCAGTCATTTTCTATAATAAGTTACAAACATTGTGCTGTTCTGTGGGATAATAGAGTAAATAGTTGGTTTTATTTGAAGTCACCATTATAGTGATTAGTGTTCCTTTGGCTGGGAACTTGGATCTTGTTTTCTTTTAATTAAATTTCTAACAGCCACAATGGTTTGCACTGTATTACATGGGCAATAATAAGTTAGGTTTTAGATACTGTAGAAATAATAATATTTTATAAACAATTTAGTGGGTTGCAATTATATTGTTGTGAGCTGACTGAATAATAAATTAACACCAGTCATGCACACATATCAACACTCAGCTTGATTGCAAAATAACTAAAACTATAAGGGTAACTAAAAATAACAGCAAAATAAAATTGCAAATATAGGGCTTTATAAAATCTGTTTTTATATGCCCCTAATTCCCCCCACCCCCAATTTTTAATTTTAATTATCAAAAAGGGTGTATATTCAGTTGAATTCAAAACTTTAACAACTTAATAATTTATTAAAATTGTAACATTAATAGTGCAGATGAAATGTTTATTATTATTAGTAGTAGTAGTAGTAGTACTGAAATTGTGTTGAAATTGTGTGCTTTTTCTGGATTCTGTGTTTTATGATTTAAAAGAAACTTATTAATAAAAAATGGTTGTAATACAATTTATACAATTGTAAAAGTTATTTTTTAAAATATAATCAAATGAAATTTGAAAATATTTTTGTTTTCTCTATTAAAACAAAATAAACATTTTGTGATATTGGCGTTTTTATTACTTTGTGAAGTAGATATACAAATAGCAAATAATTGTCACAGTATGCAATTTATTATAATTTTAATTAAATTATAGAAATCTTTCTGTAAAAATAACTGATAATTTGACAGATAGTAGGCTGAAATATACTGGAAATTCTTTTTCAGTGCAACAAATCTTTGGGTCTCCCTTAGGTGATTTGGTTTGAATTCCATGCGGCAGCAATGGAAGCAAATAAAAACGGTTGCGCATAAGCAATGCTACCTTTTTGTCACGCCTGTACGCACCTCAGCTACAGTTCTCGAGTTATGTGAGGAAACAATAACCCACCCATGAGGTGTCTCAGCTGCTTTTAAACTTTGAAGCAAAGATATGCTTGTCAGAGCTCTACGTCTCTGTTCCCCCCGGGCTTTAGGACACAAATGCGCTTTGCTTTGCATACCATGCTGACATATCAATGACCCAAGGGACAAATTTGCCCCGCATTGTATTTCACTGTAATTAACTGTCATTATGCTGAGTGGTAAAAAAGGGGGTGGGGGTTGTTTCGAATAAACAAGATAATATCAGCTTTATTTGTTCTTAAAGCAGTTTCTGTTTATTTGATCATATACAGTGAGTATTATATACAGAGAGGAGCGTTAACATTGTCAGAGCAAATGGCTAGGGCCCCAGTTGCATAGCGCAGTAGCATTCATGCAGAAATAATGGAGTACTATTGTGAAGAGCTTCGTTAATAGCCCTCCGCTATGCTTAAACAATTAGTTAGCGCATTGCGCCTCCCCTGCCATTTGGAGCACAGAATCACTAGGCAAATCATACATCATTCCTAGGATGTAAACGTGAGGGGTGAACATGCTGTTTCAACAAGGTCATTGGGAAGCATATGAGGAATAATTACAACACTAAAAGCTCATTTGGAAGAAAAAAAAAATAGAAAGAAAAACAGCCAGTGGCCTAAATTGGATGGTGTCAATATGAGGGCCGGTTGTTTTTGTTTGATCTGCATCCTTTCCTCAGTTTTCTCTGACCAACTTGCATATTCTAAGTCTGATTACACTTTCTTTTTTTCTAAATGTGTGTGTCTATTAATGCTTATTAGAGTGTGTTTTAATGATATCAATATTCATGTGTTTGTTTTTTTGGTTTTTTTAGGTTTATGTTGTTTTTTTTAGTTTACCCAGAAGTTAGCATCACCCTGGTTCCCAATAGGATTTTTCCATTGGCTTTTGGAATACTGTAGAAAATAAGTCCCGAGGTGAACAAAAATGATGTTTCTTACATGTTTGTTCACCTTGATAATCTTCACAAATGAAAACAACTTTTATGAATTTTGAAGCCTAAATACAATTACCTGACGTTACCAGAGTTAGAGTAGTTTGCAAGAGTACAATTATAAAAACAGTGAGGATTTAAAAGTGGACTAGTGAATAAATGAAGTTGCTTAGACGTTGCGATGATGTTTAATGTCCCAGTCAATCTATGTAGTCACATTTAGCTGCTTGATAGCAACTGCCTTTTACAAGACAAGTAAAAGCTTTAAAATCACAAAGTGGTATTACTGATGCATTTTAGATTGTAGAATAAAATGTCAGAATTACTTGAGCTTAACCACAGACCTTTATTTCATTAATTTAACCAAAAACCCATTCAAAAAACCCATATCCTTAAGTATAATGGAATCAGAAGTGGTAAAATGCTAAGTCAATTGTGTATTTTGGCCTACAAAAATACATCATCCCTGCAGCACTATATTAGAATGTCACAGTGTTCGCTCACCAGCTGATTTGCGAGGTGCGCTATTTAAGTTCTGCCTGTCTAATGTGTTCCAAATCAGTCACTTATGAGATGCAGTTTAATTTAGGACTCTGCCTTAGAAGGTAGCTGCCTTTGTAGACTGCTAATTGAGTTTTGATATAAAGCTGTTCGGTATTATAGTGGAATTATGGGACAAAACACAGAGGACTATTGTTAAAACACTTAGCTCCTCATGATGGCACTGACAACTCAACTGCTAACAACAACAAGATGAAGATGTGTGTAAAAATGAATGTGTTTACAAGTGCCTGCCTGTTTTTATTCGCTGTAACAGAGGGAAAGTCCATATGCTCTTGCATTTTTCACCTAAAGATAATTTCCTTTAGCAGCACTGCCTTGTAGCACTTCATTATTCAGCTGGGTAGCAATACAGCACAATAGTGAGTTCCCGCTTCTTCAGCAGTCTTGCCTCAGTAATCAAACCAACCAGCTTTAGTATGACACATTACAACTTTTAGGCAGATAAATGTCAGAAAAATATAAAGATACTACTTATTTTGTGAAGCATTAAAAGTTACCATCAAAACTGTAAATTATGGTAAAATATATTAGTATTGATTTATGACAATAACAGAAAAAATATTCAAATATGTAGTTTGAGAGTGTAGGGAAATCAACACAAGTATGTGATTTTCACTGCTTCACTGGTGTGGCCACTGAAATTGAGCGACTTCTCTGATTGGTTGATATGTCTGCAGGATTATGGGTGGTGTAGTTCTTCAGTGGGAAATTGAATATAGAGTGCAGTAGTCAGGTTCTGTATGTAAAAATCATATATTGATTTGAATTGATTTTGAATAAACTTATAAACCTTTAAAGAGAGGTCTACTGTGAGCTACAGTGTTGTTGATCGTTGGTATATGCTTTTGTTGAAGCTATCCAACTGCTTTATTTAAAAAAAAAAAGACAAATCTGTAATCAGCAGTGGAATTCCTGATAAAAAACAACATTATCATAGTTTCTGCAAATATACAGTATATATATATATATATATATATATATATATATATATATATAGGCCATGCTTAATGGGATTGTAGTTCTTTCCCTCATTAAAGCCATTAACTACACAGTCTTTTACATAGTCTTGTGCTTCTCATCAGAGTTTGTAATTCTGTGATTCACCTTGTAGCTAGTTGGTTTGGTTCATGACTTATAAAACTTTAACGAAAGTCCAGACTATTTTTAATTTTTTTTAATGAAAAAATACATCCAGAATCAAGACCGCTGAAAAAGTGGGCTGCACTAATGCATACAATAAATCCTTAATAATAATAAAAAACAAAATTAACTCAAATCAACTTGCAACATAGAAGTATGTTGCTAATCATTTCAGAGCTCATGGTAGATCTGTCTTAAAATCAGTTTTTCTATGGAAAATATGAATGAGATTTTTATTTCCCTGCCCAAGTTACACTCCACTATTATAGAGTGGTTGCACTAGCAGTTTTGCCTTAATGACCTCACCAATCTTCAGTGTCAAGACTTGTAACTTCAGTTCATGAAGGTTCTGCTGGAGCACATTTTACAGAGCTTTAATGGCATGGAATTATATTAAAACTACATTATGGGCATGTTTTGAATGCCAATGGTCTCTCTCACTCATCCTACTGTCATTAAATGCTTTAACCATTTCGAATTTCCTTTCCATTTCTGCTGAGATCCGGAGCACAGTTTGTGTATTGTGAGCACTGTAGACCATGAAGTTTTGCAGAGTGAAACGTCCTGCTAGTTTACAATGCAGCATTGTTATAGATTGTTTTGCCGTGAGTTCATGACCCTCAGAGCGTATAAGAAGACTTCATTTGTTGAACCATACTGCAGGTTGCTGAAGGTCTATTGACACTATTAGATTAATGATGCATACTCTTTCATGGCCGCTATGTAAGTTTAAGTGTAGTTTAGAAAATGTGGATTCTGATGTATTGCTTTAATATCGTAAAGGTTTCTACCCACTGTGCAGCTTGTTTTGTTGCGAGCACATTTTCTTCTCTGGAGTCATTGAGCGGACAGCAAACAATAGTTCTTTGAGTTGTTTAATTACTACTTCCTGGAACTTTTACCCTCATTGTTAAGATTAATGAAAGATACAGCCTTACCATTTCTGCATAAGAACTTCTTTTATTTCTCTTCTTAAAGGTATGGTTTAGTCTAAAATGAACATTATTTACTGACCTTCCTATTCTCTATTTTGAGTGTTTATTATTTTCTTTCTTATGCCCATTGTGGCGATTTTGGACTCATTTCTTTGTCCTGCTGTATTCATTTATTCAAAAATACATTAAATGCAATAAATAAAAAAATCCATATTCAATTTTATTTTTTTATTTTTATTATTATTTTTTTACCTAAAGGGTTGCGTTGACTGCATTTTAATTTTTTGGGAAATGTATCGATTGCTACCAGTATTATTTTAGTATCATTAAGATACTATTATAGTTTTTTTTATTAATAATTTGAGTTCATTTTTACATTAATACATTAAATGCAATTCATACATAAAGTGCCCCTACTATAATGAGCCTGTTTTTCTTTTCTGAATAAAAGTAATTTTGATATTTTAAAGTTAAAATGTCAAGGTGATAATGTCTGGTTGGCATAATGAAGAAAATGTAGAAGGAAACCTTGTGTTATAATTTCTTGTAAAAGCAGTTTCATTAAAATATTTTCTTTGTGTGTGTGTGTGTGTATATATATATATATATATATATATATATATATATATATATACAATTAAACATCATTTGGTGCAGAACATGCAGAAACAAATAAATAGGAAATATTTATGGATGATTAATTCATGATATTCGTAAAATAATATCTTGAAAAATATATCAATGTATATTTTACCTTTAAAAATATATTTGAAATGTTTTTTTCAAATTTGAAAAAAAAAATATGTATAGTCATGTATTTAAGGTATAAAGAAAATTTAATTATTTCCACTTGATGTTTACACCAGATTACTTTGAGTCATTAATTAGAATCTTTTTGTCAAAATGGTATAAAAGTTTTTCAAAACCATATTAACCAACATAAATGCTAAGACTGCATTTTTTAATTATAGGAACTCTTATTTTCCATTGACCCATGTAACAGCACTGGTTGGAGATTTTATTTTTGGGTGAACTGTTCCTTTAAATGCTCACTGTTTATAATTCCTCTTCACTGACTATAATTAATTTCCTTTTAAACAAAGTAATATCTTAAAGAGGAAGTCAAGCATTGACCCGAAGTCCTGCTTATTATTCTCTGAGTGACATTGGAAATGTATTATTTATATAAATATGGAAATGAATACAAAATTATGCAAATACCACCAATGGCCAATGGAGCAGATCCATTCCTGGGCAAAGATTTGCCTAAAAGACAAACAGTGGTTGTCGGGTGGAGCAGCTGTGGGCTCTGGTCCCACAGGGCCCGCCCAGCCTACAGGGCCACAGCAAGTTAACTTGGTAGACCCGTCCTGCCAAGAGCAAGGAACTTGCTGATTCAGATTTTGACGGTGATATGCAAATGACCTCATTGTGAACGTTGGCAAAGAGAGGGAGGGGCTAAGGACCTGAGCATTGTTCAGCAGATGAGGAGCTTGGAGCTGCTCTCTCGCTCTCAGATTCCCTGCAGAGCAGATCTGGCATGTCATGTGCGGGCATGTGTCCATCTGTGCCATTGGCGAGCCGGGCTGGATCCCCTGGTGGAGGCAATGGGACAGCCTGGATGCCACAGGGCCCTGAATTTGCCTAGCACAGTGCTCCGGTTTTATGGCAGCCCTTAATCAAAAGGGATTCATTGACAATTCATTTTGTTTGTTTTGATGACATATTGGGTGATACTTTGCGGTTTTGGTGGGAACAGCAACTGTGCATGGCATTTTCCACAAATAGGATGCACTTTGATATCTCAATTTATATTATACCATGCAGTTTGTCATCATTCAATAACATAATTAAACATAAATTGAACTTAAATTTAAATGATATTCAATTAATAAAAAAAAAACTTAAAATTAAAAATAAAAAGAAATAAAAAATCCATATTCAATTTTTTTTTTTTTTTTTTTTTTTTTTACCTAAAGGGTTGTGTTGACTGCATTTTAATTTTTGGGGGGAAATGTATCGATTGCTAGCAGTATTATTTAAGTATCATTAAGATACTATTATAGTTTTTTTTTTATTAATAATTTGAATTCAGTTTTATTTTTATATCTTTCATTTTCATTTTAAGTTTACAGTTTTATTTATTTATTTTTATTTAGTTTTTTTGTAAATTCTTATTTCAGTTTTAGTTCTAGTTATTTTAGTACATCAAGTGAAAATGAGAAATTTTGAAAAACATATCGATTGGATAAAAAAGAAACACTTTAAAGAGAAATGGATTGAAATGGATTTCTTTGAGTACAAGGTGAACCTTGAACGAGAACAGATGTCCGTAAGTTATCTCTTAATTTAAAAAATGATCTTCTCAAAGCAGCTGCAGACTGCCACTGCTAATTCCGAAATGAGGCTGTAATATTCTGTGTGTCAGAACTGAATCGATCCCATCAAGCCAATTCAAACGGCTCATCTGTAGCAGGGGCGCTGACTTCAAAGTTGCCTTAAGTTTCTGGCAAATATACATGCTCTGTCGGTATCGCGGTTGTCATGGTGAGGTTATGGTACAGGGTCTGTGGTTGGATGTATAATGATGATTAGCGGTTGGCTTTGGGCCAGTGTTCTTCAATCATACACACAGATAACAACATCTCCTTCCCATGAAAGGTCTCCCTCCATCTTCAGCATTCAGCCTTTGAAGTTCTTAATAGGTTTAGAGTTAAGGATTAATCCATGCGTTTTATGCGAAATGGGCTGTTTATATTAAAATAAAGGTCACAGCTAAACGTCATGTGCACATTTCAGATGAGCGAAAGCATTTCATAGACATTTACCCTTACTTATGTGCTGATGAAAATCATTAGTGCTGGAAACACAAAGAGAGCTTAGGAAATAACCTGCTTTTGTGTTGACTGTGACAAAAAGCACACGCTGTGCTGTTTAATTATATTCAGTGGAAATCAAAGTTTCTGAGGCAGGCAGAAGATCTTTTATATGCCGCCTGTCTCCCTGGAAATAACAGCCACCGTGGAATTCACATTATATCAGCAGAAATGAACAAACAGCTACAGTTACACCATCTATCTATATATCTGTCTGTCTGTCTGTCTGTCTGTTAACCTATCTCTCTATCTGTCTTTACACTGTACTACACTACACTTCTTTAGTAGTAGTAGTAGTAGTAGTAGTATTTTTTACATTGTGATTTTACAGTATATTTAGATTAATGTAAATGATGTTGTCACTACTGTATTATTATTATTTTATATCTAATAATATTTAGAATAATGTAAAATATTCTTACTACTATATTGTTGATATTATTATTAGTAGTATTTTATTAATTATTATTATATTTACATTGTGACATTTTATCATATTTATAATATTATAAAAATATTGTCACAGCTGTATTATTATTATTATTAGTTTATTTACATTTTTTAATATTGGAATTAATGTAAAAATCTATCTGCCTGTCTTTAAACTGTACAACACTGTTATTTTATTTTTATTATTATTTACATTGTGACATTTTATATTCATATTAATGTAAAAAAGATTGACACTACATTGTTATTACTATTATTATTTATTTTTATTTGTTGACAGTTTGTATTTAGATTAATGTAAAATATTCTCATTACTATATTATTAGTAGTAGTTTATTGATATTATTATTGTTTTATATTTGCATTTTATATATTGTAAAAAATATTAAATTTTAAATTAAAAATATGCTTGTCATTACTGTATTATTATTATTATTATTATTATTATTAGTGCATTGACATTTTATAATATTTAATGTAAATATCTATCGTCTGTCTGCCCCATTATCTCCAGTAATTATTTGACAGTTATATTAATATATTTAATCTCTCATCGCTAACAAACCAATTCATCCATGCCAAGATGCTGCTAATCTTATAAAGAGCAGTGAATATTTAGCATCTGGCAGACGATGTATCATAGTGCTCATGCGTCTGGACTGCAGTGCAGAAGAACTGATATTACAACATACTGTATGAAGTGCCATCTGTAACCTGCTGCATCCCCCTGCATCAGGACCACCTCAACTAACCCACAATCAACACACAGGGAAGATGGAGAGCTAGCAGGGATGCTCAGGTCCTTCATGCTTATAAGTGGACAGATCAGTTCGTCTCTTTGTCTCTCTCTCAGACACACACACACACACACAAACACACACACACACACACACACACACACACACACACACACACACACACACACACACACACACACACACACAAACACTAGGTGAAACACACAAGCTTCCAGCTTAAGAGAACTGTCTGAGGCACATGCTGGCCTTTTATTTTGTCCCCCAGGATGCATCTGTCAGTTGGGCTGCACTTGCGCTGTGCTGGCGGTAATGCGGTTGCATCAGCAATTTTGATGCAAATTTGCACTGTGCTCTCTGCCCTCCCCCTGGATATCATGCAATTTAGTTTGATGAATTTGCCACAGGATGGTGCGCTTTTTGTCATCTTTTCTCACATAGATCATGGCATTGTTGTATCAGCAGAAATGAACATTTATATGGATTTTTTTTCTTCATATTTTCATTTTTTACACACACACACACACACACACACACACACACACACACACACACACACACACACAAACACACACACACACACACACACACACACATACACACACACACACACACACACACATCTATAAATATACACATATACATATACATACACACACACTAAATAACACTTTGATATACATACATTTATATAAATATTCCTTTGAAATCAAACCCACGACCTTTGGTTTTAATAATAACAATAATAGTTAATTTTTGTGTATTTTATTTATATTTATAATTGTATCAATTTTATACATTTTAAAAACTGGAAATTTTTACAACATGTATTTAGTTTCAAATATGTTTTTGCCAGATATTATTTATACATATATAAAATATACAGTTATATGCAGATGAGCAGCAATTCTTTTAATAGCAATTTCTAGACCGCACAAATCTATTCTTGAGCTCATTGCTCACCCCGCTTGAATTTATTCCCAGACCACATTAACCCACTGCAACGTAAAGTGCCAAATATCCAATACATTAAACGTCAACATAGATGGCCAGTTCTTGGTCAAACCACAGGGCATATTAGCGTCTTCAGTGGGGGGGGGGAGCAGTGCAGAGCGAGAGAGTTAGGAAAATAAGTGAGATTTATGAGAAATTGGCATGATGGTTATTACACATTCCTGCGCCAGTGTGAGTGGATCCAGTCTCAGTCATAACCTCCTTCAGTCATACTCGGCCCGGACTGTGGCAGGTCTAAATGAGGATGAAATCCAGTACAGGGAAGTTAATGCTGAGGGTCCGGATCGGGTGACGACGCATCTGTTGTTCAGCAGAGACTGTTAATTTGGATGTCTATAAATCCCTCTCATAGTGTCCCGTTCCACACTCACTGGCCCAGAGCTTGTGCCAAGACTGACTGATTTATTTTCAGGAGCGTGTGTTACAAAAGCTGTCATGTTAAACTGTGAATTAGGCAATAATGAGTAAAAGTATATTATTATTATTATTTATGTATTATTTAAATTGCTGGTACTTGCACAAAGAATTAAATTTACAACCATTCAGGTTGGTTGGGTATTTATTTATTTATTTATTATTTGCAACATTTTATAAAATTTAGATTAGTGTAAAAATATTGTCACTACTGTATTATAATTATTAATAATTAATTAATAATAATAATTTTATTACGAATAATAATAATATATAATTATTTATATATTATTTAAATATTTATCCATTAAGATATTACATTATCTAATATGATGTCATGACAGGAAGGGGTTAAAGTGATTCTGCTGGATTGACTGTTTTTATTTTGCTGTGTGTGTGTCGGGTGTGTGTGACCTGAGGTCACTATTGCCCTGGTGTGAGTAATACCTTGCAGTAACACTAGAGGGCAACTGGCTGTCAATGAGATGACTCCTGTAACATGATGTACATAAATATAAATAATTACAAGTATATAAATAATTTAGCACAACTCTCCAGTGCTGGGGATTACTCTTACATCTGATCTTTTTTAATAACACAGTCTGCACTCACAAGAGCTTTTATTTTTTTGATTATGTGACATCAGGTAGATTTGACCTAAAAAAAAAAAAAAGAAGAAGAAAAAAAAAAGAGGAGTGTGTGAGAGAGGGTTTTGAGGGGTATGTGTGGAGAAAATGAAAGAGAGAGAGAGAGAAACAAAATGACGTTGGATTATTTTTAGGCAGAGATCAAATGGCAGCTAGTCAGAAGTTCATAACAGAAGCCGAGGCAGAATATTAGCATATTGAGAGCATGATAAGAGTAGAGGAGCAGATTGCTGCTGCTAAAAGCTTACTGGGCAGAAGCAGAGCAAAAGGGTTGGATCAAGTTAGATTAGTCTTTTTATTTTTATCATTTTGGTGGCATTGTTTTATGACTAAAATATCTTGTGTCACTTAATGGTTTTAAACAAATCAGACTGGTTTTATTTTTATTTATTAATGGTGTCAAAACTGTATATAAACAAAACTCCATTAAAAAGGGTTGCACAATATATCAATACCATATTCATTATTGTGTAATATTAAAGATTTGTTTTATTGTTAACAGGCAATAGTAGATACACATTATTATTTATTTATTTATTTATTTATATTTAACATTTATTTGCTAAGGCCACATTTCTCATGTTCATATAGTTGTAATTTGTAATACATATACATATATATATATATATACACACACACACACACACACACACACACACACACACAATAATAATATACCATCACCTAACTTTAAATATAACTTGACATATAATTTAATATTGTTAAATGTAGTCTTTAGCGAATCTCAAAATGAATATTCATTAGTTATTTTTAGTTATTAGTTATTGTTAGTTATTTTAAGTTATTGCCCATAACATGAAAATTTGTCATCTATCATTTTAATGTCAAATTAATCTTCAAAAACACAAATAATTTAATACTGTTAAATATAATCTTAATATTTCATAATTATGGTGTGATGCCTACATTTATATAGTGTTTAACTGATTTATGTTTGATTTTAATGTTTTATTTTATATATCTGTTGACCGATATTTTGGTTGATATTTGGAATTTTTTTATTTATTGGTTTATTTATTTATTTTCTGGCAAAATATTAAGAATTTAATATTGGCCATTTATTAGTTATTGGCCGTAACATGAAAATAATTGTCAGCTTTAACTTTAATTTGTTACCTTTCCCACACAAATTAACTTTCGCTCAAATCATGTGACTTTCTGCTTTTCTACTTTTCTAACTAATCAAAGTTTATTTTCACCTGCAGAACAATAAAATGCATGAAAGATCTTTCTTAATCATTAATAGAAGGATGCAAGGTATATATAAAGTGAGTGTTATAGAATATCATAGGATGTGGACTCTTTTGACCAATAAGCAACTCCCCAGAACCCATTAGCAACCACCTAGCAACACCCAATCAAAGTGACAGTGACTTTTGCCTAGGTAAGCACCAGTCACATTTTCTTCCTGAAACATAAATAAGTTTTTAGGTCTGTGAGCTGAATAATAAGACATGATATGGCACAGGCCGGCTGGAGTGTGTGAGGAGGGATCAAGCTGATGCAGCATTCTCCCACAACCGCACATGACATAACACCGCACACTTTAGCACAACGTCCTGATAAATAAATAACAAACACGCCATATGTAGCACCGATGCTGTCCTCTAGCATTTGCGAGAGTGTGTGTGTCTGTGTGTGTGTGCGCGCACCACAGCTATTAGAGATGTGCTGTGACTCTACCACTTGCTCCCTCTTGAAGTAGCATCTGACCTTGGTGTGTGCGTCATCTACACGCTCACACTGCATTTCCCCCCAAGAGGGGACGTGCAGTAACATTGACTCATTGTTTGGTCCAATCTGTTTGCACTGTAAAAAAATAAAAAAAACCCTCGCTGAAGTTGCGCTGATTCAGAGACTTCTGCTCAACACTCTGAGCGATTAAAAGATAGAAGTGTTGCCGTTTCAGTGGGGGATTTGGGAGCGCAGCATTATTTAACGAGGGCGATATTATATATTCATCGTGTATGTTTTGCTCCTTCTGCACCTCACAGTGCCATCTGCTGTATAGTGCTGTATTAAATCACACGGAGTGAGGAATTAAATCAGGCCGCGAGAGAGGGAGAATACAGGGTGTTCGAACAAAACGATCACAAGTCATTCATTTTCTATGCAGTTGAGAAACATTTAAAGCCGAAGTGCCTAATATCTTAGTACCACCATAAGGAAATCACAAAAATGGTGATTGTCAGACAGGTTTCCAAATCACAACCCATCTGCTGTTGACATTAGGGATGCACAATATTCATGTCCAGTCAAAATGAATTTTTCTTTTGAATGTTTTTGAAAGCAGTCTCTTATGGTCTTATGGCGTTTGACTCCTAACCCTAAGGTTGTGGGTTCGAGTCTCGGGCCGGCAATACCACGACTGAGGTGCCCTTGAGCAAGGCACCGAACCCCCAACTGCTCCCTGGGTGCCGCAGCAAAAATGGCTGCCCACTGCTTGTGGGTTTGTGTTCACGGTGTGTGTGTTCACTTCTGTGTGTGTGCACTTTGGATGGGTTAAATGCAGAGCACGAATTCTGAGTATGGGTCACCATACTTGGCTGTATGTCACGTCACTTTCACTTTTTTTCACTTTCAAGGTCACCAAAGCTGCATTTATCTACAAACAGTAATATTGTGAAATATTGTGAAATATTTTTTTCATTGTAAATGATTCTCATTACTGGTAAATATATGGAATCTATATCAGTATATTTAATTGTCCTTTTACACATTTAGATTACCTTTGCTTTTTGTAGCATTCAATTGATTTATTTATGTTTTTGGTGTTTTATTTTAGAGTTGTACTAGTTGATGACCAACAAATGACCAATATATTGGCTGATATTTGGATTTTTTTTAATTATTGCCATTGGTCGATAAGTGTTGGAAGCTTTTATTTTGACAGCATTGGGACTTTTGACAGAGCTAAGAATGCCATGTTTTTAAACTATTGAATGCTGTTTTAGGAACATTCAGGTTTTATTTTATTTTTTTATTTTTTTTTGTGAAAAACACTATGATAGGATTACAGAATCAATGATTAACTAAAGCATAAATCTGTTTATTTTACAGATTCATTTTTTATTTGACGTTCTATCTGCATTGGCCATCAAAAAATCTGTAATGGTTGACCACTAAATAGTACAGAAGTTTAATTTTGGCCATTTATCCATTGTCAGAATTAACGTGACCAACAGAAAAGTGACTGTAAAGCTGTAAAACCACTGTATGTGTGAACAGGCCATGTGAGAGAGCCAAGGAGAAAGTTCCTGTTTAACAGATTTGTTGCTTTGATCTTTGGATTATTGATATGAATGTGTCTGTCATTTAAGTGCTCATATAATCTACTTACCTCACTGACGTGTGCCGGGATGTTATGAATGGAAGTGCAGCTGGATGGCAGCCTGGCAGAAGTTGGCGTACAGCCCCTCTGTCTTCCTGCAGAATGAAAGCAGCAGAGTTCATCAGGTGGACATTTGCCAGAACACACAGATCATGTGATGAGTATGACCTTTCAGCACAGTCTAGCGCTTCCACAGCAGTAAGATATGTCAAACTCAGTGAACACCACTGTTATTTTAATCATTGAACTCATTGCCACATTGGCATACTATTGTTGTTTATATTAATATTTATTTTTTTATGTTCATTTTTAATTTTAGTTTTAGTAAGTTTTTAGTAAGTTTTAGTAATATTGACATTTTATTAGTTTGTGTGTGTAATATGTATGTCTATATAGTTTTTTTATTAATTAATATTTAGCTTTTGTAAATGTTACGGGCAAATGAAAATGAGAAATGTTGTCTTGGCAAATAGCTGAAAAAAAATCACTAACAAAGAACAAAGAAAACAATTTTTACTGTTTTTTTAGACATTTGCTGGGAATATGAATTTTCTGAATCAAATTATATTAAGTTTATTTATCTATGAAATGACATTTCTATTGATGTAACCATAACCATGTGAGCAGGAAAATATAATAATAGCCAATACTATCATAGTCTAACATTTTCCCAATCAATCAGATGCTTCCAAATATCAAGTTAAAAATGCCTGAAAATATCAAGTCAAATCCTGATATTATAAAGTTAGTGTAAACTGTAAAGTTTTATTTATTATATTAAGTTTAATTTATTTAAATTTATAGTAGTTGTAAACATACTGTACAATGATTTAATCCATGGAATGTGAGGGCAAATATTTTTCCAATATTTGAGTGTGTGTGTGTGTGTGTGTGTGTGTGTGTGTGTGTGTGTGTGTGTGTGTGTGTGTGTGTGTGTGTGTGTGTGTGTGTGTGTTTTGGGCAGACGGGTGTGGGTCTGACTTTGAAAGAGACTCTCAGATACAGTTCATTTAATTTGGCTTCCTCTGAAACTTCCATCCACCGCAAATGTTTCAGGTCAAAACTCTAGAGAATCCACAGATATGCTTCAAACGTATTTGCTCAAAGGAAAAAGCATGACCACAGGAATGCACAAGCAGATATTTGATCTGCTCGAGACCCCATGGTGCTCTGTAATGACTTTGGAAGAAGGTAGAGAAGCCATGCTTGGCTTCAAAGCTCTGGCCACCCTTCGGCCCCCAGCACCATGGTAAATGACCTGTTAAAATCCACACAGGGAAAGCGCAGAGATTACTGGAAACAAAAGCAACTGAGTTGCGGTAATGAGCTTTTGATGTTTGTGACAATGGGAGCCGTCAGTTTAGGGGGAAACTAGAAAAGAAGACATATAAAGAAGGGGTCAGCTGTACCTTAGGATAATTGGAGCTTCTTTTTACAATACAGTAACACAACTGTATGATCACCAATAGCAGTTAAGCATTATGGGTGTATTTAAAGCATGAAAACAATCATACACATGTAAATACACTCAGTGTGTATTACTCACTGACCTGGGGGTTTGGATATATATCAGTTCTAACTAAAAGTTCTAACATTATTCTTCTGCCTAAGTAGGAACACTTAATAGCCAGTTATCTCACAATGGCTGATTATCTCACAATCTCCCAAATATTGGCAGATTCTTCAGCCTGGCTGATACATCGGCCAATCTAGTCCACATATTGTGTGCAAGAATAAGAGAGGTAGAGAAAGAGAGAGAGCGAGAGAGAGAGATTTAGGGGGAAATTCCATGGAATTCTGTGCAATGGATTTAAAAAAAGAAGTACTATTTGAAGTATAAAAAATAATAATACAGTTTATTAAAACATTATATTTAAGGCATATCACAATTTTCATCCATGTTTTAATTTAAACAGTAAACTTGGCCAAAAATAAAAACAACTATTGCATGTTAATTTGTTTTGGTTTGATTTTAAAAGAGCAGCTAAATTTTTTTTTATAAATTGATTTGATATTAAATGACATTATAAAAAATTTATATATAGGTTAAAAGGATCCTAAATGGACCTGAGAGTATTTTATTACACATTTTACATTTATTAGCTGATACAATACATATTTTTTATAATTGAATCATTTTAAATTTCATTTTGATGATCCACTAATGGAGGACAGCATTGTCTAGAAAACCAAATAAGCATATTAGAAAAAATTCTGAAGGATCATGCTATAAAGAAAATTCAACTTTGTTCTCACAAGAATAAATGACATTTTAAAATCAAAATAGAGAAGTTTTTAAATGTGAACTAATATTAGTTTGTACTGTATTTCTGGTTTAAAAAAAAAAAAACAGCCTTGGTGTATGGAAGGATATTCTGGACTATTTTCAAAAGGAACTGCAAATTGTATTTTCAATTGCATTTTACATTTACATTTATTCATTTTATCCAAAGCGACTTACAATTGGGGGATACATAAAGCGATTCTTCTTAAAGAGGCAAACAGACACAGGAAGTGCTTGTAATACCAAATTTTAGACATTGTTCAAATAAGTACAAGCTAGAGAGAGAAGGATTAAATAAAGAGAAAGAAGATTTTTTTATTTTTATTTATTTTTTTATGATGAAGTCAAGTAACTTCGAAAGAGATTAGTTTTCAGCTGTCGCTTGAAAATTGTCAGGGATTCCGCATTCTGGAAAGGGGTTGGAAGATCATTCCACCAGCCAGGAATGGTGAACGAAAATGTTCTGGAAAGTGATTTTGACTCTCTCTGTGATGGTACCACGAGGCATCACTCACTAGCGGATCTCAGGTTTCTGGAGGGGATGTAGATTCATAATAGTGAGTGGAAGTAGGCGGGTGCTGAGCCTGTGGCTGTTCTATATGCACACATCAATGTCTTGAACTTAATGCGAGCCAGTGCAAGGAGATAAGGAGAGGTGAAACATGGGCTCTTTTGGGCTTGTTGAAGACCAGTCATGCTGCTGCATTCTGAATCATTTGTAGAGGTTTGATTGTGCTTGACGGAAGTCCAGCCAGAAGAGCATTGCAGTAGTCCAGCCTAGAAATGACAAGGGCCGGGACGAGAAGTTGTGCAGCATGCTCCGTTAGAAAGGGCCTGATCTTTCTGATGTTGTGCAATGTAAACCTGCAAGATCGAGCAGTCTTTGCAGTGTGGTCTTTGAAGGTCAGCTGGTCATCAAAGGTTACTCCAAGATTTCTGACTGAAGTTGATGGGGTAATTGTAGAAGAACCTAGCTGGATGGAGAAATCATACTGTAGAGTAGGAGTGGCAGGGAAGACAGGAAGCTCGGTCTTTGCCAGGTTGAGCTGTAGGTGATAATCTTTCATTCATGTAGAGATGTCCGCCAGGCAGCCTGAGATCCGTGCAGCTACCGTTGGATCATCTGGTTGAAATGAAAGATAGAGCTTTGAGTCATCAGCATAGCAATGGTAGGAGAAGCCATGTGCCTGTATGATGGGACCTAGTGATGTCGTGTATGTGGAGAAGCGGAGGGGTCCAAGAACTGATCCCTGAGGAACCCCAGTGACAAGTTGTTGTGCTTTGGATACCTCCCCTCCCCAAGCAACCCTGAAAGTCCTACCAGTGAGATAGGATTCAAACCAGAGAAGTGGAATCCCTGTGATGCCCAGTGATGAGAGGGCAGACAGAAGGATCTGAGGATTGACAGTGTCAAAAGCAGCAGATAGATCCAGCAGAATAAGAACTGATGATTTGGAATCAGCTTTTGCAATCCACAGGGTTTCCGTGACTGACAGTAGCGCAGTCTCAGTTGAATGCCCACTCCTGAAACCTGACTGGTTAGTGTCCAGTTTGTTGTTTTAACTTAACTTAACTTTAACTTAAGTGCCTTGCCAGTTTCATTGCTTGGTGAAGTTGCACAGGTAAAGTCGCAGGTCTTTACACTCGTTGGTCTTCACACAAGGAGGGCTGAACGCTTCCGCTGATGCGTCCACGTCAGCGCACAGACATCGGATAAATCCACAGTCTAAGACACTAAAATGAAAACAACTGTGGCCGCCTTCTAATTATCACAGCCAATAGGAACAAAAAAATGTTTGTATAAAAATACAAACGGCAACGAAAATGCAAAGTCAAAATAGGCAGGAAACAAAATATTCCTTCCTAGCAGCAAGTAATAATTCAAACAGCAGCTCTATAAACAAGTATTACGCAAAACACTCAGGCACAGCCGTCGGTCTCTTCTGTTGACTAATCGCTTGTTTTACATATGTGGACGCATAAATTGTGACATAATCCCAACGCAATTGCAAATTTTTCATTAAGTTTTCATTTTCGCTTTTGCTAATGCACAGTGACTGCCAAATTTCAAATGGAAAAGCAAAGTCCATTTGCAACTGTATTTTCCATGTCTTACGTGTTATAAGCCTGCCATTACTGTTTGCATTTTCAAATGCAAGATTTGCAATTGCATTTGGATTATGTCACAATTTATGCGTCCACATAAAAAAATGCAAATGAAAGTACAATTTGCAATTCCTTTTAAAAAATGGTCCGGAATATCGTAATATCCCCAAACTTTTAAATGGCAGTGTGCATATTAACTTATTATTTGTTATTTATAATACAGAAGTCTAAAAAATGTGAATGGCTTGCTCGCATTGGAGAGCTCAATGCAGGATAACAAGTGTGAAGTAAAGAAGCAAATGGACTCTGGCAATCATGAGTAATACATTACTCACAGGACTAGAATTCAAATTATTTTGATGTGGGGTGGAAGCTAAAAGAGGAATAATCGGTGATGTGAATCCCGTTTGAGTGGATTAGTCTAAGGAACAAAGGAAAAGTGACATTTAAGAAAGAAGCAGCCTCATTTCCTCAATAAACGTAAGCCTTTCCTCTGCCCAGCTCACGGATGCCTGCGCAAATGTGTTTGTCATGGCCACAGCAGCCAAGTAAACAACCTGCCTGTTGCCAAGGTGACAAAAAGGCTTCTTACATAAATGTTTATTTATGAACAAATGGACTCATTTGATGCTGTTTCTCTGACCCCACTGCTGCATGCGCCAAATTTGATGAAAAAGGTGGCGCCTTGAGAAAAGAATCCAAAAATAATATAAAATAAGCTTTTTTCCTGCTGATTAGTTAATGCTGTCTTTTCCAAGGGCAGATCATGTTGCCAGTCTGGGCTTTGTTGGAAGAGTTGTGGCTGCAGCCTTGGGCCCTGCGTATCCTTGGCGATGATTTAATTATCAGTGCACATGGAATGCAGTGGCGGCTGACCTCAGTGAACCTGTGCTCAAGAGCACCTGTCCTGATGTCAAAAGCTCCGCCTGCCTTTCGCTTCTCCGAGTTTGAGCTTGTTGTATTCCAGCTTGATGCTAGTAATGCTTTGATGGCATTCATCAGGTGCACAATGGGCTTTTAGAAACTAGAAATGTGAAACATTTGATTTTCCTTTGACCCCAGAAGACTGTTCACTCAGCAGCGTGGGCATGAGTGGTGGCTGATATATCAGCAGTCTTGATAAATGGGTAATTTAGTACAAGTCACGAAAGAAACTTAATGCAGCAATTGCATACTGTCTGTCAGATGGTTTTCTGTGCACACTCTTAAATGCACTTAAATGGTCCAATACATACAAATGATGCAAGTATCTTTATGCAAGTATTTACATAAACACAGTTAGTTGTGTTTGATTTGCATCGACACTAGGGCTGCACGATTATGACAAAAATCATAATTGTTGATTATTCCCTTGAAATTGTAATTGCAGTTATTAATTACAATTATCGCAATTTACATTGAATGATGCAACTGCATGCTGTATTTTTATATTAAAATAAAATGAGCTAAAAACACTCTACCTGAAAAACTTTAAGTGCTTTTCAATAGTATTAAGCCTCAGATGTAAACTATACATCGGATTGGTTTCTTCTTTAAACTATAAAAAAAGTAAAAATATGAATGGTATTATAATGTTATACTAAAACTAAAATTAAAACAATCGAAAAACCCATTAAGATAACATGCAGAAAGAAAAAATGCATCTTAAGCATGCAGAATAACATAAGTGGACTTTGAATGATTTATTGCCGATTTGAACGATTACATAATTGTGGCATCCATAAATGTAATTGCTATTAGAAATTCGATTAATTGTGCAGCCCTAATCGACAAAATATACAGGATCCGTGCATTAGGTCTTAGAGTGTCTTTAATGTTAATCAAACCACAAAAGTAAAAGTGAAAATTACTCACTGCTCTTGACTGAATCACTTTTGTAGCTTTAATAGGAATTGTTGTATTTTTAATTAATACAGTGAAGACTGTACAGTGTTTTATTTTACATTTGATTACTTTATTAAATTTCTATAGTATTTCTTACATACATTAGTCAGGCAGACCTACTTCAAAAACCTAAAGCACTCTTTATTTCATTTTGTATCTTTGATCTATTGAATTTAATTGTCCTTATTGATTAAAGGGATAGTTCACCAAAAATGAAAATTACCCCATGATTTACTCACCTTCAAGCCATCCTAGGTGTATGTGACTTTCTTCTTTCAGACGAATACAATCAGAGTTATATTTAAAAAACGTCCTAGCTCTTCCAAGCTTTATAATGGCAGTGAATGGGGGTCGGGATTTTGCAGTCCAATAAAGTGCGTCCATTTATCATAAAAAAATATCTTTGCAGACAAGATGTATGAAATATAAAGGCAAATACTGACATTCAGTTTTAGAGGTGAACTCAAAAAAATAAGGCAATACATTCGATATGCAATAAAATCAGTAAGAAAAGTATTGCTTTTGCAACCATTTTTGGTTCCCAAAGGAACCTTTCAGTGAATTGTTCTTAAAATAACCATTTGTGAAGAAAATGTCAATAATCTGAAAAATCTTTTTCCACAATAAAGAACCTTTTGTGCAGTGGAAAGGGTTTGCCAGTAAAGAACCTTTATTTTTAAGAAGGTAGAAATTACAACTATAGAAATATGATCTTCAAAAAGAATTGGTGAAGTGGCACATGCCTCATAGGGTTAAGCTATACCATGTCAAGTGGAAAGTTGGATTATTGGGCAATATCTAACACAACATGCGTGAGCAAGTAATGCCACAATTTTTATTTTTGGACGAACAAATCTTTTAAGGCTGTCCCAGCTTCACCTACCTCACTTTCCACTGTTATTTTGAGCCATGACGATGACATATTAGTGATTTTATTCTTTTGCCCTTCAGGTTCTGTTTGAGTTTTCCAATTGTTGACACATCCTTTCATTCTGTGAATTGTTTTACCATTACAATGTGTATTATCTAACATTTTTGCTTGGAGGGCAATGTAATATGAAAATGATGTGGAACTGATGATCAAGAATGCCTGTAACAGTGACAGACAGAATTTTGACCTTGTCTTAGGATAATTAAGCCCTGAGTGCCATTCATTGTAAAAATATCCAGAATGAAGGAGGGTGATATATAATTTAAAGCAATGTAAGTCACTGTTATGGCTCCAGGGATCACTTGTCAAGCAGTCAGTTGGTGGAACAATGCCGGCTGTAGTGTATGTGTGTCCACCGCACACGTGGCTTATATGTTGTCATGATTCCCTATTTGTGCTATAGAGCAGTGAGCAGATGTCAGCGGTCTTTATGGGCTGTGGGTGCACATAGCTGTCAGTAACCGCTCTAACTGCTCTTTTGCTGTCCACAGCACCCAACCTGAAGGGCCGGCCCCGGAAGAAGAAGCTCTCCGTCTCCCAGCGGCGAGACTCGCAGGGGCAGGGCGGTACTGCCAAAGAGACCAACGGTGTGGAGGGCAAGTCTCTAGTCAAGGTATGGCTGTGGAAATACACAGATGTTGTAATTCTGGTCAATACAAATTATGAGATAATTATTTTCACATTATGAATGAAATCTAGCCTTCCAGAGCCAAACTTTTGACCACCAGCATAAGGTCTGGTCCACTTAATAGAAGAAGTAAGACAAGAGAAGACTGTCTGACCATCATGCACAGCAGTTTCCAGGAATGTTTGTGTAGAAAACACCATAGAAATCAGTGTTAACTGCAAGTCATATAATGGCTTATGTTATAAATAATTACTATTGTGAACTAAATATGAAAAAAAAGCACACTAAAAACTGAGTTTTGTATAAATTATACAGTAATAAATTTGATGAATAAATTGATATTATACAATATTTACCAAATAAAAAATTCTAATTAATTAATTTTAATGCTGTAAAAGCTGGATAATTGAAAACAAAACTGAAATAATAAAATAATAATAAAGGTTAAAAAAAATACTGGTATAAAAGAACAGTATACTTGTTACATTTTAAATAAATAAATAAGCCTATTATCAGCTTCCAATATCATTCAGTGCAGACAATTTCAAAACATCATTATTGTCCAGTAGAGACAAGGCCACGGATATATAGGTCACCCTTTATTTTCTGCATGTCCTTTAGTGCTTTTTTTTTTTTTTTTTTTTTTTAGATGAGTAGATTAGTCTCAGTTTCAATACATCAATCTGAAGCACTTTCCCCCTCCACCTCCTGTTTGGCATTTAGTGTTACTGTTTCTTCAGTTTCCCATGTTTGACTAATGGGCTTCAGTTGTTTTTCCTCTTGTTATTTTATCAACCTTTGCCCTTACATGTCATTTCCTGTCCATTCTCCTGCCAGCATGAGGGCAGTGTTTTATGATCTTCCTCGTCTGGATGAATATTTGTCCGGCAAAACAGCAGCTAATTCACCCCGGCTTTGTTTAGAACCTTGAAAACATTCTGTGATCTAAACCGGCCCTGACTGTGATGTGATCTAATGTGGTTCATGGTCTTTCAGGACCCCATCAGCTGCTTGACTTGGGATGGGAATCTTTACATCACAATTAGATTTTAATTTAGGCAGTCCTGATCCTCTATGGAACACCACTGGGGTGTAAATCTTTGCTGTGCAACAAAAATAACTATTTCAAGCAGAGTAATTTGGCCCTCAGTAATAATAATAATAATAACAATAATGAAGAATTCTAACTAAAAACAAAGGGTTTTTGTTTTGCAGTTGCTCTCATATGATAGAGAACATGCATACATACACTTCAAAAAGCATGTTATACTGCTTCCGGGGATTGTTTAGTTCATTTCAGCGTAACCTAATGCTTCAGCGGTTCTTTCTTTGACTTTTTTTGTATATGTTCACATATTCCACTGGCCTTGATAACTCCTTTTGGAAAATAAATGCTCTTGATTATTGGGAACAGATGGCTAAACAGACGTGTGTGGGCCAGTGATGACTGCAGCATGTGACAGCATGGTGGGGCCTGAAACTGTAAAACTGACTCCAGAACAGTTCTCAAACACTCACTCATGGGTCAGAACAGCTATTTTAAGTGTGTGAAAGCTTGCAGTGGTATTGAGGAAATGCACAGCATCTATTTTTACACTACATTTGTTTTTTAACTATTTTTCTGACCCCAGTGGCAACTAATTTTTAAGCATATAGCTAGGGGAAATTAGTAGCAAACACAATAAATACAGTGATGATTATCCCGTTTTAAAGATGTTTTGACAATTTTTTATTTTTTTTAAGTAGTTTGTGATGTTATCCACCTATGACAGACCAAGCGTGCTTTTCAACATTCTTAAATATGTCTTTTTGCTGTGTGGTGTTTAGATGAAGGGGGACACAAAATCAGGAGTGTCCAAGCCCAAGAACAACAGTAGTGGAAGCAATTGTAAAATTGTAGTGATGGTTGTGGATGAGGATGAGGTGGAGGTGGGGTGGGGTGTGGAGTGCAGATGAGATGGGCTTGCTTTTGTGGTTTTGTTGTTTAATTAAATGGAGGAGAGGTCCCATTGAGAGGATACCGTACTTGGGCTTCAAACAGAGTAAGTACAGCTTCTTCACCTCCTCCTCCATAACAGAGCTCTGAAGATCTCCAGCGCTACTTTAGTCAACAACCTGAAAAAATATGTGTGGTACACTTCCATGAAATTGATGGCATTTGAAAAGTCAAGCATGATGGAAGTATCTGCTTCCCACAAATGCAAATTACTCACCCTCATGTCATTCCAAACCTGATCATCTGTGAAACACAAAAGTATATCTTATGCAGAATGTCAGAAATTTTTTTTTTTTTTCCATTAAAGACAAGCTGTATATTGAAGATCTCAATCAAATTTGCGTTCACATGACATTGCGAGAACCAATGGCCTTTGCCGTTAATGATGCTAACATTAAAATTTGTGTGCCACAGAAGAAAGAAAACAATATGGGTTTGGAAAGACATGAGCAATTTTTCAGTTTTGACATCATGTGTCCATTTAGTTGGCACTAAACACTCTGCAGTGTTCACAGTGACCCAAAACAAAAATATGTTGCAAAGTAGGTCAACATAATTTACAGAAAGTTTAAATACAATTATTTCCAGGCAGCTCTCCAGGTCCCTTTAATGTAACACATCCAGCTCTGACCCGCAGTACACAGTGTGAATAAACAAGTAGCTTAATGCTCAACTCATAAACAAAGTATACAAGCAATCTATTACTAGCAGATATTTTATTATTCATAATATGTCCCATTGATTTTCAATACTGTTGTCAGTGGAAAAACACTGAATTGCTGCATAGAAATATGTATAAGCCACATCTAAGCCACATTTAGCACATTGCTAAATAAAAGCTGTGTTTCAAAACCTAACTAGGCTGCAAAATTATGCTGGTTTCTAAAATACCTCAGCAGCTGTTTATATAGCCAGGAAAGTACCTCATTAAGTTATGGAATAGATCTGTTTACTGACTGTGAAGCCTTTTATTTGCGTTTTATACAGAAGGATCATTTGCGATTATCGTGAACAAATAGAAACATACAGTATTTGACCTACATCAAGATGCACACATCAGTGTAGGAGTCTCTGCGTGAGCCCAGAGAGAAGTTGTTCTCATGTTCTTATTCACACTAGAGACGCTCGTCACTATAAACCCTTTTTTATCCTTGTATAGTGTGACACACAGTTCTTGTAGAAGATGATTCATACTTCTGTGAAAGCAGTAAGGAAATGAATCAGGCATCAATCTTCTGGTTTAAAATTGTTATGCAACATAATTAGATTTTAAACTTCTCTATATCCAACAAGTGATGATTGATGAAGTGTTAATAAATCGCACTGTGCCAGCCCATGCTAAATTAAAGGGATAGTTCACTCAAAAATGAAAATTATGTTTAAACAGAAGCTCAACTGAAAAAAAAAACCCTCATTGATTCTCGTGCATCAGGCTAGTGTGTTTGAGCTTCTATTTACCATATTTGATGTGCAGTATGTTTGTGCGTTGATCACTGTTTTTAGGCTAATAAAAAGCTAAATTAAAACTGACACAACCACTTTATTAACTTTATTAAACCACTCGATTCATGTGCATTTCTTTTATTATCTCTTTAGTTTTTGAAGCTTCCTTTTAAATTAGGAGCCGAAATCTCCCAGATTTCATTCAAAATATCTTCATTTGTGATACAAAGATGAATAAAATCCTATGGGTTTGAAATTACAGATGACAAATGGTACAAATGACAGAATTGTCTTTTTTGGGTGAACTGATCCTTTAGTGGATTTTGATAGATGTTTAAAAGATAATTATGCCTTCAAAAATGTAACATTATGACACAGAAACAGGGTTGATATTTTAATATTGTCCCCTACAGACGAACAAAAAAAAAAACGTAAGATAAAATGATAAACAGGAGAACTTTTTATTGAAAAAATATATATAATTATTAAAATATAGATAATATGTATGTAAAATGATTTAAATCAAAAAATGCATGAAGAAAGGAAATGCCAGTGGGAACAGACCAAAAAAAAAAAAAGAAAGTCCAAGAATATAAAATAAAAAGCCTCCACAATGTTTATATGCACCTTTTTGTGGTAGATAAGTTACAAACTCGTCCTTTTAAGGGTCCTGCCCCAGTGACAAGCTGTTGTACCCCTAAAGGTACAATTTTTGCACATTTTTTCAGTAGTATTTGTATTTTACTGATGTTTCAAAGTGTCAGAGAGAGAGAGAAGCTCTCGACTGTAAGTTTAATGTCATTCAGCCGACTTTAAAACTACTCGCCCTGTAACCCAGCAGTCAATCAGAAGTAGCTATTGGGAGGAAGCAAAAATCAATATGGCAAGATATGAGGCCAGACAAACAGCACTCTGACATATGCTGTGGTTTTGTGTGTGTGGCAATTGAATCTTGATTGATTAGTCCCCCAGCAGCAAAGTCCCTCATTAATTTCTGCTGTGACTTATTCATAAATGTGGCACAGCTCTGCTTCATTAAACTGACACAAATTTATTTGGTTTCATCTTTTTTTCCCCGTTTTCACTCACTTTCTAAAAGGCCCCTGCTTAGCATTAGCATTCATATGGTGAAAATTAAATGGTGGGGAATGGATTGTTGACAAGCGTTTCAAGTCATGTTTCAGTTTTAATTTGATGTTCAATTGATTGGAAGAATGTGTTAGTATGGCTGTGTTCGGAATAGAATACTAGCGTACTATAAGCTGCACAGTATACACTTCTACACTCTTAAAAATGAAGCTTCCAAAAGGAGGTTTTCACAGTGATGTCATGGAATAATCATTTTGGGGTTCCCAAAGAACCTTCCAGTAAACAGTACTTAAAAGAACACTCTGGAACTTGATGGTTCCATGAAGAACTTTTAAAATCCATGGAACCTTTACACTGCACAAAAAGTTCTTCACAGTGGAAAAAGATTGTTTATATTATTAAAATCCACTTCACAGTAAGAAAACAATTATTCTTTTAAAAAAGTTCTTTGGGGAACCCAAAATGGTTCTTCAGTGACATCACTGTGAATTCCTTAAACCATTTTTAGTGTGAATAACATTTAATAATATAAAGAATGCTTTCTGCAATGCAAAGTTTCCAGGGGTGCTAATGGTTCTTCAAAGAACCAAAGATTCAAACAAAGAACCTTTTTCTGTAAGAGTGTATACTGCCTACCATTCTTTAAAAAATAAGTATAGTGGAAACTAGGCATTAATATAAATACTATATACTGTAGCAAATCTCAACTGCTTGATTGTTCATATCATCTCATGATGTAAGATATTATCACCCAGCTCTAATCTGATAAAATGTGACATGAAGGCATGAAGATATTAAGATATTATAAGCATTATAAGCATCATAATATTCTGTAAAGCTGCTTTGAGTTGATGTGTATTAAGAAAAATGCTATACAAATAATGCCCGGGAAAATTCTCATAACATGCGCAGTGTACACTACTCACGAATGCTTAAAGTAGTAAGCTTTTTTCCTGAACATGAACGTTTCCCACTGCTCTCCTGTGGAACTAATCGTCATCCTTGTTATCCTTCTTACAGTAAACCTTTGGACTATGTTTCAAGCGGCTCAGAAACTGGGAGGATACGAGGTGGTGAGTGTTTACACAATTTGTTTGAAATCCAGTGCCGTTGGCAGCACGCTTTTTCCTTTGGCTCTGAAATATTCCTGAAAAACAAGAGTTTTGTTCCCCCCCCCCGCCTGTCTTGTAATGTTTGTTTACTAGACTCTGGCCTGGATGCGGAACTCTCTCAGATCCAAATTTGGCCAGAGCGCTCGCAGTTGTTATAAAATGTACAAGTGGAAAACACGTGTAACCCTTTTGCGGTGGAGGGAAATTGGTTAAGGCCTGTTCGCTACCCATGCTGAGGCTCTTAAGGGACCATTATTGTGCAACAAGTGAACTGCGCAATAAAGGGAATTCACTTGGCAGCTTATCTGACATCTGCTCTGTGAAAGTATGGTGAAAAACTTAAGTCCCTTCTATGCGACCAGCTATTCAATATTTTTGGTATTCATTCATCAGTGCTGAAGCTGTTTAGATTAAGCGCAAACAGGAAGCCACTTTTTTGCTCTTCTCATCTGGCGCATTGATACCGCTGCCTGCCTTTCTTGTTGTTTTTATGTCCCCTGGCTGCTCAAGTTGTCTTTGCCACAGAAAGCTTGGCTTTAAATGCAGCTGACATCTGTAATGAAAATCATCATGCAGGAGGAGCCATGATGTCATTTGGAAACATTTACATTGCGCAAGAAGATCAGATTAAACTCCTCTCCTGGGGTTGAACTGTACTTGACTGTGTTTTAAAACCACAACTGTAGTCTGGACACCGAAAATCTGCCTCATACACAATGGCGATGTTAAAACAAACAGCAGTCAAGGGCTATTATGAGTTTAGAGCAAATGCAAACGCTTCATTAAATGCCATAGGAGACATCAGATGCCCTACTCAATGAGTCAAGTTACCAAAGGAAATTAGAGCACAATTGAAGTGTTTCTACAATCAAAGAGATTGCAGTGATTAGGTCTCCGTGGACGTCTGGTACATACTGTATTCCGGAACACTGTGAGAATTTTGTACTTATTTGTGTTGTAACTAGTCTGTGGTGAACACATTGGCCTGGTGACTAAATCGCACATGCATTAATTTCCCAGCACTTGATACATGTGCTTTTCCACAGAATGCATTTTATTGAGAGAGGCAGCCATTAGCTGCGGGAAACGGCCATTAAAAATCTTTTAACCCTCATACGCTGAATGCACTAAAGGTCTCTCATGAATATTAGTCGCTGTGTATGTGAATTATGTTAATTGAGTATGTGTTTTCTTTTTTCCTATTCAGTTAAGAGTCCGATACATCAATTTCATTTCAAAAACTCAATCTCATGACCTTGCGTGGGACATCATGCGCTCTGTGTCATTTAATAAGTATAAAGCTTACGGGATCTGTTTAAAATGCATCAAGTGACCCTCTTATTTTCATCATTCGACAATAAAGAAAGGACATGAATGTTGAATGCATGAATAGTGGAATGCTAATATCAGTGTTCATTTCATTTCTGCTTCATGCACACATCCATTACGTGAACGTCCTTGTCGCTCATGATAAACTTCCTCTTCTCGTTTCAGATCACAGCGCGCCGACAGTGGAAAAATGTATATGATGAACTGGGCGGCAACCCGGGAAGCACCAGCGCAGCCACGTGCACACGAAGACACTACGAGAGGTTTGTCTCCTGATTTCCTCATTAGCCAGGGCTGATTTTGGAGAAAATCTGCCGATTTCTCTGGAATCGATTTGAATGTGTTAAACGAGCCTGAGAATTAAACTTCTGTTGGTAGCTGAATAAATATTTAGACAAAACGTTTAATAAAAAAAACAGGCGGGAGGCAGGGGATGTGTAGCAATTCTGAGTAAATCTTGAGATCATTCTGTGAAATTCTGTGAGGGTTTGCTGTTTAGTATGCTGATGCATGATGGGATGTGGCCATTAAAAAACACTGCACTGATCCTGCTGTTGATTTTTTACACCCCATATTATTAGCAGCCCCACTTGAAAGAAAGCTCAGCAGATTTCTGTAGATTCAAAACACCCAAATGATTGTTTTTTTATAATATTCAAAGCATGCTTTCATGACAGATTTATGCAAACAAACATTAAGTAAGATATCACTAACTGGGTTAATTAAAATGCAATATAGTGCATGCATTTATCATCTCTAGAGGTCATATTCTTGTTGACTAACAAGCTATGGACATTGATTGGCTTTCCTGAGTTAAATGTAATGTGATGTGACATTGGATTCTAGATGTTTTATTGACATCATACTACAAGTAATATTTATAAAATTGTTGTTTTTGTGTTTTGTTGTTGTGTTTTGTGGTCACCTTATGTAGTATGTTTTTGCGCTCCTAATAAAAAAAAAAAATGAAGATCAATTAAAAATGAGAAACTGATATTGTCAACAGGACATGTCCTAAACAAGTAACTAAATAAACTGAAAATACTGAAATCACAGAATAAATGCCACATTGTTATTGAAATACTATATATATATATATATATATATATATATTAAATACATATCTTTAGTTGGATATTATTATTTAAATAATATTAAAATGAAATTACTATTACTGTAATGAATAAAATGACTCATATTTTAATGCTGTTTAGAAGTGCTATACGAAACAGTGTTTTGGAATTACTGTTTGAAATGCTGCAAGTAGGCCAGGTTTTGGCATGGGTTTGTGCTTATTATTAAAGGTTTGGAGGCATGGGAGACAGTGTTATTGTATTTGCTCTTAAAGCTATTCAGTTTGAACTTTAAGGTTTGTGTGACATGTCTCTCTCTTCCGGCTGGCTCATCGAGGGGTTAAGTGTGGCCCCGGGCAGGTGGAGTTGGCAGGGATTGTGTTCCTGCGGGGGCTCCACCGTCAGACTTAGTGCTGAGTCAGCAGCCACCAATAATGTATCTGTTCAGTGAATAATAGTCTGCCAAAATCCGATGTTATAACCTTGATCAAACAGACAGGGATGTGTTGATGTGTCCACTTGTGCAGCTGTTACCAAGCGTAATTAATTGAATTAATTTGGCCAGCAAATTAAGCCATTCTGTACGCCGTTTGTGAGTGAAAGGCCGGTTCGGCTGCGATGACGCACGGCATTATGCCCTAGCTCGTCTTCGGTTTCATGCCTCGGGACGAGGTACCTTTTGTTCGGCTACAAGCTCTGCTCTTTGGAGCCCAACTCAAGTGGCTTTTCTTGGGAGTTCTTTTGGAGGGCCACTGCCAAGTGCAGCCCCGGTCACAGATGGGAATGAAGATGTCTGAGTTTTATGAGTGACCTCACTTCTGCAAAACAAGCCGAATATGCCTTGATCTTGTGTGTATATGTGTGCTTATTCTTTTTCTTCCTCCCTACTCAGGGTAAAACCAAGTTCTTAAAAAAATTCTGTTAAGTACTTCTCCACCCTTTGAAGGGCAGCCGACTGAACTGACTTTGTGTGGAATTACTCATCTTAGATATCAGTCTGCAGGCACTCTATCTGTTGAATAAAGCTTGCAAAGTCATGAAGATGAACAGACGTACATTCTGATCACGTGGTGCATTGTTTTAACTGCAGCCATGCTCTTTTTATTGTAGGAAAACTATGCCATAAAATAAATGAAACTCAGTATTTAAATCAGTAGTTGACCCAAAAATAGTCATTATTTACTCACCCATGTCATTCAGAACCTGTATGACTTTCTTCCTTCTGTGGTGCACAAAAGGAGAAATTTCGAAGAATTTACTGACTGTTCTTTTCCATATAATAAAATTGAATGGGAATTGAATTACCATGCTCCAAAAAAAATTAAATACAAATATCACAATATAAGTGTTAGCTTAAATGATGACTACAAAATAAAACAAAAAATGATGTTTGACTATTTTTTATTTATTATTATTTTTTTTTTAAATTGCAATTGTGGTTAATGAAACTTCAGCCAATTGCAAAGTAACTTCAGAAAAATGCAAAGTAATTGCAAAGACTTGAAATGTAAAGCTTGAGTTGTATGGACCAGTGTTATTTAAATACTATTATAGTTTTTATTAATATTTTGACAGGTTTTATTTTTATACTTTCAGTTTTATTTTTTGATGAATTTTTAGTAATTTTGTTATGTGTTTTAAGGTCCTCTATTTTAAGGTCCAATTAACTACTGTAGCTGCTTATTAGCATGCATATTACTGGCATACTGGCCGTTTATTAGTACTTATAAAGCACATATCAATGCCTTATTCTGCATGACCATATTTTAGATCTCTTAACCCTTCCCCACACCTAAACCTAACAACTACCTTTCTAACTATTAATAAGCACCAAATTAGGAGTTTATTGAAGGAAAACTCTTAATTAATAGTGAATATGTTCCCTATTTTAAAGTGTTACCCGTTATTTTATTTCAATTTTAGTTTTTATTTATTTACAGTTAATAATTGTAGTGTTTCATCTTAAACTTATTTCAGTTAGTTGCCAAGGCGACATTTCTTTGTTGAAAGTTTTTCATCTGATACTTATATTCTTTTTCAGCTTCATTTCAGTGAACAAAAATTAATAATTTTATTTAATATATTTTAGTTAAAAATAATAGCCCTGGTATGGACTACCTTTATTTCCAATTTTATTATTCACTTTTCATTATAAGGAAAACAGCACCTGAGATATTTTTCAAAAATTCACCTTTTGGTTCCACAGCAGAAATAAATTTGTAACCAAGTTTGTAACCGAACAAGGGTGCATAAATACACAGAATTTTCATTTCTGGGTGTTCTCCAACTGCTCCTAATGATATTTGTGGTATTATCTGATTAGCTTTTGGCTACTATATATGTTGTGGGGGAACAGAAACAAATGTAGATTACAAATTAGGTCATAAAATATGACATAAATAACCTTGAAAGAGGCTGCAGGAATCCAGCCCGTCCTCCCCCCACCCCTCTGCTTTTTAATTATATAGGTCAGTGGCACTGATCACTATTTATTTAATCCTCCTCTTCCCAGAGAGAGATCTTTGTTTTAAAAACATTCTGCTTGTGAATACTTCTGCAGATAACAGCATAAACCTTGTCGAGCAACTTTAGTCCCTTTGCTGCAGAGGTTATTTTGTTGCAGTGTGAATTTCTACTGTCCCTTAAAAAAAAAAATACAAATAAATGCACAGACCGTTCCTCACTGCACTAGCTGCTGCAGAACTAACCAATTCAGGATGCATGCGGATTTGCATAATGTTTGAATAATATTTGTTGTACCATGTACAAATATTATCTTGCAATATAAAAAAACTACTGATAGGTGCATTCATTGGCTTGGAATGGAATGCCAACTTTCTAGTTACTGAATACCATACAGTAAATACTGCATACTGCCTACTATTTAAATGCATTATGCAATGAAAAACAAAAAGCAGTATCATGTTGCATATTTAATGCAGCAAAAGCACCCAATTTTAATATTATTATTTTTATAATTTAACATTATTATTATTATTGTGCATTTATTTATAGTAACATTTATACTTATTTATACTTACATACTTATTATTTCCATGCATACTGAAAATTTATTTTGCAATATTACGAATAGGATGTTAGTATGCTATTCCAAACATAGCCGTTGCATTGTGGGATTTCAAGCACAATGCGAGATCCTCGCAGTACTTGATTATTGATTTTTGTATCCCCCTCTAGAATTAATGTTTGCTCTAAATTCAAACAAGTCACGCTTCACAGAACTCATCCTTGAACCTCTAGCCAGTACGACAGATTTTAATGCAAGCCCTTTAATTGAAGTTTAATGATCTGGCTTTGAAGGAAGGCTTTTTTCCAGGGAGCATTGCATCAGCTGTTTTTGTCCCCTGAGAGATCGGAGCTGCATTTGAGACTGCAGCTGTAGTAAACAATAGAATTATGCATTTATTATCCCTGGAATCATTAGCATGAGCACTTCATAATCCAACAATATCACAGCTGCACGTTCTCTTGAATGTCAGATAATAACAATTTGGGTTCTTAGAAATGCCCATCATTGATCCACATTTATTTATAAATAGCTGTTTATCTGTATTTACACCATTTGGCTGTATTTACCTAGTGAAAAGGAGCTGTGATTTGACATTGTGGTTATGAAAGTTGACAAAACCGAATTAAAGCCCTGATTGATCTAATTAGTTTATCATCTCAATTTGCATGTCGATTTAGAGGCTCATTTGCCCTACTAAGATTCCATTGTGTACTTGCTTTAGCGAGACAAACGCGGCAGTTTCAACCAGCATATTGTCAGCAAAAATGTTTCTCAATGAAGATAATGCTCTGAGGTTCTGACAAAAAAGGCATGTTAAAAAAAATCAAACAATGTCACTCATTCTATCGATTTGATACCAGAGGGCTGACTAGCTAATGTTTGCTTTTGTGTATACAGTTTATGCAGGGCTCGAATTGAGGGGGGGTGCGGGGGGATGGCATCCCCCTGGTTGAAAAAAATGACAAAAAGCATCCCCTTGGTAAAACCACCATACCCCCTTACCATCCCTTTTAAAATAATAATGTGTATTATGTAAAATTTATCATGCAAATTAAATGTTAAAATTCTCTACTTATGGTAATTCACAAACTAAATAACGGCGATTGGCCAATTAGAACCTACTGGCAGTTTTATTGTCATCATTATTTATCCATGACAGGCCTAAACCAGGCAAGGTGCCAGCACTACCAGCACAAAAACACATTTAGCAAAATATTGACCAAAATTCCTCCATTTCATGCACCAGAAGGAAAAAAGATAATTATATTAAATATAATATAAATATGAATCAAATCCGTACAAACAAATAAAATTGAATGAGAAACAGAGCCTACTTTTTTTCCATTGCGTATGTTTATCAATAGCTGAGAGGAGAACGATCACATGAGCTCTGCCGTCTTCTTTCCTATTGGCTGTCGCTCCCGAAAGTCGCTCTTCATTTGCATATATCAAAGGATTCTGAACTTTGTCATGTCGCTGGACATGTCCCAACCATCGCCAACGGCTGCTGTCGCACTTGTCACCGGAAATCGGCAGCTCTCCATTGAAATGAATAGGACCGTGTCGCTTTGCGCTTGTCGCGTGACCGGGGCTTTAGTCTTTGCTCGTCCAGTATGCTGCACGTACATTTTCCCTGAGTATTTATAATGTGGAGTTTAAAAGCTTTTTTTAAGGCTTTGTTTTGGAACAACCACCATGTTGATGTAGTTTCTTTTTCCACGCACGGCTTATTTATGCTTTATCACTTCACATTGTGCTGAGAGAAGAAGTGCTGTGTTTATGTTGGGCTAAAGATTGAGCAGCGTTGGAGCTCAGGCCTCTAATTTAAAGTCTGTAAATCACTACCCAGGAATGTGGCTTTCATTTCAGCCGCATCACAGAACGAATTCCAACAATAAAATATTTCGCAGGGAGGATGTGTCTGTACAAACGACATACACTACAAAAACACGGCTCTCATCGCTTATTATTTAGAGCATTTAATAATTAAAGCTGGCTTTTGAACGTTAATGGGCTTTAGCCTGAAGGGAGTTAGTGAGGTAATTTCAGGTCTGAAGGCCAGGAGTGACAAAAGGCCTGCTTTGGCGTTCCTTCCCGTCTCTGTTTAACTGTGTGAATCTGGATTAGTTCAAGGGTCGACTTCTCAACAAAACCTTTCAGGCATCCTGCAAAGCTTAGGGAACAATGTCTGTTTTTTTTTCTCCCACACACACACACACACACACACACACACACACACACACACATGCAGCTTTACATTCTCTCTCCCGGCCCGTCTCTGTGATTAATCCACTGTTTGCCCTGTGGAGAAAAGCAGAAAAAATGACTTCAAATTATTTCCCCTTTTTAAAGGGCTAGGTTTGATCCCAGCTTGTACAGATGTGATTATGAACGTGCTGGTTTGAGTCTCTCGCCGTAACCTCTATTATATCCAATAACAGGCCTCTGGTTGTTTGTTTAACATTCATTTGGCATGGAAACCTGCTGATCTGCCATCTAGCCGTGTGTGTCGTTTACTGCGGCTCTGGTCAGAATTTACAGTTCATGGCATTTCGGCAAGCACTCGTTAGGGCCACTTCTGTGGAAGTAAACTCAAGGCTCCATCAGACAGCTTGTTTAATAAGCAGTAATGTTGGATCCCGGGCATGTCTCCCCAACACCAGAGTGGTGGAATAACATGAATGAGAAAATTAAATTGTTGATGTCAACAACCATTTGACTTAGTTATTTCGGTATGTGGCCTGAGGGATGCCGAGCGAGATGAGAATGGCTCTCTTTGAAAGAGAGCACTCAAAAACAAACATGCTAAAAATAGAGTTGAAACAGTTGAGATTATGATTCTTAGTGTGATGTTTTACTTCCTGTTTTGTGCGCCTCTCACAGCTGGGTATTACGCCATCATGTGACCAAAAAGCAGAAGTGCAGCTTGATCAGTGCTACGATTGTAGAAAAACTATATTAATAAAATGAGACCACAAAGTTTAAATAAATCTCTGGAAAAAAACGGGGGGGGGGGGGGCATGCCAATCAAAAAGAAAAAAAAGAAAAAAATTACTTTTTTGCTTGTTTGTTTTACTTTTTGTTTCGTTATTCTCATACAAATTTTTCATTCTTTTTTTATTATTTGTATAAATGTATTAAAATATTATATAAAATATTTTAATACAATATAAAAATCTGTATGAAATAAAAATGAAAAAGCGAAATAGTTAATAAAATAAAAATAACAAATGCTCAATTAAAAAGAAAAAAAAATCTCTTTTCCTAATGCCTTAATGAAATTTGTTTGGAAAATGAAAAAATAAAAATAAAATAAAAATTAAATAATGGTCCTAAAATAAGCTCTCTTTTTCTTTGTTCACAACACAATAAAAATATGACCAAGACATTCTGGACATTACTGGCTGTGTCATATTTATTTTTGTGCTGTGAGAATTTATGCACTGGATTTTCCTGGAATCAAATCACATTAATAATGGTTTAAAACTTGTTTAAAACCTGAAGCCACTCACATCTATAAAGTGTCAGTTTACATAATATGATACATTGGCATATTTGTACTCGCACTGTACTTTTGATACAATCATACTTACATAATTGTACATTGCTGTGGCAACACTGGATGTCCAAATGTTATTCTTCAAATGCAAGTCTATTGGATTATGTAATGCTTATGTAAATCAACAGAACTATTTGTGCATGAGCTATTTCAGTGGGCAGAGGAAACCTGAGTATTGATTGCAGGTTGTTGTTCTAATAGCGGCACCCTCGCTCACAGGACTGCCATGTTAAATATTAGTCATTTGCTCTACGAGTTAGAAAGAAAAGGGGAAAATATCTCCCAGCGTGAATGACTCACTCTTCAGAGAACATCTTTATATGTACCGGTGATAAATGTGGAAGAAATTAAATTCGACTTTCAGTTCCCTCATAGTAACTCAGTAGGATTTCTTTAATATCTCACGTGTTTTTTCTAGAGTGCACTTTGGGACAAAGTCTCGAACTGCTCTCAGATTGCCCATTTACCAAGGTCTGCAAGCAAAAGTCAGAGATTTTAATATGAACTCTCCCAGTTTTAAAAATGAAATAATTTCAACCCAGGCTCATTGGAAAAATATGCGTTTGGTGATATTTTTGATAAACGATATTATATTGTTTCTTGCTTTTTTCACAACACTTTTAAAGTGAAATATCCAGTGAGTGGCACTAAAAGTGGGTTCAGTTTTGTCCAAAACAGATTAACATGAATCTGGCAATATTTTATTAAATTGGTTGTTGTACGTATCATTTGGAAATAAAACATCTGGTGAAATAAAATATCACATTTTGAAAATAACGTGTGTTAACTGTAGCAAACACGAAATAAACACATTACCTGAAGCAACCATGTCATTTTAACTTACTTCTTTAAGTCTTTGAGCTCGTGTTTCATGGGACACTCACTGAGCGTTCCACATCACAAATACTGTGCTGTACCAGGTGAGCTACAGAGCAAGTTTACTACATTAGAAGAACCATGCATATGGAGCTGGTTATGTGATGAAAATGTCAAATTGCATTAGTTTATAAATGGTAAAAGTGTTCTGAGGTCATAACATGTGAAAATAAGTGTAATCATAATTTGTGTCAAAAGTAATAAAAGTTGTTGTGTTTTACTGCCACTAGTGTTCATTTCAGCTGGAAACTACAGAGAACTCTATGTATAGGTACATTTTTGTAGTTTTGTAACAATGTAGGCATAGACCCGTTTTTTTAATAGACACAGTAATTTGAGCTATTTTATTCTTGTTTATTGTATAGCTCTATACACTTACTGTATGTCAACAAATGATTCATCTATTTTTCCTAAGGACTTCTAGAGACAAAGTAGATACTTAAATGAAACACAACTGAGAGCTGCATTAAGTCTCAAAAGCAATTTGCATTCTAGGTAGTTTCATTTCACACCACAGCTACAGCTATTATATTTAGAGTTATTCAGCTGGAGGTTATAATGAGGTCTGTCTCAAAAATATAAAAAGTTGTCTTTTTAATACCATCCATCTGTGCAACTGCATACAGCTGCGTACAGTGTCAATACTAGTCACAGTCTAATATTGGCCTCAAGTTTACTGTGATCAGGCACACACTGGCAGGGTTTTCGGTTCCACCCTGGTCATGTGGTTGCGGTTAAGGGCTGCAGCAAATGAAGTTGTAAGGCTGGCACGAGCGAGGCCCTCACAGTTCCCCTATTACATGCAGAAATGCCAGTTCTCCATGCAGGAAAACCCCACTGACCTCAGCACAGCTTCTTCCTGCATAATCCCACCAGCCACTGCTGCACAGGAAATTGCAAAACACAAACTGTAGATTACCTTCTTCAACTGTGTCTTCTACACCCTGCTAGGAAATAATACACCGTTAGTTTTCATCGACTTCCAGTAAGAGTTACATAAGCCGGGCCTCCGGTACCATGGTCACATCTGCATTTATTCTTTGGCCCACTTGATTTTTATAAACACCACTTTCCAATGGCCCACGTCTCTTATGTGTAACACATCCCTGGGCAAGGGTGGCAGGAAAAACAGCACCTCAGCGGAGCATAAATGCTGGTCTTTGTATAATTGTTGCGTTCTTTAAGTATGATTAATTTTAACGGTCCAGTGTTCTCTGAGTTGCTTATTATGGAAATTAGTGTTATATAAGGATGGACCGGGGGGGGGGGGGAATGGGTGCTGCAACACAATCTTATTACCCACTCAGCAGTCTTCCCAACGGAGAGGAGTGCGTGCAGACAAAAGTGTACGGGCGCACCGTCGTGGTTTTCAGCAAGCTGTTATCTCTGTGATGATGCCCTTATCTGCCCACATTATACAGGATGCTTTATTCTCCTCACGATCCGTGAAGCAATTATGCATCTGAATCAATGACAAGAAGGCAGTTTGCACAGCAGAGTCACTTTGTGACATTTTTGTGGACAAATTAAGGTGTTCGAATTAAGTGCACCACATTAAAAGGCTATACTTGTCTCTAAAAAATGATGTTTTCGATGGCTTAGCGGTCTATAAGATTCTTTTGAACAGGCTCAAGGTGACACAGGTCTGGATTTCTTAATTAAATGATTCATTTGTTGAGGCAGATGTTAAGTTCAACTTTAAAGTGCTATCTGGGGTAAGTACTTGGGCTCAAGGACACACATTTTCTCCAACAGCTAATTTTTTGCAAAAATGGAGCAAGTTCTGCAACAAACAAACAACATATCACAGTTGTAAATCAAAGTTGTAAATAAAACAGTGATTTTTGGAGTACATTTTACAAGAAAATACTATTTCAGTCTTTCTGCTATAAATAAATCATTTAACTTTTTATAATTTGACTTGCCATTTCCTTGTAATTGTTAAATTTACTAGCAATTTCTAAGTGAATTTAATTTTCATATTTTTTTTCAGTGTACTGATGGTCTTTCCGTATGATTGCTCTTCTTAATTTGAGGACATTTTTTCCAAACTCATTTTAGTCAATATCTTAATGCTCATTTAACAGAAATAAATCACACTTCAATTCACATGCAAGATATTCATGAATAAAATCATTTTATTTTAGCCAGATTGAGAAAATATGTGGCTGCAGCACATGTGAACCATATATTAATATTCCAGCTCTCATCTGCTTTCTCTGATGGGGCCGTAAAAGGAAGCCTGAAATAGGGCCTCAGTTTAAGAGTGCTGGGTTTTGAATGGCATATGAATGTGACTATATGCACAACTTAATCTGCAGGTGGTGATGAGTGAATGCCCAGCCTTCATATAAATAAGCAGCCGCTTCCTGCTCCATCACAGAAGCGGGCGGCTGAGACAGAGGCTTTGAGAACACCTGAGCCCTGCCAAAGTCTGCAAAACATGTTGATCTGGCCTAAAAATGAACCGTTGCAGTCAGTGCACTGAATAGAGGAACTAAAATAACTTCAGCAGAGCTTGTGATTACAGACAGCTCTTGAACTGCGGCCTGATTCATTTTCATGACTTTGCAGCTGCTCTAAAAGGGGATGCAAATGTTTTTGTGAATGTTAAAAATCTATCTACCTGTTTGCTGATAAAAAAAAAAAAGCATTTCAAATTCATTAAGTAATTATTGAACCAAAATATAATTGCATAGTCATTTTTTAAAAGAAAAAAGAAAAAGCATGGTTCTGAGAGGAGTCCCATGGCCTCAGAAGTGCTCCGTCTTCAGTGAAGCTTTGGACAGTTGTAATGGACTGACAAGTGAAGTCTGATGAGGAGAAAAACTCAGCATGACACTTGTACATTACTGGCAGCGGTTCTGTTCGGTTAAACTCAGGTCTTTGTAGAAATGTTTGGAATGGGGACAGGAAGGGGGATGAGCCTTGTTTCCAGCCACATGAGGGGAAATAGTCCTGTCAATGGATTGCTCTTGTGGCACTTCAAGTTTTTCTTTGTACACCCACAGTGAGTACACGTTCAGACAATCAAGGAAGTTTTTGGTTCATTTCCCAGCGAAATGTATCCCACCACACCATTTGTGACAAAATGGTGCATTTGCCTTTTTCCATTTGTTTATTTTTATTTTGGAGGCCGGCCCAGTCAGTGGTCTTGCTCTTTTCTTGCTAAACCTACTTCCTGTCCTCGATGTGCTTTCTGTCTTGCAGCTTTTTGGGATTGCATGTAATATTACTACTGAATGTAATATAAGTATTGCGTATCATGTTTTCATTCACTGTCAAATGACATTTTATGCTTCACTACACCCAAAGTTACAGCCAACAATGCAGGACAAACGGCAACAAAAAGTAGCCGTGAGAATCCGTATAAAATCTAAAAAAAAAAAAGGTAAAATATTTAAAAAGATTTTATGAAAATAAAGAAATATATTAAATAATTTAATAAAAAAGTCTTTTTATATTGTATAAATAAATAAAAAACTACTGAATTTGGATTTTTATTATCAAAATTCGAGTTTCAGCAAAATTTAGATACTTTCTCATTTCACTTTCTCAGCAAAAAGCAGCAGTAAGAATCAGTATTTACAAAAAGTAAAATATTTACAATTCTTTAATGAAATTCAATTTCAGGTATACAAATGTTAAATATTTTCTCCTTTTACATTGTATAAATAAAAAAACTGCACTTAATTTGGATTTTTCTAAGCAAAACATGGGAATTTCAGCACATTTTTGATATTTTCACATTTCACTTTTTCAGTTGGTACAGTAGATATAATTGCAGATCACTTGCATACAGCTGAGTTATGTGCTATAGTGGTAACAAAAATATTATAACAAGGTAGAAACAGAAAAGTTGCATTCTTTCCATGGGGGGGGCGGTTTGTGGTTATGAAAGCTCAAAATGTATGAAATACAAACGTGTCATCCAAATGTTTTGTTTTGTTTAGTTTGCTTTAAAAAGAACTGATTGTGCATTAACAGTGCAAAAGACTGATCATATATTATTGACATTTAACAGTACCTGTTTTATTTCATCAGTCACCTTAGGCTATTTATTTGTTGTCTAAGATTATCATTTTAGTATCAAAGCCAACATTTTGGTATCGATCCAGCCACAATACCCTAAAGACTGGCAAAAAAAAACCTTTGAATACATAAGGATTTCAAAATAACTAATATCTGTGTACATGTATATCTGTATCCCTACCAATGTTGAAACAAAATTTTTGTGTTTGCTTAGCTCTATCTCTCTCTCATAAAGGGACTTTTAATTGCATATTTCCTGTTCTTGGCATCATGCCCTTTACTGGCTGTATGAAATGGAGTTATACTGCTGTCTTTCTGCCAGCTGCTGAGCTCAATGAAAATAACAAAAATGTAACTCTCACAGACACCCTCAACCTCTTAAAAACATTTTCCCTCTGAGGAAAAACTACACAGCCTAACTTGCAAGGAAAGATTTTCTACAGTGTTTTTTTTTTTTTTTTTTTTTTCTGAGTGAACTGAAATGGGAAGGGAATGGTGACTTGTTATTCCCATAAATGGTCATGTGGTGAGAATGAGTGAGGATATTCGTCATGATTTATTCCCTGACTTCTCACCTTGTGACTGGGGGCTATTTCCATTCTTATCTCAACTCTCACTCATATAAAAAAAGCACTCAGACATACTGTAAATATAGGCAAATTAAAAGAGTAACATCTGTAACCAATTTTCCCTCCACCTAATCGAAATAGAATATTAGGTGAATATAACGTCACCCTCTGCACGCAGTTTAAAACTGGGTCGTCATAAGAACAGCTTAAAGCTCACTAAGGAGTCTGTGGGGGTTTGAAAAAAAAAAAACTCCTTTAGTTCCAGACGAGGGAGATTTCTGAGGATTAGCTGTGAACAAGATAAGACATTGTGTGCATTATTATACCTCCACTATGTAAACATGAAGTGAAACATTACAGTGGGAATCAGGTATTTGGCAGCTGCCTGCTATTTTGATTTGACTGCACGGAGCGAGACGTTTTCCACTTTTAGCAGCTGTAACATGTTTAAACTCTTTTGGTAATGGGATCTGAAGATGAATGTTCCCTCTGGGCTCCTGCTTAGCTTTGCCACTGGCCAGCCGCCAAACCTCAGTCGGCATAGTTTTCCCGCACAGCCCCTGTCTGAGCGTGCTCAGTGCGTCCCGCCTCAGAGAGCCCCAAACATCCCGGCGTTGAGTAAACAAACGGCTCCAAACTAAAGGAGATGAATCCCTCTTGAGATACCAACAGATCTTATTAAACAAGAATGAATGGAGTGATAAAAAGGGAAATTTTAGACACAAAAGAAAATCAACAAAAAATCACAAACAATTGTAATAGAGCAGTCTGTCGCTTTTAGCGGTCTCCATTAAATTTATGTTTGACTTCGCCTACTGCTTCTTTTTTGCATTCGTGTATCATGATGCACGAGATGTGAGATGTATTTGGATTAGGACTGATGTAGGATATATTTATGATTCCGCATGCCTCCAAGAGTTCCCAGCCAGACTCATTAATCACATCGGACACATTATAAAAACTTCAAGCTACAAGAGTAGAGAGGCAGATCATGTTGCTGTCTACCTCCATTATATATATATACAGATGTTATTGTTTTAACATAGACTAAGACACAGATTTGAAGTCGCAATAAAGTCATAATGAAACTGAAGTTGTGACGGATCTTTTATTCTGGATTGTGATGTATATTTGAGTGTAACAGAAAAATAACAAAAAAATAAAATAAACATGAATGGATGAATTGTTGACCAGATCGATAACATGCTTTTGGAAAATTTACATTTAATGCCGACTTTAAAATATGACATTGCACTTTAATATTAGTTTTACCATGACCATCAAAACAAACAGTGCCATAAACCATTTTAATAGTTATGGTGTAAAAATGATGTGCTTATTTATCTAAGTTCAGATGTCATTTCCAACATAACCACAATTTTGGTATGTTTGATCATTTTGATTAATTAAATGTCAGTAAAGAGCATTCTTGACATAAAAAAACCCCAAAGTAAATATTGTGTGCCAAACTGTAGATTTGTAAAAGTGTGTTATGAATATGGTTATAAATATTTATATTTAAATGCTGATAATTAAATTAGCCTTAGCAAGACAAATGAATAATTTGATTGAAAAGGCTTTGTTATATTGTATATGATAATGCAATTTCTATCACATATTGAATGGTGATTTGAGATGCGTTGGAAATTTGTTCGTGATGGTTGAAAAAATGAAGTTAAAAATAAACCAGTGAGTTTTAAAAGTGTTTTAAGAGAGTATATTGTGAACAAAACCACATTTTCTATAACAGTAAAGTTCACAGGAAGGAAACATGTCTTTTTGTTTCATGATGTCATGCATGAGTCAATTTCAGTTTGTCTCTGATAACAGATAAAGCCTGCAGGAAACAATGTTATCAGTTATTATTATTAACAGTTAAGGAAAAAGACAGGAATGTTTAAAGTAGGAGTTGTTCAAACAAATGTTGAATCAGTCTGATTCTACTAACCTGAATCACTTCCTCCTTTCCCTCAGACTCATCCTACCCTATGAGAGGTTTACTAAAGGAGAAGAGGACAAACCCCTTCCGCCCGTCAAACCCCGAAAACAGGAGGGCAGTGTCCAGGAGGGTGTTGTAAAAACAAAGATGATGACCATGAAGCGGCCAAAGGACGAACAAAAACCTCGGAGTGAAAAGGACGCTTCAGCTAAAGTCCCAGAGCCGGTCAGTCTTTTATTGTGTCCTTGTAACACACAAACTTACAGAAAAAGTGACTAGCCCCAAAATTGACCTTAGGTACATTACCCATTTGGATTAAATTAAATAAATTTTATTTTATTTTATTTTATTTAAAAAAAAAAGTCTCTTATGATCCTCAAGGCTGTATTTCAAAATAACTGTTTTCTATGTTAATGTATTAAAAAATGTAATATATTCCTGTGATGGCAAAGCTGAATGTTCAGGATCATTAAATCATTACATTATTGGCTCTCAATTATATATATATATATAGATATATATATATATATATATATATATATATATATATATATATATATATATATATATATATATATATATAAAGCATTTTTAAATATATATTAAAATAGAAAACTGTATTTCGTTGATCAAATGAATAAATGCAGTCTTGGTGAGCAAAAACTTTTCACCAGTAGTGTATATTCCTGTCCAGTGTGGATGGTTTCTTTGGGCTGCTATAGAGCTCGGGGGAAAAAATGCAGAATAATAATACAGATAAAATACGTGCCTGGTCCCTAAAAAGCTGTCTGGAAGAACAACCATGACAGACCACTTCAGGCTGGCTGCCTTTCCTCTCCTCAACAAATAAGCTGTCACAGACGTGTGAGAATAGCGCTGTCAGGAGCAGCTGGTTTTAACATAATTATTTGGGCTGATTTGGAAGCTCTGACCGCTGCAGTACAGCATGGAAATCAAATGCTATTTGTCTGCCTTACTGACTGCAGGCGATTTATACACTGTGCCCGTTTCTGTTATTTTCTGTGAATCTCTGGACTGCAGAGCATAAGGTTTCCCCCCAGTTCCATTTTCCATAAGCTCCCTCTGAGTTTTGTTCACAAATCAATTTGAAAGAGATGAATTGTAGGGGAGATCTTGATAGTGCACCATTTTTTTAATCGACAAGACATTTTGTGCACAGAGCAGCTGCGGTGGAAATGTTTTCCTATCACGTCTTAGAAACCAGTATGCACTGGGCCAATGCATGCCACAGTTTTGCTCTTATAGAAACCGTGTGCTTATTTTTATCCCTAAAAGCCAATAAATCCATGGTGATTTGCAAATGTCTCTCCAGTTAAGCGTAAATATGAAAAAAGGAGAGCACGACCGTGGAAGGGAATGGAAATTGAGTTATTATTTTCACATGAATAAGCAAATGATTACAGAGAAGATGAAAGGGCTGTTTGAAAATTTCTCTCGAATTGTCAAATTTAGACACATTTCAAAGCCGTTACGCGATCCGTATTCATTTCTACTGCACATGAAATGACTAATAAGTTATGGTGTGGAAACAAAAAGGGCTGTTGTAGGTTCTTTTCCAGTTGCATGCCTAGCTCATCTGTCTGGTATGTTGTGTAATTTGAAAGGCCTCTCCAGATAATTGATTGTACATTGTACAAGGCAGAAAATGAAAATGGAATTCTCTGTTTGAAGTAGAGCCGATATGACAAGACTGGAGCAATGAAAAGAGGAAAAAACACTTAAAATAGAGTTATAGATCTCAGAGAGGAAATCTGGAGCGAGAGATGTTGGGAGTTGTCTTGGGGGCCGGCATGTCAGTGGAGTATAATCAGGGCATGTACAAATATAGGCGCGTTGCTCTGCTAAGAATCAGAGCATTGTAAGCGCTGTTAAATCAGTCCGTCTTCAGGCACCAAATACAATCAAGGCTATTGAATAATGTGTGCTGAGCCAGCGGGCGGTCATGGCGTGTTACAGCTGGGTAATTTTGCCTGCTAGTCACTGGCTGCTTGAGGCCCCAAAGCAATTTCTGTTAACTTGTACAAGTGTCCAAAGGCGACAGAGAGAGCGACCCCAGGGGTCAAAGGTCTCCATTCAAACCATGCATATTGCAGAAAGGGACTCATTCTCATTTGAGCTTACTGAAAACCTCACAACTCAGAACCAATTTTGCTACCTCAGCTAAAATTTATGCTATAGAACATGTTGAATTTTAAAGCAGCATTCAGTTTTATTTACAGTATATGAAATTATATATTAATATATAATTAATAAATTAAATGAGATACAGGCTTATTATAGTTATTATTATTATCATTATTATTATTATTATCATAGTAAAAATTAAAGCATAAAAAATTGTTTCTTGAAATAAACATTAACAAATAAAATTAGGTATTAAAAAACTTAAACTTATTTTATTTCAACTAGTTGCCAAAGCAACATTTCATTTAGTTTAAATTTATGTACTAAAAATAGCTCAAACTGAAAAAGAAATATAAAAAATGAAAATAATCACTAAAACCTTATAAAAAATTAAAAATGGAACATACAAAAATAAAACAAATTTAAAATATTAAAATATAAAAAATATATATAGTAGTACCTCAGTAATAAATGATGATGTATAGCCTTTATGTATTCTATAAAAATTATCACGATTATAATGTTTAATAATAAGCATTGCTTCAGTTTATTAAAGTAACTGTTCAAGATAGAAAAATAGTAATAATAATAATGGTTACAGATAATAAAATAATAATCAAAGAAACTAATTAACAGCAATAAAACAAATGAGCAAAAAAAAAAAAAAAGAACAAATAAACATTCTGAAAGAAGTAATAAAATTTAAAATAAAGCTACGTGTCTGTATATTATGAGTCTTCAATTGCACAGTATTATAAGACATGAATACTGACGTTACACTGCCAGAGTTTGACACATTACACAGTGACAGGTCTATTAGGCTCCATTTCTGCTGCAATACCTAAGGCACAGGTCCAGTACTGGATCCAGTATTTTTCTGTCCTGTCTGTATACATTCACTTAAACAGCCAACTGTGTATACATTAATATCTAACCAAGCATTAAGGACAAGAAGAGCATTTTACTATTCATGTGTGCAGCTGCTCTTCATAGAATGCTTTTATTTTACTATCGACTTGTACAAAAGTACCATTAACATACACATTTAGGGCCCACACAGTATAAATTACCATAAAATAGTGCTCAAAAGTTGTCAGATAGTAGATCAAGGCAATCATGCCTCTTTCAAGCCTACAAAAACAAGCTATTTGTCTCCGTGCTGTGTAATGTGATGTATGAACGTGCGATTATTCACATGTACAGTAGTAGCACATTCATCTGGGTTGATTGAGGAAATGGAGTGAAAGAGATGAGCCAGCCTTTTATTTGACACCAGCTGATGTCAAACATCTGTGCATCTCTTCCTCCAACACTGATAACGAATGGATGGGCGGTGCTCGCCTCTCCTCTGCACCACTGTCACCACTGAAGTTCCGGAAAGCATCTGCTCATTAGAGACACGTGAAGTTTTTCCAAAGTGCTAAACTTGTATCATGCTCTGGATAACAGTAGATGGCAGCAGGTGTCGGCTGTCCCTTTTATGCAATCATGCTGACTCTGTTTTCTACTCTCATTTAAGCAGACTGCATTTAGAGGATTTTGGCATTGATTTGTTCCGCTCTGAAATGACGCAAATCTTACACAGCTTCATCTTTCATCTCATTTGTGTTCAAAAGCAGAGAGAAGAGTTATTTGCATGGGGAAAGCATTGAGGTATCAGCTTTAAGCCTACACCTCTGCTCCTGGTGCGCATAAGTGCAAGGTCATCCGTTGATGCACACAACATATGCGCGTCTTGAAAAAGACTTTGATGTTGGCCATTTGCATGTAGTTGCTGTTCTCACAGCGTTCTTCAGCAAGTTTGTGTGCAAGGTTTCTGCTGCCATTATAAAGCTTTCTTAAACTCTTCAGAACATCTAGAACCAACATAAGTACCACCTAGCCACAATTTCCCCAGCATTGGGCAGACTGACATTTCCTTGCATGCAAACTTAAAGGGCAAATTTGAAGTTTCTGCGCTACTAATGTCGCCAATTGCAAAAATAAAGCATATTACAAGCAACCTTTGCCCACACCCATAAACTCATTACACCCTTAGGATTATTCTTTATCATATTTACCCTGTAAATAATTAAAGGTGCTGTATGTAGGATTGACACCGAGTGGTTGAACGAGGTATTGCAGTCCAAATTCAAAATATTGGAGAGGGTTTTTTCACCCGGCCCCTCCTTCTCAGACTTGATGCACACATAGGTTGCCAGATTGACGACACAAACAGGAACGAGCGCACTTGACGATGAATGAAATGAAATACGCTGTGTTTTCTGCCAACTGGCAACCCAGGTTGCCGAAATACAATTGGGTGAACTGGCAGTGGGCGGGTTTCACAAACCAAAACAAACACAGACATTTTGGCCCGGAATGCAAAGGAGAATAACTGACGGTAGCATTGTTTTCTCAGATAAACAAGTATGTTTACTTAGCATGTTTCTTAAATACCTGCAACATACTGTATTATGGTATTTTTATGCTTTAGTAGAGTCAAAATCTTACATACAGCGCCTTTAAGTAAATTAGCATGATAATATTGTGTATCGGTGATCTCACTAGCTGACGTTAGGACGATATGATTAAGGAGCGTATTGCCCAACACTATCATATCCATACCTAAATATCTTCTCTAAAGCTTTAGCCTACAGTAGCCATGCCCCAAAGTTTCACTAGGCTGAGCTGGAAAGAGACAGATGGATCTGAAAGAACTGTTCGAAATGATTTGATGGTGCCTAGGATGCTCAGTGTTTACACTTTTTGAGAAGATATACCCATGAATGGCATACTGAAAGTTTACAATCCGAGATACAAATTTTAAAGTCCAATTCAAATACATGAATAATAAATACATTTTGAAATTCGATCTCAAAATCTCTCCCATCTGTCTAAAAACAGTTCCTCTGTCTGACTGGTTATAATATCAATACCATCCTTGAAAGTGAATGCTGAATCCAGTCAAAAGCAGACTACTAAGCATTCATGAAATCAAGGACCTTGAAACTTACTTTGAAGTAAAAACAGAATAATTTCATGCCTTTTTGTCAGTCATCTCAGTTTTCACCCTTCTCTTTTTACCTATTCACATTCTGGACTGCAGAAGTGTAGGCTACGCATTAGAGCTACAGGTGCATCTCAATAAATTAGAATGTTGTGGAAAAGTTCATTTATTTCAGTAATTCAACTCAAATTGTGAAACTCATGTATTAAATAAATTCGATGCACACAGACTGAAGTGGTTTAAGTCTTTGGTTCTTTTAATTGTGATGATTTTGGCTCACATTTAACAAAAAAACACCAATTCACTATCTCAACAAATTAGAATATGGTGACATGCCAATCAGCTAATCTACTCAAAACACCTGCAAAGGTTTCCTGAGCCTTCAAATTGGTCTCTCAGTTTGGTTCACTAGGCTACACAATCATGGTGAAGACTGCTGATCTGACAGTTGTCCAGAAGACAATCACTGACACCCTTCACAAGGAGGGTAAGCCACAAACATTCATTGCCAAAGAAGCTGGCTGTTCACAGAGTGCTGTATCCAAGCATGTTAACAGAATGTTGAGTGGAAGGAAAAAGTGTGGAAGAAAAAGATGCATAACCAACCAAGAGAACTGCAGCCTTACGAGGATTGTCAAGCAAAATCAATTCAAGAATTTGAGTGAACTTCACAAGGAATGGACTGAGGATGGGGTCAAGGCATCAAGAGCCACCACACACAGACGTGTCAAGGAATTTGGCTACAGTTGTCGTATTCCTCTTGTTAAGCCACTCCTGAACCACAGACAACATCAGAGGCGTCTTACCTGGGCTGAGCAGAAGAAGAACTGGACTGTTGCCCAGTGGTCCAAAGTCCTCTTTACAGATAAGAGCAAGTTTTGTATTTCATTTGGAAACCAAGGTCCTAGAGTCTGGAGGAAGGGTGGAGAAGCTCATAGCACAAGTTGCTTGAAGTCCAGTGTTAAGTTTCCACAATCTGTGATGATTTGGGGTGCAATGTCATCTGCTGGTGTTGGTAAATTGTGTTTTTTGAAAACCAAAGTCATTGCACCCAATTACCAAGAAATTTTGGAGCACTTCATGCTTCCTTCTGCTAACCAGCTTTTTGAAGATGCTGAAATGTTTTTTTTTTTTTTTATTAGTATTATGAAGTATTCTAATTTGTTGAGATTGGTGGTTTTTTGTTAAATGTGAGCCAAAATCATCACAATTAAAAGAACCAAAGACTTAAACTACTTCAGTCTATGTGCATTGAATTTATTTAATACACCAGTTTCACAATTTGTGTTGAATTAATGAAATAAATGAACTTTTCCATGACATTATAATTTATTGAGATGCACCTGTATATTAGCTTGATATATCTAAACTAAAACTTTTCCACAGGTGCATGCGTAATAACTGTTTATGGTTCATTGAACAAGCATTAAAAATAGTTTAAACCCTTTCAGATAATAATCTATAAAACTCATTGGGATTTTTAGAAAAGTATCATTAAAATACAGTAACCTGAAAAATAAAAAATAAAAATAAAATACTAATTAAAAAGGTCTACATCATTTAATGTTGTATCACCTTGGTCACCAAATATGACTTAACTAATGTATGGGTGTAATTTTGCTAGCATGAGAAGCAATGTATGCTTGTGCAGTTTCTTTGTGTAATTCTGCCATTAAGTAAATTTTTTATATGTGTCTGTAGGGGATGGAGGACATGGAACAGCTCCAGGAGAAGCTGTTAGAGAAGCAGGATAGCCAGCAGTACCAGGCTCTAACCCAGAAGGACAGAGAAACAAAGAGTCCTCTTTCTGAAGATGAAGGCGTACAACTAGTGATCAAGGATGAAGATCAACCTGTGCTCCTAAACACATACGAGCATGCAAATGGGAATGTGTTACCCTCACTTTCTCAAGATTGTGCACCACTCAAATCAGAGGATTGTGATGGATTTCCTGTTGCTGCCATGCCGCTGCACCATGGTCATCCTCGCCCCAACTCTCACCCACCGGAGCAGTGGCAGCATGGGATGCTGGAATACAAAGTGCCTCCGAGTGCCCTTGCAAACGTTGAACAGTCTAGGCCAAAAGAGGGCCAAAACCAGGTGGGTATGGTGCTGCCCACCCCAAAGCAGAATCAAACATCTCAAGAAATCCCACCTGAAAGGGCTGAGCCCCCTAAAAAAGAAGAAGCAGGCTTCAATTTTAATCCCCTCCTCTACCCTAGGGGTAATCCTGGCATCATGTCCCCATTAGCTAAGAAGAAGATGCTGTCCCAAGTCAGTGGAACAGGAGGACTGCGTAATAATTACCCATACGGACCTCCACCTCCATTAGTCAGTAGGAGGTTGTCCAGCAGTAGTACAGAAGGGTCATCTTCTGGACAGCAGAACTCTCAGGCTTCTTCCACTACAGAGACCAACATGATGATCAAACGGCCATCAGTTATCCAGCATGCTCAAAGTTTCAAGTCCAGAGGTAGTGAGGACAGGAGGTCCTCAACAGAGGGCTCTCAGAAAGAGGGGTGTAGTGAAGGAGATCCAATTCCCCAGCCACAGCCTACCCTGATAAGAGAGCCATACCTTATGAGGGCTGACCTCCATTCCAGCATAGAAAAATCTGCTGAGATGCCTCATCCTGGCCAGGCTCCCAGCTTCCTGAGTGACTTTTATTCCTCACCTCACCTACACAATCTCAGCCGACAAACCGAGCACCACCTCAGCAAGGATCAGATAAGCAAGTATCTTAATGGAGACGTTTACCCTCGGGACTGTGAGACCACCCAGGGCTTTCCCCCAAGCCAGCATCCCAACAATGTGGGTTTGAATTACAGTGCTCGGCTTAATCAGAAAGAAAAGGGACCTCCTGCAGAAAGGGTAACAGAGGAGCAACCAACTGATTTGAGTCTCCCAAAATCCTCTCCGCACAAACGGCCTCTTTCCACATCCTCTCTCTGTGGCATCCCACACCCCACAATACAACAGGACATTAAAAACTCTTCTCTCTTTCAAGCAGGCAACAGTCAGAGCTCAAGCACAGATTACCATCCCAGGGCCTGTCGCGTTCCTCCTATGACTGTGTCCATGTCTAAAAAGGTCCTCGAATCTCACTCAAAGATTCTGGAGAAAGCACGCAATGGCAGAGGAGAAGAGTCCTTGGGATATAAGATCGATGATATGGCTCGGCCCATTCTGAGCACCAAAAGCAGCCCACAGAATATCTGCACAGCACGGCCACTGAAAAGGACCCTTGAGGATTTGGAGAACGGACCTTCGGAGAAGAAGATCCGGGCTGTGACACCCTTGCACTGCTCGACACAAAGAGACGGCCCAGGGAAACCTAGGACACCAGAAGCTGAGAGTGAGTCCATGAAGCCTGCAGAACCTGCTCACACGGCGCACATCAACAGTTATACATCAGAGGGTCACAAGATCCCCTTGCACTCTCACCTGTTCCAAGGGCTGTATCCAGGGACATTTGTATCTCAGGTCCAGGACATGTGTGAAAGCTTGGGCTCCCACGTTACCCCAAGTTACTCCCATCCACTGCAGTACTTGAAGAACCAGGCTGTTCTGTCACCACTCATGCCCCCCTTCGCTATTCATTCCTTAATGATGCAAAGACAGTTCCTGGCTGCCAATCCCACCCACATTTACAGGCACCAAGTGGGCACCTCATACGGGGACATTCTGCACCCTGGCCTCTACCCCATATCGGCCCTTCACCCCCAGCCAGCTTTCAGTCCCCCTCAACTCTCTTCAGTGCACCCCAGCACTAAACTTTCCTAGGTGACTCAGTCCGATATTCCCTGGCCGGACCCTCCCAGCCCATGCTTAACTCAGACTTGATGCTCCTCAGAAAATCCCATCAAGCATGGTCACAATATGCACCCAATGAATAGCAGTGTTTTATAAACGTTTTAACATGGGAGCAGTTATTTCTGTTATTTACCTTCTTGCCACTCAAGTTTATGATTTGCACATTTCTTTGAACAGGGGCCAACTGGGCTGATCGTGGCTTGTTCTCACCGCACTGTTTGAAAGTCTAAGTTGGCTTGTTCGAAGACATGTTGCCTTGGCACATGTTTCCAAGTCGAGATGGGCATGATGTCCATGGAGGCATCCAAAGGAAAGTCAAGTGGCAAATCAGTGCAATGCAACAGTGCTATTTCAGTCCATTCTGAGAGCTCTTTTATCTGAAACACTATGATACGATAATGCAAGAGCTGCCTGGGTAAATGTTGGACCTTTTCACATTACTCTTGACTGTACGTTTTTTGTTGCTGTTGTTGTTGTTATTTTTTAAAAATGTAACAGTGTGGTAGTTTTATATGTTTATTTTTCAATCCTACAAGGGTTAAGCAATGAGATATCACATTTGATAAAGTCACAAAAAAGAGACCAGAGTATTGCAGTTTGGTGTGTTACACGGTTACATGTCAATAAAACAAACTAAGCTTTCCTTGAAGGAATCTTAAATGTCAGTGATACAATGTGAGGTAGGCTTCACAAGCTTCTTTGACCACTGTCTGCTGGCCTCCTTTACAGCTACTCACACTCAGCCAAACTCGCTTCTGATCACCAGAGCAATGTGGAATGTGTTTGTCAAATGTAGGACTTGAGGTGCTTGTACATAACCTTCACAAACTGAACACATTTTGTATCATGTTCACTCGCTACTGTAATTTCTGACTGCTCTGAACTGTGGAGCTAAAGAGCGATTTTGGATGGTGAGAGGATAATGCAGGACTACTTAAGTGTCAGAAAGTGAGTTTTGTATTTGCTGGTGTAAACTTGCTTACTCAGAGGAATTTTTATCAGGACATACAACTGAAATTTAAAACTACATTTCTGGAAAACGCATTTTAGGAGCACTTAGAAAAGCCCACACAGGCTTTTCCATCCATTTCTTTTTGAGGTTTGCTAACAGTTAAAATTTTAAATATTGTTTGATATCTTTAACTTTAGGTCTGTAAATGCTGGCAGCATTCAAATTTGCGTCTGTATAAAATGAAGTGTAACACTTGCCAGAAAAGAGTTTTTAATTATAAAAGCATGATTTCTTTGCACAAAATATTTTGGGAAAGTACCAAGAAAATTTTAAAAGCAACTCAGAACTCCAAGGGGTAATCAAATAAGTTTTTTTTCCCCTTTTTTTTTTTTTTTTTTTGATGTATTAGTAGTAGAAACTAAACTTCAAGAAATGTATTTACTCCAACACCGTTTGGAGTAACACTCAAGGTTGCTATGTAACTTTGTAATGAGTAATAAACAGTTTTATAACTTAATAGAACAGTTCATCCACATATGTTTTCATAATATTTGCTAAGATACTGTATATCTAACACAAATACTAGCTACCTTAAAGGGATAGTTCACCCAAAAATGAAAATGTTGTCATCGTTTACTTAACTTCATGTTATTCCAAACTTTGTTTTACATATAATGAAAGTCAGTAGGGTCCAATGTTTCATTGGTTTGACAAAAACAGTTGTATTTTACAATTAGTGTTTCACAGAGGATATGATGTCATACAATTTGGTATAATACAAGGTTGAGTAAATGATGATAGAATTTAATATTTTATTTTGGGGTGAACTGTCCCTTTCATTGCATAGGATATACAATGAACTTTCATTGTATAGGATAAGTATGCAAATTATTTAAAATACCTAATTTTGTGTTTCACTGAAAAAGTTTTACATGTTATTCACCTTGGGGCTTAAATGGTGATTAAAAATAAAATTTTAGGGTGAAGCACTCCTTTAAATGAATGCAATCACTAAGCCTTTTTCTCTGCCCTACTTTGCATACTTTATGCCATTACCATTGGCAAGAAGAAAAGAGTGTAGCATACTGCATATTACTATGGATTAAAATGTGTTTAAGAAACATCATTTGTTATACAGTCTATGTATTGACAAAAAAATGTAACTAATGTTTATCTATATACAGTATACCGCAGCCCTGCAGAGAATTTCACACTGCCCTACAGTACTCAGGCACATATTGAAAAGGCACTGTACTAGGACACATCTGCTCTAGTTTACCCTATTCATTATAATTGTAATGAGCACTGGGAATTTTGTGGCCCCATAATTAGACTGTTTGTCAAGAGCACTTAAAGTGTCTCTTTCAGTGTAAGATTGTCACAGCCAGCTGTACATTGGAGGTTAGAGTTCAAACTTGACTGTTCAGAAAAATCTGGCCTAAATCTTTTAGCTGCTACAGGAATGCAGTTTTGCCACCATGCTGCAAGGTTATACACTGGCCAATTTAAAGCCATTGCCACTGTGTTTTGCCACAATATATGTATATATAGCATGCTATGGTTAAAATAGCAGCAGCGGACCGAAGCATCCACTGTATAGTTAACAACTTTATATTTCATGAAGCGTTTTAATAGATGGCATTATAATAGTTTACTTGTCCCACAGCTGGGCTTTGCTTACAAAAGAGTCATACTGTATGATTAAATACCATCAAGTTGACCGTGGCACAGCAAAACTTTTTGTACCACTTAAAACACTTACTAATAAATATTTTTAAGTAGAGCAAGCTCACTATGAAACAACTGCACTTCATAAAGATATAAAATACACTCCAAATGTTTTCCAAGCTTTTAATACCCCCTCTAGTTGTTAAATTAAATATATGGTGAAAAAAGCAACAACATAATTACAGACTGCTGTGTGGAAATTTGGCTTTGTGGAGCCCAGAGAACTTCTCAACACCATTTTAAATCTAAATTATATTATCCATTAGTACATCATGCTGGTAACATGTACAGTTTTTGTTTAATGATGCTGTGACCAACTTCTGTTTGGGAATGTAGTTTAGAATTGGGTCGAGAGGAGGAGAAAAGGAGCATGATTATAAGAACAGCACTGGTCCCCACAGCCCCAAACCTCCACGTGAGGCAAAGTGCCATTAAGTGTTTCTCAAACTCAGACAAGGTCGCCTGTTGACTCAGAAGGAAAGGGCATCTGACGCCATCTCTGTTTCCTGCCTTTGAATGTTTCTGTGATTAAAATACACATTTGGTGCAAAATGTGGAAAGCCTTGGCTGTACCGCAAATTGTTTCCACACTGGAACATTTACATTTATATACACGTCCTGTTGAACTGCAAATAACTCAATACATTTATTTTTGATTGTCTGTTTGTACCCAACCTTCAAAAAAAAAAAAGAAAGAAATAGCTGACAGCTGACTTTTAACCACTTTCATTTGTTTTACATTACAGTTTGAAGTTAATGTTACAACAAGTAATTGTTCTTACTGTTTACTCCAGAGGCTTTATAAAATTGAAAATCTTTTTGAAATGCTACACTTAATTTAATCAGAGAGTGAGTTCACAATCTGAAATGTGCTGGTTTCCCATCCACCTCAAGTGCTAACTCAAGAGGCTTCAGTCTACACAACTGAACCATTACATGTCTTCAAACCATTAAAACCGAAATAAATCCTTTAAAATAAATCCTTTGCAAATAAACCTATGTACACATAAATTACACATGTGCTTAAAGACAAATGACTTGTGCATGGTCAGGCTCAACAGTAAAAAATGAAAGGCAAGTGAACAGAGGGAGAGAATGTGTACAGTAGAATGTAAAATAAGAATTCAGTAATCAAAGAATCATCAGTTTACGCCATATTTTCTGAAGCACCACTTAGCTTGAGCAGAGCGCCCCCTGCCTGTCAAATGAGAACACTGTCAAAAGCATTTAAGGCGTAAGCCTAAAGCTACAACTTTACAACAATATTGTTTTTGCAGTATGTTTTTACATTGCTTAAATTAAATGCAAAAATAAGACCAGTGCGCCTGTTGACTGAAAACCATTTAGCTTCATCAAGTGCAAGCCTTGACAAAACCTGTTGTACAAAGCAATCCAATCACAGGCTCGGCAATTGAGAGTATGAGTTCATTTGTCACAACTGACTGTGACTGTAGTGACACAGGACTAAAATCTGTGCCTTATCAGTATGTAACCAACCAAATGGACAATAACTACAGTGCTGTGCAGAGTGGAGGCAGTTCATTGTTTGCCTGTCCTGATGGCACAGCTGTTTGTGTGAGCTCTACCCTCAGCAACTGTGCTCTGGTAATCTGCTGGTCTGTGCACAATATAGCCAACTATTCATCTGTTCTGCCCACTAAAAATACACTGCTTCACTTTGCAGTTGTCTTGTTTATTTTATTTATTTAACCTTCTCAAAGCAACCCAAAATATACTTCTAAGGGTATTTTACCATCATTTTTTAATGGAAGTGTGTTATAGTCAGTGTGTGTGTGTGTTATAGTCAAACAGTGAAATATTGTGTTTAAGGGAAATAGAACACCATGGAAAGTGTATATTAGGAAAATTAATAAAAGGCCTAGAACAGAACCTTGGGTAACCTCATATAGGTAATTGGGGCTTGGGGCAAAAGTGTTAACACGCAATATTCTAGTTTTAAGATTGGTCATAAACAATATAAATTAATTTCTTTATTGAGTCCATAAAAATAACATGAGTAAGTAAGTAAATAGCAGCACTGCAACTTAGCAAGGTAGAACTAATAATCAAATTACAGTAACACTTTACAATAAGGTTATATTTGTTAACATGAGCTGACATGAACTTACAGTAAATAGTTATATTTTTATCAGCTAATGATAACAAAGATTAATAAATGCTGTATTTGTTCATTGTTAATCTTAATTATTAACTTTTTGTAAAGTGTTACCCAAATTACAATAATAATATATCAATGGACACTTTTTTATGGAACACTAGCTATATGCGGTGGCAAATAAAGAGAGTTAAAACATCTTTCTTTATGGGCCGCATATTATTAAGATCATTTTTGGTCTACACTGAACATGCTTTCCAAACATTATTAAATCATATTACCAACCTACGTTGGGGCTGCTTTTGAAATACTCCATTCTCAGTCCATTGGTGTGGCTTATAAAAGAAACTACTTACTGTATGAATCTGTTCATAAGAGTTCTCCAAATATTGACTCGGATCAACCACAGAAAAACCACCAGTCAAAAAGTCACCAAAGAAAAAATAACCTCTTTGTAAATGCTCATGTGTTTTGCACAAAATGCTGAAAAGCAGATTAATTCTTTAATGGAGTACTAGAAGACAACTGAAAAACAGATTTTGAATTTTCCTTTTCTTAATCTTTTTATTTACATATACTTCCCTTCGTGAAACCGTTTGTTTTGAAATATGAATCATAATGTTGTGTTCATCAGATTAATCAAGACCTTTGAGGCCTATTTTAATATGAACCCATTAAACCCCTACACAGTGATTCCCTACCATCCTTGCTCTTTTGTTCTTCAATAGATTGTTTTGACATAATTTGATTATAATCTGATTAGGTTATTGGATTAGTGATACGTTATTGCCATCAATTTTCCTTATTTCTTAAGGATGTGTAATGTTAATGCAACAGTAGTTAATCATCTGCATTATTGTTGATATTCACCCAAAAGCCAGTCTCAGCAGTGAAAATGGGTTAGCCCATATTTTAAAACATCTTTCAAGAAAAAAAATATCACGAAGGCAAAATAAAGCAGTGTGTTTAATTTTAACACAGTCTTCAATCAAACCAACGCTGCATGATTGATTTCTGGTAAAATATTTATCCATAAAAGAAACAATTCTGCACAGCTGGGCATGTACTGTAGTGAGCCAGCAGTTTCAACCTTGGTTCAAAGTCAAAGCATTAACTGCTCTGCCCAGCTGCTGAAATGTGGCTCTGTTGGAGGATGAATGTGTGTAGAAAGTCTCACTTTATACTGCTACTTTCTGAAAAGCAGAATCTTTAAGCTTAAGCCAGTGACCATGCCAGATCTACCAATACACTTCTTTCTTTGACAGAAGACACAACATAAATCCACACTGCTATAAACATCTAAGCCGAGCCTATATTTAGGGGTCCGTTTCTCGTACAACAATGTAACTCACTAATTAATTACCATAGTATGATGCATAGTTGGAGAAACTAACCAATCAGTCATGACTGTTTTCCGAATCCATAGTAACATGGTTGCACCTCCATCGTTTGAACCACATTGGTTCAACAATATAGGACATTAATGACCTCACATGCAGGTGGTGGAGTAATAACTTAATAACTGATTCAAGATCTCCAAGATGCCACTGTAAAGAACATGACACCTAATGACTACCACACTGTTTTTGTTACATGTTATTTTGCTCGTCGTGTTCTGGTTTCCTCTTACGCCATTTACTCCAGGGTTCCATTACACATTTATGCACAAGCACACTCTTCAAAAATGCCACTGAGTATTGACAATAAAATATACAGTTTGAAACAGGTTCACATTCAAATGGAATGTATTGCATGTTAGCTTGCTTAATGATAGATTAAATCCACGACATACTAAAAGAGCACTATGCTTCTAACCACAAATCGAGAGCTGTAGTTCCAACCACATAAGGTTTCAATGCTTTTTGCGAATGTTCGTTTGAACAGTGGTTCCGGGAAACAATGAATCGTTGAACTCTTTCCGTGTTTCCACTTCAAACTTTCACATTTAATACAGTGTATAACTTGCTGTTTCTTTGTAAATAATTAATAGTGAAATTCGCTAGCAATTTCTGAGTCAAAATTGTTTCTACACCAAATTTGCTCCAGCATTTTAAAATGATTTCTGAAGGATCATGTGACATTGCAGACCGGAGTAATGGCTGCTGAAAATTCAGCTTTGCCATCACAGGAATAAATTACATTTTAAAATATATTCTAATAGAAAACAGTTATTTTAAATTATAATATTATTTCACAGTATTGCTGTATTTTTGATCAAATAAATGCAGCCTCAGTGAGCATGAGATACTTCTTTCAAAAACATAAAAAACTCACTTTTGAATAGTAATGCATTTTACACTGAAAATGACTGCTTGATGCAGGTTCTGACTATGCGGACTTCTAGAATGGGACATGGACATGGAAGTAGAATGACTACAGAGTTTGACTGTTTTGAATCATTAGGTAAAAGCCCAGAGGAGGACAGATTGAAGAGGCCAGAGGGAGACGATCAGAGGCAGAGCTGGATTAATGGCGCTGCCTCGGAAGCGGCTCAGGTACAGTGAGGAGTAATTAAACAAGCCTTAGGAGATGCATTCAGCAGTGTGTGTCTTACCTGCTGATTCATGATCCTTCGTCAGTCTACCTGATAAGAGAAATGACACCAGGAGCCATGACTTCCTGCAAACCTGCCTGCCTGAGGGGAAAGAAGATTGATGTATATAATCACAAAATAGATACAGTGAGATCTGCCAAATGAAACAGTACACCCATCAGCCTCATCACCCTCTCAACTAAAAAAAAGAAAAAAAAGAAAAGAAAATAAGTAATAGAGGCATGGTTACATTCTTTATAATATATAATAATAACAAAATACAACTTGAAATTATTTAGACACATTTAAACAAGTGCTGGTGAAGTTATTTTGAAACTGTATCAACAGTTTTAACCCATAAAGCTTCTTAGGAAGCAATATATTTCAAATTATAATAACGTAATTTACATTTTTTTTTTTTTGTGAATCATATGTGAATGTAAATGTTTATTTGTAATTTAGTAACAGCATCTATCAAAATAATAATAATAATAATAAAAAACATGATTTAATTCAAACAGCAAACCTCCGTTGTGCAGCACTGCTTTCCAATAAATAAATAAATAAATAGTTTTTGTTTGCCTAAGATTTACTTTAAAAAAAAAAACATAAAAACACAGAATAAAGAAAACTAATTTCAGAAAGAAAAAAAAACTTCATAGGGACATATTATTGTTAAAATTTGATAAATTAATAAATTGTTAATTTTATATACTGATTATATATTATTTTGGTTTTTAAAATTAATTAAAACATTAAAACTGATTCCAGAAAACTCTGAATTTGTTGGGGGGAATAAAGCAGATTTCATAGGGGCCTAACTAGTAGTGTTATTCTTTATTTAAGAAGGCTCTGTGCCATGCACAGATCAAAAGCCCATTGAACATTGTCTGACTTCCTTTCCTGACGGTGCCATTGACTTTTAAACAGTGCTGTTCTGTCAAACAGAACAGAACACATGAACTTTGGTTTTGATCATGATTCCCTTGACTCCGTTAACCCTGCTCCCTCACATCCTGTCTTTCTCTTTCTTAAATAGCCCCACTTTCTCCTGCTGTATTTTAAATACAGTAATTATTCTTCAAAGTGCTACTACACACATTGCATTTCTGATATTCAAAATGCTCGCTTATTATTGTATCAAATACATGTTGGGTTATATTTGGGGAATTTTCCTACTTTGTACCAGGCTTACTTGTAAAGTATTAGGTCAAGTAAATTTTATTTCTATAGCGCTTTCATAATACACATTATTTCAATGCAACTTTATTATTTATTTAAATATTTATTCATTATATATTTATTTTGTATTATTTACTTGTGGTACAGACCTAATTAAACCTCAAAGAATGTATTATTCACATGAATAATTCATAATTAGGACTCCAGCTTTTGATGTTTATTAAGGTTTTCAGGGCATTCTAGATCTGCAATCTGGTTGAATTTAATATATAGCATATTAACGTCTTTCCCCCAATGTTTTGCATCACAAATTGAGTGCCTTCATCTTTCAGTGCACAGAGCAAAATGTCATACAAGTCAGTTGTTGTACAAAATGCCATACAAGTCCATTCAGTATTCAGTTGTTTCTATATGTAGCCACTATCACAAGTGACCCACTCCATAATCCGGCACTGTCTGCTCCAGTGAGTCTGTATTAAAGCTGTCATTCCTGTATTTTATTTTTATTTTATTTATTTTTTTGCTGAGCTGATGTTCCTAAAAGAGACCGGTATGTACTGGGTTTGTACAGATATCCTAACAGGAAAAGCCAGGGTGATAAATATGCCATTCTAAATAAAAGGTCAAGTGGAGATGGTTCATCTAATCCTGTCAACACAACACAACAGATATATACAGCTGCTTAACACACTCACGCGACCCTATTCAGACAAACGTGTAAAACTGCTTTTATAGGAAAGTTCCGTAAACAATAAGTTAATATTGACTAACTTACATTTCAGACACAATATTGCCAGTTACTTTTTGCTCCTCTAACAGAAATACTGCCAAACAAACAAAGCGACAGCAGAACCATTGCAACACAGTAATGTTTGATTCCTGAATTATTCAGTGCTTGAATGAATCGGTTGAGTAAATGATTCATTGTGTCTCATTCACTAACCTTGCGTGAAAAATTAATGTTTTCCCTACAAATCGTGATTCATCAATACATTAATGTATTAGTTGTATTATAACCCTAATCAGTCGAAATTCTTACATTTGTATTAATATTTGAGTCAGCATTTTACATTTAATTAAAAAAAAATCAATTATATCAGATAATTAATTTAATAATATTCATATCAAATTTTAATTTTTCACAGCTTAAACCTAGTCTGTTTAAATAGTCAACTGCAAAAAAAAAAAAAAAAGAAAAAAAAAAATGATGCCCATTCAAATGTGTCTGTGAATTCTGATGATATACTGTATACATAAATATATTTCAAAAGTAAGTACATTTTAACAATTACCACAATCCTCCTGAGATGTAATAGACTATGTGCACAATTGATTTAGTTAAAAAACGGATCATGTGAAAAAACAACCACAGATCATGTTTATGTCTTGTTTAATTAGATAGTCTATATAACATGCTAAAACACCTTAATATTAATAAAACTATTATTTGAACATCAAAATAATATTAACATTTTATTAATAAAATAAGATATAAAAAAAGTATAAATGCATGCAAGATGCATAAAAAATGTTTTTAGATTGTATAGGCAGTGACAGTCTGAGCTGGGCCTCTAAAATGTTTACTGACAGCTGAACTCAAAAAGCACAGCTGAACAAAAAAATATCATTGATTTAGTAGCTATTGCATAAAAATTTAAATGCACAAAAGTATGAAATTTTGGAGATGTTGTTTTGCATTTCTATCTCCTGACCAAAACATAATGGGACATATAATGCAATCAGTGGTTTTAAACCTTATCATACTAGTACTTTATCATTCTAGCATTCTGTTTCATCCAGGTTTAGTGGTCTCTACCATGAACAAATTATTTATATAAGTATACATGTGACTTTACAAGCTTTTAAGAAAACAAGCTGAAGACAAATAAAACAGAATGGTTTGTATCTGTATGTGTATACATATATATGTTTGTGCCTTCTGAGATACTTCCAGTGACATGTGGGATAATCATGTCAAGTCTTATTGCCTGCCAAACTGATAAAACATTTTTTTATATAACAGCTAAATCATGATCTGTTGTGTCTGCTGGAAATCTGTTGTAAATCAAACATTGAACTGAATTTAATCAGTGCAAATATTCTCCCCAAAGCACACATGCACACACACATACACACTTACAGGAAATACCAAACCATTCTAGGTCAGAATGGATGTATACATTGTTTGACTTAATAAAACTCATGATTGACCTTCTCAAATTCTTTATAAAATGCAAAAACACTACAAATGGCAAATTAAACAATTGTGAATAATATTTTAAGTACTTATGCTGCTGTTTCTACTTTATAAATATATATGGAAAGTGTAAGAAATTTTGAAGTCAAATCCTCAACAGTGCCCTTTCAAATGCTGTTTTCACTCAACATATGACACCAGTCATATCTGAGAAAGTAATGCTTCTATTACAAGCCATACTATACCAATATCTGGTGATCTGTACAGGAAAAATGTTCTGGCATTGTAAATTTTTCCATGTGCATAATGCTGCATGCTCACAGAGGGGTAATGTGGGAAGACATATGGATCCAATCAGGAGAGAGGTCCCTTGGGGGTCCGCACATGCTCAGGACCATTTCAACAAAGGCACTGTCCCTCATGTTTGAAATGGAACGTAGGAAATCCAAGACTGTGAAATGTGTAAAAATGGATCATGCTTCTCTCCAGGCATAAATAACGTCATGCCCCACCCTTCTTTGAAATGGAAATATTACCCACAATCCTCAAATGAAGGTTTTCATCATTTAGACTAAGCCCATTGGAGAGCTGGTTTGGGAGTTGATTATAGTCTGTCTCCAGCACTGTCTGTTTAGCTGTTTTCGATTCAGCTAAATTCCATTTTTGAATAATGAAGAACATGACAGATACTTCTGATAAATAGACTTGTATCACATCTGTCAGGTTTTCAAGCACTGGACATGTGTTGCACCACTAGGTGGTGTTAGTTACCTATTTAAAACAGCTCCTAATCTACAATCCGTGCTGTTGGGATTTAAAATGTAATCAAGAAAACTAATTTCATGCACATTTTGTAACACTTTTCACAGAGCCCTTTTATTGTTAAAATTATTTATTAAAATTTAACTAAAACAGCACAACTGAATAAAAACATAAAATACAGAATTTTGAGAAAAAAAATATTGATTAAATGAAAATTAAACAAAGGATCTGTTAAATAATAACCATAATTACAGTGTAATTACAGTTACTTTTGTAATTCCCCTCAAGAGTTTGGGATTTGGAGTTATGTATCTAACATGTTTTAGAGAACCATCGTTGTTCATTGCATTGGACTTTGGAAAATGTGAGACAGCCAAAAACCAAACACATTAATACCTCATTTATTACGCTCCCTTTGCCTCTTTCTGGCCATGAACTCAGTGTTTTATATTACAAACAGACAGATTTAAAAATTTTAAATGTAATCTTTTTTAATTTAGTTAGTTTTTATTGGATCATGTGGAATTCTAACATTCAATAATAATCTCACATTCCTTCCCGAAAATGACAAATGTTTGCAATGTATTCCTTGATGTTGATGCTGCCGTTCTCTGAATGGATTGGTGTGCATGAGCCAAGAAGGTGTCCGTGTGTTTTCAGGTGGGCTCAGATGTATGAACAGGCCTGTGTGAAGCACTGGCAGCCAGCGGAAGGAACTTTTACTCACCACATGGCTCTTTTACAAGGTTTCTCACTTCAGGACAAGACATGAAGTGCTTTCCCACACCACAATGTACACCACAATGTCAGCCTTCATAGTGCCTTACTTTGATTGGAGATGAGAAGGACACTAAATTTCACAGATGTTAAGGTACATTGCTGTCTTTCCCTAAAGGTTGTGTACCTCTCACACAGGGTCACTCTCAAAGATTCAGATTTCCAAATGCTGGCAACAAAGAGGCCATAACTGCGCCGCAGCAGAGCTAGGGAATAAATGGAGAAGTCTTAACAGAAATGCCATTGAGTAAGACTGCCTGGAACTGTCACAATGTAATAAGAGTGTTTGTTATTTGTGGTCTTTCATACAGGCTTGGCAGCACATCTGAGGGAACCTTGGAAAATATCTAGATCTGAGCCTCTTGCAGTAATGGCCCTCTTCAGTGCGGTGTCTGCCTCTTTATACCCCCAAGTCTCCAACATTGTTCATTGTTTTCTCATAAGTTAGTTGTATCTGTAAGGCATGGTCTGGCATTTCAGAATGTATGCTTACATTATTACACTTCTAAAGAGTTGAAGGAAAAGTCCATAAATTTAACGGAAAAGGCACTGGTAATTTTATTGCATTTGGGAAATTGTCAATTTTTCTACTGATTTTTATTTTTATTTTTTACAGTGCGTGTTCTTATTTAGAAAGGCTATATTCTAAGTGGTAAACTATTGTGGTCTGAATATATATGATTCACTTACCACAATAACACCCATACATTTGGGTTTGTGGATGGCGTTGCAACTTTTTTGCATAGGATTTGCCTCATAGACATGTTTTCTGTGGCTTCTTATGGAATCGATCTGCTTCTCGTTGTGGGTAAATTAACCACTAAGCAGCGATAGACCTGAAGCTAAAGGCATAAGTTGATTTTTATATGACAGCCACAGGAATGTTAACACAGTTCACATGCAGAACTATCCAATCTGGGCTGTTTTATGAGTGGAAGTACTGTATATACCATGGATATTTATTATAAATATAACCCACCTTAAATGATACTTGCTGCGTAGAGGTGTTGTAATATTTTCTAAGCAATCAGACTTAAAGGGATAGTTTATGCAAAAATTCAAATTTGCTTAAATTTTTTTTTAATTTGTTTCTTCATCTGAACAGATTTGGATAAATTTAGCATTACTCTTGCTCACCAATGGATCCACTGCACTGAATGGGTGCCGTCAGAATGAGAGTCCCAACAGCTGCTAAAAACATCACAATAATCCACATGACTCCAGTCCATCAATCAATGTCTTGTGAAGTGAAAAGCTGTATGTTTGTTGGTAACAAATCCATTATTAAAGTGTTTAAATATAAACCATTGCTTCTGGTCAAAAATTGTGTCTATAATGCCATTAAACCTTTTCTTCCAGTGAAAAAGTCCATCCCCTTTTGTCCTCTCACATCAAAATATCAAAACATATTTGTTTTGAGTTGTTTTGGACTGTTTTCACTTGTAAAAAGTGCTTAATCTGTGCATATTTCTCTCCTGATTCAGACAAAATGATTTTTCACTGTAGAATTTAAGCATATGGATAGAGAACTCAGTTTGAAGTTAAAAAAAAAAAAACATCAAAATGATTGATTTTTTTCTTACAAACATGCAGCTTTCCGCTTCACAAGACATTAACTGATGGAGTCACATGGATTACCTGAGGCTTATTGTGTTGTTTTTATCAGCTGTTTAAGTTTCTCCAAGTCTGGAGTTTAATCTAAGTTTGATCCATCTGTTACATTTTAAAAGGTTAAAAAAATCCCATAGACTTGCACTGAGGGAGGCACATGAATCATATGTAGAGACCAGATTATCATAGAGACTTGAAGTGGACTAGTAAACAATCACCTAGCAACCACTTCACCACTCATGGCAGCGAGTATATATAAAATAGATAACATACAGTATTGAGTCATTATTACCTTCTCTGTAAGTATATGCTATGCCTCAGTGCTCAAGACTATTTACATCAGTATTTGCATAATATAAATTTGCCTTGCAACATTCAAATTTAGTTTTGTTTTGAGCAGAACACAGCGAAATGCAGCAATTGTTACGCTCTGATTTTGGTTCAGCAAGAATCCAGAATCATGGCCTAATCCATGTCCCTGGTTCTTGCCTCAATACCCAATAATCAGTTGTGAATTTACAGTTGCTTTATGCGTGACTGGGGGACAATAAGAAAAAGGACTATTATGGTAAGATGGATAGATGAGAACGGTACAATTCTTCACTGCAGTCATTGGGTAGGGATCATTGATGTTTTGATGATATGTTATGCTGTACATGATGTGTACTTATCTTTCATGGATGTTGCCAGTGAGACACCTTATCCGATGTCCATCAGATCCCTGTATCTGTGCAAACTTTAACCTGGGTGAAAGATGCCTTTTGTTGAGGTGTCATGAAAATTATTTTGTAATCCTAAAAATAGGTTTTATTCTTTTGAGTTTTTGGTGTGATATGACTCAGACTTAAGAGTCACCCAATGGTGTGAAATCACAGTGTGAATAAGCATCAAGATCTACGCTGTTATAAAAAGATGCCCTCAGTGACCACAAACTGAACAAGCAAATCAGCTCTGGCATCAATTCTGATACACATGAAATCCACAGCACATTTGCCATGCTTTTGGGAAACATCTAAAATTCTAAAAGTTAATAAACAGCCACTAGATGTCATCCTAAGGACACAGATTCTGTGAGCGACTTCAAAATGTTTTCTATGAGGCTGAAGGTTGTCCACTCCATGCACATTTTCTCTGTCCACCCACAGTTGACTGTTGGAAGACCCATTCTGATAATATATTTTCTGTATTTTGTCTGTGCTAATGCGAGGGCTGTCTTCATGCTCACACACTATAATTAATTATTTTTGGTCTAAATGATCATTGTGGTGGTTCATGATTCATTTTACCCTGTACATTCTGTACATTCTGCATTTTAATCCAAAAGAACTCATGAAATTGGTGGACAAATGTAGTTTTTATTTTGTACCTGCTATTGATAGTCAGATATAGATGGTAGCCTAACAAAACAGCATTTGGTTTACAAAAACTTGTAAGCAATTATAAATATTGGCCGGGAGTCCACTTTATATTTGGTTTATTTTTACTAGATGAGAAAACTGTACATTTTAAAATGTGAATACCTGCTAAAAGACCTTTTATTAGTATATTAGCATATGTTAGCCTCAACCCTAACAGACTTGAACTAAACATCACAAAACTTAACATAATTAGTTAATGCCAAAACACTGTAGAGGTGTAAACTACACTAAGTGACCCACACTCAGTATTTTCCATCACAGTCAGGCTGTTCTTACATTATGAGCCATTTCCTCTTTCATTACAGGTTTAATTCTTTATACCAAAGGTGAGGTAATAGGAATTTCAAACAGAGTAATTCATTCTCATAAAGCAGGCGTACTTTTCAACATCTCCCCTTCACAAAAGCGGGAAACACACGTGTCCTGTCCATATTGTCTGTCCCTGAGGGTGGGAAGCATGTGACGAGAGTCTTTTCACCCAGCTGAAGTCATCAACGGGTTGGCAATTGCAATAACATTAATGATCAAGAAAGGAAGAAGGAACTAAATTAATGATTTTTCTGTAAATCATGTTAAGTTTACCATGTGTTTTATGTTCTGTATGTTATATGGGTGTCATTTGGAAAGGCTTTTATTTACATACATTATTAGCTTCTTTTTTTATTTATTTTTTTGTCAAATTACAAATAACCTTCAACCAAACTTCCCATCATATCTTGTCTATAATATGTTATTTAAACACAAAACACTACGGAGATGTCTGTGTCACATTAAAAGTCCATATTAATTAGGTACATGAGCTTGACAGCAATTAAATAAAAGGAAAACGGGAACTCACACACTATACCAAGTGCGAAAATCATTTCTGATCTGAATAAAATAGGCTATAGTATTTCTGTCCTGGTATAATGTGTGCATGTTCTCTTCTTCTTTTCTTTCAGTGACAAAGCCATGGAACATTTCCTATGTGCATCAACAGAAAATATTCACCAGTTTGAATGTGAAATGTCTCTCCAAGCTTTTTATTGACTGTGTGATTATACTGTACAGTATATCTCAGATGCATGACCCCACTGATGACTGTTCTATGTATGTTAAAGGGTCATTTTGAAATACAACATCTGTCCACAGGGTGTCTCTAATGATCAGTCTTAAGGTGTTAGACCTGAGCCTTACAACAATGCCAGTTTTTAAATTTTTTTTTTTTTATATATATATATATATATATATATATATATATATATATATATTTTTTTTTTTTTTTTTTTTTTTAGCCAGTTAGACAGTTTGTATTTAATGATGATTTTAACTTTGAAGGTAAAGCCACTTCACAAATATGGTCTGAGTTAAAAGATATGCAAGGCGACAAAACCATTCTTTTGTACATGTGTCTGATGCAATAATAGCTAATCATTTTCTTTAAAATTTTCTCATTTGTATGTGAGGTGCATTGAGAGCCAACAATTAGGTGGGTACATTTACAAGTGTCCTCCTAGACTTCTGGCACCATTCTCACAACCATCATTGCCATATTTTTAGGGCCCCATGCCAAGTGGACACATCAACTGTGTCCCATGCTGAGAAGTTTTCGCCAGGTTGCGGAGAGCCCATCTCATCTCTGAAGAGGATCTTGGGTAATTATCATTAATGCGGATAATTGGGGGTGAACTAGTGTAAAAAAAGGCCAACATTCGTCATATATCTGCTGCTAATGTCCCAAGTACCCACTGAAGTCAGTGAGATAAGTGGCCTCTGGCAGTCTTTCCATATGACTGTTTTAATGACACATACTTGATGAACATGTGAACTACCAATTAATGATACGGTCTTATATGACACAAGTGAAACAGCAGAAACCTCCTGCTTAGGTGCTTTAGTGTTTGAACAAGCCTCAGTATTTCAGCTTGTATATCATGCAAAGGCAGGTTTTGTGAACTCAACTGCCCTCTCAAATAAAGATAAAAAGCCCCAAATATTATGTTTTTATATACACAAATGTTTATCTAGTTATATAATAGTAATAATAATTATTATTATTATTATTAATAATAATTCCTATATATAATATATAATTCTATTTAGACACACACATACATACATACATACAGTACTGCATTTCCGAAAACTAAACAAACAAACAAACAAATAAATAAAAATACATTTGACAAGGACAATATTCAAGATTCATTGGAATATATGTACTGCATCCATTTATCCGCTCCAGTTATTATTGACTTGATATAAATTAACTTTTTTTTATTTGAAAACATCCACTTTCTGCTTTATATTTACAGTTTTTCAGCAATGAGAGCCTGACTGGTTACTTGTCTGCTCTGAGCTTGGCCTAAACAGTTGTACATTTATTTTTTGTAAATCATTTAGCAAAACAGACTGGATATATTGTGGCTGTTTTAAAATAAGCAGCTTCCTGTGATATGTGGCGCCTATTCTTGACATTTTTTAATGTTACTAAAACTGTGAACGTTTTCAAAAAAGTTCCCAAAAATTACTTTCTATATATATCGGTGTGATAAGCATCTTTGTTTTGGCTTCACATACACATACTTTTCTCCACCATACTGGCAGCATTTCACATAAGCACACTGTCATTGTGTAATATTCTGTGTGATCTATAGCGTTTGCTTTATTTGAGCAGCAGTTTTCCTCTGTTTTCCCTTAGGTAATCCACAATAAACAGCCGTCTAAACAGACAAGCATAACAGAGGATGGCTCTCAGAGCAGGGACTGACACAAAGGCACTGTGCCAGGGAAAATAAATGGCCTGAGATGTGGCGTGCTTTCTGACAGAAGGGTCAAGTCTGCCCCTCGGCCTTAGAGACACACAGCACGAAAGTCCAGAGAGACATGCACACTTATGAAATGTGTCATGAGTTAGTCCTTTATTAAATGGTTGGATAAGCTGATGTACCTTTTGCCGTTACATGCTCTCACAGTGAATAATGTAGGTATTGAGCCATACTGTATGAGCTGTTGTCTTCACATGTACTGTTTAAGATTTTGAGTCCTATTATAGACTCAGTCATTTAGTCTTTAAATGTTCCCTCATGTGGTTTTCCAATACAAGGCTCACTGGAAAAATGCATCTTTATATTTTTTTTGTAAAACTGACATGAACACTAGACTGTAAAAAAAATAAAAAAAAAAAAATAAAAAAAACATTTTTACGGTAAAAAAACAGCAGCAGTGGTTGCCGAAATTTTACCGTAAAAAAAATAATAGCGAAATTTTAGGTTTTAAGGTTTTAACTTAAATTTACAGTTTAATACCATAATTTCATTAACTGATATAATGTAAATATATAAAAAGCTACTGAAGTACTGAAATCTGTTTTGTACCTTTGTAATACACTGATAACCACCAAATGCAGGTGGTGATGAGAAAGTCACATGATGAACAAAAAGCCTATCACAAGCAGCTTTTAAATAATAGTATACATAGAAATTGCAGAGTGTCATTCACACAAACACTAATCACCATCATGGTAACTCACATGAGACTGAAATAATGCAATAAGCATTAATTTAACAACATTAGGTTTAATACACAACCCTAATATACAAAACTGATAACAAAAAACTAAGAAACAGTTATTTCAACAAAAAAAACATCCCATTTGAAAAGTAACGCAGGGAATTCTGGGAATGTCCATTTACGGTTATTCACTGTAAATTATATATGTCTTTTTTCACTAACAAAAATGGTATATTACTGTAAAATTGTAATGTACAGTTTTTCAGCGTATATAGTAGGGGAATTTACCGTTAACCATTTAACAGGTTTTTACTGTAGCATGTTTACAGTCTTTTACCATTAAATTCATGGTCATTTTTTACAGTGTGCAGTAAAACACCAACAACCTATATGATTAGAGGCAGATTCTTAATTAATAAAAACTCCTTTTCATGCAGTTTCTTGCACAATACCATGCTATGACCTTAAAACACTACATAGTAAGCTTGCTCAGTAGCTCACCTGGTAGAGTAATGAACTTGAAATGGAGAGTGCTTGGATATGAGTCCTGTGAAACATGAGTAACAACACTCGATAAAAGATTTAAAAGACTTTTAGAATCAAGCTAAAATGCCATGGTTGCTTCAGAAAATAATATTTTATCTCAAGTTTGCTTTTGTTAACACTGTCGGTTAGGTTTAGGGTAAGGGTGTAACGTAAGTGGCATGTGTCACTCACCAGATATTTCATTTCGGAACTGCTGTGATATGTACAACAATTCACATAATAAAACATCGGCAGATTCACATTCTTCTGTTTTGAATAAAACTGAATAGGATTTTAGCATCACTCACTGGACAATTCGCTTGCATAAATGTTGCCACAGGCAACAGTCTGCATTTTATTATTTACTAAACAGTCTTTTAACACAGTAGTCCTTAGGAAGAAAAAAGGCTTCCCTTTCATTTTTGACATGAAAGGCTGCGCATCCAGGTAAATTCAAGATGTATTGAAATTCATCTGTCACTTTTTGATTTGCTAGTAATAAATTACTTACAGTAGTTGATTTGTTCCATTTGTTAGGCTGATAAATCATACTTTAGTTGCTGTTTATGCATTTACAAACTTTATTGGTTACTTTTGAATGATAAACACATTTAATAGTGTGCTGGTTTTGGGTCTTAAAACAAATCCAGATGAGAATCAGCAGGTAGCACAGACCTGTTCTTGATATATAGCTCTTGATACATGTTTAGTGGAGACTCCAATGACCCTGTGTCTAAGCTAACACTAGTCATAATGTTAAGCATGTAACCACATCATATTTTTGAAGAGTTCTGCCCTTCATACTATATGTCAATTTCCTTCTTTCTCACAGATAAAAAATCCTTTCAAAAGTTTCATAATGTGCCAGATATGCCATTACGTACCGTTAGCATTGCAGCTCAATCGTTATGCAAGAGATCTGATGAGATTTCTGAGACAAATTAGAAAGAATGCCGCCCATGCTTGTCTTCTACTAAACCAAAGTAAAAATGTGGAAGACAAATGACAAAATGAGTGTTTGAGAAAGAAAACATACAAAGAACTCTGCGGAAAGAAATCACCTCGGGGACAACTGTACTCAGCCGTTAAGAAACAGCCTCGTTTCCTGCATATACCCAGTGGACTAAGAGGACACGTCTGGGGTAGGACAACATATTCTCTCACACTATTGCTTAACACAGCTATCATACTAAAGCGTTGGACATATAGCCTTTACTGAATCTCCGGGTTAATTTATGGTTTACATATTTTCATGACCTGTCCTCGCATAGGCCAACAAGGCCCCTTTTTTTTCACACTGCATTATTAGTGGTGCTTTGAGTGAAGCACCACTATTACTATTGCTCATACAAAGTATTAAACTTGTAACTGCCCTTGTGAAAAAAGTACACTTTAACATACTTGATAAAAAATACAAAAAATAATTATTATATATTATATATATTATAAAAGAATACACTTAAAGGGGTCATATGATGCGATTTAAATTTTTCCTTTCTCTTTGGAGTGTTACAAGCTCTCAAATCCAAAGAGATATTCTTTATAAAAGTTAAGAGTCAACCACCACCCCACCCCCCTTAAACGTTCTAACATGCCCCCGCATGTCTACGTCACTATGTGGGAAGATTTGCATAATGCCGCCCAAATGTTCACGAAAAGAAAGAAGGCATTACTTTTCTTCTCTCTGTTGCCGCCGCTGCGATGTCGTGAAGACGCTGTGTTTTGTTGTGAAAGCGAAATTACTTTGTTTGGCCTTCCAAAAGAGGACACGACTAGAAACCAGCGGTTAAGTTGTATTTCAACACTGTTCCAGAACAGTTCAACCCAAATATTCAGATGTGTGCTGCGCATTTTATAAAGGATGAGGACTGTTTCCTGAACCAGTAGCCTACAATGCATCTGTGGCGTCTGACTCACAGCCTGTAAGTACATTTTTTATATTTAAAACATTTGCCAATGATGATTCAAACATGAGTTTTGAGCAGTAAGTGTGAACTTAATGTAATGTTTTCAGACACTTTATTCTGTGTTAGTTACATTTGAATGAAAATGTATTAAAGATTTAAATACAATTAGTTTAACTTATAAGAGTGTTTTTTAACCCACTTAAGCAGGACATAAGTACATCTTTATATGTAAATTCATAATTACTCTATTGTCTTTGCAAAAGTGTACTGCTGAATGTACTGACAAGCATGTATGACAAACTAAAATATATGAATATAATTTCTTTTGAAATGTGTATTTCATGTATTTAAATATATTTGTAATTACAAAATAATTATTATTATTAGTAGTAGTAGTAGTAGTAGTAATAGTAGAAGAAGTAGTAGTATTTCATTTTTATTTTATAATTATTTTTTGTTTATTTTTTCACAAGGAGTACTTTGTAAAGTAATGAGTACAAAGAGTAAAAGTGTACTTAGGTGTGTTAAGAAACATAGTCTAGAAAGTGTACTATCTAGTACACTTATTTCATTATTTTATTTCATTGTAATGCAAGTACAGTTTTTTATTTTATACTTTGAACATTTGAAAAACACTACAAATGCACATTCAATACACTTAGGCACAATTCTTCAGAAGTAAATAAATGTTTTTAAAGTAATTATTTTGTCTTTCTTTGCAGTTTCATACAGTCAGTACACATCACGTGTTTGAAATATTTCTAAATAATTCTATACTGAACATCATAAATGTTATGCTTGAAAGGTTTTAGGTGGAATTTAAGGGGGTTTCATGCTGGTAATTTTTCTCTAGTAATATAAAGCAAACAGTTTATAGGAATTACTGTGTATAGTTAGTATGTCTTTTATAGACTAATGTTGCATGTCAATTGCATCCTGTTTGAAAAATGAATTAAGAGTTGTTGTTTTTTTTTGTTTGTTTGTTTTGTTTTTTATTTTTTTGCTTTTGCCACAGTGTAACACAACATTGTGATATAGTATCCCCAATGACAGAGCAAAAAGGCTTACAAACGGTCTCAGAAGACTTGAGAAAACAACACTCATATATCAAACTCCCATTTAGGGGAAGATCAAACCATTTTTTCATGGGAAAAAAAGTCAGCCTGCCTCCACTGCCCTGCGCGCCCACCTCCACATTGAAAAAAACCATGGCCTGATGAATGGGGCTACTTTCACTACTGCAGTGGTCTAAGGTGGAACGAACACTCATCTTAGTACAATGACCAAACCCCATCAGAAACACAGAAAGTCACTTTGCCTGAGATAGATGCGACAGTTAGTCTTGCTACAAGCAGTTTCCACCTCACTGACTTAGTGCTCAAGCCTGATGAATGTGAAGACAGTTCAAACTTCAGCTGTTTACAAGGTGGTGAGGAGAGCATTTTCTCAAGCTTACTGTGTGAACTGAATGTAGGAAGTAGCTTGTAGAACTACTCAAAGGAAATATAATTCAAATAAACTGAAATTTAAAGAACAGATAAAGAACATGATAGAACGATCAATAGACTTTTAAATTTAATAAATAAAAACACTTTTGTAGATGAGGGTAGAAGAACACTTCATTTCTCCAGAATACATTACCTGTGTTGAATTCCTTCGAATTACAATTCCATAAATTCCAAAAATCCAATTGAACTTCCTGTGGGGTGAAAGAGTGATTTCAAATCATGTAGTATTTTTAAGAGAAAAAAAAAAACGTCTTCATTTGTGATGGCAAGTGGTGTCCCTCTACTTAAAAAACAATAAATCATAAAATATTTGTATTCATTTTCATGTGTAACAAAATTTGCATGTTCCTGTCATACATCAAAGAGACATGCTGGGATGTAATTGCAACAACATTTTCAAATAAAGTGGTTATATTGTGAATATAGATTTTATTTAACATGTAGGCCTACAATTTAAGTAAATTGTTTGAAAAGCATGTTATTATATTTTAAGAACTAATTGTGACGGTTGATCTGAGGGATGCATGGTGAGTACAAATTTGACATACTTAAATGTAAATTTTGATAAATGTAATCTTATTAATGTTTCTGAAATGTCCAATGATCTTCAAATTATCACAGTGCCAGTCCCAGATTTAGAAAAGTCTGCATTTAGGCTAATTTGTCTGTGGTGTTACCTTCTCTCTTGGACAGAAATAGTGGTAACACCGCAGACATAAGAAGTCAGCACCAATATTTGACTAAAATAATTTTCAAATTAAAATGCCCTTAAAGGAATAGTTTGCCTAAAAGTGATAATTGGCTGAAAATGTACTCATTCTTATTTAAGATGTAGATAAAGTTTGTTTCTTCATCAGAACAGATTTAGAGAAATTGACCATTTCATCACTTGCTCACCAATGGACCCTCTACAGTGAATGGGTGCCGTCAGAATGAGAGTCCAAACAGCTGCTAAAAACATCACAATAATCCTCAAGTAAACCACATGACTCCAGTCGATCAATAAATGTTTTGTTAAAGGGAAAAGGTTCATGTTTGTAAGAAACAAATCCATCATTAAGGTGTTCTAACTAAATCAAAAATTTCTCCAAATCTGTTCAGATGAAAAAACAAACTCATCTAAATCTTGGATGGCCTGAGGGTGAGTTAATTTAAATTTTTGGGTGAACTATTACTATAAACTTTGATTTTACTTAATATAGCATATTAAACTAATTTTAAATTCATGTCAATACATTTTAATAATAATAATAATAAAAATACAACTTCTGTCTCTCAAGTCTCTCCGGTTGAACTCTGTGAACCACCTAGAACAAACTATAATAACCACATAGCAGCTCCCCAGCAACTATACTGAACACCTTAGTATTAATGAGCACACACAAACGTCACTAATGTCTTCAGTAATCTTAACAATGTAGTTGAGTGCATAGTTCCCCATTGGAGCATAGGGCAGAAGGTTAACCAGTTACTTCTGCTCTAAAAGTTCGACTCTGTTTGTTCCAATGTATAATATAAATCCTTCTTTGTTTGATTTCCCTTGCATACTTTTGTATCTACCATTAGTCACTCTTCACCTTTCATATAAAACAACCCGTTAGTTTTAGGTAAATGTGCAAGTGCATAAAAAGGGCCAAATTAAAATTAAAGGGCAAATTTTGACCTTTCATAGAAAGGATTTTGGCAGAAACGTTTCATATCCTTATTTTGAGGTCTGTGGATTCCCCTAACAGTCCTGAGCCTTTGTACTGAGATCTTCACCCCTGCACTAACCTCTAGAGTGAGACAGGTTCTATCTATCTCACTTTCTCTCTTTTCATTTGAGTCTTATGGGGAGAAGAATATGCCTGTTCCACAATACTATTTTTACAGATCTTTGTGTGCAGAGCTTCTGCATTGTGGGACATCAAATGAAAGAAGTGAAATCTCAGCACAAATAGTTGTGAAACAGATACAGTCTGGCTTCACAACCTTAAATTGTGTGCCTAATGGATAGAACACACAATGACAGTTGACATAAAGACATGAAAATGTCATGACTTTAAAAGGCTAATTCTTGTTGTCTCCTAAAACATATAGAGCTGCCCTCTGATGCCTCATGACAGAATGTAAGATTTTAATATTATTAATATAAATCAATATTTTATAACAATTTATTTATTTCATTTTTTTAAGAATCAGCATAATGAGAAGGATTATGTCAGTCATACACTATTATGAGTGGTGCATATGGATGGACGCTCTTTCTTCAGGGCTGACAGAGTAGCAGAAACCTCTGGTAAAAAACAAGGGTGGTGGAGTATGCATTTATGTAAACAAATCATGGTGTAAAGACTCTGTCATTGTCGATACCTACTGCTCTGCTGATCTGGAGTTCCTGATTATCAAGTGCAGGCCATTCTACCTACCACGTGAGTTTACTTGCATTGTTGCTGCTGCAGTTTATGTACCACCGGATGCTAATGCTAACGTGGCTATATGAAAGAACTTTGGGCTGCTATTAGCAAATTACAAACCTTGTACCCGGATGGGGCCTTTATTGTTGCTGGGGACTTTAATCACTGCACTTTAAGATCTGTTCTCCCTAAATTTCACCAAAATGTCTCCTGCTCTACAAGTGGACATAAAACATTGGACCACGTATATACCAATGTGACTGATGCCTACAAAGTCACACCACTCCCCAACCTGGGTCAGTCTGACCACCTCTCTTTGTTCCTGCTCCCCAAGTATACCCCGGTCATCAGATGTGTGAAACCTACAATAAGAACTGTTAAAATCTGGCTGGAAAGTGCTGACTCCACTCTTTAATATTAATTCCAACACACAGACTGGAGTGAGTTTGCTGCCCAGGCCACCACAAACTCTCAGATCAACATTGACAATTACACCAACCCTGTCCTGGAGCACATCAACAGATGTGTGGGCAGAGTGACCACACACAAAAAAAATTAAAATTTTCCCCAATCAGAAGCCCTAGATGAACAGAGAGGTTTGACTCCTGCTCAAAGCAAGAGATGCAGCCTTCAGGTCTGGAGACTGGGAGGCTTACAGCTCAACCTGAGGAAGGGTATCTGCCAGGCCAAACTCACACAAAAACAGAGGATTGAAGAACACAAATTTCAATTCTTCAGACCCCCGGCGTATGTGGCAAGGCATACAAACTATCACAGACTACAAACCACCTTATACTGTGCCCCCCTCCAGCTCTGCCTCCCTCCCTGACGAGCTCAATCACTTTTATGCTAGTTTTGATCAAAATAATAAGGAGATCTCCCTCAAAGCTGAGCATCAACCCAATGAACTGCCTCACACACTCTCCACCTCAGATGTTTACTCCACTCTGTGTAAGGTGAATGCACGGAAGGGAGCTGTCCCTGATGGAATACCTGGTCGTGTTGGAGCAGCTGGATGAGGTCTTCAAGGACATTTTCAATCTGTCCCTGGCCCAGGCAGCTGTCCCCACTAGTTTCAAAACCTCCACCATCATGCCAGTTCCGAAGCACTCCACTGCCTCGGTGCCTAACCACTTCCGTCCTGTCACACTCACCCCATCATTGCCAAGTGCTTTGAGGAACTGGTTGCATCCCATTTAAAATCCTGTCTCCCTGCTACACTAGACCCATTCCAATTTGCCTATCGCCGCAATAGGTCAACAGAGGACACCATTTCTACGGCACTTCATTCTACCCTCACCTACCTGGACAGTCAAAATAGACATGTGAGAATGCTGTTCATTGATTTCAGTTCTGCATTTAATACGGTAATCCCCTTCAAGCTGTTCTCCAAGCTCAGCCAGCTTGGAATCAGCACATCCATCTGCAACTGGATTCTAGATTTTCTGACTAACAGACCTCAGTCTGTTAAGTTAGATAACCTCTCCTCCTCCATCATCACCCTGAACACCGGCGTGCCACAGGGCTGCGTACTGAGCCCTCTCCAGTACTCCCTGTTCACCCATGACTGCATTCCTGTTTATGGCTCCCACACCATAATCAATTTTGCAGATGACACCACGGTGGTAGGTCTTATCAAGGATGACGATGAGTCAGCATACAGGGATGAGGTGCAGCACCTGGCTGTGTGGTGTGCCACCAACAACCTGGATCTAAACACCCAGAAGACAAAGGAGATCATTGTGGACTTCAGGCGGACTAGGAGTCATGCATTCACCTCCATCTACATCAATGGAGCTGTAGTGGAGCATGTGTCGAGTTCCTTGTCATCCACATCTCTGATGACCTCACCTGGTCCCTAAACACCTCCACCCTGGTCAAAAAGGCACAGCAGCACCTTTACTTCTTACGGAACCTTAAGAAAGTTCACCTTAGTCCCAGGATCCTTGTGGAATTCTACCGCTGTACCATTGAGAGCATACTCACAAACTGCATCTCAGTATGGTACAGCAATTGCTCCGCATCTGACCGCAAAACACCCCAGCGGGTAGTGAAAACTGCTCAACGGATCACCGGTACCCAGTTAACAACCATTGAGAACATTTACCATAAGTGCTGCCTGGGCAGGGCAAGAAACATCATCAAGGATGCCTCCCATCCTAACCATGAACTTTTCACCCTCCTTCCATCTGGCAGATGTTACAAGAGCCTAAGCTCTCGCACTAGTAAGCTCAGGAAAAGCTTCTTCCCCGAGGCTGTGACACTTCTTAACTCCACACCAGCAATCTAACCTGCACCTGCTCTCTTATTGCATTGGTCACAGGACTTTACATACATGTATTTTCATTACTAATATTTTGCACGGACTACACATTGTTCAAGCTATCACACTGTAAGCTATCTAACGTTGTTACTGTACATAGCACAGTAAACTATTTTTGTAAAATATCATTGCACTACTGATTACTTGCATAGAATACATTGTTTAACAGTACTATTGTATACTCAACCAACTGTATTTATTACCACTGTTCTTACGTTGCTGCTGTTCATAATGTACATATAATCCCTACATTGCATTCTTATTTATATTCTGTACATACTCTGCTTAATACTGTATATAGCAACTCTGCTGTACATTCTGTAAATCATAGCTTCACTTACTCTGCACTTATATGTATATAAAATACTATATTCTTGCACTTCTGGTTAGATGCTAACTGCATTTCATTAGCTCTGTACTTGTACTCTGCATAATGACAATAAAGTTGAATCTAATCTTATCTAATCTAATTAAAAGTTGTGTAAAAAAAAAAAGAGTTAAATATGAAAATTAATCATTAAGATTTTGTTAAAAATTGAAAGAAATGGAAAGAAATCCAGGTCCAAATCCAAAGTTTTTTTTTTTTTGTTTGTTTGTTTTTTAAGGCTACATTTATTTTATTTTATTAAAATACAGAAAAACACTAATATTGTGAAATGTTATTACAATTAAAAAAAAAAAAAACCTGATTTCTATTTTAATATATTTTAAAATGTGATTTATTCCTACGATGGCAAAGCTGAATTTTCAGCATCAATATTCCATGTGTCACATGATCCTCTAGAAATTATTCTAATATGCTGACATTTAAAAACATTAAACATTCCGCTTTTTTTGACCGGTAGTGAGTTTAACTTTCAATAATGATTGACAGCCTGTACATTATGTCTTACAAAAAACTATTATTATGAAACAAAATTATAAAAAAAAAAAAAAAAACATACAGTAAATTGTTTTCTTTTAAAAAAATTCTATTACTGTATATAATCTATGATAACAACATTTACAAAAACAATAAACCCTTGCAGGGTGGATTAAATACACAATGATTAGACAACATAAATTATATGAGTATAGTAATTATGCAATATGGACATTAATTATTGTGAATATGTGATGCACGTTCACATATATAATATATAGCAATCATCATCCGATAGTGGAAAATGTTTTATAACGAGCCTTATGTAGAAGAGATTGACAGATGGATGTTGCATTATAAACGAAGGATTTCAAATCTGCCGCATGGGGAAACCTGCTTTTGAATTTAATTCCAGTGAAAGTTCAAATGCAAGTTCTTGTTTTTAGGATGGTATTAATGTATGTTCTTAGCAAAGACAGGAAATGATTCATCACTTTAACCTTTTCTTTATAAGGTATTTGTGCCCCTATTATTATTAATATCTCGTGCATAATAAAACCTCAGCATTTTTATTAGAGTCACAAAGCACGGACTATTACATTGTCAGCTCCCTGGAAAACATCCATTACTCCTTTCCACACACTCATAGGATCAACAGCTTTTGTCAGAAGGAGGAAGTAAAATCTCACAAGCTGACATGTCACTGTACATCCTTTATTCCATCTCGAGAGTTTCCCCAACCTGGGATATGAATACAATGCAGGGAAATGCAAGGAATGCCTCTCAATGTCATGGAGGAATCAGCAGCTCTGAGCGGCTGTCACCTCCAGGAGCTCTAGATGGAAGGCCACTGGCGAGGGCAGCGTGCCCAGCAGACGTGAACCGCCAACTGGATGAGGTACCTCATACGAAGGGCCCGCTTCAATCTTGATCCTCAACAATAACAGGGGGACAGGACGAGGCCATCAGTCTCCATTACGGAGACACTGTTTTCTCTCAAATTACCCTCTCTGTCGTGTTCTCCACAGCATCTATAGGAGCGGCTGTCTCGTGCATCATTTTGCTCACAAAGCTTGAAAGCCCCCTGTAGGGGAGAGAGAGCTCCTTCCTGCCCCGCTGGCCCCTCCTCACATGTCCGTCCACCTTGACAGGAACAGTCTCTGCCGACAAGGGGGGAAATTAGCATAGCAATGGAGACCCTCTCAGGGCTGAAAGGGGCGGACATTGTAAGTGACTCTGTGGCTGCCCACCCCCCAGCCTCATTCCTACTCCAACGGCAACTGAGACCCTCTTAACTAGTCCCAAATGAAAGCGGGACTGCCAACTCACCTTAAAGACCTACCTATGGGTCACACTGACACAAAAAGTGCAGGTGACCGCCTGCATGCAGTGTTCGGAGACTATGCATTTCCACATGTTTCTCAGTGAAAACAAACACAGAGCAGAGCGAATCAGCAGCGTCACTTTGACGTAACAACACAGACGGATCAACACGTAGTCAAAAACATCCAATAGACGTACTGACGCAGGTGCTTGGATTCAGTGTGTTTATATTTTGTCTGGCTCAGAGAGTCTCAATAGCTGCACTTTTCACTCATCCACCAAGAACAGCACTTCAGTGCATTTATAATAAGGAGATAATATTATCATCTCCAGATGAATGATCTCTTATGAATAATATCATGTTATTATATGCATTAATATCACAAAGCAATATACTTGAAATTGCCAACGTGATTTTCCACTGATATAAGTACAAAAATGCAGTTGTTTTGGATTTATCATGTCATTCTCTCTAAATGAATCATTGTCATTAACTCTGAATAAAGCTTTGTTCAACAAATATGGCATTTGGGACTGACAATAATGTGAGTTAAATTTAAATCATTTCCAGTACATATTTGTTAAAAAAAAAAAAATGTACAGAAAACTGTAAACCAATTCTAGTACATACTATACTAAACCATTTGGTACAAAAATCATACATACATACGTATATATATATATATATAAATATATATATATATATATATATATATATATATATATATACACACACAAAGATGCATACATACATGCATACATACATGCTTACAAAAGGTTGCATTTATTGATCAAAAATACAGTAAAAACAATAATTATCAAAAACTTTTTTTATACATATATTTAAAAATGTCATTTATTCCTGTGATCCAAAGCTGAATTTTCAGCATCATTACTCCATACTTCAGTGTCACATGATCCCTCAGAAATCATTCTAATATGCTGATTTGCTGCTCAAGAAATATTTTTTATTATTATAAATATTAAAAACAATCGTGCTGCTTAAAATGTGTTTGTGGAAACTTTTTTCAAGATTCTGAATAGAAAGTAAAAAAAAAAAAAGAAAAAAAAAGGCTGCATTTATTTAAAACCAGAAATATTTTATAACAATATATAAATGTCTTTACTGTCACTTCTGATCAGTTTAATGATTTTCTTGCTAAATAAAGGTCTTAATTTCCAGATTGCCATGACAACATCTCTGTTCACCCCTAGCCTTTTGCGAGGGTGAAATAACTGCTATCTGTCTTCATATGATTGAACTGTGTAGAACTCTTCTTGATGACACGTGGTCTCTGTATTAACCTCTCTATTAATGCCCTCTGTGTCTCTCTGAGTAAGACTTTCCCAATGCTTTCTCCTGAAGAAGCATCAGCTCATTGAACCAGCAAGTGTTTGTTCACATCTTGTCTAGCAGAGTCTTCATCAGCCCTCATCCTTTCTACTTCAGAGTGTATTTGAGAACCGTTTCAATTGACAGACCAAGCGTAAAAGACAGCAAACGACTTAAGTGATATATTGTGTCACTGTAATTGTCAGAACCGGTTGCCTTATACCCAGAGCTTCTGTAAATAGTTCCATTTTGAGACAATGACAGCATTAGTTGTAGTTGATGTCTGTTTTTCTTTGAAAGTCTTGTGTATGTGTTCTTGTTCACAAAACATTTTTTATCCTTGTTTTATCCACTGTTGTTAAGTTTGTAAGTTTGCATATTGGAATATTGGATGGAGACTAGAAGAATTTAGTCTTTGGAAGAATCACAGGACACAAATGGGGGTTTGGTAAAACAAATAACTTTTTCAGTTTAATAGTCTAAACTGTTTTTCTCATTATAAGTCAAGTCACCATTGATCATCAGACAGCAGTGAACACAGTTACTGACCCTTATCACTGAGAAAATTGTTTGCCATTGAGATATAAAACCAAATAGACATTTTTTAGTAGACAAATGTACCAGATATGCAAATTGTACATACAAAATTACATTAAAGAAGTTTGATATGTTGAAGGTTCCCAGTCAACAAAAATAGTCAACAAAAGTATTATAAGAATGTTTTTAAAACATTCCCACAATGTCATGAAAGTTTCCATTACGTTAAGAAAACATTGTTTTTCTGAAACAAGTGGTAACATTAAAAAAAGAAAGAAAGAAGAAAAATTTTAGAGTTCCATGAACAATGTCAAGTCAAGTCACTTTTATTTATATAGTGCTTTATACAATACAGATTGTGTCAAAGCAGCTTTACAGTGTTAAACAGGAAAATAATGTTTCAAGAATGCAATAAAAAATTCTAATCTGCTGTAAAGAAGCTCTAAAAAGAGGACAATAGTAAACAGTCAATTTTTCCAGTTTAATGTTGGTTTATTGTTGATTCATTGATGTCATTTCAATTCTAATCCAACAGTGTCTGTGCATAACTGTATTTATAACTTCAAGAAAACCTACCAGAGTTCCCTGGTAGCTGGGCTATTGGTTTGATGGTTTCATGAAGAAACATTCATGGAGACTTTCCATTGCACAAAAAGTTCTTTATAACATAAAAAAAAATTTAAAATATTATTTTATGATTCCTTAAAGAATTATTCACTGAAAGCTTCTTTAGGAAACCAAAAAGGTCCTTCTATGTCATAACTGCAATAAAGGATATACATTTTTAAGAGAATACTTGAAATAATACTGAGGGCAAAATGAAATGGACAAATGTTTTTCTACTACCATTTGCTAATATAGACAATAGAAAACAGACACATGGCAAGTGATTTCAACATTTGATTCCATGTTGCACTGGGGCTGGTGTAAATGTGACACACATGTAAAAACATGTTCTGCTTTTGATCTTGAGAATCAGCTGTGTGTCTGGAATCTTATTTAATAAAGCAATGACGAAGAATGCTTACGCATGTACTGCCTGCATGACAGCCCCTCATTCACAGAATGCACACATAATCAAAGCAATGCATGAAACAGGAGTGATCTTTCTTCAAGTAAAGAACAACAACATTTTCATTGGCCTTTGTCTCTTAACCATGCAGATATTTTCCAAACAGCCAAAACATGAATTTTTATGATCTGAGGGAATAGCTGGCATATCTAAAAACAGTAACTGCTTCAGTATCCTCAAGAAATCAATGGAGTCTCATTTGTGAAGGCATAAAAGACTCACCACTGACAAAGGCATGCATGTACCACCAATCATAACAGAACAGATGGCAGATTGAGCACAACAATGGGGACGTTCACCACAAGATGTCGGAGAAATTAGAAAGTCTTATTGTCCTCTGCTCTGCTCATTCAGGATTCTTGGCTAGAATTACCAGAGATGCATGAACTCCATTCTATCTGACCTCTATGCAATGTTAGTCATGCACATTTTAAGCATCGGCGAATAATGTTGCCTTTATCTGCCCTGGTCTTTAGCTGTTGAGAATGATTGCATCTCACTTGGAAAAACTTGCTTATTCTGAGCTAACATACACATACAAGTCGGCTGAATTATTTATAACAGTAAAGCAATTGTGAGACAACTATGTAAGCCTTCTACCATGAGAGAGGTTTCTCTACAGAGTTTAAGAGCCAAATTCATATCTGAAGGCTTTGTTGATTAATTTCGACTTGGAGTGAGTTACAGTTTTGAAATGGACTTGAATATTTCAACCTTTTGGCCCAAACCACATAAGCATTAACTAAATATTTATATTGTTAAATAAAACAAGTCAACAGTAACAAAATTTAGACAAAGAGAAATCTTTGTACAATATAAGACCACAATAATTCATTTAGCCTTCATTTAGTCATTTCACTGAAATCACAGATTACTTCTCAACTGTATTAAACGCAAAAACAGAAATATGCAAAATAATGAACTCCCTGGCAATCTGCAGTGATGATGAAATAACATAATTTTTTTCATGCAATTATCGAAACGTAATAAAGATCTTTTGCCACTGGCCAGCAGAAGTAGTTCTCTGCTGTGTCGGAAATCATTCAACAAACATGGTGAGTCATGGCTTCTTCTCCTGTTATTGTCACTACCACTGCTTGCCATATGTATAGTGTAGTCTTCTCTGTCAGTGGAAATGGATTCACATGTGATAAATGCAGAGAAATAGTTAGGCTGACAGAGAAGGTTTTTTAGAACTTGCGACACGGATCCAAACTTTAATTGAGGATAGTATTTATTTGAGGGTATTAGGTATGTATTTGGATTTGATTTGTTTAGCTTGTAGAGTACTTTGTATTGTTTGGTTCCGGTTGCAGAGCCCCCACAACAGGGTGACTGGGTGACTGTAAGGCGGCATAGTCACAGGACAAAACACCGCTCTTCCATTCTGATCAAAACATTAAACAGGTTCTCCTGACTCAGTGACGCACCCACTGAGAAACCTGATGAAAGTGCCCTAGTTATTGGCAATACTATTGTACATTACATGAAAATAAAGACATCATCCACCATAGTCCAATGTTTACCAAGAGCCAGAGCACCTGACATCTTAGCAACTTTAAAAGTGCTTGCTAATTCTAAACATGAATTCAATAAGATTGTTAGTCACGTCTGCATTAATCATGTTCGACTTTGCCAGTCACTAAAAATAACATTAAAGAGGTGTGTGAACTTGTAAGTATGATGATATAATAACATAGGTTGCATACACAATTGGACAAGTTTTGGGGGCAGACCTGACCCGTTGAAAAGAGATGGTCTTCATCCCTCCTGGGGTGGTGCCGCTCTTCTCTCTAGAAATAAGGCACATAGTCTTATAGTGTATACTTGACTAACTGGGGCCCAGGTCAGGAAGCAGACAGACTGGATAACTGACCGTCTACTAGCGGCCTCAGAAGTTGGTTAATTCTCAGCACATAGAGACTCTTTCACATAGATATCAGACACTGTGTCTGTTCCCTGAACTAACAAATACAAAAAACGTCCAAACCAATTTAAGGGTAAACATTTAATTGATGTTCAACAAATAAAAAACAGATGAAGTAAAGCCTGGCTTAATGAATATTAGATCCATTTCTACGAAAAGCACTTTTTGTAAATATGATCACAGATCATAACCTAGATGTGTTCTGTTTGACAGAAACCTGGCTAAAACCAGATGATTACATTACTTTAAAAGAGTCTACCCCCTATAGATTACTGTTATAAACATGAGCCTTGTCCAAAAGGTAAAGTGGGAGGTGTTGCTGCAGTTTATAGTAATATTTTCAGTATTTCTCAGAGCTCTGGTTTCAAGTATAATTAGTTTGAAGTAATAGTGTTTCATAAAACATTATCTAGAGAAATAAGAGTTAATGATAAATCCCGTGTGACATTTGTACCCTATAGACTTTATCAAAGAATTTGCTGATTTTCTATCTATGTTAGTGCTGGCTGCATATAAAGTCTTAATTGTTGGGGATTTTAATATCCATGTTGATAATGAAAAAGATGCATTGGGATCAGCTTTTATAAACATTCTGAACTCTACTGGGGTCAGACAGCACCTGTCAGGGCCTAATCATTGTCATAAGCATACTTTAGATTTAATACTGTCACATGGACTTGATGTTAATGACATTGAAATTCTGCCGCAGAGTGATGATATCTCGGATCATTATCTAGTCGTGTGTATACTCCATAAAGCTAAAACTGCAAACTCAACTCCTTGTTACAAATATGTTAGAACTATCACTTCTACAACAAAAGACTGCTTTGTATATAATCTTCCCAACTTGTCTTAATTCTTCAGCAAATCCAATAGCTCAGAAAAACTGGATGTTGTAATAGAAACTATGGACTCTCTAGCTCTTTAGATACGTTTGCTCCTTTATGCTTAAAGAAGATTAAAGGGTTAGTTCACCCAAAAATGAAAATTGGCTTGTGTTTTACTCACCCTCAAAGCATCCTAGGTGTATATGGCTTTCTTCTCTCAGATGAATCCAGTCGGAGTTCTATAAAAAATTGTCCTGGCAATTCCAAGCTCTATCATTGCAGTCAGCGGGTATTGCAGTTAAACAGTCCACAAGTCGTCAAATAGAGCGCGCATCCATAATAAAACGTGCTTCACATAGATCCAGGGGGTGAAAACAGGCCTCCTGTAGTGACTCCATGTGTTTTGTAAGAAACATATCCATATTTTAAAAGTAATAAACCCTTTTCTATCACTCCCACCAACTGTCATACGCAGAAGCCATTCCGGTGGATGACGTAGTACTTCGGCGTTGTGTGATTAGTGACAAACACGGAGAGAGAACAAAACGTATATGACAGATAACGGAAGTGAGAGAAAAGTGTTTATTACATTTGAAATATGGATATTTTTCTAACAAAAACACATGGATTCACTACAGGAGGCCCCCCGGAGCAGTGTGAGACACATTTATTATTAATGTGCACGCTTTATTTGAAGACTTGTGGACTGTTCAACTGCAACACCCGCTGACTGCAATGGTAGAGCTTGGAATAGCCAGGGCAATTTTTAATATAACTCCGACTGGATTCGTCTGATAGAAGAAAGTCATATACACCTAGGATGCTTTGAGGGTGAGTAAAACAGTCTAAATTTTCATTTTTGGGTGAACTGACCCTTTAAGGAAAACAGTCCGACACTGTGGTATAACCAGCACACTCGCCCCTTAAAGAGAGTCACCCAGAAAATGGAGCACAGCTGGAAGAAAACAAAACTAGAGGAATTTCGTATTGCATGGAGGGAATGTACAATTCCATTGATTCTCCACTATAGAAGAGTAAGAATTTTATAAACTTGTCAAATCATCAAAACCAGCAACATATATGTTAGACCCTATTCCATCAAAGCTACCAAAAGAGGTGTTTCTAGAAGTTATAGATCCTCTTCTGAATATTATTAATTCATCACTGTCATAAGGATATGTCCCAAACTGGCTGTTATTAAGCCTCTCATTAAAAAAAAAAAAAACATCAACTTGATCCTGGAGAGTTAGTTGATTACAAACCAACCTCAAATCTCCCTTTTCTCTCAAAAATAATAGAAAAGGCAGAATCCTCTCAACTGTGTTTCTTCTTAGAGACAAATGGTATCTGTTAAAACTAATGGAAGGCATAGTTGATATTTTCCTGTTTGACACTGTAAAGCTGCTTTGACACAATCTGTATTGTATAACACACTATATAAAGGTGACTTGACTTGACAGTGTGTTGAATTTCATACTGAGCTTGTGCTAATGACTTTGTTTTTGTTGAATGTCAAATTTTTTTTTATTTTTTTTAAGGAAGTCATGTGTCTCCCACCCACATTATTGAGTGTTTTTGGTTTTATAAGTGAATCACTGACTATGGGCAGCTTAATAATGTTAGTGTCAATATTAAATAGTACTATTAGTGAAAATGTGTTTGTTTTGGTTTGTTAAAAGGTCTATGGTGCTAAAATGAATAAGAAATGCTGATATGTCCTTAAGAAATGTACTGTTCTTAATTTGTATTGAAGGTGCGGTTGTAGTGTACTTAAAATTATATTTTTAAAAATTGTACTTAAAAATATATCACTGAAATAAAAGGCCATTTAAGTGTACTTAGAGATAGTACACCTTCATGACTATGTATCTTAACACACAAAATTTTACATTAATACATTTGTGCTAAATTGCCAACGCTAAACCATAAGCGCGCCTGTCACTACATTCAGCAGTACACTACAGCCATATTTCAAAGATAATAAAAGTAATTATAAAATTACATATAAAGATGTAATGAAGTCCTACTTCATTTATTCAAAGACCTTGCCTTTAAGACCCCTCCCTTATGTGTCTGATCTTCACATCCTGGCTGTTGAGAGAGGATCTAATTGAATTACCCAAATGGAAGTGGTATTTGGATGTGCTTGCTCTCTGAGTAAATGAGCGAGCCTCATTATTTCTCAAGAGGATGGTCTTTGTGGTGCTCATGCATAAAGGTACATGTCCTGAGTATGTACTTCACTGACTCAAAGCTGCGTTCTGCAGCAGAGTGATGTCCATGCACACTTCCGGTCCTCTCGCTATCAACACCAACCTGGCAAAAGATAATGAATTACTAGCCTGAACTACTGAGGTGTAAAGGTTTGAGATAAACTGAATGTACCCTGAGAATAATAGTCATAGACTACAGGCTATTATATTATCCCAAAAATGCATACTTTCCATTTTTCAAATCAAATTCTAAATTGCAAATCACCATATAAGAATGCATTTTGTGTGTCACTAAAATATATTCAAATAAAAAGCTATTGTTTTAATAAAAGGAGAACTTTTATTAACCCCCACTCCCCACCCCCAAGGTTTTTTTCTCCATTTCTGTTACCAATGGAGTTTTGGTTCCTTGCCAAAATAAGGTGTTATGACTTTGGCTTGCTTAGTTGGGAAAACAATTTCTGGCAACATTGTTGACTTGACTGCACAGACACTATTTGAAGAGAACTGAACTGAGCTGGATGATGACGTCACTGAATCAACAATGAACCAATTTTAACTGAAAAACTGACTGTTTTCTATTATCCTCTTGCATTATCAGCACACCTTTTTTTCATGTTAAACACTGTAAAGCTGCTTTGACACAATCTGTATTGTATAAAGTGCTATATAAATAAAGGTATGCACAATGCTTAATAAATCAAATTCAGTATTGATGTTGATGTGAAGATGTGTTGTGTTAGTTATTTATTTACTATTGTTTATTTAGCCAACATCGTATTTTTAATATTTCTTTTAAAAATATTAAAAACTACTTCTTGTAGTTTTGATAAATAAAACTGCTTGCATATACACTGTTTCACAAAGAATTGACTCCAGAGATCAAGCCTGTGTGGATAATAAATGACATGCGATAATGATGTTGGTAGGGTGGTGATGTGTTGTTGTGGTCCAGGGTGGCTGTGGGGGAAGGGACAGAGTTGAATGGCCCAACGGGAACTCCCACCCCTTGTACTTACTAGAGAGGGACAAAAGTGTGGGAGTTGCTGGGTGTTGTAGTTCAATTGCTGCGCTAACGTGTGCATTTATTAAAACTGGCCTCCGGTTTGCAAAAAATAAACATATTTACTTGTGTGTCCGAGTATATTGACAGAGCTTGTCTTAATCTGTTCGCATACTTATAGGTGATAACAATGATTTATTTTCCATCCATAAACGCAAAAGAACTACAAGTTCCAAATGCTTCCTATATGTCTGCGCATGCGCAGTAGGCACGGACGGGTGGCTCTGATAGCCATGAATGGGGTGGTGGAGACGCGGGTTTGTGGATTTTAACCAAATGCTAAAATTAATGTTTGCAGCTCAATGGAGTTATTTTTATCGTAGCCTTCAACACAAAAACACTCGAATGTTGCTTCACGCGAGACAATCTCGTCCGGCGTAACTGGTATTTTGTTGTTATCGCGTGGCTCGAAGCAAATCACGGTTCCGTTTGTTTTCTCCTGTTAAAAATGCCGAGGAACAACAAGACCTCGCTGATCCAGAAGATAGCGAGCCAGGCTTACGCGACCTTCACACACTGCTCTACCTCTGCCATTGGAGAAAACAAGGCGTTTTTAGAGCAGCAGGCAGAGTTGGTCACCCTGCTGTCCGACATCAGGGCTGCGGATCTGAAGATTGCGCCACCGGAGAAAGTCTCGATATCCTCCCTACAGTCCTCAGCAGTCCCTCCAGTCACATACATCCACATCTGTGAGACTGATGTCTTCAGCATGGGAGTGTTTCTGCTGAAGTCCGGGGCTTCCATCCCTCTGCATGACCATCCCGGGATGAATGGCATGCTGAAGGTCCTGTATGGCAAGGTCAATATAAGGTGTTATGACAAGTTGGATAAAGCTGTCAGTGCTGAGAGTGACACTGAGAGGCAGTTTGATCCACCGCTGTTGCCTTTCCAGGGAGATGATGTGAGGAAAGCCGTGCTTAGGTCCTCGGGACAGTTTTCTGATCAGAGTGGCCCTTGCATTTTGACCCCTCTCAAAGACAACCTTCATGAGATTGATGCAGTGGACGGACCAGCTGCGTTTCTTGATATACTGGCACCACCGTATGACCCTGACAATGGGAGAGATTGTCACTACTACAGAGTTTTACAAACTGCTGGCAAAAAGTCAGAGCAGAGCAGTGAAGATGAAACCTGGCTTTTAGAGATCCCCCAGCCTGACGATTTCTGGTGTGGGGGTGAGCCGTACCCCGGTCCTGAAGTTTCGGTGTAGAGAGATGAACACTGGAATTGCCCATGATCCGTCCTTATTCTAACTCAGATGTATAATAATTAGTTTTGCTTTTGTTTTGTTTTTCTTGGGGCTTCAGATGTCACTAAATGATTTTAAATGTCCATTCAAAACCTATGTACATCAGTTTGTGGCCTTGCTTGTGAATAATGAATGTATACATGCTTGAAAGGCATTTACTCTTGTACAAGTTATATACTATAAATCTATATTAAATACGTGTTTAATTTATTTAAAAACATATACAAACACTAATTCCTATGTACTGTTTATATTTTTACATTTAAAGTACAATTAAAATGTTTATTAATTTTTTTTATTTTAGTTTTTGTTTTGTTTTTAAATATATATATTTTTTTGTGTATTGTTGTGGGTGGTTATTTAATTATTCATGCAATGTATTATTTTTTGTTGTTGTTGTTTGTTTTATTTCTTTGGATTCATAGTCCGATCAGTTTAGTTTGTATTATTGATTCCAGCTTCTGGAAGTTTATATATATATATATATATATATATATATATATATAAAATCATAACTTAAAGTATACATTTTAGAATAATATATTCAACTTATATGTAAGAATATAAGTTTATAAATCTATAAAAACATTTTTATATATAATAATATAAGATAAATATAAGGTATTTTTAATTTTTATAGCTTCATTTATACATTTCTAACACTTCTTGGGCATTTGCTATGGATTATTATTTTTAATTTTTTAATGATTTGCTTGGTTTAATGTTTAACCCTTCATATCTATTGTTATCTGCTGCACATGAGAAACATTAAGTTAGTAGAAGAAAGTGGGAAGCTTAAAACTTCTCATCTTTAATGTGTGGATATTTTGGGTTGCTTAGTTTTGTTATCACTAACAATAATGATTCTGTTGATTTTGGATAGGTTGTGTCGCATACTGGAGTGAAATCTGTTGAAAAGCCAGACTTTCAATGTGAATGTTTACAGACATATTATTGTCTAATGTGGCGTCATGTTTCCCACACATTGGTAAATATATGTCTGTAACATTAACGTAGGAGGCAGCCTAAAAGTAATAACATGATTTAATAAAATGAATTCTTAGATAATTTCTTGCTCCGTGCAGGTTAGACGCTGTTTTTTCCTATAATCCCTTCAGGGTTTTTGTTGGATGTGAGCTGAACAAAAATTATGTAGGTCCTCTGTTAAACTCAGTTTATGTTCATTGCTGGTTTATATATATATATATATATATATATATATATATATATATATATATATATATATATATATATATATATATATATATATATATTATGTAAAGTTTAATTTATAAAATTTATATATCCGTTAGCATACATTTAGATAATCAGTCTGAAAGAGCTCATAAACAATAGATAATTCTAATTTTTCTTATTGAAGTCAACATCCGTCTCCCAATCTGTGAATAGAGAGTATATGTGCTGATTTTAGATAAAATAAAATATTAGTAATGTAGTAAAATTTTCAGTAATTTCATTACTTTGCTTTCATTAATTCTTTAAGTTATTCCTTGTTGTTTATTTAGTTTTTTTTTTTTTAGCCCCTTATCAAATTACACTTCTAATTGCAATTCAAAATTGTAAATATTGCCAACATGTATATGCTAAATTTATGTATTGCGTGATGTAAATATGGGGTTGTCCCAGCACTGAATGCGGGGGTTGGTATACCTATAACCACACAAAACCACAAAGATTCATACAGTGTCAACAATTATTTGTCATTTTTCAGTGTTGTTTCTCAGTTTTCACTTCATAGACATGGTAAAGAGCGGTCATAACAGTGTTTTTGTGTCAAATCAGTGAATTTCTAATCACAAAGTGAGTCATGTTTGTCCACCTGAAAGTTTTAATAATTGTTCCCTTTACACTAACCCTTCTTTGATTATTCATGATGTTTCCCCTCAAGCATTTTGCCCTATATTAAACCTTACAGACTGTGAATATTCACACCTATGTGCATTTGTAAACAACACACTGTGTGGGTGCTGACCCTTATGAGACCATGAGTCAGAGCTCAGTGATGCCCAAACGGGAATGTCCCTACAAGTCTACTTCACTTTTTCCCTTTACACCTTCCTTTTTATAAAGAAAATCAGTTGCAGACAGTTAAACAAACAGAAGTTCACAATCCATGTGTTGTTTATTATTTTCATGTTGACAAAGTAGGGCGTTATTGACCTGCGTTAGTCACATCATAACAAATACATTTATATCAGTCAGAACAACCACAGAACAAACGTCAAGTCGCTATGAGTTCATCTATATATTTATATACGGTCGTTGTTTTAAGCACAAATGCAACACTTTTGACACGAAACGGTTTGTACAAAAATATATATTCAAAAACTTTAATATTAAAGAATAATGTACAATTGAATTCAAGCCTCCGGGTGTATGTACAAGATGAACGGACGAAAGGCACGACAATGGGAGAAAATAGTGATGTTAAACACCTCCTTGACACATTTGAAAGTTTAGTCTGTTTAAAATGAACTTTTAAAAACGGTATCACTCTTCTTTCCGCTTGTTATCTGACACAGTTCTCCCACGTGCTATCTAATGTTATTTTTTTAATTAAATTAATTGGCCTAAATATTCAAACAAAGTGCGTTCGGTCAGTCAGCATGCGACTGAGGCAAAAAGAAAACGAACATCGCACCACCTTCAAAAGTGCGCGCCATAAATGTGTCCATGTCATTTGGCACTGTGGTTTGATTTCACTTTCATCAGTCCACCCAGTTTTAATATATTACGAATGGTGCACTATTATTGTAATCATACTGCCTACATATAGTGTTGGATATTGCACAGTCCAGTTGAAAGTTTACTGGCTTGAACTGGACGAGCAGATGCCCGTGGCGACGCCGCGCTCCGAGCTGGACACTCCAGATGAGGATGAGGATGTTTTCCTCTCCTTCTGTCGCAGGTGGATTTTGGTGTGTCTCTTTCTTTCGTCGCTCCGCGCGAACTTTCTCCCGCAAAAGTCGCAGGCGAATGGTTTCTCGCCGGTGTGCGTGCGGATGTGGGTCGTCAGGTGGTCGCTGCGACTAAAGTTCCTCATGCATATCCGACACTGGAAGGGTTTGTGGCCGGTGTGGATGCGGATGTGTCTGGTGAGCTCGTCGGACCGGGAGAAGCGCCTGTCACAGCCCTCCGCCGGACAGGGGTAGGGCCGCTCGTGCACGGGGGTCTTGCTGGGTCTGTTGGGGTATTTCCTCGGGCGCAGGATGGGCCTGAGGGGTAAATTCTGCGGACTGTAGGCTGTGGGTAGCCGGGGTCCGTCAGACACCGGTCCCCCCAGTGTGAAGTTCCTGATAGTGTTCAGGGGGGTCAAGGGAGGCGGGACTCTAAAAGAGTCCAGCGGGCATGAGAACGGTTTGCGGTCGGGCATCGACTGCATGTCCCTCTGGCACGGCGGCTGGAAAAAGCCGGCGTAGTCCGGGATGATGGGGAACAGCCCGGAGTCCGTGTTTGGCTTTGGGGATGAGTAGGAAGGCGGGGGATAGGAGATCGGACAGGTGGAGGTGGAGAAGAACGCGGATGGGTCTTGATACACCTCCCCGCATCCAGAGTAGGGCGGTGGAGGAGAGTAGATGTGCTCCATGTCCGCCTGGTTCTGCGCCATGGTGCAGCTGAGGGTGCTGGAGAAGTGGCTAGGGGAGACTGAGGATGCAGGTGACGACGATGCTGAGGATGGCTGGGTCATGCCCAGGATCCCCGCGCTCACGATGTTGATCACGCCCTCTGGGTTCCAGTTTCCTGGGTACTGGGAGTCGATGGAAAACTTTCCCATGTAGGTGAAAGTTTGGTTGCGAGGGCCAGCTGGTTGCGCGAAGCTGCTGGAATAGGCCAAGTCGAGGGAGCGCTTCTCCGTACTCATGTCCCCGCTAATCAAGCCATCTGCAAAATAAATAAATACATATAAATACACATAAAACAAGGTTTAGATACAATTGAAAGAAGGCTGTCTTATGGATCATGCAACTATTGGATGCAGCGCGCGCAGCTTTTACGCAAGCTGTCCACTGTAAAATCATCGGTAGTTATGACATCAACATTAGAAGTAGTCAAAGAACTTTGGTTTCACTTTAAATATATAAGCAAACTAACGTTTACAGTTTTAGCAAGTTTGGTTTTCTGCAAAGTAGCCATATATGTTCGTTCCACTGAATACCCTTAGATGCGAACGATGTATAAACACAGAGCACGTGAGGCTGGAAGCAGTTGAGATGCGCGCGTCATTCTTACCTCCCGAGTTTATCTGCTCGTAATGTCCTCCTAAATCACCGTTAGGAAATATAGTCACGGAGGCTGGCAGTGATGTGGCTATCTCGTCCACTGAGTAGATGCTTTCGGAAAGCGGGTGCACAAAGCCGCCAAGGGTTACAGGGGCTTTCTCCAAAGTTTTAGCTGTCATCGTGAAGTCCTAAGAAGCTCTCGTTCAGATGTTCACAAAATGTTTTGTGCCAGTGCGAACGCTCGGTCAAAACGTAACATGTGGAAAGCTGTCAGTAAACTGTGAGTTTAGCGTTCACTGTGATGCCATCTGAAGGCTCTGTGTTGTTGAATGACAGATTCTGGTAGAACGCTAGTGGTAGTATGTATTTATGGTGAGCCTATCAATGTGCCGTTACGTCACTGACCATTTAAGGACTGGATGGCAAAAGAAAAATAGCGCTGCGCGATGTGATTGGTTGTAGACCTTGTGACGCGTTGAGGTAACACTTGTCAATGGAGAATCCTTTCTGTACGGCCTCTCATGCATAAAAACCAATGTGCTGGGAGGAAAAAAGAGCCAAGTATATTGCCTGTAGTTTTAAAATATTTCAAGATAACAATTGCATAAAATAAAGGCATATTTTTGTTGAACTATATTGAATCCTAAGTGGAAAAAAATCTTCCTTTTTTGATACAACGCATCATTCTCAATCAGGAATTCCGGTTCATTATCGCGCCATAAATGGTTTTATCCGGTAAACAGCTACACCCCTTCGTCCATTTATGGAGCGTATTCCGGAAACTGAGTATCGGAAACTCTCGAGTGTTGCCGAGCAAAGAGACGCCGCTCAAACCACAATCAAATGAGAGACACAATCACGGAATTTCTACCTTAGCTTCAGTGGCACAATCGGAAAGTGCGCTACATCTATTTGAATAGACCCCATGTTTTTGGAAAGAGGGAAACGTTTTTAGTAACTGCGTTCTATAATTAGAATGCTGCTGGAAAGTAGTATATTTATGATTCTAAACGTTTAAACCAAAAGTGATTTGTTTATATATATATATATGTGTGTGTGTGTGTGTGTGTGTGTGTGTGTGTGTGTGTGTGTTTTGTTATCTTCCGGTGGTTTGTAATATTAAAGCGTTAATATGAGTTAGTATAAAATAAAAACAGCATGTGAATTTCTAGCTCAGCAGATTTTGTTCACCGCTATTATTTTGCTCTCTATGTTATAGCCTAGACCTAAACAATTGAATACACTTAAATTAATTTAACTCTCCTCTTGCTACAAAACTTGAGAGCAAGAAATTAAAACTTTCCAAATGTAAATGCGTGTATACGTAAATAGAAATGCTTTCCGCTGTGAGGTTTACAGACACGACTAAATAAAAAAGATGATAGAAGTGAATTCCCCCCGTGGGTTTTAGAAACTGCTCTTAGTAAGACATACGGGGGAGGAGGGAGCTGAGGTCGGAATTTGAGCCAATGGCTCTTTTACTTTATTACAAAATCATTTAAATACATGTCCAAAAATGTACAGGTTTTATTTTAATGATTGAACTTCCTGTATGATGCTGTACTCTTTAGCTAATGGATAAATGATCTGTATTGTATTTATTTACCAGCCTTACATCTAAAATGACCTTTAGAAGACCATGACATATTTGGGATATTAGGTGCATCAAACAGATGTGTGACATAAGAGCCTATCACTCAATTACAGTTCATTTGATAATTTTACAAGTTTATCTTTGCACGTCTTGCTTTTGCTTTGAGGAATTCCACATACCATCGAAGCAAAAAAAAATAAAATAAATAAAATTAGGAAATCACTTATTACACATTTTGTCAAAGTTTAGTAGAAATTGTTCTCGCGCGCGCTTGGCTTGAAGTCCTTGCGCGGAGTCAGTGTCTGTGTCTTAATCACACGCGCCAGTGGTTAATAGCTAGTCAAGTCACTACTCGATTCTGTCTGAGTTATGACTGTTGGAATGATCTCTCGAGTGTATGTGTGTTTTCAGGGCATATATGTTAATCTCTGGAAAAACTCTTCCATTGAGCTTCCGACATCCCACACGTCATGCAGACGGCCGCTATGACTGCGCGCATGGTCGCATATCTCTAAGCATTTTGACACCAATATAAAACACTTCGGTGTTATCTGAAGCAAGCCGCAATTCTCCAAAATAAACAGGATTTCAGAAGCAAATATGAACACATATCCGTTTAGATTTCCTCACGTGCTTAATCCTGGTTGCGTTTTAAAAAATGAAATTCCTGGTGAGGTTACAAATGAATAGGCTAGCTATAACGATGAGAATGTGCGCTGCTGTTTGTCGGGAGAGATTTGAATATGCCTATAGCCTACTTAAATTAGTGAGGGTGTTTTATTGTATAGCCTAAATAAGTAGGCCTACTTAAATAATAGTCTATTTAAATTTATGTAAAGTACGATAAATTTATTTAAAATATTGTTAAAATAGTCTATAGTATAGGCTACTTGTAACTGTAAATATAAATATATATAGATAGATAGATTTACAGTTTTAAGCGATCTGCGTGGGTTATGTCATGCCATATGGACAGGGGGCAGTATATGTCCCTTTACTGCAAACTGACACTTCAAACCACTTACTTAACTACTCGTGAAGTACAGTAAAAACACACACACACACACACACACACACACACTCACACACACACACACACACACACTCCACACAACACACACACACACACACACACACAATAATTATAAAATCATAATGGACTCTATAGCAGGAGTCTATAACTTGCCCCATTCATCTTATAACTGAAGGGGAAAATTCAGTTATTGTTTTTGTGAAAGCAAACAAGTTATATCATTTTTTTTTTTAATGAAGCAGTATTGAAGTAAAGAAAAAAAAGATGATTTCACCAAATTATCTCACTATCTTGAAACTATAGCCATTACTCTTTTCCATACATGAATGATACTTTAGTATCATATCTTTACATTTGCAATTTTCAGTCATGCTAACATTGCAGAAGTAATATATATATATATATATATATATATACACACACACACACACACACACACACACACACACACACACACACACACACACACACACACATAAATATTTGCAACTTTCTCTGTTGTGAAAACAGATTTGCATTCTCCATTATAAGCAGAGAAAATTTCATATTTTGCTATGGCTTCACACCAGAGAGGGTTTAACGCCATAATTGTAATATGTCGGAGGCTGAAAATCAGATCATTAGCAATTCAAATAATTATTTTCCCTTTTTTTGATCTTCAAGCTTGACAGACGCTTGAATGGGAGTCTAAATCTGCCCGCACACAGGAAACCTCAGCACACACCCCCAGTTTTGATAGTACAATGAAAATCCCCAAAGCTTCCTGTTGTCCATCAATCACATATATTTTTATCACCACCCATGCAAGCTGGGGTTATTTTTGAAAAGGTGTTGCTGTCATCATAAGCATGGCTTGGGAACAGTTTGTGATCTCAGAAGTGTCATAATTACTGAATGAATTACAAATGGATCCATCTGTTGCCACAGCATACACTAATCATTGACTCTATGGTGGATGGATACTATTGCTGAGATGCTATAGTGTACAAAGCAGCTTCAGAACACTCTTAAAAATAACGGTTCTAGATTGGCATCAATGGTTTCATTAAGGACCTTTAAAATTCATGAAACTTTTCAAATCCACAAATGGTTCTTTATACAGTAGGAGAAAAAGGTTCTTTACCATTTTAAAGGATCTCACACTATGAAATAGAATAGTGTGAATATTTCTTATATGACATTGTGTTGAAAACTCTTTTTGTTAAGTTTATTTTTAAGATTGAAGCCTTTTTAAATTACTACTGTTGACAACTGAGAACTATGTAGAAAGCCAAAAGTCTTATTAGTGTTTTTTTTTATTTTTTTTTATACAGCTCCCACGCCTGTCATGGGCCTAAACCGAGTGGACATTTTCAGGGCTGTTAATCGGCTTTGTGGGTAATGATTTAAAAAGGGCCCCATGCATCCGTAACCTGTCTAAGATCCCCTCTAGTCCACATGGTCCGCTCTGAATCTTTTATCGTCACTGTCGCTCAAGCAGGCAATTAGTAAAGAGGTCGTGTCGTCATAATGACATCTCAGATATTGACTGGAGTGCGTCCCCGCAAATCACCCTGAACGCTCAATAGCGAGCCAGGGCCAGCAACACGCCACAGTTACATTATCCCTCACAGACGTTTAGTGCCGAACAGCTTTGCGTATTTGTCAAGCACACCTGTGATTTTCTTGCCCCCGTGAATAAAGACTACAGCAAGTAATGTGACAGACCGCAGCCAGACTGATTACAGGGACGTGTCAGTCACTGTTAATGGGGGAAGCCCTTTAAATATTGTCTCGGTCCGGAGCCTGAACATCCATAATGAGGAGGTAATGAGCCTGGTCCTGTTTCTACTGGCTGTATTAATTGCAAAGGGCTGAAAACCTTCAACTGCTCTGCAAGGAAATAAGAATTTGCTTTGAGATCGAGCTCTTGTAGATCAGTGGTGAATATGTATGTGCTTATCCAATCCACTTTAATTGGGTTTACCTCATGAAGTTATCAACCATTCCTATTTACAACCGCACCAATAAAACCAATAAAACTGCTATGATATAAACGCCAATGTGAGTGGATAATCGTGGCTATATGACAGCTCAATAAAGAATCCCAACTTGACACAAAAGCGCTCAAGTCTGCACAGAACAGCGACAATCTTTACCGCTGACTGTCGCATCTGAATGCTTCACATTTTCAGGGATTCTTGTGTCCTCCCCCACAAACGAAAGAAGGAAACTTCTTCAGATGCATGTGTCTTTTGTTGTACGCCTACAGATGCAAAAATGTTTGCACACTGTGCAGAAGTGGCCCGCTTTGGCAGAGCGTGCCGGGCCCGCCGAATGCCCATTGGCAGCTGGGATCTGGCTGTCCCTGCTGGGAATGATGGTCTCAATGTAATGGACACCCACACATGGCAGCCACTGAATTCAAGAGCTTTCTTTCTTGCATGTGCTCGGGGTCTCCCGGGGTCAAATGACTCCTGCACATTGAGGATACATAGAATGACATCCTTCTGCATCAGCCTTTGCATTGTTTTCCAGGTCTGTTTCATTGTTCTCTATTACTCATCAAACTGTCAGCACACACAACAAAAGGCTTTATGATATAACTGTACTCACAAATTGAGTAAATAGGCCAGTTCACCACTTCACTAGTATTGCTGTTTACTTTATATCTATCTATCTATCTATCTATCTATCTATCTATCTATCTATCTATCTATCTATCTATCTATCTATCTATCTATCTATCTATCTATCTATCTATCTATCTATCTATCTTTTTGTCTGTCTATCTATCTATCTTTCTATCTGTCTATCTATCTATCTGTCTGTCTATCTATCTCTTTGCTCTAAATATCAATTTATCATAAAATGTCATTTTATTCCCAAAAACCAAAGTTAGAATAAATAAGAAAGGTCAGAAGCATTGCTGTAACTTTTATGTATTTGAAAAGGAAAAACAGGGCAATTTACAAATCCGCTCTAGGAACGGGATGTCTCTCCAAACTGGCCAGGCATATGACAATACACCATATAGCAAGCTGTCAAGTTACGCCCACAGAATTCAGATGAGGTTTGTTGAAGAGGGGTGAATGGACACAAACCTGCTCTAGAGCCAGCTGAGATCTAAAGACTAGCCGTGGGAGACTCCGCACAACATGAATTGTTCTTTTTACCGAGTAGGAGGCCGTTTTTCTTAGTGAATTTGTGTAGGTGTTACTTTTCTATAGACGCTCACCTTCAAAGGACTTTTTCATTTGTGCTAGTGGTATTGGCGAGCTTTTATTATTTTATTTTGGTAATAATAATCTCTTTAAATTTTCTATTTATGTACAAGAGCCTGACTGAGGATAAATGACATGATGGCCTTTAGAGAAAGTCATTGTCTCTGTATCAGCAATATGCTTGGAAGATGTAAATGTCTTTAAATATTTTTATATAAAACATCACTTTTTTTTTCCTACTTCCAAAGTCTTTTTTCTTTTTTTCATTTATTTCAACAAAAATCATCAGAAATATTCCAGCTAAAATGTTTTTTCACTAATTAATATTCAAAACAGTTATACTAAAAATAAAAGCTTTAAATATGAATTTTCATCTATTTGTCTGTTCATCTAATTGCATGCATTTTATTCTAATTTGCCTTTTTTTTTGTGAAGGACAACATAACATCAAGTCAATTTGAAACTCTCAGATGACATAATTGCTCACAGAAACAGTCGAGAGCAATAATACCTTTCCGGAAAAAAAGTTTTGCCCCTGTATTTGATGTATTCTAATATCCCATTATCCTCATTATCTAAATTAAGGTCTCTGCTCACAGAGACAAGTACTGTACACCCACAGGTTCAACATCATGCAGCATTACAGTGCATTAAAGTGCACACATACACACGCACATGCTCAAACACATAAGGAAACATTGGTGATGGTGAACGCTATACTCACATTATCAGTGCCGTATGGAGAGTGGCTCTTTGTGACTTCCCATCATATGAGTGGGCTCCTCCAAGAGCTTCACACCGCTCCAATAGCAACACAGCGCTCCACACACACTCACACACTCCTGGGATAGCTGGTGCTCCTCATGCAAACTGATCTGGTTTCAAACTGATAGTCTATATTCTACCATGTGGCTATATGAGGTGCCGTCTTACTCTCTCACACTGTTTCATGGGGGTGTAACAAAGTGGAAGAAGGAAACTCAAGACAATGGTTGGACTTCATGTGTATCCTACATCTTTGACATTGAAATTGTCATGGTAATGTTAAGTCAGAGGTGCAAGAGCTAAAATGCTTTGACAGACAAAGTCGTGGGTTCTGGTGTCATTCAATCATCTTGATTAGAGGGTGGACAACGCAGCCAAGCATGCAACGTGCACGTGTGCACGATCTGTTCTAATGCAGTGAATCAGATGATTGTCTTCCTTATATTTACTTAGAAAACAGTGAATCATTATCTGAAATACTTTTGTTATTCCTGAAAGATTTGAACACACCCCTACTTTGATGCAGAAGTCATTGTGCACTTTCTGAGGACATATTGAAAAAGGAACTCAAAATCTTTTTTTACAGTGCAACCATCAATGGTGCATAAGCAGAAAACGTATGAATGAGATCGTATGAATTAACCACCAATTCAGCAAAATGTAAATTGCCACCAGACTGTGTTGGAATATCACATAAAGAAAAACTCTTTTGATTTGGGTATCAAAGCAAAGCAACTTCAATGTAAGTGCAATGTAAAGATTAAATAAAAAGAGTTTAAAAACTGAACTAAAATTAGTCCTGTCTTGTTATACCGCAAAGTACTAATCATAGTCAAACTGCTGTATGCGACTGCATTCTGTGTCTCATATTGACACTGGTTCTGTTCTGATCCATTCTCAGAGCACTGTCCAACTGCGGCAGCAGGTCACGTCCCAACACAAGCTTCATTATTACTAATTACACTGGGTCCATCGTTGACTTTTGCCTTCCCTATTAGCAACATCAGCCATTAACACTAATGTTTTGTTTAACACTGAAGACACAAGACTTTTTTCCTGCTCTCTGGGACTGACTGCAGCGTAATGGGTGAACACCCTGAACCTCAAATTCAGGCATTAAAGATTTCCCTGGTATCCCATTAATTTCAAAAGTTTCTGAAAAACTTCATAAGCTTTATAGTAAAAATGATTGTGAATGGCATGTTTATAGAATGCAAAAAACACCTTACATGGTAAAACCTTAATAGAGTAAATTAATTCTTAATATTTAAATCAGGGAAACTAACCTCTTTCTCTGTTCTGCTAATTCATACAAGCACATCACTTTCCATAACAACACACAGAACACAGTGTTTTTTGGCATCACATAAAGCCTAGCTCAAAAAGTGGAATATTGTGAATATTTGATATTTTTTAATTACATTGAGGGTATTATCAGTGAATATAGCAGCCTGTTTCTCACACAAAAATACTGCTTGATTTCAGAAGACCTGGAAAATAATAATAATAAGGACTACTTTTTAGTCATTATGGCAGATTATGATATGGAAAACATCTCTGTGAAGATTCTTCAGAATTTCTCCTTTGATGTTCTTGGGGGGAAAAAATAGGTTTTAAACTTTGGGTTTGGGGAAAAAAATGAGTTTGAAGCTTTAGAAACAGAAAGCCTAAGCAAAGGAATATCAAGTCAAGTCAAGTCAAGTCACCTTTATTTATATAGTGCTTTAGACAAAAAAGATTGCGTCAAAGCAACTGAACAACATTAATTAGGAAAACATTGTGTCAGTAATGCAAAATGACAGTTAAAGGCAGTTCATCAGTCAGAATAATCAGATTTATAAAAAAAAAATCTTTAAATATCTTGTTTTGTACCTTCTTATTTTCTTTTCAGACTTTTGCATTTGATAAAAAAAAAAAAAAAACCTTATCTACAAAACTGCATTAAATATCATAAAAACAATGTAACTAAAACACAAGCATGCAGTTGAAACTTAAAATGTGAGGCAACACAAAGCCACACTAGATTTTAGGTATGTATGGGGAGCAGCGTGAACGTATACAGCAGAGAAAATTAAGCAAATGGCATCATTATAAGCGTTCATCTTGGCTTGCGAGGGGTGCGGGAGATGATGGGGTGTCTGTGTCTTCAGCGGTCTCAACAGACAGAGCTGCATGTCAGACGCTGGTAACAAATGGTTCTGCTAAATCAATCTTTAATTTGATGCCAGCCTTTTGCTAATGGAGAGTCTTGTTAGAGTCTTAGCCTTTTGTCTGCTCAGTCAAAGTTTACCCATTATGCAGCAGATCCATCATTTCTAGATGTGGTCAGTAATGAATTGTGTGCATCAGCATCATTAGAGGTTTATGAACCAAAAGCTTCCACCTATTAAATGGAGCTATTAAAGACCCTCTTAATGTTCACCCTGTTTAATGGTGAGAAATAGACTAAAGCAGTCACGGGAGAAAAATTAGTTGATTTTGATTCATTAGATGCACGCTCATTTATGTGATCCTGAGTAATTGCTTTCTAATACACTGTTTCCCACCAAAACAACAAAATGATGTAATGTCTTCATCATGAAAATTGCCTTATTTAAAAACTTGTTTGTGAGATTTCACAACAGACCAACAGCTTTGCACAAGTGCAAAATAAAATAATGTTTGACACTGATAAATCCTGGGTCCTGTATATGCCTGGATCAAAGGCAGAATTCATTTGGTGTGTGTGAGGGTTCACGTCTCTGATAGACACACCAAAACACACATGCGTGTTTTTGTTTTTCTAAACCTGACATTTTTTAGATTTAACTATGACTATAGCATCAATCAATAGCTGTCATTGCATCCACTATCCTGTTCATAAATGTTGCTAATAATGTGTGTTCTTGTGCTATTGTATTTATTTTCAGTTGGCCACGTCGTTGATTTCTGTTGTTTTTATATATTATTGTTATTTGATACCTTCTGTTGTTTTATGCATTATGCATTGATAGTATCATTATTACATACTTAGGCTTTTTAATATTCAAATCATATAGACTTGAAAGTGATCTCTTTTGATTTGGGCCAGTGAGGAACCACCTAGTAACTTCCAAGGAATCACTCTGAACACATTAGTGACAGCTTAGCAACACCCTAGAAACCACTCAGAACATTTCTGGCTTCAGCAAATACTGAGAAAGATGTCAGGCCACCTCCAGCATCTTGGCGGAGAGTTTTGCACGTGCAAGCACCAGTCACGTTGTCTAAAGAACATGTAAAAACCCCAAATCCTTCACCACCCCATAACAGAAACTCTTTGGCATTTTACATAAGCCATTATTTAGACCAAATTTATAAGCTATTATTGTTTTTACTGTCCTGTTCTTTAATGATGCTAATAATGTGGAAATTAGCAGTGATTCACCAAAAAAGAGAATATCTCAGTGATTTCTATTATTTTTGTAATAAGATAATACCCTAACTCTACTCTTAATGCTTGTAAAAAAAAGTACATTTTAGAATATGTTTTTAAAGAGTGACTATTAGAGGAATAATATTCCTGTAATATATTACACTTAAGAATATATTTAAGTGTAAACTGAATGTAATGTTTTTGTTTTGCAGGCTTTCTGCAATCAAATGAAAATGTATTCTAGATTAAATTCATTTTGAATGCAATTAGTTGAACTTAAAATTATTTTTGGACCCACTTAAGTACATTTTTAAATGTAAATTCATAATAAGGCTAGTTTTATTGTGTTGATAAGCATTTATGGTTAACTAAAATATATGTTTGACATTATTGCAAAATGCACTTTTTAAAAGTGTACTTAAATGGATAGTTCACCCAAAAATGAAAATTCAGTCATTATTTACTCATGCCATTTCAAACCTGTCTGAATTTCTTTCTTCTGCTGAACAAAAGAAGAAGATATTTTGAAGAATGTGGGTAACCAAAGAGTTGTTGGTCCCCATTGACTTGCATGGTAGGGAAACACTATGGAGTCAATGGGGACCAGAAACTGTTTGGTTACCAACATTCTTCAAAATATCCTCTTTTTGAGTTCATAAAATCATACAGATTTGGAACGGCATGAAGGTGAGTAAATGATTTTTTCAGAATTTTCATGTTCACTTAAGTTCTTGTTCTTGTTGTTCTTGTTTATTTATATAGCACCATTTCAAACACAACCGAGGTTGAACCAAGGTGCTTTACATAAAAAGTACAAGAATGGGAACAAACATCAACAACATAGAACACCACATCGACATATAAAACACCACATCTAATCTTTGTATGCTACCAGCATTAGATGTGCTTGCAACAGTTTCTTAAAGATTGACAGTGACTTAAGTGGCATTTTATTTCATTAATATTTTGTCATTTGTAAGTAGTCTTTTAAAAATATACTTTTACGATTTGAAGTACACTTCAAGTGCACATTCAGTACACTTAAATACACTTTTTTCACAATGGAACACTTACAGACATTTATTGGAATTTTTAGATTTTAAGCAAGACAACATTTAGCAGCATTACTGAGCCATTTTCATGGTGGGGACCTTGGTAATTTCAGGTTTCACTTACTTTATTATTTTAGAACATATCACATACAGCTCTCTCTTGTAGTCTAATTTGAGTCAGTGTTTGGGAATTTTGAGAATATTTCTGGACTTGGCATGAAACTCAATAACTATCTACCTATGATCCAATACCTTCCCACTGTCCCAATGCGAGTCTCTCGCTGTGCTTTGGGAGTAAGGTAAAGTCAGACCAGCAGCGCTGTTGTCCAGGGGAGAAGAAACAAAGGCCCAGTGGCAGGTCCATTCTTCCCCAAAGCCGATACCACCTGCAGGGGCCGGCCTCTCTCCTGAGCCTCCCAGCACCGCTCTCCAAATGATGATTAATCACAGGGGGCTGAGGGGGGCTCGGACCCTGACACGGCCATAATGCTGGTCACCAGAGTCTGGATTGGCCAGCAGCGATCAGTGGGTGGATGTCCACAGAAGATGGATGACCTCGGCGAGGGCTCAGACTCCTGTCATTAACAAGAGAGAGAAAAAAACAGACAACAAAAAAAAAGGCTGCTCGGTGTGAGGGAGACTCGGTTTGTGTGGGAATAAATGAGAGTTTTGACATTAGCAAACGTTTAAGACACCCAACTTTCCCAACGCAAAGTAGTCTGAGCCCTGACACTACATGACAGCCGTGAACTTCTGGAAGTTTGAGATCGTTTTCTCTCATCAGCGGAAAGAAGAGCCGCGGCGAGCCGAGATTTTCTCTGACAGTTACAAATGAAGCCGCGATTCATTATTTTCCAGGGAATTCGGTCTTCTGCAGACGAAGATGGAGATGCAGCCGTGGCGTCACTGCCCATTTGGATGGAGATGAATCAAGGCACTTTAGCCCAGACGCAGCGCTGACAATCACATCAGCGAGGCTATCGGACTCCCCTCTACTCCTTGTGGACGGATCCGGTGTGGAGCGGTGCGGGTAATAAAGGCTCCTACTGAAACCCCATTAAGCCCAGTCTCCAAAGACCAGCTCATTAGCATAGCGGAATATTCCCCCCGTTTGTGTAATTCTATAAACTCTTATTGCTTCCACTATCCTATTCTTAAATGACACTAATAATGTGGAAAGTTTAGCTGTATAAATGAGGGTGTTCTCGTGCTTTTGCAGCTTGTGTTCGTTTTAATCCGGGGTCTGGTTACCTCATTCACAATCCCCCTAATGACCCATCTTTGTTAATTAAGCAGATGAGGATGGGGGTGAGGGAGGGAGCTGCAGATGCAAGAAAAGCCATGTTTCTCCTTTGTTGTCAAACTGACACGAGTGCCTGTTGTCTGTCAGGAATTAAGGACAGATTAGGTCATAAACATTCTATATAGTGTTTATTACATGATTGTACATGTTAAATGGCACATTATTAACAAATTAATGATCTTTTGACATTTAAATGAAAAAAAAATCATTATTGTTAGATTGTTATTGCTGAACAATTCATGAACCATCAAGGCCAGATGACACTATTGTTCCCTCTGCATTTGAACATTTATTCACATACAGTGTTGTGAAAATGTATGTATTATATAATGGTCTTTAATAAAAACACAAAATGTGTACCTTATTGTCATTAAGAGTCACATATTGATTCTGGTTGAATATCTGATGACATTTATTCAGCAAATATACAAAAATACTGATAGAGGGCAAATACGTGCATCATATGAGAAGAACTACACAGATTCTGTATGTTATTCATATATTTAATTATGTTGTAAACTACCAATTTACACAAATAAAATTGTCAGCAGAATTCAGCAGATTTTGCTCCCAAATCTGTGCAATAATGCTGCATTTCTTTGAAATGTGTGATTTTTGGAGCTGCATTTAAGCAATATTTTTTGGGCACGGGTCAAAATATGTTAACAAGAGACCATGTAAAAACTGAAGCTATTGGTGGAACAGATACAGCCATAAGAGGTGCATTTTACACTTTGCATATAGTAGTAGTTATTAACATTAGTGGGTAGAGGGAACAAAAGAGCAAACTGGTTACCTTTAGGCCTGCAATCTATTTTAGACACTCAGCATGAGCTCTTCCAGCATAGGATTTCAGTAGATGTGGATCAAAGATCTGGAAGTAGATGAGAACAAATCTAGTTTAAAGTGCATGCATAATCTTTGTATTCATGTTGATCTCATGTATTTTTGAGAAATGTTTATCGAATGAATAGTTCAGATTGTTTGATACGTTATTACATTCCATGATATAGTGACAGCTTTGTCTTGTGCACCATATAGTAGAAGAATAACACTTAATAGACTTGCTTAATAAAATGGCTTTTAATGAAAATCTGTGCCCTTATTATTTTTACTAGGTGATAACAATTTTATTATAATAATAAGCAAGGTCAAGCAAATGAAGGCCCTCTGGCTGATATAATTTCCATTTTCCTTTTATGGTACGACTTCATGTTGACTCTTGGTTCTCCAAATGCAAATAATATTTGTTCTCACTTTATATTAGGTGTCTTAGACCACACACACACACACACAAAGAAAAAAATATTTATTGTGTTCACGTATTGTGAAACACTTTTGCTGCTATAGAGGTGGGATACGGTTAAAGTTAGGGCCTGGTTTGTGATAAGGTTAGGGTTAGTGGTGGGTTAAGGCGTAGGGTAGGGTCCACAGAATTTAATTACAAATGTAATTATGTACAGGTATTTTTTAAAATATGAGTACAATAAAAGGACTGTATGAACACAATCAGTTCATCAAATGATTGTATCAAATGATTAATTTAAATGTTAATACAAATTATATATTAATATTTAAAATTGTAATAAAGAGTTTTTTTATTCAATATTTCATACAATCTACACTTACACCAGTTAGAAATTTTTAACTCAACCTCAACTAACTAACTAACTAAATACATAAATAAATAACACTTTTTTTAAATGTGACATAGCTACATGTTACATGTACTTACTAAAGTAATAATAGTGAATTACGCATAATTACACACAACTAACCCAAAACCTACCCTAACTATATACCATTATTAACATATAGTAAGTATATGTCGGTAATTAATATTACTCGTTACTTATTAGTGTAATTACACTGTAATGATGTCATCTTGAAATAAAGTGTGGAAAACAAACAATGAATAATTAGTAAATAAATTCCCAAACTGAAAAGAAGAGGTACATTTGAATAACTGTCTGTATAAATTGCATTTTTAATATATATTTGCATACCTTTTATAAAAGATTGTCATGTTATTGGCCCACACCTAATGGCAAAGGTTCCCAGCACTTTCATTTGGTAATTTCTTAAGGTGTCAGCAGGACAGTGTATGTTCTTGCACTGTAGATTTTTCTTTCATCACACAACATCCTGGCTCTTCCTGTGACGCCCTCAGATTCTCAGTGCATGAATGTCCCTAATACAGTGAAAGTACAGACAAGGCAATTTTCTCTGACATGCACTGCCATCTTGTTTTGCTCAGGCAGACAAAGAGGGGCTGACTGATGGCTTTGTTTGGCCAGACAAGCTCTTGACAAGCGAGCTCCATATTCAAAGCATCTTCTTCCTGTTCCTCTGCATGGCTCAGGATATAGCGCCGCAGCCTTGCTTTAGCTTTTAGGTTAATGTTCAACCAGGTACAGGAACTGACGTTGTGCTTACGTGGTGGAAGTGTGTCCCCCCCGCGCTCATGATCATCAGTCTCTCCTGACAGCTAGCTCCACTTAGCTTGTTCTCAGCTTGTAACGCGCCATGTCCAATTAGCTCTCAGGGTGCTTCGTCTTCATCCCTAAAGACTGGAGAAAGCAGCGGGCTGCTCACATCAACCATGATGGAGAAGGCCTTGATTGGACAACAAGATGTCCTGCAGCCACAGTCCAGACTGAGTCAGCTAATCATCAACTTTGTGTCCACCGGTAGAAGTGACAGTCTGTGGCCTGGACAGGAAGTCTCAAACTGGGCCCTCAGCGCCAGGCCGGGGAGGTGCGAGGCGCTGCTTTTGTGTCTAATGCCCTGTCAGGGAATTTCTGCTGATGAAGACATTGTGTTTCAGCAGGAAATGGAGATGTTGAGCTGTCAATGAAATGAGAGAGACCTTCTTCAAGAGTCCCGAGCACACAACAACACTTTTATTAGTTGATTTTTATTAAAATGAACAGATTGAGCATTTTTAAAATGGTCATAAAAGCATGTTTTTATTATTATTATTATTATTATTATTATTATTATTATTATTATTTGTACTGAGTGGATTTTTTTATGTCTTAAAATCATGATAACTCAAAGTGTGAAATAATCATAAACTATTTTAAACAAATTACTTGTGTGAAAATCATTTGTATTACATTTTGCACAAATTATGCCTGTCATTTCTGAGGTGTCTTTTCCACCATGATTTGCTCCAATAAAGTAAAATAAATAAATAAAGTAAAAAAAAAAAAAAAAAAAAAATGGATTTAGGATTTAAGCTATGTTATGTTAGCTATGAAATTAGCATTAGCAAGACAAAGGAGACGACTATGACTTTAAGAGTCTATTTTATTTTATATAGAGTTTAGGAGCTTATTTCTTAAAGAAAAGTCAAAAGTGTCCATATCTAAAAACACCCAAATCAAGCATTAGCATTTTACAAACTTTCATGTCAGGATGTCAACTTACCAAGATGTCAATGTCAACTTATGTGACTTGAAACCTGGAGACATTTGAAGGCAGTTTTAACAAACATCATGTTTTCATTTTCATATGAAACTTCCCCACATGCCTTTTTACATGCCTTTCAGTATGACTAGCAAATGTCAAAGAACAAAATCAGTCACTTTTTCAAAATAAAAGACAATTTTAATGAAATATCTTCTTAGGTTGCACACTATTCACTGAGAGTTATAATAAATGTAATTTAAGGTTCTTTTTTTGTGAAAATCTTGAGTTCAAGTGCTGCTTTCTGTTTACTCAAAAATATACCCTGCTGAAGTTACTCCCAACCCACCCTGAACCTACAATCACAACCAGCTTATAAAGGTTAAAAAAACAACAAGAGAATGAATCTGACATCAGCGGTGTGGAGATCGAATACATTTACCACAACTGAGCTATTAGAGAAAAAATAAAAAATTATTGCAGGATAGATTAACGTTCAGAAGTGATTATTGGATTGAGTCGAAATAGAATTACTGCTTTTGTCAGTATTGCAACATCTATAAAGATGTCAGTGATTTGGAAAGATCATTACAACCTTAAATTGTCTGCCAGGGATATGAGAATAGGCACTGGCTCATATATTACCCACAGTCCTCCTGTGGCGTGATTGAGCTGTGTCTGCTTTGCTTGTGAGAAAGCATTAATCCTGCTCTAGACGAGGTTGAATTCTCTACGTTTGCTAAATGGATGGAAGCATTAAGATCAAGGTCTGTAATGAAAACCAAAGGTGACGTGTATGAAGAAACCCAGGATGAAACTCTTTTTCAGAGTTCAAAGAATTGGACACAAGTTGCTTTGTTCTGCAGTTGGTTTGTTTAATATGCACAATTGCGCTTTCTTTCTTACCTTTGCAATTTTCACCATCTTTCTTACCTCTAGTTAAGGTGAACTTCTGTTGAAGAAGAACATGCCAAAACCCATGAATTCTCCTTCTCTCAAGTACAACGAGGCAATAAAAGAGGTAATAAAATCAGTAATGCCCTGATGTGGAAACATAGCCTGTAATGATGTTTTTGTATCTCAATCTTCCATTTCTCACCAATTAAAACAGTTCAAATGAGCTCACCCAGCTGCATCATATTTCTCCATGCAAATGATGGGAATTTGGTTTGTTCTCCAGTGACAGTAAATCTAATAAATACCACAATTTTCTCTCTTTTTTTCCTAAATGATGAAATGCAGGTGCGGAGTAATTGGTGTATTTATCCTTGAGGAAGTGATATGTCTGAAGAGAGTGAGCAAGAGAGAGACGGCGTGAAGGAAATAAGGCTGACGAAACTTGGTGATCAAAGACGGCCTGATATGTGAGATGTGCAGATCGACTCGCTGGAAAGAGTCCATGTGAAATTTTGGATGCGGAGAAATCTAGTTTATCTAATTTTGTGTAATAATTTCACAAAACGTCACCATCTTTGATGTGCATTCAGAAGATTAGACAAAATAATGACTGATGTCTTAAATGTCTTAAATGCATAACTATGTGCATATGAATGAAGCACAAGTACACTGTAACATGTTTTGTCAACAAGGTAACATCAATATCAACTGGTTTTATTTATTTGATTCTTTATTTATAAGTGTTTAACCTTTTCTATGCCAGAAACTGTTTGGTGAACTGTTTATATTTTCTTATTTTACAACATTTAATACTTTGTAATGCTGGAAGGAATTACAACTTTTAGTTGGACGATTGTGACATAACTTGAGTATTGGCTGGTTTAACATAAACTTGATATCGTATTTTTTAAGCATGTTATTTAATATATTTAAGATATCTACCGTTTAATATAACTGTTTTCTATTTCAGTAGATTTTAAAATAAATGTACATTTATTTTAAAATAGATGTAATTAATTTAATTAATTATTTAAAAATTCTTCAGAATTTTCAGTAGTCATTACTCCATGATCACATGAGAAATCATAATATGCTGATTTGCTTCTGAAGAAACATTTCTTATTAATAGCAATGTTGAAATTGTGAGACTATGTGATGAAGTTTAAAAGAACAGCATGTATTTCAAATAGAAATCTTTTGAAAAAAAAAATAAATGTCTTTACTGACACTTTTGTTTTAATGCAACCTTGAGGAATAAAAGTATAAGTTTTTTTTAAGTAAAATAAATTAATAAATCTTACACACACACACACACACACACACACACACACACACACACACACACACATACATTTGTTTTTGTGAATTGTGGGGACATTCAATAGGCATAATGGTTTTTATACTGTACAAACTGTATATTCTATCGCCCTACACCTAACCCTACCCCTTACAGGAAACTTTGTGCATTTTTTCTTTCTCAAACAAAGTCATTCTTTATGGTTTATAAGCGTTTTGAAAAATGGGGACATGGGTTATGTCCTCATAAGTCACCCTCTCCTTGTAATACCTGTGTCATACCCATGTCATTATACAAAGTTGTGTCCTGATATGTCACATAAAACACACACACACACACACACACACACACACACACACACACACATATATATATATATATATATATATATATATATATATACATTGTTTTTAGCCTGTCTGGTCACAGAAAACAACCTGTGAGGAGACTAAGTGCCTTATTTTCCTGACAAACGGCAGTGATAAACTGTCATTACTGATTTGTTTTAAATCTCACAAGACTACTCAAAGTCTACAGAAGTATCTGACCGTTATCGTTTCTCAATAAACTTCTACGACATACACACCTCGCTGCTGAGCAGGGCTTGTTTTTAACCAAAACAACTGATCGCCATTCAATTTAACCGATATTAGCAGCCAGGGACCAGAGTTGACTAATTTACTCCTACTCTGATGTACAAACATTAGCAACTCTCTCTTTTTTTAGATTGGACCTGGTAATGTCTTCGCCTCCCACTCGTGTACAGCTAAATGAAAGGCTTCTGTGGCTAAATTTCCCCCTAGTTCCTCCCACTCAAGTCTAACATCATTAGATGTACTTTAGGGTAGATATTGTTTCCTATCAATTCTATTCAAACGAAACGCGAGCTCACAAGCATCGTTATGAGGCAGCTAATAAAATCATACAAGGTGTTTATGCATGCAGGATTCTCAGGAAAGGGTAATCGTGCAGCTTATTAAAAGTGAACTTGCCTACAGCCTTTCAAAGCAGGACCGACATTGTAGCACCGGTGAATCAGATGACAGCAGTCGAGCAGCCGAGTCAAAGGTCACAGCTTTGCTTGCATGTTTGTGGAAATGGCGTGCTAATGCACTTGCAAGGCAAACATGCCAATGAACATAAATTGAAGCTCTTTTAATTTTAGAGCTATAGTGTGTTTTGTGTGCAATATGCACATGGAATATTTTGAAGGAATACTGTGATAGAGGAATCATGAGCTTTGTTATAAGTGTTTGCTAAGACCAGTATCACTATTACTCTTGCTCATACTGATCCCTTTCCCCTAATTATTCAACTTTGACATGTTACGTATTTCACACATTTGTGCTCCAGATATGAATGGGCTTCTGACTTGTTGAGCAGAGGTGTGCTATTACTTTTCTGATCAGACATAAAAGTGAATTTTTTACCAGGTAACAATCAAATGAGAAAAAAATATACAAAATCTCTGAAGAGGGGATCTGAGTTTTATCTAGATGGAAAATATCATAGAGACTTGACAACACCTTAATAACCACCCTGAACACCACAGCAACCACCTAGCAATGCCCTAGAAACCATCCAGAGCACCCTAACAACAAGTTACATTTTAGTTCAATCTAATTTACAAATAATATTTACATGCAAACATTTTCTTAACACTTGATACTACAGTGTTCATATACAAATATGACACATTAGTGTATTTACAGGCAGCTCCATCAAATAATTACATATCAAAAGTTTGGAATAATAATTTTTTTTTTTTTTTATGATTTTGAAAGAAGTCTCTTCTGCTCACCAAGGCTGCATGCATTTATTCGATCAAAAATACAGCAAAATCAGTAATAGTTTGAACTATTATTACAATCTTAAATAATTGTAATTATTTTAATATCTATTTTAATATACTTTAAGGTGTCATTTAATTATGTGATGGCGAAGCTGAATTTTCAGCATCATTAATCCAGTCTTGGGTGTCACATGATCCTTCAGAATAATAGTCTAATATACTGATTTAGATCAAGCAGCAAGCAGCACTGATAGTAAAAAGAAACTGAGCAGCAAATCAGCATATTAGAATGATTTCATAGCAGGAATAAAGGACTTTTTCAAATATATCCAAACAAGAAAACATTCCTTATTTCTGATTTTTCTGTATTTTAAATCAATAGATGCAGCCTTGGTGAGCATAAGAGATTTATTTTTAAAAAATCTTGATTATTCCAAATTTAAGTAAATACCTGTTGTTAACCGGTATTTCACATGCCTGTCTAATTATCAAGAAAATGTGAAAGAAATTTCCTACAACAAACACATTTTTAATATTAGTAAAATCAAACGATGTTCTGCCATGCAGATTTTCTTCAGTAATCTACTGCAGCATCAGGAAAATCCCATCAGTTGTGTTTGCTGAGGTCCATTGGCAGACTTCTCAGCAGTGACCGTGGGAGGCCGGCTAGTGTGGGGATTTCCTCCCGTCTCCCACTCGACCAGCGAGTCTGTCTGTCTGTCTCTCTCCCGCTTTCTGTCTCCTTATCTGGCCTGCTTCTCCTCATCCTGCTCAGTGTGAACCACAACAAAGTTTCTAACGCCTGTTATTTCATCTTATTGCAACTGTACTGTTATCACGGATGTAGAAATGGATGCGTTTCTTGAAATCAGCTCAACTGTGTCAGGAAACTGATCTCAGATACTCGTCTGCCTCTATTATTAGAGACGTTCCATAGTTTCTTGAATGTTCACTACATATAGAGCCACAATATATATGTATATTTAATATATGTATTTATACGAATAAATCTAGCTTAAGCTGACACTTAATTTGGCTTGTATTGTGAATGTCCACAACATACAAATATCGTTGATGGTAGTTTGGACAAACACTGTGCTTTCAAGGCTACATGCAATGCTCTATAAAGCACTGAATATCCTCACTCCAAGAGTAAAAGTGATGATTTACTTCACTCTTCCGAATGCTTTGACACAGCTTCAACAAAACGCATCCATCTATTCAGTCAATGAGGAAAATTTTCATATTCATGTTTCTAATATTTCATTATCACTGCTTCAGTCAGTAGAGTTATGACTGCAATAATACCAATAGCTCTGTAAATGAATCTTTTTCAAGTGCAATATGAAAAAGCTGTTTATGGAGTCATTAACCTTATAAGTGATATTAAGTACAGGAAGATTTTTCACCAGACAAAAAGGAAGAATGATAACTTCGACTGACAGGCTTTAAAAATAATGATATTATTAATTTGCTAGGTTGAGATTTGTGAAAATCGCAATTTGTCAAATTTCAGACTCAGAGGAGAACTAAATGATTCATCTTGGTTGATTATCTCATATTGCCAAATAACTCACAAGTCAGTTAGGTTGGCCAATGAGAGTCGCTGTGACAAACACTAGATGTTTCCATTGTTTAGATTTTGTAGATTTGATGCCCTTTTTGACAAAGAAAATATAGTTTTGTGGAAACAAAAGGCACTAACTTAGACATTCAGCTCCAGGTCAGAATAGCTGCTCAGTGACCAGTTTGTAAACATTGACATTTAGAGGAGATTTTGAGGATTGTCGTTTCATGAATTTGATGGTAAAATTATAATGATTGAGGATGATTGCATGAATGTGCTTAATAAAATAATGTTATGATGAAAATGTGGGTCTTTCATAGCTTGAGGTCACTTGAGGTCAACACTTGAGGTCATGCTGTATTGTGGATCGTGCCTTACAACGGTTGGGTTCACAATACAGCACATACTTTATTCATTCATTATTGCTCTTATTTATAAAAAAAAAAAATGGCTCAATGGAGTTGTGTCAGGTCATTCATAACTGTCTGTCTGTCAGCACCCAATCAGACCCTATTAACCATCACCCCAGTGACCTCTGACATAGTCACCTTCACATAGCTGTCCAGTGTTGTTTTAGTATAAAAATAGATTCATTCTGAGGACAGACTTCATTTCTTGTTTTTCTCTCTCTCTCTCTCTTTAGCATTACATAATGCGGATGCTTTTATCAGCTGTTTGGACTCTCAATTTTGACGGCACCCATTCACTGCAGAGGATCCACTGCTGGGCAAGTGATGTATGCTAAATTTCTCCAAATCTGGTCTGATGAAGAAACAAAATTATTTGTATTTTGAATGGCCTGAGGGTGGAGAACATTTTCAGCAAATTTTCCTTTTCAATTTTCAGACTTACCAGTTTTATTTCTAATTACATTCTGAAGGATTTTGCTGAGCGGTTTGTTGTTCTTATGTTATTTGCCTGATTTATATTACATTTTATTCCTAAAACACGGTTAGCATTTTTTCTTGATGTTGACGGTATTTTCTAACATCCAAAATCCCTTCTGTTCAAAAACCTTCAACTTTAATATGTCAGCAAAATGAAACAAGAATTTTGAACAGAAGATGTTTTGATTTCTCTTCTGTGAATGTATGCAAATATATGAGCTTAATTTTCATATTTAAACATAACATTTCAGAAAACATGTGATACACACCAACTGTCTTAATGTACTGTAATTTATCAGATGAGAACGTATGGTGATATCTATTCGTTTGACACTTTTACTCTATTCACCTGTAGTGTTTTGCCTTATTGCTGGTGTTTTTCAAGACTTGATTGTCATCCGCTGTATATCCAGTTTTAACCACTTGAGAAAGCTGAACACCTGACAGTGGTAAGAGCTGTCTGCTAGTTTAACATGTGTAAGAATATTTGTCAGGCACATTAGCTCACTGTGGGGTTCCCATTGTGTGTAAGGGGGCGGCCTTCAAAACCCCCATCACATTCCCTTTCTGTCTTTTAGGGTGCTCTGTGTAGGAGGCTATGTGGGATTCCCCATACAACAGCTCAAAAAGCACATAGGAATGAACCTGCCTCTGCTCGTCGACAGAATACCCGCTCTAAGCAGAATCCTTCGTGTCAGGACAGAGGAGAGCGCGGAGGACAAAGAGAGCAGCCGAGGAGCGGCAGTCAGTCAGTCAGACTCGGGAAGAGAGTGGGCTGCAGCATTCTGCCTCCTGAGTAGCCGGGGGTCTTCTATAGCTTGGCTGGCTCATCATTACTTTTCAGGCCAGACTTCAGCCAGGTGAAAGAGGTGACAGGCCGTCCTCCTACACGCAGATTCCAGTGGACGCTGGGCACGCTCTCTCACAGCTGTCAGCTGTTGTGATGTGCTGACAGAAGAAGAGCGACAGGAAGTGCAAGGACTGCCACACACATAATGGAGCTTACTACTTACTGAATACCGCACACTATGCACCGTATATTGCCTGTGGTAACACTTCATCCTGATAGTCCACTTGAGACACTGTGTTAACTATAAGTACCGTAATTTTGCAATTATGTGTCAACTACCAGTCATTAGATTATTAGTAGGCTGTCTCCTTAATATCTGCTAACAATTTATTTTGACGGTCCTAAACAAACATTCTATGTAAGTAATGTAAGTAACTTTGTAAGTACATGTCAACTAACCCTAAACCTAACTTAAGAGTAATTTCAAAGCTACTTAGAGTTAGTAGAATGTCTAAAGTGGACTATCGAAATAAAGTGTAGCTGCACCGACAAATGTTTTTACGTTTTAACAGTAGGCATTATTTTACAAGCAGTAGTATTTTACAGTGTAGTCACATGACCTCACTACTTTAATACAGTAAATTATAATAAGCATCTTACCAGAAAAAAAGGTTATTTTGTAATTTTTTAAATCCAATTTTGCATTAAAAAATTAAAAAATTAAGATTTTTTTTAAATGTTTTTTTTAAAGAAGTCTCTTATGCTCACCAAGGCTGCATTTATTTAAATTCATTTATTTCTGTGAAGTGCATTCAGAAAAGGTGCAAACAATACAGAATACGCATACTATACACATCTGAAGAAATAAGAGCAGTATGATTAAATGCTCCTCTGAACATAAAACACCTAGCCATGGTGCTTCAGAACATCACATAGCTAATATCCCGCTCAGAAGACATCATTCATGTACTAAATAAAGGATCGGTCACACAGATGTCAAGTTAGCAGCATGTGAAACAGGTTCGCAATGAATCCCACATATACACGGCAGTTAGAGTCGCTTTGAAGGAGAAAAGCAGGCTAACTTTGCACCTCAGAGGTCAGAACAAAGGCAACTCTGTTCTAGTGCCCTGCTGTACATGAACGGACAGACTTTTTTTTTTCAATGAATTATGACTTGATTCACATTTGTCCGTTGTCTCGATGGACACCCACAGTGTTCCAGCGACTGCCTTCTGATACAGTACACAAAACACAGAGAGAGCTATGCAGTGTCCCTGCTAAATCTGGATTATTTACAACATGGCTGAGTCATGAATCACATACATTATATTAGAAAAACACAGTTTTGTTGAAGAATCCCGTTTTTAAATGTCTGTTGAAAAGTCATGAATGAGATCTCTTTAATATGTCGATTGATTCTCTTGGACAGCAATGAGATTTAATGGAGAGCAAATGATTTTTGTCTCCAATTAGTAACCTCACATCTCTCCTGTTGAGTTTCCGCAGAGACCTCAACAGCATCTCAAACCATGCTCAGATTTGGTGAGATACCAAGATATTTCAATATGAACAAATATTTTTCATCAACTTCTTGCCAGACCAACTGATCTGACCTTTTCCTATGTCTCCTGAGGAATTTTTGAGAGCCAGATGAGACAATGAAACAACATTGAACTAAACTGAACAGAATAATGACGCTATTGTCTTCTGTAGAGCTGCTTTACAACTAAAAGTGAAGTTGTGTAATAATTGTAACAATTTGTTTTTCCTATTTATTACAGTGACAGGGCGGACTTTAGGCTGGGATTCATGAGGTTGTATCTGATCCAGCTCTGTTCTCTATTAGTAGTAATTGAAGCCCATTCAGATAAAGCAAGTGGCACTTGACAACAAAACAAAGTACTTGAGCTGATGACGTCGTCGGTTAATAAGTGCACTCTTTGAATGGACAAAATATTATGCTGTGCAAGGAATCTCCAACCGCTGGACAGAAAAACACAGAGCATGTAACACTGCCTGTGTCTTTGATGTATGCATTCGATATAGATTCAGAGCTTTTCACATTACTCTGAGTGACACATAACACACATCCAGGGATATCAAACAGCCCTTAAATGTTATATTGGGATCCATTTTAAATACTACTATGTACTAACATTTAAATTAATAATTTGATACAATGGACTTAATGTTTACCTACACATTTTTACATTATAGTTACATTTTTAAAATGACCAAGTAATTACATCTATACACTGTAAAATAAATAAATAAATAAAAATGACTGGAGAATATTTTAGAAGAAAATACAATTTCAGTCTTGCGACTTCAAAATTTCATATTTAATTCAATGCGTTACTTGCTGTTTCTTTGTAATTGCTTGTGAAATTTGCTATTTATGTCTTTTCTTTCTTATGTTGGTCTTTTTATTGCAATAACAAACATTTACAGCAATAAGAAATGGGGACATATGGTCAGCACATAAGAGAATAAAATTAAAAGGCATTGAAAGAGAGATGCCTTTAATGCATTTGTATATTAAAATAAATATATTTTAATAATTTATATTGTATGTTTATTTGTGTGTGTATTTATGTATTAAAATATATTAATATTTATACCAAAATAAAAAATGTGTTATAGTTAACAGGGACAAATATATATGCAAAGAATAAGAAAAAAGAATTACTAATATCTGTGCTGCTCTGCTGTTATGTTGCTATTTTAAAGTACACTTTCACGTCGTGTATATAACATTGTAATAACATTAGGAATACTGTTATGCTTAGTTTATATAACATATATGATACACCGAGGTACTTCATATTATAGGTACAGGTCAAAAAAAAAAAAAAAAAAAAAAAAAAAAAAAAAAGTACTCCTTTGCACTGTTGTATGGTACAAAGTCCAAGAAACACGTTAATCTTTATTTGTTAGTGATTATTGGATTTGTAGGATAAAAGCGCCCTCTAGTGGTGAGGTCACACCACAGCATTCCAGAACAGATTTTAAACATAGTTTCATCTAATGAGAAACGTTTGATACTAAATCATGCCATTCATTATAAATGGGATGTGATTTCGTGTGATTTACTAAGTAGAAATGACGAAAAGAAAAGCGTTTTCACGTCACGCACGTCGCTGTGATGTGACGTGTCGGTGACGTCGCGCAGGGGAAGTTGTTTTTGCTCGACTCTTGTAAGAGTTGATCAGTAACCGGTGAAACCAGAGTTCCTGGTCCCGGAACAAAGACAGTAATGTGCCGATGAGTCTCCCGTGTGGCTGAGGCTGTAGTTGATGAAGGAATGGAGGTGCTGGACAGTCCTCTCAATCTCGTAAGTGTCTGTTTACAAGTCCCATTAGCACGCTAGCTGCTGTTAGCTTAGCCGCATTTCTTCTCTGAGCTGAGGCTGTGGTTGATGAAGGAATTTTACCCGGGGCTTTAATTCACTTAACCGTGACGAGAAGACGCTGTATAATCCGTGTGCTGTTTTAATGAAGTCTGTTATAGTTAGCTTCCATATGTGTGTTTGTTTACTGCTGACAGCTGATCACCTTTAAACAAACAAACACACACACACACACACACACACACACACACACACACACACACACACACACACACACACACACACACACACACACACACACTGACATATGACTCGATTTATTATTTCCTAAACTGATGACAGTGCGTTACTGTTGGCTCATGGATTATTCATGATATAATCCTGAAACGAAGAGCAGAAGGATCTGTTTAATCTGTTTATTGTGAAGTTATGATCATTAAATACAGCATCAGATCTTTATAGACAGATTTCAGTGACAGTGAGGTCCAAACAGGTTAGATCACGATTGATTTTTTTAAGTTTAATAAAATTTAGCTTTTTATATATTATCAGCATAACAACAAAACAGGAAAGATTATATATATATATATATATATATATATATATATATATATATATATATATATATATATATATATATATATATATATATATATATATATACATAATTTGGATCTCTCTCTCTGTGTTAACGATATTGTAATATTATGTTGGTATAAAGGTTAATATAATTTCATAAACAGAAATTAATTAAAAACAACGTAGAAACAATGTAAATTTATATAATATATAATATACTCTAATTTAGTAAGTATTCATTAGAGCTTCTTCCCCATTGTTGAAAAAGGGGGACTTTTAAAAAGAGTACTTATTATGGAAATAATTTACTTTAAATAAAAAACTTCAGTGCAAACTGAATGTAAAGTTATGGACACTTATTGCATGTTATTTCCTTTAACAAGTAGTTAAACTTGACCCACCTGAGTAGTGCATTTCCGTGTGTAATTTCATAATTCTATTGTCTTTGAAATATGTTTGAAGTGTACTGCTAAATGTACTGTTTATGGTATGGTATCATGTCAGTGTCATCGTGTCAATGTCATTTCTGTCGAATCTTGTATTTGTTTTGTAATGATGATGAAGTAATTAAGTGCATTTAAAATACATTAATTTGAAATGTAATATCAGATCACACACTACAGCACAAATACCCCACATGTGCTCTAGTGTGTTAGTTAACACTTCAGAATAAGTGTAGGCTACTTCTTTATAGGATTACAAATGATTATTAAAATGTACTTTAGAAAAAAATGTTTAATTTGACATTATTACAAAGTACACTTAAGTGGACTTTTATTTTGTTAATATTATATTATCTGCAGTTTTCTACATTGTTTTTTTTTGTTTTTGTTTATTTGAAGTAGACAAGAAGTACACATGCATTTAAGTGCACTTCTTTTTTACAAGGATCAATGGAAGCAAGAACACCTGACCATCTGTACAAAGAGTTCACATGATCAGTGTCAGAAATATAGTTTGAATCAGACTTTGACTGTCAGATGTTCAGTGTGGTCTCAGATCCCACTGTAAACACTGAATACTTGTGTGTCATTGAGTATCTGTTCTGTGTTAACAAACTCATAATGAAATAATGTCATCTCTTCCAGGCCCATCAACAGTGCAGGAAAGCAGAGCGCTTGCTGGCTGCTGGGAAATTTGAAGATGCCATCTCCTGCCACAGAAAAGCTGCAGGTTGGTTTCAGTTTTAAGTTCTATTCAGACACTAACTGTCTTTCATGGGGACGTCTGTGAAAGTCAGTTTACGTGACACCTCAGTGATAAAACATGCATTCAGATGGTGATTTATTTAGTTCTGTGATCCAGTGAACTTGGGAACGTGGTCAGACACATGATTGTCAGGTGTAAACAAAATGTGTTATTGCTTGGACAATTAATTAATTCATATTTATTTTAATAATAAGAAAGCAATATCCTATTTGTTATTTAATTGTGTAAATATTCTAGTTAAATACATATAAAAAATGATGCACTATATTTTAAATTGTTTTCTGTCTTACATTTAATCTTTAAAAAATTATGGATGTAATTTAAAAAAAAAAAAGTGGAAATTAGCAGAAATGTGTGTTCTTACGTAACTTAACATAACGTAATGTCTCCACAGAACTTCTCAAGGAGGCCATGAAGCTCACCAAGTGTGAACAGGTATCCTTATACGGTCCTCGTTGTTCTGCATTTTCTTTATTATTATTTATTGTGGATGAAATTGACTATGAGATGTTTCTTTCCTGCATAGGCTCGCCTGTCACTGGAGCTTCAGAGGGACAGTCACATCAAGCAGCAGAGGCTGATTGAGGAGCAATGGAAGCGAGCAAAGCGAGAGGACAAGCCCAGAACACTCCAGCATGTCCAAGCCTCAGACCAAACGCCACGCCGCGACCTACAGCCGGGCAGAACCACCATGGACGTCTCCCAACCCTCTGAACGCGAGTATGACACCTGGTTGTACCTCCTGAAGAACAAAGGCACTGTTCCAGAGCCCTGCGCAGGCAGTAAAGCCCAGAAAGATGATAAAACCCGTCTGGAAGAGCAACAGACCACCATCGATGACCTACGTGACCTGGTGGACCGACTGGTGTGCGAAAACGAGCAGCTGAAACGGGAGAACGAGCAGCTACGGGCAGAGAATGCACGGCTGAAGAAGGAACCCTACGCTGATGCCGACTTCGTGGAGCGGTCGGAGCTGTGGGTGCTTCCGCGGACGACCGAGGAGCGCAAGGCCAAGGACATTCCCATCCCACAGCTCCCTCCGCTGGAGATGCCCACTCAGGAGATCCCTCTGGAAGACCTGCCCGGCCTAGAGCTTCCTGAGGACATCCAGCAGGAATTGCAGGAGCTGTTGGACAGGGAGAAGCTGTGACCACTCACACTCAAAACACGCACCAAAGGGAGACTTCAATCGCCATCGTGTGCCAGCGAACACACAGAGGAAGCACATTCACGGTGGAGCAGCCAAGCGGCGGAAGTGACGGTTCACGCGACCGTCCTACTCGACTTCTCAGTGGCGCCCTGTAGCGTTTGGATATACAAAGAAAGAAAACAACGCTTTTTGAAGTGTGTGTGCCTTTTTAAACATTTCTAACATGTTTTTTGTTATGAAGTACGAGTGAAAAGGAACATCGGAGATTCTGTTGAACACTATGTTATCAGCAGGTGAATTTGCCTCTTGCAAATTCCCACTTTGAATCGTACACTATTTCCTACACAGACACTGTGAACTACATTCATGTGTGAGTGTTTTGTGCAGTATCTGTTGATGTTGTGGTTATGCAGTTTCAGTCGTCTATCAACAGCGCAGATTTAGGACATAGAGGAAGCCAAGAGGCATTAATGCAATTAGTTATGCATTCTGTTTCCATACCAGCTTGCAGCACTTGTTTTGCCTTATTGCAATTAGTACGAAGCCCAGTCATGAAGTCATCTCTGGACGATTTGTAGCAACTTGTAAAACAAAAACAGCTGTGGTTTATTTCTACAGGATAAGGGATTTTGAACATGAGTGTGAGACTATTGCATTCGGAACGATAAGCAATAATCATGTCAAGTGCTACAGAATCACTCATTCATTTTGTTGTTTCTCATCACCGCTCACTTCTCTGAATTCCTGCTCCGCTGTGTCATTCTTCAGACACCATGTCAACAGCATAGGAATGGACATGTCCTAAAAGCTTCACTCTTTGGACCTGTGTGAAGTCTGTGTGAATGAACTGAGGATGTTGTTCATTGTTTTGAAGCTTCATTTGTACTGTACTCATCAATCAAGAATTGTGTGGATCACGGTGTTAATATTTTCAGGTAACTGATTGCACAATCATACCTTGCTCTAACAATAAACCAGGTCCTCACACTAATCAAAAGCATACCAACATGTGCCAGACATGCCTGGGAAGAGATGAATTTATCGCTTATGTTTGTGTCATGAAGAGGGAACCAAATCCACATTTTGCTCTTTTTATTATTATTATTATTTTGTTTTAATTCAATGTTTAATTACTGGTTTACCACAGTAATCAGGGTGCATCAAATTGTCTTTTTTTTTTTTGTGATGTAATAATCAATGAAAATCATATGATGAAAATGTTTTGATGCATGAATGGCTGTTCTGCTGTAGCTGTACGTATATATGATTAAGATATTGAAAACAAGAATTTATGTACAATTCTTTTGTGAGTTTAATTGTTCTGACAAGCATTAAAGATTTTAACAAGTGGCAGCATAAATCTGTTTTGAGTTGTTTGTCCAACTGCTTGTATGCTATTTCTAATACAGTATATTGAAAGTATAGTATAATAGTACAAATATTCCATGCAGTCTGTTGAACATGAGCTCATAAAAGCTGCATTCATAATTATAAAAGAATGTTTGAAGAATTTGTATTCAATGGAATATAGCATGCCATGCTAGACATAAACCTCCCATAGTTCATGTTAACTGCCCACGAAAGCAAACAAGTTTAAATTGGTCAGATTAAAAAAAAGAGTTGTTGTTGTTTATTTAAAGGGTTGTATAAATCATTAAACTGTAAGATTCTTTATCAGAGAGACTTTAGAATGGTAGTGACTGCACTACAAATGAGTGTACATTGCATCATATCTAAATTCCCACAACAACTCAACAGCCTCCTCTGGTGTTCAACCAGTGAATGACAACATGTGTTCAGCCAATCTAGAATTTGATTTTCTCAATAAGACATGGGTTTGTAAAAAATACTACATATTGTTTACTATACTAAACAAGCAGTAAAACTGACTGTTTGGATATTGGTTAACATTATTCTTGGTGACGTCACCCGAGAAGGAAAGTAGTTTCAGAGGTGAAGCACATTTTGATTACGACTAAATATATATATATATGACTAAACATGGAACATGTCCTATAGATTATCTGAACCTTTCATTTTGTCAATAAGGCAAAAGGCAGGCAGATATTTGATAAATCCATTTTAATGGAAAATGTAAAACCCCTTTGAACTTCAATGTACAAAGCATTTAACACTTGCACTTTAAAATTTGAAATTGAAGCAAGCCATGTTTAAAAAAATACATCAGTGAATGTATATATGTATATATTTACACAGCATAGTACGATTTGCTTTTTCCATTGAACTTCAAAAGTTCGCCATAGTAAATCTGAACATAAAAAGAAAGAAACAAGACAGTTTTTTCTTGAATAAATTACAACTTTTTTTTTGTAAATGTCTCCATTTTACAGTGAATACTTTTTAATAAAATGCTGAAGTGTTATTTATTAAGTCTTTCTTTACATAATAGAACTTTACAATGTTTACAATTGTTTGGCAGTTTTTTTTCTCAAAAGATATGGCATGAGGACACGAGACAGTGGATCTCTCTCACAGTAACTCCAAGTCTCCAAAGTAGTGAGCGCCATCAGAAATCCATTAGCAAACTGTACAAGTTACATTTACATTTGATCGAGAACAGAGCATAGAACTCCTAAAAATAAATACGATTCTTCACTGAAACTATACAGTATGAAAGAACAAAAGGGGAACGAAACCAAACAGACAAACAAACACTAGATTCTCTTTAGATTTGTGGCGGTCAATCACAGTCATCCTGATGCGCTATACTGCAATGGTGTCAGTAACAAATAAATACAGTTTACTGGTGGGTTTTCTCTGCTTGGCACTGGAGGTTCGCGGCGTGAGCGTTAGTGTGCATATTTGGGGGAACGTGTCGACGAGTGTCATGAGTTCGTCTCCTCCTCTTCCTCTGCGCAGCACCTCTTTAATGTCCCCACAGCATCCTTCACGCAGTGGTAAAAGATGTTCTTGACCTGAGAGAAACAGCAGGCTGTTAGAATCACATGCTGAGAGAGAGATGTCTGAAATGGCATGGCAACTGATGAATGTTCATCTGAAACATTCATCACATCCACATCAGGAAACTGAGAAGCACAAACACTAAACTAAGAGTGCAAAGGTCCCCAAAACTGAACTGTCACCCAAACAAATTTGGGGGTGTTGTGGGAATTTTCTTTTTTAATAAAGGTATGAGACAAAAATCTTCTGAAGACTTATTTTCTTGAAAGAAAAGGTCAACAGTCATACAGATGGCTGCAGAGTGTGACAAAGAACATTTATACCTTCATCAAATCCGGATGCTTTGATCTCATCCAATCATAATGCATATTCAACATACATGTCCAATTTAAGGTGTCTAACTATGACCTCCACACAGGTTGTCTGCAGAGATTTAAGACCTATAAAAATTTGATAAAAGAAATACAGCATGTCCATGCAAAACTTAAAATTATTTTACTGGTGCTCAGATTCAACTGCAAAATGGCAAGTTTAAAATATTCTAGACATGTTGCACATATGTATTGAAATTGAATTAGGTACTAATATATCAATACATGAATTAGACATTGATTGATATTGGATTTTGCTAATAAAATGTGTTTTAAAAAAAATGACATTATTACAGAATAATCTATATTCTGAATGTTTTAAATATAATGCTGATAAATTATTCAAATGTATCATTTAATTAATTACATGATATGCCAATTAATTAATCAAATGTACTGCAAATGAATAATTTTAATTAATGTTTCTATGCAAAAAAATTGGTCTTTTAATTATAAATAAGCCCAAAATTCACTGGGACTTTTATTTTGAAATGTATTTGCTATATTTTACTACCTCCAGCTGCTCATTCAAAAAGATGAGAGAGATAAAATGTGCACTCTTGCAACCACCTATACAACATTACAGCATAAAGATCATAAAGGAAACAGACATAAATCATCAGTAGTGGATCAAAAGCAATCTATTAGCATACAGTAACTGCTCTGAAACCATGTGCCTGTAGAACGTGTAACAGCACTGCATCTTCAAACATGCAGCGCTCACATTTATTTAATTAAATCATTGTCTTTTGAAATGTAATAATAATCACATTAGGTCATATCGTGATTGCTGTTTTTCCCATACCCAAATATAAGATTACTGAAAATGATAATTAAGAAATTTGTTGGAGCATTTAACATATTTAAAACTTGATCAAACTAAATTTAAGACATTTTTAGGACCCAGGAAATACTGATATTTGTAACTTTTATGATATCTCATATCTAACGATGCATCTGAAAATATAAATATTAAAAGTGTTCTTTAGTGAGGAGTCTATTTTCAAGAGTATTTGAGTTTATAACATAAGTGGAAGCAAACAGAATCCATGTTCCTGTAACAACCTACAGAGCAACAAATCATGTGATCATGTGACGAGACACTGTTATACAGCTTAGGCCTTTACATTCCAATACATTTTGACATGTTGCGATATTTCCAGTTTGAACTCTACCTGTAGCTTATCTTCATAGTTGATTTCCTCTTTGGAGGATCTGAGTTCCTGGGTTAAGTGGAACGAATGCACCACATGCTCCGGAGACACAAAGTCATTGATCACCTGGACGCAGCTGTGCAGGTTTTGCACCTGTACAAATGAGAGACACACAGATCTGAGTGTGCAGTGATGTGACAAATATCAGAAAGATGATAGTGCTCTGGAACCTCAGCTAGTTCAGAAGGAGGAAGTTTGCCTGTGATTGTGATTTTGCTGAAACCTGTATTACACAATCCACTACATGCCTTCAGTCACCTGACTGACATGATATTTAAGCAGGTAAAATGCCTTTTAGCATAACTGTTAAAACATTCCCTTCATTTCATTCCCTCCTTTTTGCTCAGTTTGGGCCTCTGAATAAAACTGAGGTGCTGGTGTATCAAAACTGGTGTACCAAATATGATACCCTACACATATGAAACCCTTTATTATTATTATTATTATTATTATTATTATTTTGTCTAATTGATTCAATAAACCATTTCATCAGATTTTTCTTTTTCTAACTATTATTTCATATGTCAGGCTTTTAAAGGGTTGAAGTGAAGTTAACAGCATTAGTTTTTTTGTTGTTGATATTTTATATAATTCAATGATATACAGACAAAGTCTGGCTTAAGTGTTTTAACGATGTTTAGCAACACTGCAAACAAAACAGTAAGCTTTGTTGCTTTCCATGTCTATAAAGTATTTTTTTTGGTCTGAATAATCAATAAAACAACATATGCTCCAGAATGTAGTATATATCATGATTGGCTCATGTGATATCAGTGGTTTGAGCAACTGCAGAAGAGGAAGGAGTGTAATGAGACCTGGTGCAGAGCTCCAGCAGGGATCAGGACCGAATCACCCAGAAACTGCACCACAGTCCAGCCCTGAATGGCGTATTCTTCCAGCAGCCGCTGACGCAGCTTACGGCTCAAGTACCAGCTGGGCTCACGGATTGGGTCATGATCCACTGGGATCTCCACGCCCTGCTCTTTCGCCAACTGCCATATCCAAACACACACAAACATTGAGTTAAAAAACAACAGCACGTGCCAAAAAGATTTGCACACTCCAGAAAAACATATGAAATCAATCCTTTAAAACTTCCTTGCAAAAGGTTTTATGAGGACACCCACTCAGAGAGAGTGTGCGCACGCAAGAGAGAGAATGAGCGTCACTAGAATGATCAGTGGAGAAATCAAATCAAAATAACCTTGTGCAGGAACTCTTTAATCTTCTCGCCGTCTTTGCTCGTGTAGATGTGCCACAAAGCTCCGGGAGTCTCGCTCGAGTCCTTTAATCTTTTCTTCACATTGTCATCCAAATCTTCCTCCTCCAGCCTCTTCAGCACTCCTGTGTGTTTGGCACAAACACATTCATGCGGTTACACAGCAAACGCATCACGCAGTCAGCTTCATGTATTATAAAGGCAGGGAGCACCATCCTCTTTTGAAGACAGAGAGATATTTAAAAATTAATGGCAAAGAGTGTGCGTGCGTGGGAGTCTGGCTTTTATATATTCTCCTCATGTCTGCCCATGAGACAGCGGATAAAAATAGAAAGGCCATTACAGTGGGGAGGAGCAGCTTTTGGCATGAGACATGGCACAAAATTACTTATAAACTTACAACTGGAAATTTAGATGCACAAAATGTGTTGTTCAGAAATTGTCATGGTTGTGATTTTTTGCAACCATCATCACTTTAACACATTTGCACATCATTATTCAGCAACTAGATATATACTATAAATACACCAGTACATAAAACCATGATCTGCACTAAAAAAAAAAAAAATTTTATTTTAAAATTAATCACCAGTAGGACAGAACACAAACGTGAAATGATTTAAAACAAGCATTAAAATAGGCCAAAAGAACAAAGAAATCTAAACATTTTCTTTCTTTCTTTAAGATTAGGAAAGTGTTTAGAGTCTACATAAATATATATAAGAATATAAAGAGTAGTGGGAAATTAAGGGGGATGGGATCGGAAAGGAGCACGAGCCGTGATTCAAACGCGGGTCTCCCCTCCTGCTGCGGCTCCAACAAGATATTTCTCATTTTTAAGTCATCCCCTCAACAACTTTTTTCCCCCCTTTAAAGAACAAAGTTTCCCACTGTCTTACAAAACCTGGATATATGCGGAAGCCTAATTTTAAAAGTGTGATTTCTATGCCTGGAAAAGTCGTGTAAATTCATAAAGTCTTAAAAAGCCATGGGCATATTTATAATGAACGAACATTCTTCTAGTTTGGCCAAGCTCTTAGATGTTTTATTGGGTAAAAATTGAGTCCAAAAAACGTATCCTTCATCCTTCTCCAGTAAATCATAAAAAAAGGGAAACAAAGGTCATTGGGCTTTCGAACATTGTTGAGGACAACTGGAATAAAACCACTGACCTGTGTTACTTTAGATGTAACATCACACCCACATGGTTAGAGGATTGTAGATGATCAGAGAGAGCACAGTGGTCATGTAAAACTACAAATGGTTTTTAGTTAATACCATAATAATATATCATATGTGAAACTCAACCATGTTTTTAAATTTTCCTTCTCCTGAGTGCAGAGAAAAGCTCTTGTAAGTGCTGCTATGGCCATGTACTGGCAGGGAAAACTCCTTCCAGATGCATCTTTTACATTTCATTGTTTCCAGGGTGGAAATCGTGTTCTGTTTTTTTTTTCCTCTGAGCTCAAAAGTTTATGGAACATTTCTCTAGCAGAAGGCTTTCCCCCTCCATCTCTTTCTCTATCACGGCTGACCAAGTAAACAGACAGGCTTTTGACAGCTGTGTGGTGAGCGGGCCTCAGGCTTACCCGTTTTGGAGAGGACACCATTCCCTTTGGCCACTCCTACATAAACCAGCACGCTGATGATGTCCGACACCTCCATATGCAGGTTAGCGGTGCCGAAGTCCTGCTCCTGAGATGCCGCCACACCTGAGATACAGATCATAAACACCATGTTCACCATGTTATCAAAATACGATTCTTTTATTATCATTTATCTTATTAAAATTAATCATAATTAAAAACAAATACTATGTAGATAATACATACTAATGAGAATTTGGGAGAAAATTATCATGAAAATAATGTCACAATACAAAAAAGGTAAATTATTATTTATTTTCATGTGTGGTGAAATATGAATGGTTTCATGAGACCCCTCCAGTAATTTAATATAATTTAATTTTCTACAGTAAAACCATGAATATAAAAGAGCAATACGAACACCATGAATACAACTTCATAGTACCGTAAGCGCAGCAGAGGCGCGGTCCCAGGTCTGGCCTCACAAAGAATGAGGGTAGATGGGAGGCCAGGTTGAGGTTCCCTTCAGGGTCTGAATACTCAGGCATTGGGAGGTTCTTCATGAGATCATCATACCTACACAATAAGATGAAGCACATGATAAAACAACACTAAAACAGAGCTATGCTTGATCAGAACATACAAATTAAATATTGAAAGTCAACATGAAACAGCATTCGCAATCCCTAAAACAGTGTCTAAATGGTTACTTAGCACGTCTGCATGTCGTGTTCTTGTGTTCATGTGGTACCTGGAGGGCATCAAAGCCATAAACTCTTCCCCTGAAGGCCAGTCTTTCAGTCGATACACCACAGTTTCTCCATCTTTTGACTTGGGCCGCTCTGCAGAGAAAGCATGATCAGCATAAACAGAAACTGGCCGATTAATAAGATAATTGCTCATATGTTTACTTCATTGGCACTCACTCGTGAGATCTTCAAAGCCATCCCAGAATTCTTTTACGCCTGAGTTGGACATTACTCCATCCTTGCAGTTCAAGAGGTCTCCCTGGTGGTCGGCAAACTCCTGGTTGAAGGATTCTGCCTTCCACAAGCTGGCGTTGAGCTTCTTGTGCACCCCAGAGACCAGCACCGGCTGCAAATACACCACACAGGAAATGGCCTTTTAATGACAGCTGAGATCACAACCACTACAAGACTTGCTTTTTAACAAGTGGAAAAATATGAAGCCTGGTTAAAAAAGAAATTGCAAGATGGATTACTCTAAAAACTAAACACAATAATTTACATTGGTTGAAAAGCCTAAATCTGTGAACTAATCTGAGTGCCAAACTAGCTTCTGCAGAAGTGCAGAGCTCAATAATAATGTTTCGGTGTTGCACTGCAAATAAATCTGAAGCATAAATATGAACTCATTAAACATTGTACATTATAGCAGTTACATTTCCAGCTTTTTAAATGTTTATTTTTGTAAAAATATTTTCGAGAATAAAAAAAGTTGCATTGGTTAAATGAAAACTGATCATTCATCTGAGTTAAAGTAAGTGAAAACTGTAACTGCTGGTCTGATTGGGACAGCTAAAAAAAAACCTTACTAGTGAACAGTTTAGTATCGCGTCTTATTCTCAAAAGTTAGTAAAAGTCTAAAAAGAGCCTCTGTTGCATGCAACAGATCAGCCTAAAAACCTCTGCATACAAAGCTGGCACACCCTTAAAAGAGTGTGAACTACACAGGCACCTGAACATATACAGACACTGAATTTAATACAAAATCAATGTTTTCATGCCATCTGCTATCTTTAATGGACATGTTCACTGAGCTTATTGCAATGTATTATGAGACTGGGTTCTCTGTGTGAAATGTTAAAAAGCAGCATAATAACAGTAACTACCCTTTGGAACACCTTTAGCACTGGGAACCTTAAAATGCTGCTTACATAGGCAGCTTCCTGGTTTTTGAAAGTAAACCAATGTGTTGGGAGAGCCACATTTTATGATGGCAGTTTACTTTCTGTAGAGATGTATAGTCATGGTCTAATAAACACAAGTCAATAAATATCATCATATCACAACAGGAAGAGACAGAGGTTGTGTACAAAACTGCCCCATACCCTTCTCTAGTACTCAATACAGCCTCAAAACAACATTTTACTCAAAACAACATTTTACGTGGTATCTGAAACCATATGGGACATTATTAAGTGCACATATTCAATCCCATAATGCATTGTGTAAAGCCAATGCACATGAAAAAGCCATCTCTCAGCTGCACTGTTAGGGTTGCGGTGAATACATTCACGCATTTCGCCAGAAGATGGCATCTATGGCCCTTCTGGCACAATCAATGGCTGAATTTGTTTTCATTCAAGCCTTCAAGGGGACCATATTAGTGGAGTAAAGGGAACAGGGGTTGATTTTCTGATACACCCAGAGGCTCTCCTCTTCTTCTGTATAAATAAATGCAATGACTAGAGGAAAAGGATGTATGCTTGAGGATTTCAATCTCACACATATTCTGTATCTTCCTGTCCATTAGTGAAAATCAGATTGCATTGTAAAGGATCTATATGCTCACTTGAAATGTCCTGCATTAGAGCGCACACATGAAGAGGTGCTACCTATGAAAGAATCAAAGCACTTAAAGCCTATAATGGCCTATGTGAAGTACACGCTGAATAAATGGACTGAATAAATGTATGGTGCCTTTCTCTCTGAACAGCCAGTGTACATGTAATGCAGAATGATGTGAAAGATGAATCAGACAACAGCTGTCTGCTGAGGTGGAGGGAAGATGCTATCCAGCGGAGGCAGAGGCATCGTTTACCAAATTTTACATAAATACTGATATAATAATTATTATGCATTTATAATATTACAGGCATGTGATCAGTGAAGAGGAAAAAAGGAAAATCTGTATATAGTACATAGACGTATAATATCATATAGTTGACACAGTGCCATTTTACTAAGTGCCATTTGAACATGCAACATTTTGCAGTTTGAGTAATTGTTTAAAGTGTCATGAAACCCCTGTTTAACACTAGTCGTTCACACCTCAGATTTGAAAAAGACTCAAGAAATGGGCGTGTAAAGCTGTAGAAAAGTGGGAGTAAAGAGGGAAGAAAACCAATAAAACAGACCTACATCACACTCATTATACAGACAAATGAATATTAAAATATGAGCAGAGAGAGAGACAGAAAAAACAGTGTTAGGGGATATAGGAGATAGATATATTTTAAAAATTTAACCCCATGATAAACTCTCAAGAAATCTTATCACTAGAAAATGTGATAAGTTTTGATAAATTAGTCTTTGAAAAATCAACAAATCAGTATTATAACTGTTATTGGTCTATGAAAATGAAGAACATTTAAAAGATCTAATAATATTTTCACTACTTTTGTCAAGCACTACAGTCTCTGAACAATCGACACATCAGTTTAACATAGAAAAATAAAGGCATAGTTACTTTTTGTCTAATCTTTGAATTTTCGGTCTACATCATTGTTTGCTGTGAATCACGATAATCTGTCGTGTTATGGCGTTCATAATCAGACATACTGCTGTACCAGTGTCCTTATTTGCACACATAGGTGTAATATACAGGTAGGACATGTCTCCACCACTTTTTGTCAGGGTCGATATTGCCCCTATCACTTTTTTTAAACATCTCACGGCACGGACGTTCTTGATGCAGATGAAACATTACATTCGTTTCTGTTAAATAAGCTGCGATCTGGGGCTGGAATCTGTTGTTTTTGAAATCATGCTGAAGGTTTGTTGCAATGATATTAGTGACAGAATTTTCTCTTGTGATTATGTCTTCACACATGAGCACTTCAATCTATCACTAAAACATTTCATAGAGACTAACTATTCATTCCAGTTAAATCACAAAACAAAATACAAACAAACGTGTCCCTGCTTTAATCATGGGAAAAAAAAATTAAGAGGGTGGATTAGAACCCAAAACCACACCTAACGAAAATTCTACCACCAGACTGTTTAGGAATACGAATGTTTATTGCTTATCTATGTGTTTATTCGCTAACGTGAAGAATCTCAGGACTAATAATACATTTAAGAATGAAACTGTCACGTTAAAAATTAGTTCTATTAGAGTTCTATAAGAGTTCGTTCTCATGAATAATACTGAGAAAAGCTCAGATAACTGATGACATAGATCCTCTTCTGCCACAGAAGTCAATCACCACACCGAATTCACACATACACGTCACTTTTCAAAAATATTGGCTTCGAAAGAACCATAGCTCTAGCAGAACAGAAAGAAATGTAAGATTCAGAATTAAGTGGGCTTTTTTCACAGACCTGTCCTTGTCTCCAGCATTCCCTGAAGAGTTTCCAGTTGTTGCTATTGCGGTGGTCTTTGAGCCAGAGCAGCCTGCGCTCGTAAAGCCAACAGTGTGGGATGTCTGCATATAGTTTGGGCGGTTCTTCCACTGCTTTCTTTCTCTCAGCTTTGGACTCCTCCAGAGGCTCATGCTTCAGATTCAGCTTGGTGCCACGGCCCGCCGGGATCTTGTTTTCCACCACAGAGGCAATGATGTCATCAAGGATGTTGGGCATGCTGCGGCCACTCTTGACAATCTGTGGTAGGAAGACCACAAAAGAAGCCATTAAGCTATTTTAGACAATAAAAAAATGTCACACAGGTCCTCAAATAGCAGACTGTGGTCCGGTTCTGGACCCCAGCTTGGTTCCAATCAGACCACGATACATGACAATGGTTGCACAATTTTATGGGTAGTTTATGTTAAAGATTTTTTCAGTGCTATATCCTCTAATATATTTTACCTAGCTCAATGTGAGTTGTAAAAAAATATAAAAATGTTTTAAACTTCAAGTGGAAAACTCTGATCCCTCATACAGTGCCTTTTCTGTCACATGGCCTTCTGTCATACACAGGTGTCTATAAAAAAAAATAAAAATAACCTAATAGAATAGCTGATCTTACCTTTAACATTAACATGATATATTACAGTTTTTTTGCAGAAAAATTCTCACCACTGCTTTGATTCTCGGGGCCCAATATCTGCATCCCTTATGACTATTTGACTGTTTATTACTATTCCAAAAAAGTACTGTCCGGACCTCCACTGGGAAAGAAACATAGAGACCAGACCTCTTGGAACATTAATTCAATACCCCTGCTCTTTATGTTACCATGGCCATATTTTTTGTAAACTGCCACCCATGTGATAATGACTATTTTCTATATGTTTACATTAGTTTTTTATAATTAAATTGTCTACCGATCAGAAATATGGAAACACCAACTTGATTATAATTACATATTTTTACATGTATGCAATTTATATTTCTACAAAACTATTCTTGAAACTAAAGTTCAAGAATAAACCTTTAGATCCAAAGCCTTTTAAAGTCAAGTTTGTGCACTTTTTAACTTTTCATTAGTTTTGTATATATGTTGCCATCTCTGTATGCTGGCACAGTCTCTCTGTTTGAGTGTGATCAGTAGGTGTTGGTTTTCTGACCTGCGAGGCAGTGGAGTACACTGGAGCAAATGCGATGCCAGCATCAGTGGAGCCCAGACGCAGCTTGCCTGCGGTGGTGGTGAGGAGGTCTCGTAGGGTTGATCCCTGCTCCAGGGATGATGTTTTACAGTCCAAAGCATCTGACTGATCCTTCTCCTCCTTTATCTTCCCTACAACTGACTCCTTATTTTCTGCAGGAGAGAAGTACAGGCTGTTCAAAACCTCAGCTGTCAATCTCTTTCACATCATATGAAATTCAAAAGTAAAAGAAATAGTAGTTTTGGTTTACTTCCATTATATGATACATTCCCATAATATTTAGTGGGAAATGATGAATTTTAAAGTCATGATAAAACAGAAGTAGCGACAGATCTATTCTTACATTTTGTGACATACATTTGAGTGTAACAGATTATCGAAAAATAAACAATTCTAGGACATGGTTCTATGCACTGCTTGCTGACTGGATTTTAAGATGTGGAAATGGCACTCAAAAGTAAGGCAGAGTTTGCAGGTGTTATGAGATTTTGAATAAAAATGACAAAAAATGTAAAATTTTTTGGACAAAGGAACATACACAGATAAAAAGTTCACAGTAAGATTTCTAACATGCTTTTTAGAAAGTGGCAGAGTTTAAACTCTGATCAGTTTTTAAAAAAACTCTGAAGACCTTGATCAGCCTGCTCAGGTGTCTCTGATTTGGACTGGAGCTAAACTCTTCAGGGCAATCGCCCTCCAGGTCAAGATTTGAGGAATCCTGCTTACTATTAAATTTTTCAGGATGTACAATTTTCCTTTGGGTGAAGAATAAAAAGGGGTTAAAATCCCACTGACTTGGACAAGGAAGGATGTGAGACATTTCTGGAGAAAAAAAAAATCGCAGACTTGAAATTGGGCTTTTTGCAAGGTCCTAAAACACTGTAGCAACTACCAAGCAACTGCAATGTAATAATAAACTGATCAAAATGCTAGCAACACGTTACATTGTGCCATGGCGTGAACTATATACTCTATTATTATATTTTAAGAGCTGACACGAAACAACAAAAATGCAGACTTATCAAAAAGTACAATTTAAGCACCGCTGCTAAATGAAGCTATGGGCAACAAACTGAGCTGAACCTGTGCCAATGACCACAGGGCTGATGGTCTTTTAAGTGCAGTTCATTTGGAGAGAGCAGCGTGTTCGGCATGCGAGAGGAGCTGAAGAACTGGATAAACATGTGGTTAGGTGAACTCTTTAGAATGTGGGAGCTCACAACTGAGAAGGCCTGTAACGTGCACCACTGAATGTGAGGACTGAGGAATGCTGGCGGCCTGTCAAGCACCCACACGCCTGCAGAGAAAGGAAAAACACGGGGGCAGCTGGCAGACCTCCGGCCCCTGGCTACCAATAACTTTAACCTAAAGTTTAATTGTTTCTGTACCCACCCTTCTTTTCTTCACGGGACTTCTGCTCAGCCAGATCGGCCAGGAAGTGCAGAGGCGATTGGGACTCTGGTGGGGTGAACTTGCTCTCGGTGCTGGTGTCGCTGGCGGGACTGCTTCCTCCATTGGCCTCTACCTTCAGAGAGGAGTTTTGCTGGCCGCCCTCAGGCTTACACAGGGAGATCTTGTTACTGTGATTTAGCACGTTTTGTAGCACCTGTGAAAAGTAAGATTGTGTCAGAGAAAGCTCAGCAGATTGAGGAGAGTGAAGGGAAATATTGTGGACTTTTAGTGGTTGAAAGATGAAGCAGGACTGTATTCAGCATTCCAGTGCAGAACAGAATGTGAAAATCTGTGTGTGATTGAGAGAGTGTGAGAGTTAGTGTTCACAGTGAGAGCATGCACACTCTTGTCAAGGCTAAAGCCCTATTTAATTTCACGTGAATGGAAATGTGACTGAGAGGGATAGATGCACAGGTTGTTCAATGGGATTTATTGTCTCAAGGCCTTAAATCAGGTCTGTTTTTTAATGATTTGACAGCTGAACAATCAACATTACAAGCTATTGAACAGAATTTGGTTGTTGCGAACAGACAGTTCTATCACATGGAATACATTACTTTTTTTCACACTGGTCACTCTGAACCATGTGATTACTGGATTTGATTAATTTTACAGAAACTGCCAAGGCATATTTACATTTTTATGTCTGATACAGATCCTTGAAATTAATAGATTTAAATTATTATACTTTTATACTAGTAATTTTCTTTCATATATTCATATTGTTTCCCAGAACAAATATCTAAACATTTTTAAATCAAGATTTTTTGCTTGACATACACAATGACATAAATTGTTTTCTGAAAATTTTTATCTAATCAAGTGAGTTTATACGGACGTGACACATGGACAAAATTATATTTATTGTGGCCATGAATTAAGAATTTTTTCCCACTATTTTCTGTCCATTCCCTTATTTTAGTTAAATCATTGCCATGAAGAAGAATTAATTCCCAAAACTTATACCTTGTTGTGATTTAATTAAAACAAGGGAACAAACTCTTAACTTGTGGAGACAATTTAACTAAATCATGGGAACAAATTCTTAATTATAATATTGAAAATCTAATTCTTAAAATCTATATTTTTTGTGTAGAGTTCTGTAAGTTCCTGCTTAAAACAAGAAGAAATATCTGCCAATAGAGTCAAAAGATAAACTTGTTTTCCCTTTGAATTAAATGTTTATCTTAATTTAAAAATCTTTAATTTCATCTAAGTTCTGCAGTGCACTGACATCAAACACTTAACATACAGTACCACAACCATACTCCCCTCACAGCTTGTTCAATTCGTATAAAATTAAAAAAATGTCATCTACCCTAACTGAGGTCTGCCCAATGACACACTCACATACCTGGGACACGCCATTGGTGGAGGGTAGCTTGTTGTAGAGGGTGTTCTGCTTCCAAGCACATGAGCAGTGTGATTTAATGCTGTACTTCTCCCTGAGCATGTGCATAGTGTTCACCAAGTCCGTTAGAACTAAAACACACAGACAAAAACAAGTCAAAAGATAAAGTTATCTCTTTCTCTACCTCCATCTAAAGGCATAACTACAAGCATTCTGGGATCATTCCAGAATAAAAATGTCTCTTTCCATACCAGTTCCTGGAATGATCTGTGTTGGCATCAGGTGCTTGTGATCATGAGGCTGTCCCTTGACACACTTCAACCAGGCATACAGCTCTTTATCTGCGAAATAAGAAAAGGTGGATTACATACAGTGGCTGAGAGTGACAACAAACACAGAGAAGGGCGCTGTCAGTGGCCCGTTTTCCTGTAGAGGACTCTTGGTGTTAATGCTTCAAAATAAATAACAAGCTCTGAGCATTGTAGGAAAGGATACACAGATGTGATTCAGCAGAAATGACACTTCAAGCTTTTTTTTTTAATGCCCTGTGGCAGAATTCAAGCCTAAGAAGACAGGAGGAGCTGCTGCAGGAAGGGGAGACTTAAATGAGGAGAACACAGAAGAGAAAGACACAGAGACAGAGGCATATCTCAAACCCCCGGGACAGCTGAGCTAGACAGTCCTAGAACAACTGCTACATCCTACAGCACACACACACAAGCCATTCAAACTAAACCACTATACACTTACTGTTGCCAGGGTTATTAATAAAACTTTAAGTAAAATTACAATAAACAGAAAATGCAAAAATAAAAACTTTCTCAAAATATTAAAAACTATATTAGTCTCTATGATACTAAAATAAAACTGACTCCTGCATGGCAGTCAGAAATTAACTTTATCAAGAAGATATCTAGCAATTTTTTTTCTTTTTATGATATTTCGATTACTTTTTACTTGTATCTTCTGTTTATTTAAATAAAAATACACAGTGTGGTTTTTGTCAAATAATGCTAACAATTTTAATAATTCCTATAAAAAATTAAATTAAATTAGATCAATAATTTCAGTTAATTAAAAATAAATAAATTAACATTTAGTGTTAAGTAGCTGTAAATAATGTACAATATATCACAACAACTACAAAAAACTCAATTTTGCTGTTTGTTGTTGGGATTTTTTCCATAGTGAGTGTTTTTCAGGTTTTTTTTTTTTGTTTGTTTTTAAGAATAGCTTCACATTATACAACACTCACTTCTGAGACGAAGAACATCAAAATCTAACAGCTCTGGGTCACTACTGTTCAAAAATGTAAATTACATAAATAAACCAAAAGAACTGACTACAGATTTTCCCCCTCTCACATTTTAAATATCTGGGGCATTTTTCCAGTTCTGTTAGGGTTTTTAAGCCTACCACATATCAACAGAAAGAGTGTACAAGCACAGTCAGTGTTCAAAGGTGAATATGAAAACGATGACTGACCTTTGGAGCTCTTCCTCTCCTTGGCCTTGTAACAGTCCAAACACACCACAAATCCACATTTTTGGCAGACCCAATGAATGTTAAACAATGTGGCTTCACATGCGTCGCAGCTCTCTCTCACCCCGCTCACTGCTCTCTTCCAGGCGATCTTGGCTGCAGAGAAAAGCAAACAGGAGAAGTATGAAACAGACATTCACAGAGCTCACTCACGTTTTTCATTTTCCTTTCTCGCTCTCTTTTCAGACTGACGGGCTGCTGTAAATTTAATGGTACACTGGTAACAATGTTTTAGCACAAAAGATTTGGTTTTCCATGGAATCTACTGAGGAGTGTAGCTCACCATCTTTCTTTATCCATGTAGTTGCTGTATTCTCAGTCATAACCAGTTGACAGAATTTGTCTCCAATGTAGCTGAGGATGTATTTGGATGTTTCCAGGTCCAGGCTGTTTTCTTCATAACCTTCTGGGGCCCAAAGACTGAGCGCTTCTTCATCATATTGATCAGGAGAGGAGAAGCCATCAATCCGGATCACTCCATTCTTACTGTACGAGAGGCTGGAGATGAGGAAGAAAGATAATGTGCAATTAGAGTTTATTTCCTTCCTTAAGAGCAATCCTGTAACAACATAATGAGAGAGAGGAGAAAACTGTACACACAAGACAGGGCAGAAAAAAGGACAAGTACTTAATACTTGAACATGCCATGAGAAAATTTCAGAGTAATAAAGATGCATCTGATGATGGCCAACTTTAAATGGAAAGAAAAATTAAAGACAACCACCAAGGTGCCTAGCAACTATTTTTACCCATGTCAAAAATGGTTAGAATGCATGTCCCAAGCTTGACTACTGGAAACATCACTCTAAATTCACTTTGTGCCCACAGACGGGACTCCTACTGATCTTTTAAATACAATCAATTGTAGGTTCGTTACAGGTTAACAAGGCTAACTTTAAAAAAGATAGCTCAAGGAAATGTTGTTTGCTTACTGTGAAACAAATAGGGATTCAATTATTTCACCATGACCATCTAATAAACATTTTGCAACAAGAAGTTTTATCATTTCTTAAACCTAGAAACCATCATCTGTTTTTTTTGGAATGTTCTATATTTTGTATTAATTGTATATTGTTTACTGTACTACAGTGTTTGACTATTTCTGTTGCAGTAACAACCTTCCTTATTTACTACATCACACAAATAATCAGTACTACCGTGTAGCCTGATGAGTGCAATGCAAACGTGTTCTTTGCCTTATGCTCACCGGCGGAAGTGGTAGAAGCGGCAGAAGACAGGTGAATGGGCAGATTCCTCTCCTTTCTTGGTGCGGACGGAGCGGCACTCCCTGCACTTCTGTAAGTTGGGCCCAATTTCAGAGCACGAGTCGTCCTGCAGAAAGGACTCACCCGTCTGCTTTAGCTTCTTTACCTTCCTCCAGTCCTTCAGTACAGACCGGGGAATGCCATCTATAAACACAGATTACACACCACAGATTCAATTACTTCATCCATTAGAAAACATATTGCATAAAAACTCCACATTTATTTAACATTAACTGAATAATAAAGACAGGAATAAGTATTAGACTGACCCAGATATTTCAGTCTATCAATAGGTGGGGATGATGACAGAAGTGTGCAGGGTTTTAAGAGTTAATGTTTATGTTGTTACCACAACCAATCATAACATTTATGAAACCTGACAGTTGTGACCTACTGTACTGTTACAGTGACCTACAGCTTTAGAAGCTATGCAATTACAAAGAGGCACCATTTTGCTACACAGCAATCATCAGAAAGTGCTAATAAAAGCCCAAGTGCTCTTGGAGATGTTTTCCACATAAATGTGAGCATTCTAGTAGAAGCCATTTGCACAGCTGCCGACCAGATGTTCACCAAACACACCTCGCTCTTTTTCTCACACACTGCAAACCTTAAAATAACCCCTAAGTTCAAGTCAACATGAAATAGCCATTCACAGCCCATTTTACTTGCGAAATGTTTACTCTGTTTAATCTGAGTGAAACAAAATATTCAATAAGAACTTGATTTTTTTTTAAATCAGGAATTAATTGGATGGTAAAAAAAAAAAAAGGAGCCTTTTTTAATCAATACATGGAGACTGTTTCAAAACTATTGTAATGTTTGCTATTATTGCTGCAACCTTTATTACATAAACATTAATCAGCACTGAATTGCCACTTACTATTAAAGGGGTCATATGAAGATGCTAAAAAGAACATTATTTTGTGTATTTGGTGAAATGCAATGTGTTTATGCGGTTTAAGGTTCAAAAAACAAATTATTTTCCCATGTACTGTACATTATTGTTACTCCTCTATGCCCCACCTTTCTGAAATGTATCGATTTTTACAAAGCTCATTGTTCTGAAAAACGAGGTGCACACTTATCGGCCAGCTATCCATTGCATTGTGATTGGCCAAATTCCTCAAGCGTGTGATGGAAATGTTACGCCCCTTACCATACTGTGATGCTGCGTGTCCCGGCGCAACGGGACAAAATCAACAAAACCCATTACAAACAAGGCATTTGTTGCATCCAGTGGGGACATAATTACTGATTATAATGACTTATACTGTCTTTTTATGCATTGCGTTGCGTATCGCACCGCGTAAACTTAAAACTCATGTCTGGATTTGTGATCGGAGAAACGACTAACAACAAGCCCTACTCTACCCTGCTAAAAACTCACGTTTGAATCGCCAGTGGCAAATTCTTTAAATATGTAAACATACTTACTGTGAGTCAGAAGCGCCAGACTGTCCTTGCAAAGTTGGAATTGTCCCACTTTATAGAAACAGACACTGGCATTGTAGGCTACTCTTCCAGGAAACAGTCCTCATCCTCCATAAAATGAGCTGCACACATCTGAATATTTGGATTGAACTGTTCTGGAACAGTGTTGTAAATACAATATAACCACTGATTTCTAGTTGTCTCCTCTTTTGGAAGGCCAAACATAGTTTTGCTTTCTCAACGAAACACATAGCGTCTCCACAACATGGTGGCGGCAGCATCAGCGAGAATAAAAGTAATGCCTTCTTTCTTTGCGTGAACATTTGGGCAGTGTTATCGTGACGTAGACATGTGGGGGCGTGTTAGAATGAGCCGTTTTAGGTAGGCGTGGTTAACTCGAAAATTTTATAAAGAATATCTCTTTGGATTTGAGACTTTAGTCTTTGCAACTTTACAGATCTTCTTTATGCACTAAGAGCTTATAACACCCCAAAGAGAAAGGAAAAATTTAAATCACATCATTTGACCCCTTCAACTACTAAAATTATCATCAGATTAAAAGATGAATTACCCACAGTACAACAACAGTTTAAAATTTGTTAAACAGCCATTCAGCTATTGGTTAACATTATTTCAAGCCAAGGTAACATCAGCCAAATAGTTGCTTCAGTGGAGGACGAAGTTACTTCATTTAGATTTTTTTTTTTTCTCGGGGGAATAACAGACCCAATAAGACCTGGAATATGTACTAACATATTAATTTTATCTAATATCACATGTGACAAAGAAAGTAAAAAATCCATTAAAAAAAAAGACCTTTTTTGATGTAGACTGTAGTGCACTTACTGGTGCTGGCCAGCTTGAGTTTGGTTTTTTCCTTGGCACTACGGAAAATACCATTTGGCTTCACCTCGTCCTCCTCCTTCTCACTGTCTCCCTTCCTTTTCTGCATGTCGTTCTGCTTCTTTTTATAAGTGGGCTTGGGTTGCCTTTTAGTCCTTTGTTCCAGCTTGCTCTCACTAGAGTCTGAGTCATCGCCACTCTCAGAACCCGATTCGTATGGGCGCTTGGGGGTACGACGTGTCTTTCTGTCCTCCTGGGACAACTTGTCCTCTTGTCCTTTGCTGTCCTTGCCCAGATCCACATCACTAGATGTGGGTGCAATCAGGTTAACGGAGCATGGTTTAATTAGCTCAGAAATGGCATTCCCACCTTTTTCAGATTTGTTTGTGTTTTTGTCCTCCTCTGAGTGTCGCGTGAGCCAGGCTTTCTTGAGCTTGTGATAGTTAGACTGGCACACCTGCGCTGGCTGTCCATTGGGCACCAGGCTGGCTTTGCTGGCAGGATTGCTGGGGGCGGAATTATCCTGGGCTATGGTGGGCGAGTCCTGAGAGGATCTGACACTACCGCTTTCACTCTCGGAAGCACTGCTGGAGCCACGAGACTGCGCTGCAGCCAGAGCTGCTTTGGCCTTCTTCAGGTGAACAAAGTTCCTCGAGTAGGCCTGTGTGGGGCCAGTGGAGCCAGCCTGAGGCAGCGCACTAGGAGAATTGGTTCTCGAGCCTCCCTCCTGCGACTCAACAACAGTGGGAGGGCGGCTTTTGGAAGCAGAGCTTTCCAGTCTGCTACTACCACTAGTGCCAGAGATGGAGAATGACAGATCTACTCCATTGTGGCTCTGCGTGCTAAATGTGCCGCTGGCAGCAGCAATGGCTTCATTAGTCCTAGTGCTGCACACAGAATTGGTCACAACTGCCACTGAGCTGGGAATGACACCCGGTGACGCTCTAATCAGGTTTTTGTTGTACTGATCACTGGGAACCTCCAAATTCGTGTTTGGTAGGATGACTCTCCCAGATTCCCTACTCTCGGCCACTTTCAGGCAGTCTGCCTGAGTGCGACCAGCAAACAATCTGCTACCAAGTTGATCTTTGGGCGCCATCTTGGGACCTGGCGAGCCGTCATACTTTATGCAAGTAGAAGGGCGGACAATAACAGATGCCATGGCTGCCTGTGGCTTCCCTTGACTATTATCTGAATGCCAGGCCACTTTCTCATGGCTCTTTGCTTCTCCGCCAGGCCGGCAGGATTCGGCTGAGCCCAGCTCAGCTCCGCTTTTCTCGTCCCTGAGCTCTGGGAGCAGGGTGGGTGGCTTCTGCTGTTCTGACACCTTCCCTGCCGAGTTGACAGGTTGGATGGGGGTGAGCGTAGGTGGGGAAAGGCGACCGTAGGCCCCCTCCTTGCGGTCAAGCGCCTGCTGGGTGGGTGGGTGAAAGACTGGTGCTCTACGCAAGGATGGCATGCCCTTGGGCTGACAAGAGGGAGAGATAGCCGGGCTGCAGCGTTCACTGACCGTCACCACTGAGGTACTGAGTGAGTGTATGGGTGCTTGTTGACTAAGCTGTTCGGTAATCTTGCCCACCAGTCCCTCTCCTTCTGGCTGGTGCTTAATGAGAGGGGGAGGCTTGGACAAAGATTTGGTGTGACTAGAGTTGTATGAGCCAAAGGACAAGGGGCTAGAGGCTGTGGGTGCCTTGTCAAAGTACGGATTGAGATCTTTGGATTGGAAAAGTCGTGGTGGCTCGTTTACAACACTATTTGACAGAGTGGTGAAGTAGTTGGTTAGAGGGAGGGACTGAGATACAGAGTGTTTGTACTTGTACAGATCAGCCACAGAGTGCTCCGCCTCTTTCTCATGGCTTTTGGGATGGGATGAAATCCGAGAGTAGGACTCACGCTCGGTCTCTCCGGCACGGATCTTGGCAGTGAAGGGGGCCATTTCAATGCTCTCTAGAAGGATGCGGCGGTTTTCTTCCTTATATTTGCTGGTATGGTCTGGCCCCTCCTGAGGCATGCATGATGGTAGTTGCTGCTTGCTATGGGGGGAATCCTTGTAGAGACGGTGTAGCTCCTTGTTGATAGGTGTCCGGCTACGGTCCGGCTCTTGCTTCAGGTGGGCATTGGCCACGCTACGTATAGGGTCCACAAACACATTCTTCTCCTGATCTCTGAACGAACAATACAAAAATATCAATCAGCACCACAAAAAAATCACAAAAAATATGTCAGCATGATTGATTCTTGCCATATAATTTATTCTAAATTGGTGATTCTAAACTGGTAATCTACAAATTTTTAGATATAATTGCATATCTGAAAATATCAAACTCACTGAGTATTTTGAGGTTTTTGTTCAATAGTTACAGTAACGCTGGAGCAATATTCATTCTAGGGTTAGTGCTACAATGTGTTTCTTCTCAGATATTAGGTAACTGCACTGGAGGTGGTTCAAGTGAGTACAGACATTCAGCGGGCTTTAATAGAATAGTTTAATTATGGGCAAAGTCACTGAATGAGCGTACAGTCCTTCTATCACATGGCATTTGTTCCACCTCAGGTCACAAGGTATTTAACAGCTAGCCACATTTCCAGGCATTGCAAGACTGTGGGAATGGATTAACCATGTGTGTTAATGACAGACAGAGAGACACAGAAGTGTGTGCATGCTCACTCTTTGTGGAGTTCTCCAGGGGTTTTGGAGAGCGGCGAGCTGGAGTGTGAACTGATCTTGATGGGTCGATGAGGCTCTGCACTGGCTGGTCTGCCCGGGACATGGCTCAAAATCCCCATGCTGTCTGCTGAGGTTACAGGGGTGGAATGGTGCAGCCAGGGGCTGGAAGTGTTCTGCATCGTGCACACACAAATAAAGAGAAGGTCATAATGCACTCAAGCCAAACCACAATTCTCTATCGACAAGTCAGAACACACAAATTGTGCAAAAGAATGACTGTTCCTCAAATTAGTGAATTACCGTGAACATGAAAAGCTTGGAGATGTGTCCAGACATGATACAGCACATAAAAGCATGTGCTCACACACATTCTGATTTATTACTGTAGGGTAGGTTGTTTCAGGCTGAGGTCAAAACCAAAAATCCCTGACAGAACCAAGAGAGAGGCCTCCTCTAAGGGGCCTTCTTACAACAACCTCAGATGAACATTGTGCATTTCAATTAACAACACACACACACACACTGCTGCAAATTACAGTCTATATAAATTATAACAATCATGGCTAGTAAACAGACAGGCACACAAACACATACCCTCCGTAGGTTGGAGTCTGAATTGACAGCATTTTCCGGATGTACCCACTTGTACCCAGGTGGGTAGGAGTGGGTACCATTTGGGTACTGCCAGATGATGGGGTAGAGGCCGAGCTGGTTATACGAGGCACCTCCATGCGTCTGGGCCAGCAGTTGTGGGGGTGGCTGCTGTTGGAGGAACTGCTGCTGCTGGTGGGAATGGTGGTGGGCCAAAGCCAAGTGCCCGAGTCCAGGGGAGTCCAGCCGGGGATGGCTGCTCAGAAGAGAGGCTGGTGAAATTGTGGGAAGTACGGTGGGCAGCAGGTGTGAGTGGTGCACAGAGTGGCTCATGGAAGAAGAAGGGAGGAGGTGGGATGAATGGTGTGAGCTGGGCGTGAGACACGTGGCGTGAGAAGAACCATGTAGTGGATGCAGGTGTGGGTGCAGGTAAGCCACGTGGTTGTTATCTGATTCAGGACGCACCAAAGCAGGGTCCCGGTACACCATAAAATGTTCATTTTTGTCGACAACAAGCAGGCTTTTCGTTGACTCGGAAAGCGCCCCTCGGGCTGGCACTGGCTTAAAACTGGAGCGGGGTATGTCAGGCTCGTGTTTGAGTGCCAAGCGGCCTGTTGTGGGTGGGTTTTCAGGGTGGCGCGGTTTATGTTTGGACACCTCAGGAGATGTATTTGGTTTGGGCTTGGAGTATTCGTGAATGCTGTGGGTTTTTGACTTTATGATGTCAGGTGAAGGATTGCACTTGGGGTTGAGAATGTCAGGGGATGAGTTGGACTTAGGTTTGGGCAAGTCAGGGGAAGGATTAAGTTTATGGGTCTTTCTGATGTCCTCGGTTAGTGGGGGATTTTTAATAACCATAGATGTGTACTGCTGCTGGAGCTTCCCTCTCTCGCCCAGGGCTGCTGACTCACTCACTGATGTCACCGGCCTTATGACCTCAGAGTGGGTGAATTCGCCTATGTTGTGAGCATTCTGCTGCTGCTCGCCATCCGGCCTCCTGCACTCTGCGTGGGAGGCGTTTAGCACCAAATGTCTGGATTCAGGGACGTAGGCATCACACTTCTGCGATGCCAGCAGGGCCGACACGGCCTCAGAGTTCTCTCTGGAACTAAACTGCGTGTTGGCATCCTCTGTGATATCAATCACGCACTTGGGCGTGTGCGTCCAAGGCGTTCCTGTGCCATTATGGTCCTTGGAGAGGGTTTTCACAGTGCTTTTCATCTCGACAATGCAGCTTTGGACCTCTGTCTGTCCAGAGGCTTGGTTTTGTGTACAGGAGGCCGGAGGAGGCAGCGGAGATCTCCTTTCTCCCGACCGCTCGCTCTCTGCCAACTGAGCCACATCCATGGCCATTGGCTTGCCGCTTTTATCCTGCATCTCATCCCAGGGAGACAGCCTGTTGATTACACTCAACTCGTCCACAGGCTTGGATCCCTGGGACTTCTTCTCCTCCTCTGAAACTTTTGAAGTGCTCTTGCATTTGAGCTCATTCTCTGAACAGTGCTCTGATGAAGAGTCTATGCTCCGCTTATTAGAGTTCTCAGAGTCACTGCTCTCAGAGAGGTCAGACGTCTCTGTTTTGAGCCTCTTGAGACTGCCTTTCTTGTCCTCTTCATCTGCTTTCCTCCTCTTGTTTGTCTGCTTGCTCTTATTTTTAGACAAATCTAGAAAGAAATAGAGACCAACTCTGTTATGTATAACTTTCAACACAGAAACAAATCGTGCCACTAGCAAACAATTCCATGCAAGCGGAGTGCACAAGAAACTCAATCCAATTGATTATTCAAGCACGGATCAGGATGATGTCATTTTGTACATTAAGGTTAAAGGCTGATTGAATCTTAAGTGCTGCATTATAAGTGTGATGGATGGGACTCTGGTAGAATTTATGCACACTTAAAATGTCCATTTCACTGCAGTGGCTGCACTCACCTCATCTCTCAAAGACCCAACACCCTGCCAAACACTGTACTGCAGGAATTATGATGGAAGGATCTAAATGATCTTTTACCAGGCGAACATCCAACCCAAAAGCTAGCATTGAAACTATCCAGTAGAATCTTTTGTCAACTTAAATATACTGCATAGCACTAGACCATGCCTAACATAAAAGCCTCTGGATAACATGAAAACCATAACAGGGGAAAATCTAATCAATCTAGAAGAGATTCATTATGTTTTAATTCCTTAGAGTGGGGTGCTGCAATTACTGTTTCATTTCCCATCAAATTCCAAACATGACTGAATCAAAGCAACTCAGTAACAGACCTTTAATCCTTTTTCAAGAATAATTTATGAAAACATTTAACACAAGTAACACAAATATCCGCTATATTCACTATGTTTAGAAAAAGACAGGAGAGACAGGTTGGGGAAGACGGGAGCAGTTGTAACTTTAAAAAAAAAAAAATTCTTCATAACTGACAGACTGACCTGCCATACCTACATGCATACTTCAAGTAAAAGCACCATAATCATATTTACATAACACTGCAGTGGTATGATTACTGTAACAACTGATCAGTGTTTTACCTCTTCCTCCACTGTCTGATTTTTCATCTTTGATCTTCTCATCATCTGGAATACTGCTGTCAGAGCCTTTCCGACGTGAAGATCGTGAGCTGCGCTGTTGACCTGGTGAGGACTGCTGCAGCTGGTGTTGCTGGGATACCTGCTGCTGAGCATGCTGGGACTGTTGCTGCTGCTGGCCCTGAGAGGCCTGTTTGGGGGTGGAGCAAGAGGAATTCATCACCGGTCTGGGGCTATTGGCCTGGGCACGTGTGTAATGACCCTGTAAAAACACAGAAGGGTGCACAAACAGCAAACACAAGCATGAGATGGCTTGTAATGGATTTAGGTAATAGAGAGTGAGAGAGATTTTTAAGTTAAAAACCACCAATATAAAAAAAAAAAAACTTCCTTGCCAGCAACAACTGTACGACACACGTCTGTAAAAAAAAAAAATGGTCACAGAGCTAGGCTTAAAGAAGAGTTCCTATGGCTCTTAACAAAGCTTTCCAACCCTGTACCTCAAGATAATATTTTACACCCCAAATCCATTTAATTCATGCAAGCACAGTGCGTGAAATGGTAATTGGGGGTAAACTTTTATTGGAAAATTAACACTAGTAATAAATTAGCACTTAGTAATAAATGAATGCTAAATAATTATAATAGACAGGGATATGCAGGTGGTATAAAAGCAGCTCTAAATCTATGGAGAGAGGGAGGTGCGGCCCGGTACCTGAGAGATTCCTGTAGAGCCGCTTGGTCTCCCTCCTGTGGTCTGTTGCATATCCCCAATTAATGTTTAAAACAGAGAAACAGAGAAGAAAAACAAACAAAAACAAAAAACAAGGTGGAACAGAGAAGTCTTGTTAATGATGAAAGGAGCAATGATATGTGCTTCTACAAGGCTCTAGGTTTCTTAAAAAAAGACTGTAAAAAAGCACATAGGAACTTTACTTCAAAGCTAGCTACAGACACCACATCCAGTAATAAGTACAAACAGACAGGCACAAGACAGAAATACAAGTTGGCATATAACAGTGAACACAATGTTGATCCAGGAAGGCAGGTGCGCTGATCATCTAGCAACAAAAGCACATATAGGCATGTGAGATATGTGTGTGCTCTTGTAAGTTACACTCACATGGGCAGTGTTGCTATTCTGGCTAGAGCGAGACCTGCGTCGTGACGTGATACCGATGTTCTCTCCTTTTAGTAAAGAATGGACCACATCATCCAGAAAGGTCATCTGTATCATGGAGGGGTCAACGTTCTGAGGCTCTAGTACCTGTACACAGAGACAGAAAAGACAGCTAATTTTATTTATTTATTTTTTTTGCTTTAAACAAATAAACCACAAAAGGCCTGCAGTATAATCATTACAATTCAACACATTCATTTTCAGTTTTATGATAAATATTGTTATTAACAATTACAATACTGATTGTGCATTTGTTTAAAATATTTTTTTATTTGTATATAATAATAATAATGCATTTGCTTAATAAAATAATATTTTTTACAATATATTGATTTAATAAAACATAATAATAAAATAATAATTTGTGTCCTTTTTTATTATGTAGTAACCACTTTACAAAGAAGACCCTTGAAAAAGCATAACATTTTTTTTAGAACTAAAACACTGAATCAGGCATCAGATACCTGGTCGTTCATGACAACCATAGTGCGGCTAAAGAGATCGTGGTGGGTGATGATGCCCGTGAACCACTGGGTGGCTGAGTCTTGTCTGTAAACTCGTACACGGTAGCCATTCAATGAATAGGGACCTGAAAAGAACCGGAAACACTTTCAAAAACTCACATCCAATAAAACCATACACAGCATTAATAACAGGCTAAGACAGAATGTGACTTAATTTTAGTTTGGCATATCAAACATAGCATGATGCTTTTCATTAATTTTCAATTTATTTAAAAAATAGAGCAGGAGTAATATGGACTACTTTTATTTATTTTTTATTATTTTGTAATTTTTAATTTTTTTATGTTCTGTTTACAGCACTATAGCACTTTGTCACTGTCTACATTTAAGCATTCTGCAAAGCTCTCCTTTTGTTCATTCTGGGTGAACTTTTCCTCAGGGAATGACACATCAGTCCTTGTATCTGTGATATGCTGCTAGCCGCAGTGAATGCTGGCAGGTGTCCAAACTGACTGGAGCTCATTAGTGCAGGGCAGGTCAGGTCATTCCCATTAATTACTCCTGAACACTGCTCATATGCCCTGCTAGATCAGCTAACCCTTCATTGTCCTTGTGCCTACAACAACCCAGAATGCATCTCCCTCACACACATTTGCACATGCACATAAACCATGGGGCGACGTCTGCATAAAACCACAGACAGTTTGTTTTTTTCTTTTTTTCTTTTTGTTCTCTGTTTCCCCACCAAATCCTTTGGCTTTGAGATACTTTCCATTCTGCCCTTGTCAACTGCCAAGTTCAACAATTATCACTAATTGTGGGCCTGGAATTTTTTATGGACTTTGTAAACAAGACCTTTTGCCAAGACTAAAACAACACCCTCTGCCTGAACCAGCCAGGTACAGTGAGCAGTCTGTCATTTTTAAAAACCAAATCAGGTTTTGTTGTAGTTGTTTTTTGTTTCGTTTTTTACACTCATTTTACTTCTGTAATGTCACACATTTCCAAATAAAAAGGAAGGTTTTGGATCCTAGAAATTGGGCATTCTGCAACAGAGAGGAGCTAGAACTGAATGTGAGTTGGCAGCTGGTTTGGGAAAAACTACTCCCCTCATTGTTAAATATTTTTGTAGGTGAATCATCATTTAATCTCACATGGCATAACCTGAGATCACTTTAAAGCAAGTAAAATGGGTAACTGAGTTAATGTGTCATCTGTGTCATCTAAATAGCACAAGATTTAGAAAAAAGTTTTTCTTTAGTTGCAATTGCCCATTTAGAATAACTGATGAAATGGGACCACCTTACCTTGCATAAAAATTTCCTGAACTTTTTGGTCTTTCACCCACGCTTTCACTTCTTCATGGAGATGTGGATAGTCCCTAAAAACAGGACTTAAACTGTCAAACTCATCCTGCAGAAAACAAACAAACACAAAACGTCAGCATAAAACTTCCAAAACCATAAGGACGCAATGCATAGTCACATCAGTGTTGAAGGTCACTCAATCAACCTGGGTGAAAAAAACTCTCCACATAGTTGGTCACACAAATTTGCCATGTTAACCATCATAACACTGCTTGGTCACTGTGAGTGATGCTACTAACAAGGGACCTATTTTACCTGCAAAATTTCACCCAAAGTCTGAGATTAATCTTAAGTCTAACTGCTTACAATGAAAGCCACTCCTGAGCAAACTTCCTGATTGGAGGTGTTGAGGTTTGTGGCCCAAAAGGTGCAGGGCAAGATATGCCACAAAGTGTTATCCATAAGGTTAGTGATCCCTTAAGCTTTAGCATGAGCAACAGCAATAGGCTTTGCAATCAATACTGAAACGTTTACAGTCACAGAGATATTTGAACAATCTGATGAAGGCCAGTGACCCACAGAAATTGAAACAAGCACAGGAAAGCTCTCACACCTCCTCATGCACGGAAACCCTACATTTCCGCTTTGCGGGAGCCCAGCAGTCAAGCAGATGTGTGTGTGTGTGTGTGTGTGTGTCAGGCTCTTGCAGGGTGAGTGGGATATCCGCCCTGCACTTCCATTAATTGTTGATGGTGATGACGAGTGGAGAGAGGGCGGGGGGTGGGTGATCTGACTGGAGCTCTAGTTACTTACACAATCACACAGCAGGCCTGATGAACACATGAACTAAGCCCTGGAATACCCCGCTGCTGACACACACACATATATATACACACAGTGTAAACAAAAGCCCACATTGCTGCCATGTGATTGCTGACAAGGGTGAATGATAACACATCTCAGATCAGAAACATAGGTACTTAAATGGAGCCATATTCAATCAATGAGTAAAATTTTACTTCTTTAGTTTTAAACTTGAACTGGAGTGAAATCTGTGAGAAGAAATCAAACTTGGCTAAACAATTGTAAATGTGACTGCTCCTTAAGAATTAAACCAGCAGTTTCTGATAGTACTGTTCCTTTAAGAGTTCTATATATAAATGACCTCTGTTTTGATTGGGTAATTTCTGTGTACCAGTATGAGGTTCACATTTAAGTTTATCAGGGCATGTCAATACTGGTAGGTAAAGATATATAGATATTGGTGGTCAAATGTTAATGTGCTCAAGGTTGCAATGTCATATCCCTGTTTTTTGTTGTTGTTGTGGTTGTTTTTTGCCATCAAATAAGCTTTTCATGATGTCTTGCACTGTCACTCATTACAAATGTCTGATCAGATATGTAATTTAAAAGTGGAACTAGCAAAAATGAGCCAATGAAGTAACATCTTTGCATCTGATCAAGATTACATGGAGTTTGGGAACCGAGAGGTGCTGTGGTTTGTCTTAAAAAGACAGTGTTGAATGGCCAGTGTGTCTAATCCTTGGCGAATATAAATGGTCATATCGTCCTTTCCCTAGTGACAACCATTGCATTACTCAGAAACACATAACACACGCCTTTATACCAGTTTTTATTTTAAAACGAGAGCATTTCAGGACACATGATTTATTTACTGGCCTGCAGGTTATAAGCTCTTCTACTCAACGACAGAAAGGAGCATCCGAATAAAACAAATAATATTCCATGTCCAAATGTTTCCTATCAGAGCAACACACGCTTCCAGGAATGCAAAGTTTCTCACCATCAAACAAATGACGAATTCTGTGAATAAGGACAATGAAATTTAAATCGACGAGAGAGACATGATCTCATTCCTACAGTCTGGTCAAGCACCTACAACAGGACTTCAGCTGTAATCTCATCTGCTCCTATGCACACACACCCTCGTGAAGGACGGAGCAGATGCACTTTTCTTTCCATCCCCCACCTCATTCCACACCGGGCTGCCATCCATCACTTTAACAGCAATATGTTCCAGGATTTTCCACATGGTGCTGCGGTGGAAGACACTGCGAAAGCAGGGTGGTGCTCGGCACTGGGGGAATAGGAAAGTGATTCCAGATCCAAACTCTGACCCAGATAAAAACAGCTTCCTTCCCCCTTCTTGCTCTCTGTCCAGTGGCCTGGAGCCTGGAAACAAGGCTGGGCGTGGTGCTCGCACTCTTTCTCTAGCCCGTCTCCATGTTCCCAAAAAACAGCCTCTCACCGTCCAACAGCTGCTCAGAAGTGTTCCATACTGTTCCCTGGCTCTCCAAAGGAATCACGTTTCAGATACATCTTATTCTGATTGTCCATGTGACATGCTTCATTCATATGTGCTGTCCTAGACAAGCATAAGCTGCAAAAGTGTGTCTGCCACTGAATAAATAGCACTCTTCAACACGGTTCAGTGCCGTGCAGATCCGTAAGGACGTGCTTTAGGGTGCTACCCGGAAAATGACACTGTGGTTCCTAATTAGGTCCAGAAAACATGTCTGTGCACCATCTGTTTGTTGACAAGCTGATGCTGATTGGATGAGACTGGGATTTCACATGGACTAGAGACAGAGGTGGTACAAATACAATTATAAAATGTTTCCTTCCACTGTGCAATTACTTCTGACAGCTATAGATAGATAACCCATGTCAGCTGCTGGTTACTGTTTTATATAAAGCCTAAAAACCATTCTGCATGAATGATAACAATCAAGCCTGTGATTATGTGCAATGACTTACATAAGATTAATAAAACAAAACTAGGACACTCCAATTTTAAAGTTTATAATGTGTAACTTGTCTGCGGTGTAGATTAGAGCTGCATGATTATGACAAAAATCATAAAAGTCGATTATTCCCTTGTAACTGTAATTGTGATTATTATTTACGATTATCACAATTTACATTGAATGATGTTTATACTACTGTTTGATGCAACTGCATGCCGTATTTTTATATGAAAATAAACAAGCTGAAAACACTTTGAGCGAGAAGGAATATAAGGAGAGAGTAGGTTGAAAAGATAGGATGAAGCAAGACCACAGAATGCCTTAAAGGTGAGCAGAAGAATTTAGTATTTCACACGGAAAGATACAGGCATCCAGTGTAGATTAGATAGAATAGGACATGCAATTTTCGTTATTTTATGTTGTGACCTAAACCAGGCACAGAAAGCTATCTTTTCCATGTAAATGAGTTTTTGTCCTCAACAACCATGATAGAACATTTTTTTGTTCCTTTCTGAAGCTGCATGCTAAAAGGCTCCGCCCAAAGTAAAATTCTACTGGTCCAAAATTGTGGACCACATTACTGTGTAGAAAACATCAAATATAATGAGTACATTTTCTCTTTGAGTGAAACAATTTGCTGCAGGAAATGTGTTTAGATTCGAGTTAACCACAAATAACCACAAGTACTCAATAAAGCCACATGTAAAACTCCAACGTAGTCAGAAAAGCAGGTTTAAAATTAAGACATATGTGATGTTATAAAAAAAAAAACAGTCTCTAATGTGCCAAATTCAAATCAATATCTAGTCTAGTCATCATAGAGGGTGCAGCTCAGGCCGTTACTGTACGTCAGTGAAATTAACAATGTGTTCATTAAGAATGAATGAAGTCCCATTACCGTCCCGCTCCACATGACTGAAAGCTCCTATTAGCATTCCTCTGCTTCCTTCACTTGTCTCTCTCCATCGCTCTTTTTCTCTGTCTTTGTGCACACAAAGGGCAGACGTGTTCCTGATCTGTCCCTCTCTGAAAAGCACAGCTCCTGCGTTAATGTCATCCTGTCCTCTGATGATTCACGACCCGAGCCTGGAGCACTTGTCAAGGTGAGACAGGCCAAATTTACAAAACCATGTATAACAAAAAGACCTGGCCACACCTGTAGTCTATTAAAATTTTTATTGTGGCCTGCCACAATATCAAAACTGACCACCACAAATAGATTTTCCAAAAGGCTTGGACTTCATTGAATAAACATGAGCACTGCATGCGCGGGTGTTTTTATATGAATGTATATTTGAATGTATCTTGCCATCTTATGATACATTGCTTGTTGCATTCCTCAACTGTATGTCGCTTTGGATAAAAGTGTCTGCCAAATGAATAAATGTAAATGTAATGTTTAAACACTGTCTATGATGTTTGAAATGGTCAAGACACGCATGAGCAACCACAAATATACCTCATCTATCCTGTCTAGCACAAAGGACGCTTCAAATCACAAACAGGTTTTTATAGAGAGAATGATATGAGGATGGACCGATGCTAAAAAAGTATGTTGTTCGGATGGGAGATGGGAAAGGGAACATGCAGGCGGAGTGTTGCCATGGCAGTGGGCAGCGTGGGGAGCTGACACAATACTTGCATCAGTCAGAGGTGTAAACAACAAATGGGTGCACAGAGCACAGAGACAGGATGTTCCTTCCAGGGCACTACAAATGCTTTTCACAGAGATGACGCATTCAGCGGATGATTCATTTTGCAGAAAGCAGGAATGACATGAAGAAAAATACCATAATAACTTTATTATAGCATTAATGGTGATGTCTTATAACAGCGGCATAAATATCAGTGCAATTAACCGCTGCGGCAGTGGGAAAACCAAAAATGGGTGTAGAAACGTAAAAGCTATTGTTAAGGAGCAGACGACGTGTGCGCTCCTGTTGCTATGGCAATACTACATACGTGATGTGTGTGAAAAAAGCTTGTTGCTGGGGTAATACAAGTGTGTGTGCGCTGATTGTGTCTTTCATATGGGTTTGTGTGATGTCAAGCAGGATGTTATTGAGCGCAGTAACAGTGAGTAATTATTTACATTGTGGATTAAATCATTCAGGGAGTGCTGCATTCCTGTGTATAAATACACATGCTAAAACGGTAGCTGTCTGTGTGTGAATGTGTGTAAGCATACGGGGAAGGCTGGCTGAGCCATGTGTATGTGTGTGATATATGGTTCTTCATTAAAAGAGAGTATGCAAGTGTGATGTATGCTCTGTTTTGTTGAATAGTATCCGTGAATGCAATTTCACACAAATGTTAGAGCTTTAGGGGATGGGGGATATTGTGATGTGTAGCAGAGAACAGAAATCACAAGCATCTCTGCATGCTTCATATGCAAGCTGTAAAAACAATCCCACCACTCAACACAGAGGGTGTAAAACTAAAGGGCTGTTGACACTGACAGCGATGTGCAGCCAAAAAGCAAGTAGAAGTTATTTGTTTTTAATTTAAAGTTGGTGATCTGAGGTGAAATAAGGAACAGGCCATCAAGCATAGAACATAATGCCAGCTGTTTATTCACTGAAGTTCTCTTTACCAGTCCTCTCAGTCTTCATTAGTTATCGGCCTTAGATATCTGCATCAAAAATCCACATTGGTCAACCACTAAATATTTTAACTAATATTATTGTTTAATACTATAATATTATGTTATTATGTCAATTTCTGCAAAAAGAAAATGTGGAAAACATCCAGAGAATCCATCTAGTTCTGATAAACTTGGATACAGCTATTAAGAGATCAACAGCACAGTGACTTGGTGACCTCCAGTGATTTAATGGCTGTCACTGTGAATGTACCTTAACTGCCATGACAGTAAACAAGAACATGTTTCACTGTTACACAGAGTTCTCAAGTCCTCTACGCGGCCACATTGAGGCCAGAGGTCAAATTCCTCTTCTTCTATCCCACTCAAGGATAAACGAATGCAAATGCATGCCCAGACCCAATCCCCCCTCAGTAATGTAGCCCACAGAGAATAATGAGTGTAAGTCACAAGCATGTAGACGTCTCTTCCAGTAATGCACACCATAACAGCACTCCTGTTTTCTGTTTCTCTCTCACTCTCGCCGGCTGGCCTTGCACACAGAGCCTCAATTGTTGCGATTATGCCAAACAGATTCCTGGGCTCCAGCCCCTCCTCCCTCCTTCCATGGATTGGGCTGCTCTGTGGAAAAAAATCCGTGAAGGAGAAAAGAGGCCAAGACAGGATGTGAGCAAGCCAGCTCATCACACTCCAGCAAGCAAACAAGTTCCCAAGCACTTCTGAGGTCAGACTTTGGATTTTTGAAAGGGGGCAGGATTTTTGTTTCCACAACGAGATGATGTGTTGGAATGTGACAGGGTCCCGTGAGAGTCACAGACGCAGGGTCTGAGGAATACTCCCTTTGAGGACATTTCTTGGCTGTGAGTGGCACTGTAGAGATGAACAAATACATGCCTGCTTCCTCTCGACATGCTGTGGTGTACAAACGGTTGAGTGTAAGAGTGTCCTGTCTGTGACAGTAGCACCATAACCTCAGTTTCACCTGTGAGTGAAACACACTCATGCAATGTCTACATAAGCTCTAAAGTAGCAACCTAATTACACAGGAATCTCATAAGCGACTGATATGAAATACTCAACATGGATGGCAACATGAACAAGTGCCATACAAATAGCTTTTGACATTAGAAAATAGCTGTCAAACAACAGCTGTCAGATATTCTCTTTATATTTTTGCACCACGATTACAAACATCAACCTGATAGAAAAACTGACCAGAGAAGCTGACGTTTATATTAATGCATGTTATAGCACCCCTATAGTTCTTAATATATATAAACATACAATATAATAAAATAATATAATTTGTTGTGATAGATAGTAATTAGTAATATGACAAAAGGAGTTGGTCACCACAGTTTGCAATGAAAAAATACTATACCAGAAGCTCACACAGCACTGAGTTTTTTTTTGTGGAAATATGTAGGTATGCATTGAGTTATCTTAAAAGGTAGCATTTTTCCTGCCTACAAGAACAACCATTGTATTTTAAGCTCAGCACCATGTCCCGACAAATGTTCTGGAACAGAGCTTCTGTTTCAGTCATATTATTGATGTACTTGCTACATTTACTGCAAACCAAAAACCCATCAGCATGTATTTTCTTCTTCTCTACTTCCTGCAGAGATTAACCACAAGCATCCTCATAGATCTAAACTAGATCTTTCAGCTACTGAAATATGAACACAGGCGTTCCAATGCAAGAAAAGAATGTCCACAGTAAACCAGACCACTGCAGCGGTCACAAATACAAAAACCCGCTTTTAAATTAATCACAATTTCCCCAAACATGCTATGCCCAGGTTCGGGTTCAGGGGAGAGAGCGGTCGATAATTTGCTGGCTTTTCATTATCCGTTGTGCAGGATGGAGGTGAGCCTGCAACACTGGGGATAAAACATGTCGTGAATATGAATCCAGCAGTGGAGAGCATCTCCTCCCATCTGTCATGTGTGTTTGTTTTCAGAGCCTCTCTCTCTGCAACTGTGTTTTATCTAAGCTAGATTAATTAAGCTGTTTGTGAGAGTGGCTTAGCAAAGAACAATAGAAGAGGCTGTTTGTTGTCCTTATTAGTGCTCTGAGCATGAAGCACCAACAGAGGCAGACTCATGTAGCTGACCAGCTTGTATACCGATCCACCTAGAAGGGCCCAATAGTTGAAGCTGGAGGGAACATATTCAGATTGCAGGGAAATACTAGCAATGGATTTGAAGGAGCGCACGGAAAGGATGCACAACCTGAGAATCTTTAACCAGAAGCTTCAACTTGTAAGCAAAATTTGTAAACAGACAAGGCCACACAGGCAGAAATGTGAGTCACCTTTTAGCTTATTGTATACAGCCTAATATAACTTCAAAATACTGCAGAGATACGTGAGAGAGAATGCAAAGCAAATGAGACGGAGAGACTCTCACCTGATAGGGCTGACAGGCTCCTTCATCCGTCAGGAAGTCCAGGTGTTTGTCAGAGAAGAACTCGATGGCTGTGGTGGACCCTAACACTGTCTTCCCTACAAGAGGCTTGAACGTCTGTAAGGACAGAAAACATTGGTTAGTCAATGATCTGGGTGTCAGAAGCTAAAACAAACAAGTGTGTCATGCTTGACAGCTCAAATGGAACACAAATTAATTTAATGTATCCTTTTTCAAATCAATCCAACCTAAACAGTACATACACATATGCAATCATGCTCCATGTGACTGACTATTAAAGGCCTTCACACTGGTATCCTGAGTACCAAAAATGAATTGCCAGCCCAGGTAAAGTATAAACAGGATGAACCAAGAAAACAAAAGAAAAAGGATTATGAAAACTCAAGGTTAAACACAAACAATTTCAAACAAGTAAAACCCATTTATTTCCCTTACAGCTGTTATTCTTGCCAGAGAACCAATAAACAGGGTAACTACAGAATAAAAAAAATAAAAAAAAATAAGAATAATTTTTTTAATGAATACCGTATGTCCATACCAAACAAACTCATTCAATCTCAAAATGAATTCTGTATCTCAGGATTTATGTATATTCTTTTACTTAATTAAGACTGGGACTCAAATTCAACAGCAAAACTGGGTAAATGGAAGACATGTTTTATTAGGTAGTTACATATGTACTGTAATTGGGTTATGTAATAATATATTGATACATACAAAGAGGTTGAATGATATTGGATTTTTGCTGATACAGTATAATAATAATTTGTTAAAAGTAATAAACAGACTATTGTGCCGATACTAGTAAAAACTAAATATTGAATGTGTTTAATGAAGTTCTTAGTGCTTCCTGTGACGGGGCAGCCCAGAGAAAACAGCAGATCATAAGCAAATTGCCTGGCATAAATGTACTATATTCATTGATTATGAATGCAAATGAAACCATGAGCATATGGAATATGCAGCACTCACATTTAAGATATTTGAGACTTCTTATGACCTTAAATTTGATCAAACTATATTTAAGACTTTTTAGGAACCTGTAGGCACCCTGAATAAAAGGACGCAATGCCACTCAAGCAATAGATGCCTTAATGACCATGCGCCTGTGTGAACTAAACACAGTTTAGGCTCTGAGAGTATGTTCTCACAGCACAGTAAACATCTGCAGCTTCACCTTAGTTGACAGCTCAGGACTTTCCTGAGACTCCAATTGAAGCAGAAGCTTAAATTGGCACTAAGTGTGACTACACAAGAGTGGGACTGAGTGGACAGTAATTGGATTCATTACAAGCCCGGCCTCACAGTAGAGAACAAAACTGCAGCTGAACTTCAGTATGTGTGTGCGTGAGTGAAAACTGCATGCCAGCTGGTCACTGGGAGGAAAGCAGGCTTCATACTACATGCAGACACAGCAGTCATGGGACTAGCTGCACATGATCACCATCACAATACTTTCTTCATGTCTGCTAGTAGGGAACACATTCATAACTGTGCTAGTCTAAATGCTATGTACCAGAGGCTTATGGATTTAGATGTCATTTTAGTTTCTCATTTACGACATTCCCATAATTCCTACAAGCAGGACTGGAGGTCATTAAGAAGTTAAAACTGTATTTATGTTTAAAAAAAAAAGGCTGTGACATTTTAAACTGCATTCTCAAAGCGAGTGTTTTGAGACTTTTTGTTGCAGTTGTAATCTTTGTACATTGTATAAAAAAAAGGTGTTTTAAAGCTGTAAATAAAACGTTGGAGTATGTTTTGTAAGAAAATACTATTTCAGTTTTTTTTTATTTTATTTCATGTTTAATTCAATTTGTGAAATTTACTCGCAACTTCTGAGTGAAAACAGTTTTAATGTAAATCCTACACCATTTCTTCAGTGTTAGGGAGAAATCTGTACCGTTTCCTCATTATGAAAAAAATAACCCTAAATAATTTAACAGTATTTAAAAAAAATAAATAAAAAAAGAGAGAGAGACAAAAAAGTCACTCCATTTTATACAAGCATGTGCATGTGATCTTAATCCGTGCTGGACTTTTGGCTGCACAACCTAACATTTCTATTTCTATCAATAGAGGTCAGAAAGACATGCCCATGTCTGGATACCTCTAAAACAGCCCTTGAAAGTGAAACATAACCACACTGACCAACAGGAAGAATTTTAGACCAGTAAACAGTGTAAGTGTCTAACCACAGGTCTCTGTGATAGCACAGTCTAAATGAATAATTATGATTGCTGAGATGTGAGCTCAGATGATCTGTATTGACTGTCTTTCTGCCTGCCTGTCTCTCTGAACCTGATCCTGCAGCAGCAGGGGAAAGACTAGCTGTGGATTTACACTTCTAAAATAAACCTTTCATCAGCCTCACAAGCAGTCAAGTGAGCAGCTATTGAATTTGACTTCTATATGGAGTACCAACCTACTACTAAAACAGAGTTATTATTAAAATCTTTTCTACCGTACAATTTGCTACACATAGTTCCAGTTCTAGATGCTGATTGGTTGATACAACATTCAAGGGATGCTAAAATATATGCTTTAAAGTAGTAACAACTATAAAGTGTCAAGGGACTATATCTTTTAGCTGAATGATGGCACGTAATGCATTTGCTTAATAAAATATTATGTAAAACATAATATAAAATATTGCTATATATAATGTTATTCCTAAAATATTTTAACAATGCAACACGGCCATTTTAGCAATAAGGCGCTCAATGCTATGGCTATGTTAAAACCATCACACACTTAAATAATTGTCTCTTTTTTTGCTCATGATGTTGCATCAATAATTTAGAACTTTGCATCAATATTTAATTTATTTGTGTGCAGAATCATTTAATTTCCTATAGATTAATTAAAACCTGCATTTCTGAGACCCCAGATTTACAAGCAACTCAGTTTTCTGCCTATAATCAGACTGATGACTCAATCAGACTGGAAGTCTTCATGTAAACACCTCAATCAATCCAAATGAAAAAGATCCAAATGAAATTTATATCAGACTGAACCTTTTCTGACCATTTTTTGTTAAAAGCAAAAACAGCAATTATGCATTCTCTCTGTGGATTTCTCTGTTTCTCCTGAATATGTGCTGAAAGTTTGTTCAGAATATGTAATGCACATGTACAGTAAAATAATTTGTGAATCAGACTGCAAAGTTTAGTGTAGGTAAACAAAACTTTGGAACTGACAAAAAACAGTGAATGCAAACATACTTAGTGTGTTGTGTTGTGTAGCTGGCTATACCCAGCTTTACTCATGGCTGTATTATAATTGTAGAGATATGGCTCAAGGGTTTGCATTCGCACCACCATGTCATTCATAATACAGCACGGACTAGAGTGACATTAACATGCTATTTACATGACTTTCACATGCTAATAAAGCTTTCTTGTTTTAACAGCAACAGAAATAATGTGGCTGATATGAATGACAAATGTGACATTTAACATTAAAATGATACATCTAACCAAGAGTATCAATCTAATTCTATGAATCTGTGTTATTATTATTTACTAGAAGCAGCATGACTTTATCAGACTTGTAGCAGAGCTTCATTGCTGTCGTGTAGTTCCTCTTTGGCGTAAGGGGAGTTGAATCAAGGCTACAGTCACACGAGCTGTTTCTAGGACAGATAAATATAGCAACAGCAGATCCACATCTCTTAAAGGAAAACCAGGCTTTGTTGTTCTAATAAAAACATTCACACAACATAGAGCTCAGGAAAATGCACACTTGATGCAACTGCATGGAGGAACATGAAAACAGATAAAAGAAAGGAAAATACAGAGTCTTCTGAGCAGCACTGCAGGTGCAGCCGATGATGTTCTACTCAATGATTTCTCAATTTAAAATATGGTTGACCTTTTGTAGCAATCAGTCTACTACAGAAAGCAAAATTAAGCATTCAGCACTACCAAAACTGCAGCATTTTGCAGTTTACGGCCAGAGGATTTCATCAGAAACTAGATATTACCCCTGTGACACCTTCACACACAAACACAGACAAACAGAGAGACGCAGAAGCACTTCCTTGAGCGACTGCAACTGGGTCGCATCTGCCACTTGTCATTAGGGAGATACCTCTCATCACAATCACGCTGCCAAACAGACAGCACAATAATTGCTGAGCATCTCCAGAATACAGAATACACCTGAGTGAATCCACAATACACGCACATGACTGCAGCCGCACACACTGAAACACACAACACATGTATCTCATTCCCACTGCAAGAACAAAAAGAGGCCAAGAAAAGGAGGAGCTATTTCAGAGAAAGCACAGGCCGGCTGTTTGCAGACAAAGCCTCTCCAAAATACAGTCCTCAACTGGGCGCTGCGCAGCGGGCTGTAATTCAGCAATAAATATTTGATAAGGCTGAGCACACTGGAATGTGCTGCGGAGCCGCGAGGGGTGTTCATGCATAGCCAAGTGTGCTGGAGTCTGGGACGCTCCAGGATGACATTATCTGATGAAGGTCACAGAGAAACGCAGACTGCACTTACACATACATGTGCTGGATCTCACAGCGAAGCAGTCATTAAGAGTGATGGACAGTTGCCTGGTCTTTCTTTGAACTCTGTTGTCTCTCTTGCACATGCACTCAAGGCATGAGCAACCAACAGAATCGATGGGCTGCAAATTTATCACAATTTTTTTCAGTGTATTCCAAAGACTGGTTAAATCACCATACACACTCTTCACTGTAATGTTATGAACACAAGTAACATCATAAATTTGTAACAACTGTTACTAATTTGGTTCTTGCATGTTCAAAATGTACTACAAGTGTGCTGCTTACTGCGCAGTATTATGTAAACTGCCTACGATTTTGTGCCTACTAAAAGTGTCAGAGGACCTCACTATATTGCATGTTTGCTTAACTATGTGGCATCCATTGTTATCCTGTTTGTCATTTTTATTTTAAAAACAATTTGCATAAAAATACACAGTAATACTTTAAGTTGATGTAGTTACATATTATATGTACTATAGTAACAACAAATTATGCATAATAAAACAACTACCCCCAAACCAAATCCGTATAGTAAGTACATGTATTTCATTAATATTGGTCAGTACTTATTTGTGTTATTACACTGTAACAACATCACCTTAAAATAAAGTGTAAGCAAACGCGCTGCCAATTTTAACTGCAACTGAAAAATTTTCAAATGTAAAAACAATCAGAGCAGACAGCAGTTATTCGGTAGACTACTTAAATCAACACATGGACTCTTAACGATAACGTTACGACCACAAATAGCATCACATTCCCAATTTCAATATGAGCAGGCCTGAGCTTGCATGGAACACCCATTGTGGCTTGTTGGTAACATTTGGGCAACTCAGCGTGATGACATCACACTGAGAACTGAGACCTTTAGTGAAGTTAGCTGTCAGTCATGTTCTGAGGTGTCAGTAACCCCTCATTTGCTCAGAGAGCAGTAGACTGCTCCCATTATCGATGACTAAGCTGCCTACACTGCAAGTGTGAGATGAACACATTGACACTGATCTAGACTTGCATCATATAGCTTGCAGACAGTGTTGTTGTTTCTCCAGCAGAATTCTGCTGTGGAGAAAGACGCCATATCCAATGTTCCATAAACACCCGGTGTGTTTGCATGGGGCTAGTTTCCCCCTAGGATGTCTCAATCACAACTGTTACTAATTCAGTTCTTGTGTCTCAGATAGGCTATGTTCAAAATGAACTGCAAGTGTGCTGCTTCTGTGCCTACTAAAATTGTCAAATGACCTCACTATGCAGCAAGTTTATTTTATTATGTGGCATCCAAAGTTGTGTACTGACATAAACATGGTTCAGCATGATTGTCTGAACAATACTTCAAAATAAAATACTTAAAATTCTGGTTGATATCCCTTCTGCTTTATTTGTCAGACTGGAAAGGGAAGGTTCATTTTAACTGCACATTTTGGTATTCCATGTATACATATTTAACACTGTGATTTGTAAACTATAAGAATAACTGGTGTTATGAGTAGTACTGCAGTATGACATTGCGAACATACCCAGAGACAGTAAGTGAGCCGTATGCCAAGTAATTTTGCAGTACAGAAGATTTATAACCTCACCGCAGGACTTCATCCTCATAAAACAGTAAAATTAAGCAGAAGGTTGGGACACCCGGCCAAGCCGGCTCTAACAAGCAACTTTAGTTCAATGGCCACTGGCCACTTCCTGTCAACTGTGTTTCTAAATGGAGGCACAAAGCTGGCAGTATGTGTATGTCCTGACCAAAGAAAGTGGCAAATTCCCTCTGCAGTCCTGAGAAAAGCCAGACTCATGAGAAACCACCACACAGAAAAAAACACATCCCGACAAGAGGAACGGTACTTTCCCACTTTCCCCTGACACATCCCACTTCACACACACAATAACTGAAACCCAACCAACATTCCCTTGTAGCATCCAATAACAGCACAAACACAACTTAATAATTTCAAACAATCCAAACAACAGTAACCTAATCAAAACAAAGATAAGACAGGAAATACAGGAATAATTTTTAAAAAAATGACCACGTCATCATTTACTCACACTCACATTGTTCCAAACCGATATGACTTTTGCTTTGGTTTGAAAAGATGTTTGAAAAGACATTTTGAAGAAAGGAGACGTTTGAACATTGTTCAGGCTGCTCTTTTCAGTAACACTTTAGAATAGGGAACACATTTTCACTATAAACTAAGAATTTTCCCTGAACAAACTCATTATTTGCTGCTTACTGATAGTTAAAAAGGTAGTTGTTAAGTTTAGGTATGGGGTATGATTGAGAGATCTAAAACATGGTCATGCAGAATAAGGCAATAATATTGCTTTATAAGTACTAATAAACAGCCAATATGCTAGTAATATGCACTCTAATAAGCAACTAGTTCAGAGAACTGGTCCCTAAAATTAAGTGCTTCCATACAATAAAAAAATACAAATAATAATAATTAGAAAACGAAAAAGAAACTGGTAACACTTTACAATAAGGTTCCATTTGTTAACATTGGTTAAAAACGTTGGTTAACATGAACTTACAATAATACTTCTAAACCATTTTTAAGTCTTAGTTAATTTTAATTTCAACATTTACTAATACATTCTTAAACTCAAATACTGTGTCTGTTAATATTTTTAAATGGACCTGAGCTAATATGAACTAACAATGGAACTAACATTAACAAAGATGAATAAATACTGGAACAAGCTGCTCATTGTTAGTTCATGCATTAACTTGCATAATACATTAACTAATGGGACCTTATTGTAAAATGTTAAATCATCATAAAAGTAGTTTATGCTTACTGTTTTGCAAGTCTTCTGAAGCCATACTGTATGTTATCTTTATGTAGGAACGGATGAAATTTCAATTTCAATTTTTATGGTGCATTTTATATTGTCCTACTTGTGGCTTGACATTCCCTCTCCACTATCCTTGTATGCAAAAAGAGCACTCAGGATATTTCTCAAAACATTGCCTCTTGTGTTATACAGGTTCATACAGGTTTGGAACAAAATGTTGTAGAATAAATAACCAATTTTATTTTTGGTTGCACTTTCCCTCTACAAGGACTGTCTCGTCACTGTTTTCCAAGTTTTCCGTTAACTTTATGTAGGAACAGCCTGAAATTAAAGTTGCATTTTGTCTTACTTGTGGCTTGACAGCCTCCCTCAACATTCCTTGTATGGAAAAAGGCACACAGTATGTTTCTTAAAACACTGCCTTTTGTGTTCCACAGAAGAAATAAAGTCATACAAGTCTGGCTCAAAATAATGTTGAGTAAACTATAACCATTTTCATTCTTGGGTGAACTAAACCTTTAAAATTACTGTTCTGCAACAAGACTGTCTCTCGTCCTCTCTCTTTCTGTTGGATACGAGAGGCATAATTAGAAACAGCCGCACTATGCACAGTGCTGCATTGAATGAGCTGTTAGCTAAATGGGTCATAGTGCAACCCTGCCCTTCCTCCCTCAAACACACACATGCATACACCGTTTCAAGCAATACACTTCTCAGTGGATCAAGCAGATTAAATGCCCCTCCAGACTTTGCCCCAGAGAGAGACAGCAGGACGATATAATCAGCTTACTTTGCTGAAATGAACAGACAGGTCTATCAAAACACAAGACACCTCTGGCTGCTATCACCCTAACCGACACTAGATGACCCCTGTTCCAACACCCACCCCAAAACAGGCACAACATCTATCCCTGTCTCAAATAAGCGGGGGCTTTCCACACAGCAAGAGTTCTGTTTGACACCCACCATCTGTCTGGGTTGCTCACATGTCATTCGCACCACTGATTTAATAAGCATACAACCAGGAAAAATCCCCAACTTTAAATCTCAGTTCTGCCGGCCAACGATATGCTCGGGTCTGTACTGGATATTTTTTTACACGCTTGTGGCTTTCGCAGGGCTCCAAAATGCACTTGTGCTTTCAACCAGTTAAGTTAGCGCCCTGTAGCTGTCGACACAATAACACGATTGACTGCACCACACAAGCAGATGGCTGATAAACATCCTGTTAGACGAAAGCATGAAGAGTCCAACCCACCCTCATGTAACCGGCTCGACATGAGACATTTACCTCTACGTCTCTAGGATGTTTGGTCTCAAAGTTGTAAAGCATAACATATTTAAGGAAAACAAGATAGTGTTTACCTCTTTGCTGGTCTTGAGAATGAGCCCAAGCCAAAGGTGGAGCCCATTCGGTGGACACGTGCCACTCAAGTTAAAGAAACTCGAGTGGGATGCAGATGAGTGAGAGAAAAAAAGGAAGAAAAGCAAAATAAACAAGCACAAGTTTCACTCAAAGGTGTCTCGTGGTCTTTAAAAGAAGAGGCATACTTTAAAAAGAGACCTTCGCTTCTTAGACGCTGGCCACATGTCAGACATTTTATGTGGCTGACAGGAAACACAGAATGAGAGAAAAGCCTCCGTTGCCGCAGAGCTCAAAGAAATAGGGCGAGGAGGACAAAAAAGTGAGGCAGACCGTTTGTTTGCTCGCTCGCTCCCTCTTCTGCTTGTCTCTCTGTGTCCAAGCGTCAGACTGTTAGCGAGTGTGTCATCAGCGGTGCCAGTCTGCCAGAGAACAAGTCTGATCCATCCGATGAGCAATGTTTCTCGGCCTGACTGAAACTGGAAATGGGTCAGACTGCCTGCTTCCTCCAGAGCCCGGTTACACAAGCGGTTACACACACACTCCGCAACTGCAATGATCAGGAAGCTTCTGTGAGCCACGTACTGAAAGAACAAGCTCGCACAGGCTGCTATTGTATTCTCCCCCTCATCATGGTTTTTTTGGTTTGCTGTTGCAGTTTTTCAGTGGCTGTTTGTGTGGTGAGCAAATCAGTGTGGCACGGTAGAGTGAAATGAAAGAATCTGAGAGAGAGCGAGTGAGAGAGGAAAAGAGAACAGAAAAGAGACAGAGGGGGGTGCCATGGAGGCGAGCGTAAACCATGAAAAGGGCGTTGCTATGTACAGTGTAACTAATCTCCCACCATCACAGGTGGCAGAGCCGCCCCACAGTATGACTCACCCTGATGAGCAGGCCGCTGGTGCACACACACACATACAAAGAATTAAAGGGAAAGTTCACCCAAAAATTGAAATGGTCATCTTTACTCGTACTCAAGTCATTCCAAACCCATAAGAATTTAGTTTGAATCTTTGAAACACAAATTAAGATGTTTTTAATGAATCCTGAGAGGTTTCTATCACACATACATAAGGGAACATCCAATATGGTAAACAAAGAAGCTCAAACGTGCATGTGTGATGCGCGGGAACCAGTAAGGGTAGTTCTAGTACATGACGTACACAAGCTTCCATGTTTACCATATGTGATGCACTATATGCATGTATGTATTCACCTTCATAACTTTTCAAACCATATGACTTTTAAAAGCAGATATTTTGTTAAAAGTCCTGGCTGAATTGGATCAGCCAAAAGGAAAAGCAAAACACCATATTACCCATAAGTGGAATTTCACATCTTCTGAAGTCATCCAATAGTTTCATGTGAGGAAAACACTGAAATTTAAGCCGTTATTCGCTGAAATTCCTGCCCTCAAGTGTAATTCACACTTCATGCAACAACTAATGGAATTTCATATCACTAACATCAAATCTTGCACAAGGCATCTTGTCATGCCATATTTGAATTCACATCACTGTCAATGGAGCATACTTTGAAAAGCTTGCACACTCAGCTGTGCAAAAGACAAGAGTGAACTGCAGAAAATGTAGTATTCCTGGACTTTAAAAGATTATATAATTATTTGCTGGAAGTCTTATCCTTTTAATGTTTGTGCTTGAGCATATTTACAGCCTGTTCCTTACACAAAAATACAGTATGACAAAAGACTTGAAAGATAGCACACAACTCACACGGACTACTGCTTATGTGGTGCTGATTATTTAGCATCTATCCCCATTTAGCCCCATTCAGCAAAGTGTCTTATTTTGTGTTCCACAGAAAGTCAAATACCGGTTTGGAATGATATGAGACTGAGTAAATGGCAGTTTTAATTTCTGGGTGAACTGTCTCTTTAAAGAGCACATAAGCGAGACCATGGACACGTTTCCTCCTTGCAGGTCCAGGCGACTTTCTCAGCAGCTCTGTATTCAAATGGCCATGCTGTGCTGAAATACAAGCCCACTGAAACCCATTACTCACCGGACGCACTTGCAGAGAGGACACAATAATCCACATAAATTAAAATGAAGGGACAGGCGTTTGGCTCGCAGGTAGGATGTCCTTGGCACAGACGTGGTGTGTAATACAGTAGAGGATTAAAGGGAAGTGTGTGTGCCCACTGGAGCGATCAGGACACAGACAGAGAGGCAGGAGGGAGGGTGGGTTTCCTTACACTCCAGTGACTGTGCCCACCTCAAGGGCAGGACACCATGTTCAGTCTTCTGAAGCGAAGACAGGAACTGTGAGAAAATAACACAGATCTGTTTGCCCTACATATACAGTACAATGATTAAGACCCAAATAATGAAGACATCAGCTTTTGAAGACAACAATGTCCATTTCTGGAGACAAAAATGACCAGATTTGGTCTCTTAATAAATGTATCAGGTCTTATTTTGCTCAATTTCATAAGTGCACATTATTCTAAACCAATAAAAAGTCAATAATTTTATCCGCCACTAAAACAACTTTTATGCTTATGTAACCAGAACTGTGGAAAATGGTATTAACCAAGTCTATTGGAAAATTTAGCCCCTTTTATTTTCTGCCAGGCAACAATCTTAAGTCCAATTGCTTGGAAAAGTAATAGCAGGATCCTCCATAGGCCACACAATTTGAATGCATAAATACCTAAATATAAATAAATCACCACCAGCAATATGAGACAATTTTCACCAGTAGATTAATAAGAGATGTTAAAATTCTCTTTTTTAAATACTCTCATGTTGCTCCAAACCTGTGGAACATAAAAGATACTTTGAAGAATGTTGGTACCAAAACAGTTTTGGTAAAAATAAATAAATAAATAATCTCAAAATATTTTCATTATCAAAATATCTATTCTTTTGTGTGAAAGAATGAAAGAAAGTCATACAGTTTTGGAACAATATCAGGGAGAGGAAATGATAACAGAACTTTCATTTTTGGGTGAACTATCCCTATAATAATATCTATAAATGCACAGCAAATGCAATTTTATCAATTACAAATGGCTTTATAAAAGGCACAAGAACAGACATGTGCTACATAAAAAGAACAAGGTGCACACACATCAGGAACGAAGAGGCAGTGAAGATAACAGCATGACATTTGAAGCCATCTGTGTTGAGAAGCAGGAAGTGGCAGGAAATGAGTATGGGTGCGTAAATGTTCCCGCTCTCTCAGACAACATGATAAAATCCTGCTGTCCAGAGCTTCAATGCCGCAGTGTGTTCTTGGTACCCGAGCTGTCATGCTCAAAAAACCCAAATCGCTTCACCATGATCAAAGACAATTTTCACGCGCAGAAACCCAATCCCAATTCTCTCACTCCGTCTCTCAGTACACTGCCAGCGCGCAGTCAAACACAGCATTCGCTTTATAAAACTACAGACATGCTGCTGTGATTTCCCAGAAGTCTTTTATTAGTAAAACCATTACATTCTCTCTGATTGTTAGTTCTTACAATCTATGTTTTTTTCTTCTTTCTGTGCTGATTTGGGAAATCTGTGGAATTCTCAGGAATAAGGGTACACATATGTCCCCTTTTTCCCAGACATATTTTTTTAAGACCTTAAAAAATAGTGTCTGGCCACGAATTCTAAAATACAGATAATATTCTAAATGTCCAGGTCTTGGTGTTGTTTTACTACTGATGTGCTCCAAAGTCCTCATACATTACAGGTATGTGCATTTGCATTGCTTGGACATTTCATACACCACAATTGGTTGATTAGGTACAATGTACAAATCCCTACATTCTGTTGGTCAAACTACTTTGCAGTCATTACCTACAAGTATAATGCCTAATTCACATATTTATTAACAGATCACCGCATTCAGCATTGGAGCATAAGCTCTGTGGTGTCAGAATTCATCCTATTTACCAATCTGAAAATGCTTTGCTCAGGCAGTATTAGGCTTGCTGCGATAGTTGGTATTGACGGTGTTACAGTGTTAAGCCGCAACAACGATTACGTCACTTGCCCACCACGGCACCGCCCCCACTGTCTTTTTTATTGTTTATAGTAATAAAAATTATTTAGTACCGTTAGAAAACATACACTACAATTAAAAACTGAATGTGGTTGCTCAGTGCAGCATGCCGAACAACAGTTGCATCACAGATCAGCAGCTGATTCAGATTTAATTTATCACGTGAGGAGAGTGAGCCAAGTTGACTGACGAGATGTGAGAGAGACAAGACGATGGTGGAAGATTTAGTTTTGAAACGAAATGCAAAAGCGCCTAGCTGTTTGACAATATTTTGGATTTTGAAAAGCCTGTTGACCTTTGCTGCTTATCTAAAGCCAGGCACACACTGTGCAATTTTTAATAGTCCTTTGCAACTGTTACTTGTCAGACTGTACGAACATGATGATCATGTCACACTGCGGGATCTTAGATATCATTAAGACAGAGATATTACTTATTAATAAGATATTACTTACCAAAAAACATTACACAGAATCTCGTAGATTACAATTTGCAACTAGACAGATGTAATGTTACTTCCTCTACTGTCAAAAATCTGGGTGTTATATTAGACAGCAACTTGTCTTTTGAAAATCATATTCCCATTTTACAAAAACAGCATTCTTCCATCTTAGAAACATTGCCAAGCTACCTGTTCCTGATGCAGAAAAGCTAGTTCATGCATTCATGACCTCTAGACTGGACTATTGTAATGCACTGCTAGCTGGTCCTGCATCCTCAATAAACAAGCTACAGGTAGTCCAAAATGCAGCGGCTAGAGTCCTTACCAGGTCAAGAAAATATGATCATATTACCCTAATCTTACAGCCTTTGCACTGGCTACCTATTAAATTCCGAATCAGTTAAAAAATATTATTACTTACTTATAAGGCCCTTAATGGTTTAGCTCCTGCGTACCTAACTAGTCTTCTACCACGCTACAATCCATCGCCCTACCTAAGGTCACAAAACGCTGGACTTTTGATAGCACCTAGTAGTCTCCACATGGGTGTTCTGCGTCTTTTTTTCTTACAGTTTGCGAGAGAGGGGGCGGCGTTTTGCGTGATGTCCACCTGCGAATGCAGACACGATGGCTGGATTGCGTTTACACTACACTGAGATCTGATCACAATGCGTCCTCGACTTCTGGACCAGGACACACTGATCGGATAACATTCCGATCAGAAGTGCATTCACACTTGTCTTTTCAATGTGTATGTGGACAACATCCGGATACAGGTCACAAGTTAATGCCATGTGTAAATGCAGCCTTTGTTGTATCCATTCAAGCAATTGATGCCGGAAAATTTCCTCACCGTCACATCCCTAGGCAGTTTGTGTGGCACTGGCATATAAAACAACTGCACAGCTTCAGGTACAGTATACTGAACGGCTGACTCCATCTACATACCCAAATGAAAATCTAAATTAATGGAGGAATTACACAAGAATTCCTGTGCTTTCTTCTCGGTTGGGGCCACATCAAACAAAGGAGTTTGTGGCTAAATTAACTAAAACACTTTACAATAAGGCTTGTTAACTTTAAGATTTAGGTGTCATGAACTAACAATGAACAGTACTTAACAAATTGCATAAATGGTATATATGTTAACAGTATGTTAAGGTTTTTTTTTTTTTTTTTTTTTGTGAAAAATACAATATGGTCACTTTATCTGGAATGGATTTAAATGTGGACATAAATTCTTAAAACACTATTTTTTTTTTTCCCAGCTGAAAGTACAATCAAATGAGCCAAAATGTTTTTGTTAATGAACACATAAAGTATGGGGCATATTTAGAGCTTTATGACAGATGGATCTAAGATCAGTAAAGCTCCTAGTCTAAACTACCTTGTTAAAACCATGACTTTTGAAGGAAACAGCTATAACAGACTCAGGGAACAAAGTGAAGTGAAAAGCAGGTAAAACTTGTAAAGGTAACAACACTGGTTTTTCTGGTTAGTGAAAATGTGAAGCTTATCTAGTTTAACAGGAATGTTTTGAATAATGTGACGTTTGTGAAGGAGTCCAGAGCATGTGCTTGTGCTTTAGCCAGCAGAAGAGAAGTGATTTAACAGGTTACATAGACATGCAGGACATGAGTTAATATACTCGAAGAACCAGTTTCAGAAATGTTGATGACTAACATCACAAATTCCGAATGAGACTTCAATAACAAAACAAAGTGTCACATCATCAGATTTGTCATCCAAGCACTGAGAAAACTTGCTCTTTATATTCCCAAAATGCTACACGGGCTAAATTGTTTTATTTATTTATTTCTTAATAAATTACAGTAATACTTTAATTTAGCAAGTATGCATTAACTTGATCAAAAGTCACAATAATTTTATCACATATTTCACCACATGAAATCATCACAGAAAAATGTTAATTTCAAGTAAATTGTATTCTTTTGAATTTTCTATTCATCAAAGAATCCCGAAAAAGAATACGTTTCAACATTTATAAGGGTAAGAAATGCTTCTTGAGAACTAAATCATATTTATTGAGGTTCCAGATGATTTGCAACCAAAAATCTTAATTTGCGAGTGATATTTTTGCTGAGATCGCCACTGGCGACTATATAAATTTACATGTTATGTCTTAAAATTTGTAAAGGCATTTTCCTGCTTGTTTTGTGATCACATCTTTTGTTATGTTGACATAATAAACTGAGATGATGCGCATCAAAGTTTTAGTGGGAAAAAAAAACGTTCAAACACTCCTCATCTCTGCCGAACACCAGCGTTGATGGCACACCTGCTAAAAGTATCTCCAGTTATCAATAATCGCAATAAGCTTTGTGCTCTGTTACCTTTTCATAAAAAAAGTATCAGCTTTAAAAACAGGCCAAATTTATAATGAAATTCAAACAATACATACTGTTTTGGCACTCTTATATGTGGCATGAGCATTCGCTTTAGCGCCTCAGTTCAAGCCAAACTTGAATCCATAATATCTTTCTCTTTACTATAGTACGAAATAAACATGAATGGACATCAAAGGGTATATTTGAAGATAGCCTACAGTACAGTTTACTGAAATGTCTAATGTAATCGCTCATTCAGTGTTTGAAACTGCAGGAAATGTTTAAAGCTTGTAAACAATGGCACATAACAACAATACATTTACAATGACCATTTGGCATCCATAAGCTCATTAGAAAAAAATTAGAAATTTTTTTAGAAAATTAGAAAAAAAACTGAGAAAAAATAACTATAAACAGGAGCATTTTGCTAAATATATGCACTATATTGCATATTCATATTTCTACTTAACCTGTTGTCTGTATGATAAGACAGGATGCAAGCCAGGAGCTAAAGATAAAACAGTGGCAGATAAAAAACACATCTTACTAATGAAGAAAAACAGGCTTGATGTGTTTAAGACATATGACAACATTTATAGGATGCACTGAGGAGAAGCCCAAGCCAATTAAGTGATTTTTTGGCTGGAGCCCTGTTTCTGAAGGATCATGTAACACTGAAGACTTGAGTAATGCCAGCTTTGCCATCACAGGAAAAAATAACATTTTAAAATATATTCAAATAGAAAACTGTTTTAATTGTAATAATATTTCACAATATTACACAGTGTTTTTGACCAAATAAATCCAGCCTTGGTAGGCATAACAGACTTTTCATTATTCAAAAAGTACTGACCCCAAACCCACACACACAGTTGCAAAGAGAAGGAAACATCACTCTAGGCTTTACAATTTTTCCATATTTTCTCCAATGCAAGATGGAAGCTCCAGACACTGTGACATTTCATTTAATCAAGCATTCCTCTTCTGTTCTGCCTGTTTTGCATAATAACTTTCACCATTCAAATTCCGATAGGGTCAGGTAGCAGCTCAGCAGCTGTGATCGCATTTATGCAATTAACGTTCCGGCAAATGCTCTGGCATAAACCTCAGCAAATGCCACCTTATCTCCTGCTTTTAAGGTCATGGAAATGAAATATGGTGCCAATTATATGTCAGCCCAGAAAAGTACCGTGTGCCAAGAAGGAAGAAATTCACCAGTGAAGATTTTAATCAGCAAGCTCATATGTTTCCCGATCAATAAGAGAGAGTAATTTTCAATGCAGTAAGAGCAGCTTTTGTGGATCAGGTTTGGGAATGGAGTCATGAATGCTCCAGGAATATCCCTTTTACTGTAGGGTAGGGGTGGGCTATATGACCAAAATCTTTCTCTATTTTACGGTATAGATATTTTATGTTTTTTAAATGTAAAATGTATTATTACATTTATTATTAAAATAAATTTTTGTTATCACAGTTAAGAAAAAGAAGCCAATTACAAGCACAACAGAACAAATAAATATGAAATAATAAATAAAGTATAAAGTGTATAAATAAAACACTGCATAATCTTCAGTGTAACAACGCATCAAAGAGGCTCGCCGACACATCGCCGACACCTCGCAGACGCCAAACAAATATCTAGCATGCTAAATATCTGGACCAGTCGACGAACTTAACATCATGTGGTGTCAGGGGTCATGACAAGCTACAGCCAATGAGAGAGCAAGGCATGGGTTGAGCTCAGCGGAAGAAAAACAGCAGCAACACGACACAAGAAATGGAGTTAATTTTTTCATTGTGTAAACAGCTTGCAGCACTAATTTCTTCCCGATGTTAATTTTCAAATAAACCACTCCTGTTTCACTTGTTGTTTTGCGTCATTCCCGTTCAAATTCTTATGTGTGTTTTTGTGATGTGTTTTTTTGACAGCCGATGCCAATATCTTGGAAAGCAGGGGGGCCGATAGCCGATATGATTTTTTATTATTAATATTATTATTAATATTTAATAAATTTGAAATTATTTGACAATGGATTAAAAAATAAATGTGTAAAATAAACATACATATAATTTAGATGACAAAGCATTTTTCACAAATAAATGAATATTTAATAAAAATATAATCAAAAAGGAGGTAAACACTAACCAACAGGGCACTCAGTATTCTGGGTAGTTTGTGTTCATTGGGAATCATATTTTTCAAATAAAGAAAAGGTAACACCAGGGCTCGCAAAATTTCAAAATCCCTGGTAGCCCTTCGGGCAGGCATTCTTCAGGTTTTGGTAGCCCAATATGAATTTAACTAGCCCGAATAAAAAAAAAACATTGGCTGAACTTTACTGTGGACAATTCAGCATGATCAGCAAAAACTAGTAGCATATCGGGATGTAACGATTCAATAAACTTACGATGCGATAAAATTCACAATAATGATATAGATTATTCAATTTTATTTTAATTTATTTATATATTTATTTTTTTACAAAATGAGATTCAAGACAAATTATAAGAGAAAAGGTGTCCTTTTATTATTTCTCAGACAAAATGTTGCATATTTCTTTGTGAAATTGACGTTAAATAATAAAACTTACTTGAAATTTTTAAACAAATCCCAAATCAAATAAAAAATTATACAACTAAAATAAATCTCTTCATATAAACAAAGGCTTTGAATATAACGTTTAATATATTCAGATATATTCGCATACCGCGGAATACATGATATAGCCAAATCTCTAATGATAGACACTTTATTCTGCGGTAACAATATATACTGTCATACCGCCCAGTCCTACTGTAGGGCCTGTTAATCTATCTGCCAGCTGCCAAGAGACAGCACAGCAAACCTGTCTTCAGATGTCCTGATAAGGGCCTCAGAATTTCACTGTCTGAAATGTTGAGTGATATTGAGCTTCACTCTCTTTATCTAACCTCTCTGCTCTTTTTTTATTTAGAAATGTTAACACAAATGATTTCAGAAAATGAATGGTAGCTTAAATTTAATCTACAATCTTCAGTGGTTCCTGTAGTGGTGTATGTGTTTATTAGTGATATCTTAAACACTTGTTCTGGTAAAGGAGATGGCCACAGGGGTTGTTCAGTGCTTGACCCAGAAATCCCCCATCAGAGGTCTGCCGTAACACCACATGCTCCATCTGCCACTGCCTCTGATTAACATGGCAGACCTTATTAGAATGTCAGGATGTCAGAATGTACAACAAACAGCTATAGGTAGCCTGAGAGACCACATGAAATCAAATGTCTCTTAGCCTTTAGGCTAATATCTATTTGAGGGTTTTTTACCTATTTCTGTTTTACCTATTTATGTCACTTTCAGACATGCTGAATGGTACCACATTTTCCTAGTAAAATATCTGATCTAGGATATATCCAGTAAAGGAATTTTTACAAAAGGGATTCCAGTTTGAAACAGATTTTTGTGTCATGTTGGTATGTTCTCTATCTTGATGTAAACGTGCAATAAAAAAAATCTGATCCACATGCTAGTGTACTTCCAAATAAACTACATCACTTCCTTTCTCAATCAAAAGCACATGTAATCTGTCTGTCTGCTGCTGTCTTTGACTGGTATTGCCGGCCCGAGACTCGAACCCACAACCTTAGGGTTAGGAGTCAAACTCTCTAACCACTAGGCCACGACTTCCCACTTGTGAGATTTATCTGACATTCATCTGACTGTCAATAGGCCTTTGTTTTTCTCCTGTGTCTCTCTCTGTCTTTTACCAGCACTGCAAATCACAACAAAAATCACACAAACGTTACCACAGGCAAATGACTATGTCCACACAATGCAGGCCATGAGTGTCCAGACCTGAAAACACTGCATCAATGTGTATCAACATACTACCCTAACAGAAAAGCACAAGTCAACATCAATTAATCCACTTGTAGCCAACAGAATCAAAATATGAGCAAAAGCATGGTCTATTAATCTCGTAACATGACATAAGAGGCACTGAGAACATTCACTTCAGCAACCTCAAATATGTTGTGATGAGTGCATGCGTATGAATATGTGTGTTACATAATCAGCATGCAGTAGGGATGGGTATCATTAAGGTTTTAACGAAAATCATACTCTTACCGATACCGCTTATCGATCACGCAATTGCTTTCTGATCGAACTGCGTGAGAACATGAACAAAGAAACAAACTGACAAATACAGCAAAACACAATATACACAAGATACAAACTAAATAAACAGTGCTTTATTTTTTCTACAATTTTTTCTACTTTTTCTACAGTGTCTACTAACATTATTGATCAGGTAAGTAATATAGCCTACAAAAGAAATCTAATAAAGTAATCAAATGTAAATGAACACTGCATAGTTTTCACTGTATGACTTGGTAGATCAATGCTTATTAAAGCAAACATTATTAAGATTGAGGGCTGTGAGTGATTTACTCTTTGCATTGTTGTTTCATGGCTGTCACTTTAAGACAAAATATACTGACACACATCAGATTTTCTCCCAACTGTTCACGTCCACCTAAGACATAAACTGTTTGATCGCTTGGACGTGCACCCAAAACCCAAAGTATATTTTGCTTGTCTAGTTGTGGTCAGTACTGGAGCGCTCACACATATTTTGTGTTTTTAATGTTTTAATGTGTTTGATGTTTTTAATAGTTTTTAATAGTTTTACCTCATATCTTCTTTTTTTTAATAATCCTTAGAAGCCAAAATCAAAATAACAAATTTAATTAGCTTAATATCACAGCCACAGGCCTTAAGTGTAAGCAGTTGTCTGAATGTTTAGTTCTCTTCTCTATCATAATTAAACAGGGCTTTCATGTTGCGTGTGCTCTAGCTCCTCCACATAAGTGTGATCTCACTTCTGAACTGTGAATACCAAAAATGCATCACAGACAAATGTCTGAATATTATTGCATATAAAAACAGCTGGCAACTCTGGTGAGATAGAATTTGCAAGATAATGTCTATATAGCTATAACAAATGTAGGCTATGTGTGTTTTCCTAATCTCTCCAGTACCGAAAGCAGAACCGTTAACGTCAGAGCTTATCGATACTCCGGTCTTTCATAATTTAGCCTCAGGACCCATTTAACACCGGGTTTTGTTATCCATCCCTAGCATGCAGTGAATCCAGCAGTATTTTTTCTTTTCAACTGTGAGACAGGCAGTCACTGAATGTACAGTAGAGACAGCAGGACAAACACTAAATTGCTTTCATGTAGTTGCTGAGAAGATATAGGCACAAATAACAGCCAATGAGCCATCTCAGTCTGTCACTGTGCACTACTTCTAAAATAAGACACAAAGACACTATTTACACACTCGCTGCTGCTGTGACACTCTAGTGACTTATTAGACAATTCACTCATTCCACATCTGTTGACTGGCTTTCATTACTGACTCCTCATTAAAGAGTTTTACATAAAGAAATAAATGGCACTGTTGAAAAATGTGTTTAACATGATATTCACTCACATGAGATGCCATCAATTACAAATCCAAAAATTTCAGTGGTTTTATCTGACATGGATGCATTATCTATCTGACATTTATCTGACATTATCGGTCAGTGTCTATCCATTACCAAAAATGATGCTATAGTAGCAATATGTAAGATTTGTTTGGCTGAAGGTTTGTTGCCAAAGAACTTTACAACAACTATGGTTTATCTCCTGAGAACATGACACCATAGATGGTTTTGGTAAAAATAATCATTTCATTGCATAACTGGTAAATGATGACAGGATTTCCATTTTTTTGGTGAACTATCCCTTAAAGTTAACATACATTTTTGTGTTATTTTAAGTGATTTTAAGTCTCTAAAGGTAGCAGGAGCTCTGTTCTGGAGCTTAGAGGAAGACACTGGGGCCAGACAGCTGTCCCTTTGTTTCCCTGTCAACAGGCCCACTTGTTGCTCCCAGGGATTGGACTGATAAAAGGGAGATTGTGGTCACCTTGCCTCATGATATCAATTTGCGGCCTTTGTGAGAACCATTGAAGTGTTACGGATGGCTCTAATGTGAACGGGGGTGTCCGGAACGTCTAGGATTTGAACTGAATGGCTTTTAAAAGTAGTAGACTAACTGTTTTGTGAGTTAGTCTACTTTTCTGTCACCCACCTGTACTTCCACACTTGTGTTTGTGTTGATTTTTAAATTCCCTTCACCTCCTCCACTGCATGTAGCCATTTATTTTATGTAAAGTAAGATTTGCAAAGAAGAACTAGTACACATTTTTTAATACATCAAACACTGCTCCGATCTTCCACACAATGTTAATGTCTTGGGTGGAGAGCTTGATCTCCTGAGAGCCTCCGGCTATGGACCATCTCTTTACAAACTATGATGGATAATTATATCATCAACTATTGTCAAAGAGCCCTTGGAGGATCATCTATGAAATACTCAAACAATTAACAGCTCATTTCATCGATAGCTGGATTTTTAAAGCAATTAAGCTTCAAAAATTATTTTGCAAATTAATCAAAATCCCATTTATAACATTGGATTTAAGGGAAGAGTGGTATTTCGGCACCAAAGGGAGAGGGAGAGAGAGAGCTTTGGCTTTAAAATCAAAGCCAGCTAGAATATGCAAACGACAGTTTTATTATCAGCAGTGCTGTGGTGCTGATAGGGTTTCGCTGAGTGTACAGTCGCAGCCGAACAAACTTCCTGAGGGAACACAGTCCCCTCCACCAAACAATGGCCAGTTTCTCTAGTCTCAGACTGGAAGCAGTTTATTGCATGAATATTTCAAAAAGCCCATTTCTATTCTTGGCAAGCCGCAACTTCATTCACACTCATTCTAACACTATAGAGTATATACTTCAAGTTATCTATGGCACAAACTAGCACGAAACAAACTTCTGAGATAATAGTAGGAGCATTCTAGGTTTGTTGTATCACATTTCTTGTAGTGTACACAATAAAATTATTTTTGCTGCTTGTTCAATTTAAAATGAGCTAAAGCAACACAATTGCTAGACATTTTGTACTAACTTAATTTAATTGTGGTGAATACACTTAAATATATGTAAAATTGAAGCCATTTATGTTTAGAATCATTTTTGTTGCATTAACTGAAACTAGTGGAAGTTTAGTTCCCAGCATGCTTTGCAATTGGTGGAATCATGGGAGTAAATGTTGAAATCAAGTGTTATTTTATGTTTGTGAGTGGAAGGAAAGCCCTGTAAATGTTTAGTGTTCAGTTATGTTTGACATTTTAAAAAGTGTCTGTTTATGCTGAAGCTTTTATGGTTACCATTGTGTTGAAAATGCTTATGGTGCTTATGGTTGGGTTGTGGGTTGCTATATGTATTAAGACTGTAATATGTGTTGCTTCTCTCAATGAGCAATAGCTGTGCTAATGCCAGTGCACTGATAAGTAACTTCCTACCACCTGCTGTGCTGTTGCTGCAGAAATTATCTTAAATTTACAACATAAACGAATAAACACTAACAGGTCAGGTTTCCATTTACTCAAAAACACATTTTGAATATATTGGAATCTACTCAACATAACTGAGGTGATTTAACTCAGAAGCAATGATTAAGTTCAGCTAAAAATGTACATCTAAAATTATGATAAATTGTGTTTAGTCACTTGCCTTAAAAAAATCTAACTAATCAAAAATCACTCTAGACTAGTCACCTGTGGTGGCACATTCACAGACCACGAACAGTCTGCTCAATGACTATATGCTTATGTCACAAAACTAGACAGCATCTCCTCATCAGGAAAGCTGTAATCCAATTGGCTGGTGCATGGAAGCACAATTGGGTTTACGAGGTATTCTAACTGTCTATGGTGCTTTATATGAAGGCCAGACTTTGCGCTGTCAGTCACATCTGGCTATAGGAGACTAACTCTGGTGTTATGAATAACAGGGCTTTACAAAAACGACACAAGCCAGGCCATGCATTCAATCCTTTAACAATCCTGTTTTACTCCCATTGGCTGAGGAAAAGGCTGTGTCTGTACCTCTCTCTCTCTCTCTCTCTTTCTTGTGCTGCGGTTGCTGTCAAACCCATCATCCCCAACCTCCTCCTGCCGAAAATGAGGTCAAATGGAAAAAAACTAAAAGTAAAGCTATAAATAATACACAGCTACCGCAGTGAGTGCATTCTGAGAACAAGATATTTTCAGGGCACCATCTCTGCACAGAAATAAAATTCTTCAGGCAGATGAAAACATCTGTTCTGTTCCCAAAGCATTTTAGATTTTCTATGCATCTGCTTTTGCATAAAAAAAGTTACTAAGTAACATAAGTTACTAATTATAATGCTTACATTTACATTATCAAAAAGAACATTATAAAAAACACTCCCATTATAATCAGTTAAGCTATCTACATTGTATGATAAATAAATCTCTTAAACTTAAATCGCACATACATCTGCGCTTTGTTGTTTATGATGAGAGAATTCACAAGAGAGCAGAAATTAGTCAATGAGCACGCACAATGAACAACAAAACTCCGGTAGTTCAGCGATGACATATCTGAATGCCTCTGATTGGCCAGTGCATTCATAAACTCAATGGAATGATGTGTGATTGGTTATAAAGTGCAAAACTGTAAAAATGTGGAAAACGAAATATGATGGAACAAATAAGCTCTAATATTAACTAGATAGTATTACTAGCCTGATTAAAAAATAATAATAATAATAATAATCGTCTTGTCATCATCAAAGGCATCAGCCACAGGCGATAGATCTCTGACTATCGTCGATACACGATGCTATTGTCTATCGGCACAACCCAATCAAAATTCAGCTTCTTGACTTTCTTAATTCTCATTCCTGAACTTAACATCCCAGATTCATCAGTGCACAATTAGATTGTCTTGTTTACAAAAATATGCTCTGAAAACAACCTTTCCACTGACTTCACCTGAAATTCATAACAGTATGTATAGCTATTAAGAGTGTTTCAGCAAACTTGCTTTCAGGTCTGGCTCGATTATAGCATAAAATGGGCACTTTCCACAATTCAATTAATTTATGACGGATAAAGTTATTTTTTTTTTCTTTGAACATCATATTTCACTGAAAAATGTGTCACTTTAGAGAAATGGATTGTGAATGCGGTTTCATATTGACCAATACCTTTGCACTGATGCAAAGGAAATGATGTACACTTAAGGCAAAATCTCCATGTTTAAAAACACATTAAACAAAATAATCAAGTGATACAAATCATTCAATACAAAATATAGAGCAGGACTTGGTTTTATCCATGGACAATTGTTTGAATGGCAAAATAAGGCTTTACATACCAGAATGGAGCCAGATTGTATGTGACTTTGCTAAAATAAATGCCTTAAAAGGTATTTGACTATTGGGTAACATTACCCAGTAGCTAGGTGACAGCAGAGGATAAAGAAAGTCTTTCAGTGATGGATAAAATATTGATGAAAGATTACAAACACAAACATTGTTTTCTTAGGAATAGCATGCACTGATGAATCGTACACAATAGGGCCAGGAACGTGTAATAAAAGTGTAAATAAGTCCATTCTGATTTCATGATGACTTTAAATACTGTACTATCAAAACCAGAAAAGAAAACACTTTATTCCACTCATTAAAACCAAAATAAGACAGGAGATAATCACAACACACTATTTTCTATACAGAAATAAGCCCTTTAATTTGAAAGTCTCATTGATTTCAGCTTGTTTTTCCTCTGTGTCTCTCTCTCTCTCTCTCTGTCAAAGCAGCTCAGCTCTAACATGAAAGGCTCAGAATGAGGACAGAACAGCCTGCCAAATAACATTTTTCTGAAGCTGGAGGCAAGCAGCCAAAAAGAAATCTGTAAAGAAAGAGGAAGGGCAAGCGTGCATTACATTTATTATAAGACTGGCACTCTGCTCTCTCTCTCTCTCATTCTCTCTCTGTCTGAACAGAGGCTGGCAGTATTAATACATGTCTTTAGATTGGAGACTTCACTGCAGTCTGATCAAATGAACAGGGGGAGGACTTGACCTTCATCGGGTCAGTCGGCCCACAGATCTAGCAGCTTCAGCTGGTATGATGTAATATCTGGCAGAAAGACAAAATAAACGACCCCTAACCCAGAAAGCAGTGTTTTTTACAGACTTAAACACAGCTGCAGTGCTCACTGGTCTTTAGCTTTTTACATTACCTTAGCTTTATTCAGATCTCAGTGAATCTATGCCACAAGCAAGAGCAAGCCTTTAACCCTCTGGGGCCTGAGGGTGTTTTGGGGGCCTAGAGAAGTTTTGACATGTTATTTTTGTTATTTTCAGTTGCTTATAAACACATAAATGGCTAAAGTCTAATAACACTGTAATCAGCACAAACTGGGCTACAATAATATGTGAGCAGCATGTGTGTACATGATTGTGTTTTTGAGAAAGCAACGTTTATGCGTGGTTAGTGAAAAACTACAATTTTGAAGTCACTGAAATAAGGTCATTAAACACCTAGAGAACATTTGTTCACAAGACTTTTGAGAACAGATTTTGAAGCCTAGAGTTTTTGCTTCAAAATGATGTGAAAATAATCTTGATTACTCGCTCACAGAAAACATTATATTGATAAAAATTTTTAAGACACTTTTTGTTTCGGAAAGGTATATGCGAGAAGGTGTCAACTATTATGCATAATGTTGTGATTCACACCTGAGAAGACAAAGGCCCACATAATGAGCTGCATAATGAGCCTTTCAGCCAGGTGTGTGACTGAGAGAGTAGAGTTACAAGAAAGACTCATTTATATTTTTATTTACATACATTTTTTAAACTACATTATTAACATTATTGTGACGGTCACTGATACTAGTACTAATTTATAGAAAAAAAGAACACAATTACCACATAGCACACATATCATCAGTGGTATTTACAGCTTACTTGAAACATTTACACCTCAGAGGATCCCGTGTATAACACATTCAAAATACTTACAACAGAGCAGATATTTATGAACAGAAGCTTAGTTACCTTCATAAACACAATCATGCTTTTCGATGTAGGCCTATACAATATATATAGTTATAAACATATGTGGCTATATTCATGAACAGAGAATAGCCCATATCAGTAAAGTTTTGTCTAACCATTTCTTACTGACATTAGGCTAGCAACAATATCTTTTTTATATCGTATTGCTGTTTATGTTATATAACATAAAAAAAAGAAAAAAATACATCCTGGTATTGTGAGACATTTAGATGCTGTGAAAGAAACTTTATAATGTTTCACTTGATTATACATTTAGTCAGGTATTATAGTCTGGAAAAAAAAAGTCTAACTAGTAAAACGTGTACAGGTTATGTGAAAACTAATACAAGTAGGATAATAAAAAAAAGATTTACTCATGTTTAGGATCTCTGCTTGATCAAGCCGCTGCATCAATAATCCAAAGCTTCTTGAGGTGAATTCTTTCTTATTTGTCACAGTAAGTCTTTTCTGCTGTGAATTCAGTCTCATTCCTCTCAGCGCGAAGTGCAAAGTAAAATGTAAAAAACTTGCTGCTTTGTTTGTTGTTATGGGGTGTTTACCCGCCGTGAGCTTCACGTGGAACATTTTAATGTCAATAACGCGTTCAGCGCGTGGGTGTGGTCTAATTAGATATAATGAAGGGAGACGTAAAAGACTGGACATCGCGTTGGTTTCATATGGATTACGTTATCACAGAATATTTGTTTTCGATAATACTTGCTTAGTTTAAAAGTAGACAAGCTTTCTATAGATATCTCTCTCATGTCTCTGTGTTGAGTATTTCCTGAGTTACAGTTCATTTTAATGACGCGTTTCTAAATGAAGATCACCGCAGACCAAGGCTGCAGACAGCGCACCCTGTTTGTTTTCTTTATTTTATAAATGCACTAAGTTTTGTTGTTATTATGTGTGTATACAAATAAAATTAGACCCTTTACAGATTCGATTGATGTATTGCTCCACGACTTTTGGGGAGTCGTGGCCTAATGGTTAGAGAGTCGGACTCCCAATCGAAGGGTTGTGAGTTCGAGTCTCGGGCCGGCAGGAATTGTGGGTGGGGGGAGTGCATGTACAGTTCTCTCTCCACCTTCAATACCACGACTTAGGTGCCCTTGAGCAAGGCATCGAACCCCCAACTGCTCCCCGGGCGCCGCAGCATAAAATGGCTGCCCACTGCTCCGGGTGTGTGTTCACAGTGTGTGTGTGTGTGTTCACTGCTCTGTGTGTGTGCACTTCGGATGGGTTAAATGCAGAGCACTAATTCTGAGTATGGGTCACCATACTTGGCTGAATGTCACGTCACTTTAGTCACTTTTATCTGTACAATCAAAACTGAAAGTGTAATTTAAGTTCTTTTTGGTGTTATCAGGAGAAGATGACTCAAAACGCATATTAGTGTTAGTCAGCCCCAGAGGGTTAAAGTCAACATGAATTCAAAATTGACCATATTTACTTTCTTTTTTACTTTCTTAATTGATGTTTCTGAACTTACTGAGCATGTTAGAAAGAAAAAAATGTAAAAATTCATCAAAATGTAATTACTTTCTCCGCCACCTCTGAAACAACTTTTCTTTTCTGATGTCACTTAGGCCACACATGCTATTGGATGCTTCTTTGGTATCCCAGTTTCACACAGAAATGTGTCACATTACAGAAACAAAACTGGCTGACATTGATAATTCACATATATTTCCTAAAATCCAGTGCTTGTTACTCAGACTCTTTAAACTGACTCACCTTGTTGCAAAGAGCACTGAACCTGCAGTATCCTGACTCATAGATGCACCAAATTCACACCATCGCCTCTCTTATTTCCTGATCCCAGCGTGGTGGCAGAGCACAGCGCTAATTTGTTGCATTTGCAGGAGAAATCTGCATCTCTGAAGACTGTTATCACCAGACATGTGTCTGGATGACAAAGTCCTGCTTCATTAGATGAAAGAACAAGAAAGCAAGGATGTAATATCGCTGGTTACATCACTGGCTTCCACTTGTATAATAGGGTGCCACAACAGTGCAGAGTGGCCTTGATCTAATGCTGACCCAAACACCTGCGTACCACTGAACTTACTTAAGAACATGCTTATCACCTGACCGCCTGCCCGCATAGAAATAGCAAAGCCAGCGAACTTAGGTAACACTGCAACCTCAGCTGATAAGCTTCTAATGTGCTATTCTTTATCTTAACAAACATGAAAAACAAATGAATGACTCAATAAGTTAAATATCACTACAAGGCCTAACTAAACCACTTGTGCATTATGGAATGATAATAAATAACAAATTCACCTATAAATGACATTTCTGACATTACGTATTCATCTTTATGTTGCTCCAAACCTGTTTTATTTTATATGGAGCACAAAAAGACAAATTTAGCAAATTGATCATGTTGCTCTTTTCCATACAATAAAAATTTTGTTATTAAATGTTATTGGTTTTGTATGTCTCCTAAACGATTGAAGTGCACTACATTGAATATGCACATATTCAAATAGCATGAATGATATTAATTAGTAATAATATGATATTTATAGTATACAGTGGCAGATAAGATTATCAGCAAATAGTAAATTATTATAACTTAAATCTGGTCTGTTCCTCACACAATATAGTATAGCTTGGAATACAGGTAATATGCAAAAATTTGGGGCCTGAGGGTGTTTTGGGGGCCTAGAGAAGTTTTGACATGTTATTTTTGTTATTTTCAGTTGCTTATAAACACATAAATGGCTAAAGTCTAATAACACTGTAATCAGCACAAACTGGGCTACAATAATATGTGAGCAGCATGTGTGTACATGATTGTGTTTTTGAGAAAGCGACATTTATGCGTGGTTAGTGAAAGGTCATTAAACACCTAGAGAACATTTGTTCACAAGACTTTTGAGAACAGATTTTGAAGCCTAGAGTTTTTGCTTCAAAATGATGTGTAGAAACAATTTTCACCTAAAAATTGCTAGTAAATTTCACAATTATTTACAAAGAATCAGCAATAATAATGACTTGCAAAACATATTTCAATGGTTATTAACAACTTCATTATAAAAATCATTTTTAAGAGTGTACTTTATGATTCTTTTATGATTGATTTGTCATTATATTTGGAGATTGACAGTCCCTGTTCACCATTAATTACCTTTCTGTTGGAACAAAAGTAAGAAACTTGAAAGTCAGTTTGCAACATGAGGGTGAGTAAATGTTTTTTTTTTCAGAATTTTCTTTTTTTAATGTATACTATCCCTTTAAACAGTTGCGTAGGACACGTGAGGCAGCACATGCAAGCGTTTCTGGTTTTTCGAAAGGTTTTCGAGCAGGTGTGCGAGCATATTTATTTCTGCGGCTCCTCTGTCACCGGCTACGTCTTTCACAGCTGATAATCCTCTCTTCTTATTTCCCTCTGCACCGAGAGCGTGTTGCACAGATTTGAAGCGTGTGACATTAATAAGAAAGTCTCTTTTTCATCAAAGGACTCCAGCAGAGATGAGCTTGTGGGGCTTAGCAGAGGCGTATGTATGGCACATGTGCCCAAGAGACAGAATAAGCAGCAGGGACAGGCAGAGAATGCTTGAGCCCTAATATGTACGTATGTCAGTCAGTGGCCTTCTATAGGGCAGGTGTGTGTAATCATAGTTTGAAGACTTCAACACACTCAGTCTTGAGTAGGGTTGTGTGATATCGCGATTTTTGATAATGGATGATTAAAATGTCTCCACAATATGCTTTTGAAGAAATATTGTAGTATCATGCTACAGAGCCCATTCTGTCAGTCGCAGTTCTGGTACCTCATTCTCAATATACTGTACAATGCGGCATTGGCTACATTCACATCAAATGTTACTCAGCGGTAGAGTTACACTCATGGGACACTGCACTTATTCGCAATCGCAAAAGCATGGGTTTTAAAGCCTTGCTGGTTAAACACACTCTCATGTTGTCCCAAACCTGTATTAATTTATTTTGTGTGATGAACACAAAAAGAATGTGTGTAACCAACAGTTGTTGATCCCCATTGACTTTGATAGTAGAAAAAAAAAAAATGAAAGTCACTGGGGCACTGCGGCAAATGTTTGGTTAACCACATTCTTCAAAAAAGTATAGCTGAATTATTAAATATGCATTTTGAATAAACTGTTGAGTAAACGTTCATTGCAAATGCATGACTATTAAAATATTGCAGGTCTACAAATGCATGGCATCTCTGTACGTTAAATATTGACAAGAGAATGAATAGGCTTCCTGTGTCCTTATCTAGTCAGCTATAATCTGTCTGAACTGCCTTACAGTTTGCATATGTTGTATATTGTTTAATATTGCATCTTGTACTACACTGTATGGTGTGAAATAATTTTATACTGGATATTGTACTATCATAAAAATAGTATTGTATATTGTATTTGTGCACATGCACTAATAGATTTATTCTTCAGAAAATAATCCAGCATCTGTATCCAGGACATAATAACTACATCTTATGTAATTTTTTTTTCTGTTTTCATTTATCAAGAGGTTGTGAAACCTCTTTACACTATTCAGTTTGTATAAGTACTATGTTTGTGCCTTTTTTATTATTCACTTTTTGTCTGTACTAAATCCAAAACTCTCACAATGGGCCCCTTTATATAAAGTTGGATATATAAGCATATCCAATTTTATATTTATATACTTTATCTTTAAGACTGTCAAATAAAATTAGTTTTACTTCTAAAAACCCTTTTTGTGATCCCTGCTGCATTCAGTCACCCTCCAGCTAACTAGAACACAAAAACGTGTCCTTTGTGAAAAGCCCCTAAACTACCGCTGGATGAACTGTCCAAAAGACTTTAAGCAAGTCTGGTTTGTGTAAACGGAAGTCTCTCTATAAATAAACCCTAATGGGAGAAGCTGTTTTAGAGACCCACCACAAAACAGCACCCCCACACTGTGAAGATGCAGGCCTGACCCCATATGAATCCTCTCATTAATATCCTTCCTGCAGTCACTACTTGCAGGTCTGATAAAAAGACGAGAGTGTTATGCAACGTGCCCTCAGAATGACACATTATATGACACACATGCACACACATGAGAGCAGAGATAACACACAGGTAAGCCACAGAGGTCTCACTTCCTGCCACACAGCTGCTGCTGATGCGGGGGTGCTTCCTCTGGCATCACAAGATAGATGACAGAGAGAGAAACAGTAGTATTATGACAGGAAGCAGCCCTTGGGGCAATAGACAGGGTTTTTTGTGTTGTTCTTTTTAAATGGGAGTCTCAGTGAAGGGTCATTGTATTTATTTATTTTTCTTCCTGTTGGCCCAGACAGGCCAGCAGTTTAGATTTTACCCTGCTGACACTTTAAATGGATGCTACACAAATGTTTTATTTTTAAAATAAAAACAGCCAACACCACATTATCATTCTTAAAACTCACGTGTACACTATCGTTAAAAAGTTTAAATGCTGTTAAATAAATGCTGTTTTTTTTAACTATTTTGAACTTTAATTTTAATCCTTTTACAGTATTTCTGATCAAATAAATGTGAGCATACATTTAAACATTTAAAAAATATTACCAAGTCCACTTTTGAATAGTACTGTACATATCACAGAACCTATATGTGAAAGGAATGGCATAAACCTAAACAAATTATTGATTTTAACCACACACAAAAAAGTTGCCCGATTCACACTTCACAGTAAACGTTTAGATGTTCATACAGCAACAGAGTATGGATGTCAGTTCTATTTAGAGTGCTAAATACAGTTACGTTCATACATATTTGAAATTTTCAGGAGTCACAAAATTTTTGAGGGGAATTTCCACATCACCGACATGCGTATGACATACAAATGCAAGCGCAAGCTACATGGTTTATACTGTATATTGCTGTTAGCACTTATTTTCCTTGAGTGTGGGAACCCAGTATATTACTGATAGCACTGCATACAATTATGACAGCAGTGTGAAGAGAAGAAATAAAAAGGACAATCAAATCTATTCTTGTTTTACAGTATATAGATTGACAGCCTCATTTTCCCATGACTCTATGGAGATCTGTAGGCTGAGGAGTATACTAAAAAACCCGAATCACAAGCGAGCACCGACGCAAATCAAAGCCAAATGTGCAGAGGAGGGTTTAGGTGAAGTCATGTCCCACACCCACCCATCAGCCAGGCTTCATTACTCACAGAGACAGTCCTTTCAGAGCAGGCAGGATAGAGCCACCCCAGGCCATCCCTGTATGCTGCTGTCTATGATTGCTGCTATTAAGCAGCCAGCTGCGCTGCTGGCAGTGAAAGATGTGTACTGCTCTGTCTCAATGTACCACGAGTCTGTTCTGTACCTCTTCACTCACACTTTCTCTGCACAAAATACACGTGGATGACACTTTCCCCTCTGCATTGCCAACATACAATCTGACAAGGCTGGCAAACTCAGCGTCCCGAAATCGTCATATGACACAGACAGACAGACATGCGATACTATAGCAGGAGAGAGAGTATTTTCCCCTCAGGCTTATTTTTATAGCAAGTCAGAAAGCAATTAGAAGCAAAGGTCACAAGAAGCGAAGCATCTTTAACCAGCAGCACCACATAAACACAGACAGAACCTAGATAAACAGAAAACGCTGTGGTTCCAGACAGCGAGATTAATAATTATGTAATAATAATAACAATTATATTTCTGTCTTACAGTTGATGATGATTATAATCTTCTATTATTGTACATTTATTATTATTATTATCTCTGAAACAGAAACACTGTATAATAAAATGAACATAAGTAAATTCATTATTTTACAAAATTCATGATAAGACCCCATTGAAACATGTTTGCATTTTAGTTGATACTGGATTTTAATTGATGTGAAATAGTTTTAAGTAAATGCACACTTAAACAATTTATAATCAATCACTGCTGAGAACTTGTGTTCATTCATATGGTCTTATTCAAACCAGAAAGTGTATTTCACTAAAACTAGCACAACATAAATGTTCTCTGTTTCTTGTGGCAAACATTTTTATAGAGGAAAAATCAGTAAGGACTATAGTGAGCACATGGTAAACATTCTCTAGGTGTTAGCTGATCTGTTGCAATGCCACATGAGAAACACTAAACCAATTACAATGTGTTATCAGCTCAACAGCTGTTCGGCAAGATCACAAAAAGACTAAAAATACAACATGTGTTATACAACATCCATTCCACCGTCTGATAGGGTTGTGCCGATATCTATCGACGATGGTCGGAGATATTGACGATAGCAGATGTCTTTGGGTCTTTTTGGTTTGTGTGTATTTATTTATTATTATTATTATTATTATTATTATTATTATTATTATTATTATTATTATTATTATTATTAGGCGGCCTATTATAATTTGGCTATTATCAAATTGCCCTGCTACTTCACTTCAGCACCGCATTTCACACTTGCGAGCAAATGAGGATTAGAGCCTGTAGTTGGTGAAGGAGTCTCCAACCACAAACAGATGTACATCGTCTGCTGATAAAAGGTATTTCGTTGTATTTTAAAAAGTAATCTGAACGGCCTATATATGTGCAATATTTAACCGAGCCCTCACTAACTGAGTTTAATGCCACAGTCATTAGACCATGTTAGAATGCATTTCATTCTTGTTTCTGTGGCGGTGCGTCGGGGTGGTCATGCGGCGCGCGGTCCGGAGTGCTGTATGACTGATGTATCCGTTCAATTGAACTTTACTGCAAATATAAGAACTTCCCTGTTTTTAATACGTTTATATTTTACATGTGCGTTTTTGTCCAATATTTAGTGTTAAACTGTTGGTCTTTAAAATAAATCTACTTTTGAGTTTCACTGTTGACTGCAGACTGATAACTTTGCTCTGATGCGGCAAACTCGTCACAAGATGTGCTATCCTAATAGTGATAAATGACTGTTGTATCCGAATATATATGAAATAGCTTTTTTAAATATTTTTTATATTTAACGTTAGTTTATCAGTAGCATGTTTGAAAGTATATTATTTCGATTATTGGTGCTTTCATAGGCTCTCTCTCGCACCACATAATTATGAAATAGCCTATGATGAATCAACGATCTCACGGGCTGGCGATATGATGATTTGAAAAATGACCACACTACTGTCTGAACTACCAAACCTTTGCTCTTTAATCAGCGTTTACAGTTAAGATTATAAGGAGAACTCGCTTTACTGTCCAACAGCAGAAAACAGAACGGGAAGAAAAGGTTTTTGTGTGTAAAGCCTCTAACACACTCTTTTCACATCATAATAATCAAGCCAAAACATTGTAGCCAAACCATTTATTAAAGTCACTCATGTGGGCTGATGAAATAATGGGTTTGAAGATTATAATCCACAGCATTGTTCCTTCTACGAAATGACTTCATCCCTCATTCACAATAAACGCAGACAGCTTTCACTAAACAAGACAGTGGGGCAGGGGTCTATGCATTTATCAGCAGTAAAGATCACCCTTGAGGCTACGTGGCAAGCAGGGCTAAACACAATTAAGCCAACAGAGAGTTGGCCACATCAGTGTGGATGCGTAAAATATAGCGCTGGCGTAAGGAGATTTACAGCATGTCATAAATGCATGACGGCCTTGTGAAGCATGTGCAGGAGGAGCTGTGTCTATGGAAGAACGAGCATCCACAGTCATCTCTAACAATCAGACAGGAAGACAGACAGTTGTAAACAAGTTGCACCACATCTGTAACAATGTGAACTCATCTCAAACAGACAACCAACAGGCACACAAATAAATGGTCTTTTGAATGGTAGTGGATATACCAAAAGTTAGAAATATCACAAACCATTACGATTCAACATTTTTAAATAATTCATGAGTTTGAATATGATTTGAGTCGTTTTGGCTAAAGAACCACAAATCATTCACAAATGGGACTAAGCTGCATGTTTGTTGTTGGATTCAACCGGGAATAACGGCACAATTCAAAAATGTGCAGGAAACACTGAAAAAAACATGCCCATGTCATATTCAGCTAAAAGATCCAGTGTTCCAAGCTGAACACAGGAGAAAACAATCAGCTAGCTCAGGCTGGGGCACATATATCAACAGACCTACAGAGAAAGGCCAAAGTGTGCAGCAAAAACAGAGAGAGAGAGAGAGAGAGGTAGTGCTGAGTAAGGGGATTTGGTGGCAGTAAACTCTCTTCCAATGGCAGCCATAAATAATGGAGCTGTGAAGGCAATTGTGTGCGAGCTAGGGACACAAGAAACTTAAAAGAGGGTAAGACGACAGCAAAATAACAGCTTTCAAAGAAGACCAGAGAACAACACAATCAAGCAAGGCTTGTGGGTTAATTGCTGTTTGGTCAGGCGTTGAGTAAAGTAATTAGGTTGTTATTAAGCTGTTTGACAACTGTAAAAACCCATCAGAGGCAGAAGAGTGTAAAGTGTAAAGAACAGAGGAAGAATCGATAAAAAGTTCCTGGTTTTAAAAAGCAACACAAAAAGCATGGAGAATTCTAATTCACAATGACAGTGCATGTTTTTTCTGAACATCGGGCATGGTCAACAGACTTGAGTATAGTCTACTGACTACATCATCTCTCTCCAGTTAAATCACTCAGAAAACAAAGGTTGAATCACAAATTTCGACTAATCCATCCAAAGACAACAGATAATCACACTCCAGGATGCAGATTAGTAAATATGCGGTTCCAGTAATGCTAAATATGGTAAGAGCTACAACCTAGTTTACCTAGACACTGTGTACAGTACCTCTCAAAGTTTGGAATCATTAAGACTTTTAATGTTTTCGAAAAAAGTCTCTTATGCTCATTAAAGCTGCAGTTATTTGATCGAATATTCAAAATATTATATTATCAAAAATATTACAATTTAAAATAACTGTTTTTCAATATGTTTCAATATATTTTAAAATGTAATTTATTTCTATTAGGGATGCTCATTTTAACCAGTTAACGGCTAACCGACTGTAAGAATTTTGACCGATTAATCAGTTAAACAGTTTAAAAAGTCATTTTTTTTTTTTTTCAGTAATTTATCAAAATATTTTAAAAGGTTTGCTGCATGGTTAAAAAACACAAATTTGAGGAAAAAAAAACAAGTCGCAACTAATTCACATCTCATTATTTCATTGAGAAATAGGCCTAATGCTGATGCGAAATGTTTGCAAACATTATAATAAACACTGTAAACATAGCTAGACTATTTTAGTTCTCCTCACTCCAAAACAAATCATTTCAATTTAAAAGGAGCCTATTTAGAAAAGAACAAGAATTAAAAATATAAGAAGCTATAAACGGCAAGCCAAAACGAATTCACTTAAGCTAAAACGAAACTGACACCAACGTTGGGTCTCTCCTTCGACACAAAATCAAATGTTTCCATATTCGCAATATATTGTGAATGCCAAAATATTATTATGTACTTTACTCGCATTCCAATATCCACTTGAAACAAAATGTTTTACATAACATCACAGTGGTACAGTAATGCTTAGCGGCACACATTTTACTACATATAAAACTGAGCAGTGTGTTTTTTCCATATGTTTGACTGACTGAATTTTATTATAATAATGAACAAGCTGCATTGTCAAGGTAGCAATGCTTAACTGTGTGCGCGCATGCCCGATATATATAAAATGTTTTTCTCCGCTCGCAGAAGCACTGCAGGTGCGTGATGTGATATGATGTGATCATGTGAACCCTCATGTTCTATTGTCTGCTACTTTTTGCGCGTGTAAAATGAATCCCTGCAAAACAAATGTTAGTATTTTTAACGGGTGACAGACACTTTTCCTTTTTGATTTAATTCAATTCTAATTTAAAATAACCTTGTCGGTTAACGGTTAATAGTCTGGTAACAAGCGTCGGTTGTCGGTTAGGAGAAATAACCAAAATTAACATTCCTAATTTCTGTAATGGAAAAGTTGTATTTTTATCATTACACCAGTCTTCAGTGTCACATGATCCTTCAGAGATCATTCTAATATGCTGGTTTGCTGCTCAATTATTATTATAATTACTGGTGCTCATTTTTTTATAATGATTCTTACTATTATCAATGTTAAAAACTGTTTTTGCTGCTAAATATATTTGTAGAAACTGTGATACACTAACACTTTCCACCTACTTAAACATAAAAACGTAATTTCAGTTCAAATTACATTAAACTGACTTAAAAATCAAGTTGAATTTCATATAAAAAGTTGAAATTGCTCAACTAATTTTGATGAGTAATGTAAAAACATAAGTTGGCATGACTTTGTGATTATATCATTTTTTACATTGTACATTTATGTCAGGATTCTTTGGTGAATAGAAAGTTTAAAAGAACAGCAATTATTTGAAATAGAAATCTTTTGTTGCAATATGACTTTACTGTCACTTTTAAACATTTAATTACGCCAGATTTTTGAACAGTGTATCATAGTGTCCACAAAACATTAAGCAGCTACAACTGTTTTCAAAACTGATAGGAAATATTTCTTGAACACTTAATCAGCATATCTGAATAATTTCTGGAGGATCGTGTGACACTGAAGACTAGAGTAATAACTGCTAAAAATTCAGGTTTGCAATTACAGCAATAGATTTTAAAATATATTCACAGAGAAAAGGGTTCTTTTAATTTTGAATATTTTTTCACAATATAACTGTTTTTACTTATCAAATAAATGCAGACTTTGTGAGCATAAGAAACTTAGTTCAAAAACATCAATAAATCGAAATTATTCCAACATCTGTAGTATATATACCTGCACAGCATGTGTAAATGTAACTAGTAACCTTAGATTGCATGTTTCACACATTTACAAAACAAACTAATGTTTTAATGAAAATATGTCCTTGATATTGTTATTATGAAGTTACCACTTCATCTGTATTGCATCTGTATAGTCATGCTGCTGTCTGTCGTGCCTAACAATGCCCTTCAGCTTAGACTAAATTCACATTATAACAACCTCTTGTACCTTGTAGCTTAATTAAAATCAATTTAAAAAACAGCAGGAATAGAATAGATGCCTATGTGGTCGAAAGACAATAGGAAAAAAATAAATCACACAAGCCTAGCAAATGTCATGCATATGAAAAACTTCCTGGTTGTTCAGCAAGGGGCTCACGAGTTTTCAGTGTGGATAAGTGCACCATGACACATGCTGGGTCGTTGGTCTGTGCATGTGTGGGCGCTATGACAACCGTCCCGTGTGCCATACTAGGATTTCTCTTTGAACTCTTTTATCGTGTCCGCCTGGCCCAGATGGCGCTGTGCTACTGCTCATGTTACATAATCAAACAGCGTGAGCCATGAAACATTTACAATCTCTTGCTTACTGCCTTTCCGTCTCTTATAAAGGATGTCAAACCCTCTGTTATTTTCTGTCTTTTCAGCAAGCCTTCTAAACAAATAATGATCTTATTGTCAGATGTGAGCCATTGATCTGAGAGACATCCAAACCCCAAATCATCTCAGCAACATAAAAGATCCTGTCGTATTGCCTCCGCAGAGCTTTTGTTCCACTTTAAATACTCCACAGCTGCAGCTCAACGCACAGCGCATCTCTGACTCAAAGATCTTGGGAGGAATGACTCACCAGAGCTGGCCACTGGATCTGCTTGGCTTTTGTTCCCTGCAGCTGGGCACCCTCCTTCCTTTTGGCCCAAACCAGCTGATGTTCCAGCAGAAAGATCTGGAAGTCTTCATTCACCTTGACCCACTCACGCTTATCCCACTCGAGGTCATCAAACTCAACATACACCTGCAGAAAGAGCAAAGAAAAGGGGTCACGCTCTGAGCACTCGTCTAGTAGAGCCCACATTAACCTCAAGCTATACAAGGCATACAAGCATATAAGTGGTGTGGAAACAGTGTTGATGTGGAACATTAAGGACTTTCACATGACTCACATCAAAGTTACCCACTGCACTAAACTTTAATGAGTGAAGCGCCAAGATCCAGCATCAGCCCCGGGTAAGTATTCTGCCAGATCAAGCTTTGTACACCATGTTGTAATTGTTATACAATTTCAGCTTTGATGTTGTTCGCTGATGACATTTTGAAGCACAACTAATATTTACCAGACAATTTGCGTGACTAAATTTAAAGTTGACAAAATTTTCAATGACCTCACCATAAAAAATAAATAAATAAACTTGTATTCTAATAAATAAGGTTGTTACAATTCCAAAATTTTAGACTGCAGTAAAAAAATAAATGTTCCAACTGCTTACACTTGCTTAAGACGTAAACGACTGTGTTTACTAGGATAGACTAGATGAATCATTCTATTAGTGCAGGGTTTCCCAAATAGGATATCACAACTGTATGGGGTTCAAGATTTGATTAAAAACGGATTAAATAATTATATAAAATGTGAACTCAGTTCACAGTAAATGCAGTGAATTCCATCTATGCATGTGCTGAGAGTTTAATGAACAACATGGGCTGGGTTTACTTTATTTACACTTTATTTACTTTTTTTTTACTTTGTATAATTAAAACATAATAATAAAATAATAATTATTATTATTCGGTTTGATTGAATTTCTAAAACGCCAGTGTAAAAGTAATGTGACTGATACACAATCACAACTACAAGGTTTAAGTCTACTTTAAAGTCAAGGTTTAAATAAAACACTTACTAAAAACTATTAATTTTTTTATCTATTAACCTGCATGTCATTTGACCATTAACCGACATTAGATAACCAAGAATATGTGAATATGTCATTCAATTATTGAAATATTAACTTTAAATCTCAAGGGGTACTTAGTGTAAATATTTTCAGCTGGGGTTCAGCAGACAAAAAAGTTTGGGAACTCCTGGCAAAGTCATTTAAAAAAAAACTTACTGTTACAGAAAACAGTTTAGTAACTTTCAGTGTAATTTCACAGCAATAAAACCTCAGTGGCCTTAAATGACCTCATTTTGGTTTGATTTCATGGACAGACGTGGTCACTGCAGAGTGCAGTCACACTGAATGTCCAGCCTTCCTCGCAGTCACAGCACTAAAAACACATCTCGGTCCAGCTCTTGTCCTCAACTGTGAAACAACCCATGGCCATGTGATTCAATGCAAAGCTGGTGTGCAGGACTTTTGTGTGTTTGTGAAACAAGAGGGAGAACATGTGTTTGAGCTGCTGGATGTTTTCAACATACGCAGCACGTCACAACGACAGCATGCTTCTGGCCTGTCAAAGTCTCCTCTTTTGCCACATGTGTGTGTAAGGCAGGCGTAGCGTGATAGGCTGGAGAACTGGTTTCCAAAAAATAAGACTGAGGGTTTGGCACTATTTTTGAGTCTGTATTCAAAGTGGAAAAATTGTTCCTCCACTGGACAACATCCATCTGTTGACTAGTACGATCCTGCACTCAACATTTTTAAATGTACAGAAAGTGCCCAGCTAATGATTTGAAACACACAGATCTAGTGCTGAGAGCTTTGGGAATCATCAGCGTGAGTGAGTCAGCCGAGAGCACATTGCACAACCCCAGTGCTGAGCAACGTGCAGTAACAGGAGCTGGTTTCATAATGTGGATTCATACCAGAAATGATTCACTGACTCTGCCTCTTGTGGTTTTCTCACCATGACTAGGGTTGTGAGGATCTAATGAGTGTGTTTGGAAGAGTAGGAGTGAAGAACAGACCTGTCAGGACAGATTTCACATCTGGACCCCCCTGTTATGTGCAGGTTAAGCTAAAGAAAAAAGCCAGTTCTAATGCATTGCTTGAAGGAACGTCCTATTCCACTACCCCTACCAACAATAATGTCACAGTGCTGTTTTATAGAGTAACCCAATGACCAATGAATGAATGAAAACAAAACAATTTAAAACCAAAACAAAGTGAATGGAGCTTGCATGTGCACATGTAGCTTGGCACTCTGGCCATTTCTTAAAGGCCTTTTTCACACCAAAAAAGAGAACTATAACGATAACTACATTAGCATTCACACCAACAGATGATACCTTTCTTTATTATAAGCACATGCTGCAGTTTTTTGTCTGCCGCTCTTATAATCATAAAGAGAAATGTTTATAGTTATAGTTATCATGCTTGTTGCAAACATCCATATACCGGACCCAAGTCCTACAATGCAGGTCTAAGGAATCGTTCCTCTGTTATCATCCAAATCATCAGTCTGATCATTTGAAAATTAATATCCCACCTCTCCTCAACAAGACAAACAATTTCAGCTATCATTTAAAGCTGCACCAATATTAAAATCAATTTAAAGCCATATACTATTTTGTCAACAATAAATGAAAAATAAACAACCATTTTAAGTGCTGATTTTTAATTAAGTCCATGTTTTTTTTAAAAAAAGCTTTGTGCAGTAGATCACAAAAAGTAATGTAAAATGTAAAAATAAAAAAATAAAAAACATCCACTATTAAATATCCATTATCACACAAACAGTCCAAAGCCCAAGTATAAGCAATAGCAAGAGCAATAGTGATAATCAGTGGAATTTCCTGGCCAGACTGGGATGTTGTCCAGCTTGGATATTGTATTTTCACAATGCATCTAATTTTATTTGGGTTTCTGTTGAATATCATTACTACAAGATAACTATCTCATATTGTGTAAATCTGCTGCTTCAGGATATAGACATTTTAGACAGTTTTCTGGGTACAACTAAAATTTGTACTGCTGGCATGCCAATTCCCATTTCAGCTATTCTTTTTCACCATTTTAGGTGTTTTGGTCGGTCATATGACCTCATGTGATGCACACATCCTTGCAGAGCACAGCACATGACCTTCCATAACACCCACATTAACAGAAACAACAGACACTCCCACCTCAGTATCTGTACATCTGGATTAGAACATGAAATGACAGATGTCCTACCCTCTTAAAAAAAGTTCTTTATTAGCATCTATGGTTCCATGAAGAACTTTTAACATCCAAGGAAACTTTGCATTCCACAAAAAGTTCTTTATAGTGAAAAACGCAAAATGGTTCTTCTATGGCCTCGCTGTGAAAACCCCATTTTGTCACATTTTTTATATGTAACTTCAACGTTGTTTTTCTGTTAATCAGTCCTATAAACTATAAACCTATTCATTAAAAGTCCCATATCTTATTGTCACATATCTCCCCACCTCCAAAATGACCAATATAAACATTTGAAGTCTGTGAAGCCCAAAAATGGTTAGTCAGCTTACTACATTTTTAAACACCACCTCCCGGTGTGTGTAGGCATGTAAAGTCCAGCCCTCATTTCTGTGGTGACACACATGACTGATGGCTTCTCCTCTCCCCTCCCCCCGTCCTCCTGACCCCTCTCTCCCATAATCCCCTTCACAGCAGGGATTGTGGAGGACGGCTTCCCTCATTCGCCCTCTCTCTGTCTTAGAATGAAACATTAACTTCATATTGTGTTTCTGCTGAACCCACCCTCTCAGTTGAGTCTCTGCTGCTGGCTAGATGAAAAATTCACTCTCATTAAAAATTGACAAGGGGCAGAGGGCCAGAATGAGTGTGTGTGTAGGGCACAGTTACTTCTGGTTATTCAGGCAGTGACCTGTTGGCCTGAGGTTCTTGTATTAGTGAGAGGCTGGCATACAGCACTGCCACAAATAGTACTTCAGTAATTTGGGCTGCATATTTCATTGCAATAAAAGCAAAACCCCAACAAATATGGCAAGTGCAATTATCATTAAAAAAAGGGCTGCAATTTCATTAAATAAATATGGACTGTGTGTTTCAGAATAAAGTGTGACACTGTTTTTATGGACATGTATACAGCTCATGAGCCAGTGTTCTCAGCATGTCAAACCGATTAAGTTCACGGTAAATGCTACTATACATACAGTCTATGCGTGTATTCTGACTTTAGATATTTGCATTTAGATATGATGTGCATTTGGGAATGCAACATGCACTAACTATTTTCCCAAACTTGTAATGAGACGTGATTATAAACCAGCTGTTGTCAAGAAAAGAGAAGCTTTAAAGGTGGTAGCACAACAGATGATAAGTGCAGTATCGTGTCCCATGGCACCACATCACGCCATGTCGCAACACATCTTTAAAATTGGAACACATTATTTTCTATGAGTGTACGCACACCGGCGGCGCCGTTCGCTGTCTGTTGCCCAGCTATGCTGTGTTGTAGTTGTAGTATGAGTTGTTCTAGACGTGGCGCGATGCGGCGCTGCGCTTCTCGTCCAGTGTGCAACCGCTAGGTTTATGCATTCAGCAAATCAGTTTTGTGTTGGGCGATGGACCTTGTTTGGAAACTAAATACTACATTGTCGATCTTAAGACATCTTAAAGCCAAGCGTTTGTACAACTGTCTTCAAGTTCCTGTATTTGCAAATGCCTGGCTGGACAGGTTTGGTGAGGCTTTCTCCAAACTGGCCAAATACAAACGAGATAGCGATAAATGAAATATGTTAACAAGAAATGTGGCAACGATTCCTATTTCAAAGAGAGTGCGTGTAGACAAGGAGATAATGCATGGCCACTTGCTTGACGGCTGAACAGTGAACAGTGTCTACACCGGACGTGACACCGCCACGTCACAACAGGTTTAGTCTGTCTAGTGTCTAAACAGGACATTTGAACTTTGTGTCAGGACCTCATAAATAGGACGATGCAGTTTATAGTCAGGGATTTTTCATGTCTTGTCGAGCCGCATCCAGTGTAGCATCACTTATTATAATGAGTTACATTATTTTGTCGTGTTGCGCCGCTCGCTTCCGGCAGACAGGGTGTATTTAACTTTCTTATTCAGGCTACTTTCTTGTTTAACTGATATTTATTTTAGTGTTTTCGCAGGCTGTGTTTTCACTGACGGAAGTGCTAAAATAAACAAGCACGGTGGTAGTTGGGCTATTACCATGGCGGTGGTAAAAATCTGCCACCGTCACACCCCTAGCATCCGTCTTAAGGGCACCATCCAGGTTGCTGAGAAAATAAATGCTTAGTGGTTTATATAAAAATATTAGTATTGTAATTTAAATGTTGTACAGTGAAATGATACAATAGTAATATTTATTATTAAAGAAAAATATCTAAAAAAAATAATTATTATTATTACTATTGTGATATATAATTCAAATTTTTGGCCAAATTGTGCAGCCCTACTAGTTATGCATGAACACCCATTCACACGATCAGATTTTAGAGATGGGAGATATAGCTAAAAATAATTATATTTGATATTTTTCAGCCTGTATATATCTGAATATTTACAGTATAAAGTTGCTCTGCAGCAGATGACTGGAAGAATTCGGCTGAAAATAAGCAGAGGGAGGATGAGAAGGTTTCTGGACAGAAGTACAGTACACAGACAGATGGTATCGTTCTGCCCCTTCAGCAGGGTGGAAGCCGCCTCACTAACAGTGACTAAGCTATTCAGATTGATTACCAACCTGAACAGAAAGGAAGCCTCATGTACAAGATTAAAGAACAAATCAAACCTTCCTGCATGCACGACTACACTAGTACTACAAATCTCATCATGTCGTGCTTATATGTGTGTGTGTGCATGTGTATAAATGTTTGTGTAGCAGAAAGTGGATCAGAGCAGGTTATTCTGTCCTTTCTTCATAAATTCCTGTTCCACCTCTTGCTCAGTGGTCATGTATGCACTGATGATTCTGTGCCAAAATAAACTGACGTTTCACAATATTTCAATTACTTCAACAGAGAAGCTAGAGGTTACAATTATTATATTTATTAAAAATAATAAAAATGTTTGATTATTTTTCTTTTTTTACAATGCTACTGAATATGGTTGACACAGTCTATATCCAAAAATAACAAAAAGCACCATTAAAAAGTTGTACACACATATTCCAAGTTTTCTGAAGTCATATAATAACTGTCAGTCAGTTCCTGACTAATCTTTCGAAATATTTAAAATGAAATACCAGGTTTGTTGTCCATGAAAACAAACACAAAGAAATTTGAGAAGAAACGATTCTCCATCTGGTCAGGGCCATGAATGATAATATAGGATGACATGTTCATAAGTAACTATTTCTTTCATTTCAATTACAGGAAGTGAATACTTTTAGGCCGACAAACACATGAATTCACCATCTCTGTTGTGCAACAAATCCTGCAAGATGCCAGAGCTTTTTTACATTCCACCCCATCTGTTTAACTACAGATGTAAAGATGAAAGCACAAGGATAATCGCAGTGAAATCTGATGCGGGATCAGATTTGATCTGGGATAAGGTTTACTTATCTCTGCTAAACTAATAACTCGCTTTTTACAGGAGAAGTGTGAGGAAAAGCACACTCACTATATAGACTGATCAAAACACATACGATGGCAAACTAAAGCAATGCACTCATTAGAATTCCCATGCACAGTCTATGAAAGCAGGATGTGTTAACCTGGGATAACAAGCAGAACAAAAGCAGGAAGGGTTTGGAAACGCTGAATACAGATGACACCTCCCCATCTCGTATACAGATGGAGGAAGCCACCACACGTGCCTCTTCCATGGCCTACAGAACCGATCAGAGGTCAGGCTCCACATTTAATCTGATTATGGATTCGGTGCCAGCTGTACAAGCAGAGCAGGGATAACAGAGGGTTAACTCAGTATCCAGAACTCACAGACAACACAGACCAAGCAAGGTTAAAGAGAGAAAGGGAAGGGAGAGAGAGAGAGGGAATGTGACTCCAAAATCATGCAGGCAGCAAGGGTGTTATATAACTGTGTTCAGTCAGACGCTCGGGGAGATGAGAGCTGCCTGCCTGGTTGCTGAACCCTGCACCACTAGAATAGGGTCTGGAAAAGCAGTTAGGCTGGGCCAGGCAAGTCTTATGTAAGACTATGGAAATGCCCGAAAATGGAAAATAACAAGGCTGAAAAATTGCTTGTTGCTAAACAAGTGCTGGAATGTGGCCAGTCGTTGAGAGTGTTGTGTAGCAGAAGCAAACCATTGGTGAATAAATTGACTGTATTTTACGGAAAATAAGTCGCACATGACTATAAAAGTCATATTGGGTCAAAATTGCATTGCTGAGAGTAAAAACACAGATAAGTCACATTTTATTATTATGTTCAGTAATAATTTAAAATCCTGGAAAATAAAATGTTTACAAACACTATTAACATTTTAGTTCCCTTCACTCCACAAAAAAAAAAAAAAAAAAAAATTCAGAACAGGAATGAAAAATGTAAGTATAAAACAAATATAATTTATAATGGCATTTATTATAAACAAAATGTATTATAGCCTAAACAAATGAGGTCAACTACTGAGATTTTTTTAGTGTCAGTGCTTAAAAGGAAATAACAGACGCAGTGTATTTGAGAGGGGTCTAACAGTAACTGTTAGCATAAAAGAAGTTCAGAGCAACAGAGCTATAGCATCAGAAACAATAACTTCAAATGCTGATGTATGAAAAATGATCTCAGTATTATGCATAATCCATAGGTCTCTATGATAGTTTTGTACAATGAAAGGTTATATTCCCTGCTGAAGGGGTGCACTAGGGTTGGATATTGGGAAAATTTATCGGAACTGAATTATTTCTAACATTCAGTTCTATTAATAGTTTGAACATCTGTTTTCCTCTGGCGATGTGGACAGAACATTGTACTGAAATATGAAGAACATGTATCAGAGCCACCTGAAACTCTGCCGTTGTCATGACGATCAGTGCATGTTCAATTTTCTGTCTGCTGAGCATGAGAATCAACAAACTGCTTTTAAGCATGTGACTCATCGTCCCTCATAATTAAAAGTCTCTTTAAAAAGCACTTTTTTATGATAGCTATATGCCACTTTCTTGCGATAGAAAGATTCAAGAGGCATGCCTCAAAAGAATAATATAGCAATTTTAGGTTTAGCAGCAAAGTAGCCAGATGCAATAAATGTGAATGGGTAATAACATTTTCCCCCCACAAATATTATGTATAACATTAATTTATTTTTGATTGCCGTTCTTTTGTCTGAAATGTAAAATGATGTCATTTCACAATGTTACAGAGGATGAATGCAATAAGTAGCATTTTACAACCACTGTCCATACTTTCTTCCTTAACATTAAGCTAATGGAATTCATTGATTGCAAACTGCACTGTAACCGCAAGCCTGTGAAATGCACAACAGCACCGCATCTTGACTTTGAAACATGTAGCATTTATTAAATTAAATCAAAGCCTTTTGAAGTTTAATAAATCACATTTGACTGTGTTGCAATTACTGTTTTTCTGGCCTCAAATTTACCATCTTAAAATTGTAATTAAGACTTTTCATCACCTTAAATGTGACCAAACTTAATTTAAAAAAAGACCCCCCAGGAACCCTGAACTTATGATTCACATCCTTTGTTTTTAATGTCTATGTATTGCTAAGCAATGTGTCTGATGGAATCAGGTGGACATGACCCTAAACCAGCCAATTATACAGAGTCATCAGACAATCCAACAACAATCAAACATGTAGTTTTGCACCTTATTTCTGGAGCAGTTTTGGGAAAATTAATAAATGTTTATTTATTTATTTTTTTACAAAATTGGTACACCTTAAAACCAGCCCAGTGGTAAAGTCACTGTCCTGGACTGAATTAAGTGAAAATGCTGAAGCACATGAATGGATCTCTAAGGCGACTGCTCGCAGGCATACAAAAAACACAACTAATGTGCAGACATTACGATATGTAAGAGCTGGTTGCTATGCAACTAACAGCACATAGGTCAGAACGCTCAGTCTTTATCTTTCTCTCCACTTCAGCTTTCTTTCAAAAGGATTATGTCTGCTCTGAACGCCTGGGGAACGTGGTGAGTTGCTGGACTCGCTGTGGGTCAGTGAATTTACTGGACTCATCAGAGAGCAGAGATGGCTGGGTGGATTATAAAAGAACTCAACTGAAGTGACCCTGTCCAACAGCCAACTGTCACTGATTCACCTTGTGCATGAGAATCAACCCATCACATGGGAAAAAGGATAGTTCAGCCAAAAATGACAACTATATTTCATATATTCACGCTCATGTGGAACACTTAAGAGACAGGAAGCCAAATGTTAATACTGTTCTTTTCACACTGAAAATCCATTCTCTGCTGCAGTTTTCGTATCTCTGGCCAAATCAAAGCATATACGCAGACTTATAAGTGCAAATGGACCATTAACACTGTATCTACAATCTCAATTAGGAGTGTCAGTGGTCCACTTGAGAGATAAGTCACTTATAAGTCAGCGATCCACCAAAAGCAGGAAGAAGAAGACACCTCACGCGCCTGGCTGCCTGCTGCTGAGAACGCGCACAAGTGGATCCGCTCAGGAGAGTTCTAACAGTTCGGACATTGCATGAATCAGAGGTAAAAAAACGATGTAAATAGTTCAGTTTCTTGCACAGACCGATCGTCTTGTGTCTTTACACATCAATGTATTGTCACGAGCTGCAGGGTTTAATTTGGTTTTGTTTGTGTATGTTTTTGTTTAGTTTTTTGTTTTTTTTTATGTTTTAGCCGTGATTCCCATCCACTTACTTTATAAGACTGACAGACTGCAACGGTTTGAGCTAGAAATCTGTTTTTGTGTTCTACTGAAGAAACAAAGTCACCTACATCTTGGATGCCCTGGGGGTAATCAGATAAACATCAAATTTTAATTTTTGTGTGAACAATCCCTTTAAATCCTCTGTTTATTCAGCTACAGCTAGGCATTTCCTGCATGTTTGGAATTTCAGTGCAAGAGCGCCCTCTGTCCCATTTACTACTGATCACAGAACCGTGCTTCTCTAAAAGATAGGCATACGTATGACAATCACACCTTCTGCCTAATCACGATTTATCACCTTTGCGATTTAATTTCGATTAATCATGCAGCCCTAGTCCTAGAACGAGCTGTTTTCAGAAACATTATGATGTTATTTTCTCCCTCTTAGCTCCGTATAATGCATATTAAAGTAGTGTTTGAAAGCACAGCACTTCTTTGTTGACAGCGGTAACCAAGAAAACAACAATGTGCATAAAATTTTTATAAAAAATACAGTTCATTGCCATAATAATCATAATCCTCAATGCCCTAAAACAGACAATTAATCACCATAATCACAATTATTTCTTAGACAATTAATCGTCAGCCAAATTTCCTAATCGTGACAGCCCTAGTGGAGGGACACAAATCTTTCAGGTTTCATAAAACTATCTTCATTTGTGTTTTGAAGATTAACAAAAGTCTTATGGATCATTTATTCTCTAAGAGAATTAACTAAATGCTAACAACATTAGAGATGCACGTTTTTATAACCAATTGGTGAGAAATGATTTCATATGAAGAATCACCTGTGCTTTTATAATGTAAGTCAATGTGTAGATTACATAAGTATTCACAGAAAAAGAAAAAACAAGCTCATAACAAGCCCAGTGACATTTCAGAGAGCTCACAGAAAGATGCTTTCATCAATAAATGACTTCTAAAAGCATGTCTGCACGTCCTCCCCACCGCTTCAGACAGTAGAGTTATTATCATTCACCGTGCCGTGTAAGAGTGTACACTGGAAAATCTGCCCCTCACTAACAGCAGCAGGACTTCCCTGACTGGCTGGGCCTAGACCGCTGCAGTCCAATCACTGCAGGCCCACACGCCGCTCAGCTTGTGCTGATCGCTAACCTTACAAAACCAGAAATCTGCCTTTCGAATCACTGAACGAGAGAGACAGTGTGGTGGAGAGAGGCGGATTTAGTAATCTTTTCAGGGTTTTTTTCTTTTATCAAATTTATGCAGAGGAAAGCTTCTTTTGCTGCGTGGAGTGCAGAAACACTGGCAGCTTTTGTCTTGTAGACGGCATCCTTGCAGAGAGCTTAGAACAATATGAAGGGACGGAGATGATGAAATGAGATGTTAATGTCAGTCAAACTATAGCCTGTGCATTTCCTCTGGCTGTCATGGACCGCCATGTTTTTTCTACATCTGTCAGAATCCTGTGTTCTTGAGAGCCCGGGGGAAAGAGAAAGCAGTTTCATCATACAGCATCAACGATCCAGCCTCAGGGCTCAATGCTCTTAAACAGCTCTAAATATTATGAGCAGCGTTTGTTGAGAAGACTATGGCTTCAATTACACTGCGGGGCTTGAGGCACAGATCCAATCTGTTGACCATATCATTTTTTGTCCTGCCTTTTTATGTTCACTTGGTTGACCCTGAGGTGTCTGTACTATTTACATTTTTTCAATTATTTATATAATTCACACTGAGTGGTTCTTTGACTATAATGCACACCTAGATGTAGATTATTCCACTTGTAAATTGCAAATTCCTTTGCCAACATGGACAAGTTTTAAACAGAAAAAAATAACTTTTGTTAGTAATTTTTCCTTTATCCACAGGTCATTAGATATAGAATTCTGAAGTGAAATAAAGTAGCACAGAAAAAACATATTTATTTTAATTACATTTTTTTTCAGTTTTGTACATTTATTTGAATTATAGTTTATTTTGTCAGAAATATAACAAAGCTTTCATTAGCAAAGCTATTTTACTTATAAAATTCAAGTGCAGTGATCAAAAACAAGTTTCAATGCTCCTGAAAGTTTCTGTGTGCGCAATCTCCAATATTTATTCATTTTTTTTTTTCAAAATGTCATGTTTAATTCAGCGTTACTTTAATTCTAACAAATCCTGAAATTTACAAGCCATTTCTGGGTGAAAACTTCTTCTACACCTTTTTTTCAGTGTATATACTCTGTCTCAATAAAAGAAGCTATGACATTGACGTTGATCAGATGTCTAGATATTGTACCACATTTAAAAAGTAGCCTATAGATTTTCATGTTTCCACATGCATCCAATCTATATCAGATGTAAAAAAAAAAAAAAAAAACATCCAGTGTAAACACAGCCTATATTGAGGTCTAGATGTCAATCTACAATGTAGATCCTATGATTCAAAAGCAAACAATTTGTCAAAATTTGCAGTCTTTCTCTTCCAAGTTGCCATACATACCAAAAAGCATTGAGGACTCATCTGGAACTTAGTGACTCAAATAAATTTGCCCTCCCCCAAATACCACCTACCACTGATGATTACTAATAGCAATTTACACATCATAGTTCAACAAAGGGCCGAAAACCTTGTCATGGGGTCTTTAACATCACTAATGGCCACATCTACATAATTGATACAAGACTCCTTTGGAAGAAAGGGCATTTACTGTATCGTTCAACAATCACTGGCAAGGAAATGGACATGAACATGTGTTAGCATCTGGGCTAAGAAAAGAAAGCTTACAGAAAACTGCTTGTTGTGCAAGACTTCTAACCACATGAGAGCTCCTTTAAGTGTAACAGATTTTCCTGGCTTAATTTTAAGTTTTTTTCCCAAACTAAAACAGCTCAAGATGTAAACAGGATGTGCATACATAATTTCACCATATTAATTCCCATCTGGCGTATTAGCATGCAAACCAGGAACTGAATGGTTTATGAGCTGCGTGCTCTATTCAGACTCCACGGTGAAACCACATCACACGCAAATCTCTTCAGCTGTAAGATTTTATCTAACAAACCTCAACTCACTGTACTTCCTGTCTACAAACTCGCTGACAAAGACACAGCGCAACAAAAATAACAACAAACACAGCTATGTGTGGAGAGAGTATTAAGAAAACGGTGCTCTGCCATGACCCGAGGGAACATCTGCAGTGAGAGCATGCTTCGTACTTTCTCCAGATCAAAACAATGCCTTTGTTTACAACCTTTCCGCTAAAGCCCCACCTCACACACGCTTTCTTCCTCCCACAAGAAAACAGAGATCAGTCAACACTGCGACGTTGCTGAGCTCAGCTGCAGACAAGGCACAGCGGTGCAAATGCTGTCAGATGTCCTTAATAAGAAGAAACAGACCCTCTGAAACACATAACTGTATGATGACAGCCATATGTAATATGTGAAAGTGAAAAAACCCTTGAACGGAGCTGAAAACACAACATAAAGATGATAAAAGACATCAATGTTCAATACAGATATCCTCGCAAAACAGTTTGCAGTTTACATTAGAGCTGCACAATTAATCGTTTAAAGATCGTGATCTCAATTCAAACACACAGGCAATCTTATTCCTGAAAGACAATGATTCAGCTATGTCTATTACAACTGTTTCACATCGCGAGTGTCAGTGGAGCGTGAGAAGTACGTTTTGTCACTGCCCATGCATTCAGGCTGCTGCTGATCCAGAAAGAGCAGCACAAAAAGTCTTTTCAATCACACATTATTATTTCTGTGTTACAGACATTTAATTAACATAAGTACTGGGATAAAAATGTATAGTTTGGGTATAAACACATTCTCTACAGTAGCGGTCAAAACGAAAGTATCTAAACACGTGTATGTATCCGCCAACAGGTGGCGACAACTGCCCGTTTAAAAAAAAAAGTATGTGTCATTGAATCATTCATTCAGGAGATTCCAATAGTGAAACAAGTCTTTATGAATTGAGACAACTGACTCCATTTATTTATTTATTTATTTATTTTAATTTTGCTCAAATAAATATATTTTTAAAGACTTTAGCAATGAACATTTTGTCAAAACCACAAGTAAATTATGTTATTTTATTTAGTTTTCTAATCTTTTTTTCTTCAGGATTGTGAGATAATCTTGATCTCCAATTTATATACAAAAAAACATGATTCTCAATTTATCCAGAATCGTGCAGTTCTAGTTTACATGTTGTTTATTGCTGCATATAATAGATATATTGTATTTTATAGATATATAATAGAAGTTTAATTTCATAAAGCACAAGTTGATTTCAAAATGATCCTACATTTTTTGCATTTTGTGTTTTTCAGTTGAATACAATACTATTTTTCCCTATATATTTAATCATTGAGGATTCCTTTAAAAAAAGTTTAAAAATCTCATCTCATCTCGTCTCGTTCTCATGAACCCAGTCTCGTCTCGTCTCGTGGGATAAGTGTCTCGTCACACCCCTAATACATTTACTTGTTTTCATTAATGTATTTTACAACAATACAGAGAGCAATGTGTAACATTTTACCAGATTTAGTCCCACACTTATTCACTTTTATTTGTTCCCCAATAAATAATGTTATTTCACTAAATGTTTAGATTTTATAAAATTGTGCACTCATGATTTTTCTAGAATAAATTTGCTGCTAAATTATCCACTAACCTAGTTTATAATAGTATTTTTGTCATAGATTATTATATATTTTTTCATTTGTTATTTTTCATTAAAATGAAGATTTCTGTATTTAGTAGATTGTGTTTAACACACAAAAGAGTGACGATCGGGTCAACACACAGAAGTAAAAAAAAATTACTGCGCTGGTATTGGATTGGATCGGAATTAGCCGATAATCAAAACTTTCTGGATCGGATCGGATCTGGAAAAAATGGTATCGTTGCATCCCTTCTCCCATCTATAAAACATTATTATTGAATAACTAGCAATCCAAATGATCTTTCATCTGATCTTTCAACAAAAACAAACACCACATGAAACAGTCGAGGACACTGTCCCACATGTCACCCGAAACAACATGTCTCGCTGTAGACAAACAGTTAGCAGAGAAACAGTAAGCATCACAAAATAAACAAACAAAAGTAGGTCAAGTCTATTGTGCTTATCTTTCAGCCATTGAGCTCAGAGTTCCCGAACCTCAGCAAACACAGCTGTCATGAGACACATCCTCACTGTCTCACTGATACTACAGAGATAATGCTGCACTTACATAAGAAAAGAGCATCTCATGCTCTCACTGGAGCACATGCTTTGACATCAGCTGAGATTAACAGCACCTTGAGCAGAAAGACAGAGATGAGGAACAAAAGGCCACAAAAAAGCACTCTGTTAGACTTTTCTCACTGAAAAAAGAGTATGTGGTAAGGCACAATGATGTAAGACAGCATAGGAGAGGGAAAGCTATATACCATAAAGTGGAGCACCAAAAGATATTTAAAAGAAAATGTAAATGGTGCTGGCAAAAAGCAATACAACAACATTAGTGTTTTTCATTCGCTGAGCAAGAACCCCAAACCGATTTCCTTAGAAAAGTAATAACGCACCTCTGCTCAACAAGTTTTTGTGTAGGTCACTAACCTCAGTATAAGCAATAGTACCAGTGATACTGGACTTCAGCACTAAATAATTAAACAGTCATTAAAACCCAAACAGTATTAATTGCTGTTTAAAAACAAGCCAATTTCCATGTGAAAAACTACATTCCCCATAATCCTGAAGAGAGATTCACCAATCAGAGTCAAGTCACTGTTACCATAGAAACAAAAACTTCAGCTCAGCAGATTGCTGCCTCCATTCAGTGATTTTTCACAGCTTTTGTACAGTTTTATACAGTTGAGTGCACACATAATCACAATAACATAACACAAAATGCCTGCATTGGCAAGTAACCACATCCATTTATTAGGTCTTCAAAGTTTGGCTTTTATCTTCTTTTTAATAGCAAAGATAAAAATAAAACAAGAAAAAGATTTTCATCCACCCCAGTCAACAACTGAACAGTCATTGTGGTTAAGTCATTCGCAATGCTATATGGGATGGGATGAGTAGTTCATTCTCTCAAATTAGAACAAAAATAGAGAGACCTGAAAATGATAATTCTGTGATAATTTACTCACCCTCATGTTGTTCCAAACCATAAATAAACAGAATAAGCGCAATAAGTGCAAATGTTTCCTCCACAGACCAAACTGTCTCAGACATTTTTTCTTTTTTATATTGAGCATAGCGTAGCTGTTTCTGTGGCTGTTTGATCAAATAGCCCGCTTCCGCTTAGCCAGCTATGGAGAAAATGGTAGCCAGGCAGAGTGGCGACGTCACACACATGCAGTCTACCAGCATGGCTCAGCACAGTTGTCTAACCTTGCAGAGAATTCCGGGCCAAGAACGGTTTGTAATCGTGCCGCGCTGTACCAGGCTCCACTGGAACCGTACCTGACAGTTGTTAGAACCGTTTGGCCTGATAGTGGAAAAGCGGCTAATCACTGAGGGTGCTTCTGAAATTAGTGAGGGTGCTTTAGCTTTCATGCACATCTATTCTGACATATTTTGTCCATGACTATCACTTTGTCAATCCTTTGCGATTTCGAGAGGATATCCCTGAAAACTTTGCAGCATGTTCACCATGTTGGTCCTCTTAGCAGAATGAAAAACTAAAATTCTGAAAGTAAAATTCCATTATAATGTTCAACGCTGTAAAAACACATTGTAATTTGAAACCTTTGAAGCTCTTCAAAGTGCAAACACAGTGAGACAGATACACACTGGTGTCTGCCTTGAGGTGGCTGCCGCTTACTTTCATTTTGTTGTTTATGTTTATTTTGTTATTAAAGTTAGGTTTGCTGGTTCCCACTTCCTTCTTCCCTGAGTCTTGAACTTTGTTTCATACATATACATTTTCTTTAAATCATCCTGGTAGCCCATTTTTTTAAGTTTCATGACCCACCCAGGGTCGGTTAGACTGAATTTACATTTGTTTTAAACGTGGAGCCAGGCGCAAGTTGACGCATGTTGCGCGCGTGCGTCAAGTCACATCCATACTGCCAGATGCGCTCGTCGAGATTTGCGGAACGAAACAGGCTGCGTGAGTGCAGCAAGTGTGAATGGCTCGTCCGTGATGCGGGATTCATGCCGCGTCGGGAAGAGGAGCGAGTATGAGAAGCATTCAGTGACACAGGCTGTGTGTGTCCGGTCTTCTGAATTGGGAATAACGAACATGCATTATAAACTTATTTCAAATTAATCTGTTGGGGAGATAAAATGTGTAAGATAACGTTCATGTACTTACAAAACATCTAAGAATGTATCTTTTATTCTTCAGTACTGAAAACAGAACTGCTAAGGGAGCTCTTGATATGCATTGTGATGCAGCTCTTGCAAATTACCTTTTTTGTTCATGGTCTGTCGTTTCGAAGCTTAAGTTACATACGTTTTTCTTTAGTTTTATTTGCCTAACTATCAATGTGACCCTGTAGATGCCATAATCCCGCTCTGTCTCTCTCCTGCTTCTGTTTGTTTTTTAATGGTGGGCGTTTACGCAGTTGGCTAGAGCAGAGCTGATTGGGGAGAACGGAGGTGCACTCACTCTATTGGTTAGTAAGACTGTCACTCAAGGCTGGCAGTCAAGCATATGCTCTAGAACAGAGTAATATCGCGTCCACAAAGCAGGCTTTTGTGATAAGCAAATCGCAACATCTAAAATCGATTAGACAGCCCTACCTTAAAATATCTTATTTTATGTTGCACAACAGAAATAAAATCATATAGGTAGAGGACACTAAATCAAGTAGGCATTCCGTGTTGTGCTCTATCTATGGCTCCAGGTGTGAGAGCTCAGACTGAACAGTCTCTGTTTCCTACATGTCCATTCCTAAGAATAAATGAGAGACAAAGCAAGAGATCAGGAGCAAATGGACATGAACAGAGAAAGAATGGAAGGGAGAGGGAGTATTTGTGAGTGTTGAAACTGAAGGAATGTATGACTTTGTGTGTGTGTGTGTGTGTGTGTGTGTGTCTGCACACTAATGCAACTCACATGAGTAGGCGTGAGAGAAAGCAGAGCTCATGTGCTGTACTCCAGCTAAAGGAAGGGGATTTCCACAGGCCCCTAATTCATCCATCCCATCTCCCTCTGATGACCTCAGTGCAGATTAACCCCACACCTCCATGGTTGCTGTGATTTTGCCAAGTAAGACATGTTCCTAGATCAACATCTTTTGTTGATCCTGGATCAACATAACTGTCCAAAAATATAGACCTAACACAATCCCTACCGATAATTTATTCTTAAAATCAGAGAAACGATAACAATATAACAAGGGTGTAGAAGAATCTTACCCTGATTGTAAGCCTAAAAAAAAGTTCTTAAAAACTTAACCCCTCAATTCTGATTGGTGGATTATAATGTTGTTCCAGGATCAACAAGGATGTTGGTTATGTACTCCTGCAGGCCATTTCTGTGTTCCTCACATGAACAACAGGTGAGATGCTTATGACAAATTTAATCTGATTTACTCAAGCTGACTGAGCTGCGAAACAACATCTCACAACACTAAAATGTTCCTTTATCATAAAACAAGAAAACAGAGAGAACGAGAGAAAAAGAAATGTACAAAAAGAGCGAGAAACAATCTGTAAACCATCCACAATCAGAACAGAGCTCTTCAGCAAGAGAAAATGTGCCAGCAGAGACAGGAAATGAATTTTATGTTTAATAGAGCGTATTAGTGCCTGCCCACTTTTTCAGTGGCAATCTGTACAGAAGGAGAGACTCCTTTAGACTTGATGGTCGACTCTTTTGACTTGATTCAGTAAAGCCTGTGCTATACTTTCCGCGTCAGCGAGTCCGCTGGTATCCGCTATGGTATGCGTGACGTAAAAATCGTCATTGGAGAGTGTGCGCTGAGGCTCTGAGCGGACATCCGCTTGCCTCCAATTTTTTGTGAAGTAGGCTTCAAAAGCACCAATTGCACATGCGCAGGATGTGTGAAGAAGCCCGCTGCTACTCGAACCTGTATAATCCATCGATAAAACAATATAAAGACAGCCAGATGTAATGTCTATCAGTAGTCAGCGGACTATCAGCGTACGCTTTCGATAGTATAAATACAAGTAGTCTGCATACGCGCTGTCAGTCTACGCGTCCGGATTGCTCATGCGGAAAGTATAACACAGGCTTAAGCCACCTAGAAACCACACACAAAATACCCAAGCAACCATACATTAATGTACTAAAAACCAGTCACTTTGAACACTTTAGCAACCACCTATCAATGCCCTTCAATCTTTGCAACCACTCAAAACACCCTAGCGTCATTCATATTTTCTTCTACCAAATTTAAAAATGTAGTAAGGATTATTTTCATTTCGATTCATAAGAACAGCTCTGGCATCCTGGGTGTTACTGAAAGTAAAGCTCTATGACTCTGTGTGTGGGCTGGTCTGTGGGTGGTCAGAGGAGAGCGAGTGACAGGGAAGGGCACCTGCACACACACACACACACACAGGTCTGTTTGTACTGAGCTCCAACCGCCCACTCAGCAGCCATATTAAAAACAATGCTGACAATCAGCGGCCAAAAGCGAGCACGTGTGTTATGTGTGTTTGTTTACATCAGGGAGGTCCACTGCTGCAACAAAACAGAAATACTTGCCTTACATCCAGTTTGACGCTAAAACCATATTAAAGTGGCCCATCATAATACTGAGAACATATCAAAAGGACTTTGACATGCATATGATATCAGAATGTGTCAAATGGACAGCCACAACTATTTCTCAATCCACACTAACAGGATTGAGAAATATTGGCACTAAAATCGCTAAACAGAAGCATAAGCAGGCTGTCAACATGAAGAGCTCCTTTTTGAGACATTCTGCTTTGCTTAACAGTCTTCACATAAATCAGAGATTACCACAAATTATGCAAGCAGGCAATGTCCCTCTGAAGAGAGGAAAGATGAGCCTCATATACAGAATATTAAGAAAACATGCTAACAGACTGGTCCAAAATCTCACATGAATACAACAGAGCATATATACACTCCAAAATGATGTTTTAATTTGAGTTTGTGGGAATGAATTGTAAGGAATAAAGAAACACTCCTTCTACCCTGATTTTGTGATGGTTGTCATGGTGATATGACAACAGCACCATCTTGGCGTCTCATAACTGTAAACAAGAAACATGCATGCCAATTGTTTAACCCATTTGGTGGTTGCTATTTTAGACCAAACTAATGTTTGCAAACAGAGAGAAGTTTTATGTATGGTTTTTGCTATTAAAGGGTTAGTTCAACCAAAAATTAAAATTAGCCCATAAATTACTCACCCTCAAGTCATCAGACTTTCTTCTTTCAGTTGAATCCAGTTGGAGTTACATTTAAAAAAAAAAAAATTATCTTTGATCTTTCAAGCTATTTAATGCCACTCATCGGGTGTTGCAGTGCATCAGTCCAAAAGAAATTAAATAAAAAGCACCCATCCATAAAAAAAAGTGTCTCACACGGCTCCGGGGGGTGAACAAAGGCCTCCTGTACCGTATTGATGCATTTTTGTAAGAAAAATATCCATATTCAAAAAGTAATAATTACTTTAATGTTGCTTACGCCAACAGTTGTACACGGAAACAGCTCCGGGCGGATGACTTATGAGGTCAGCGTTGCGCATGCTCCGGTGAGTCTTGTGAAAACCAACATTTGTTAACAGGAGCAAAGGAAGAAAAGTTTCCTTACTTTAAAACCAGTCTCCTCTTGGCTTATATTGAAACCTTCTGACATTTTTCTTTACAAATCCTCGTTTTGTACTTCTAATTAGTGACTCTTGTTTTGTTTTGATCTCTCCCCTGCACTTCCGCGCTCGTCACTCCTGAGCAGCGCATGCACAAAGCCAATCTCATATGTCATCCACAGTGAGTGCAAGCTAGATTAAATTGATTATTTAGTTTTAAATATGGTTATTTTTCTTACAAAAACGCATTGACTCGCTACAGGAGGACTTTGTTCACCCCCCGGAGCTGCGTGAGACACTTTTTAATAAGGATACAGTACACTCTTGAGCTTTTAAATATATTTTGTGTTTGATTATTTGCTTCCTGAGGGTAAATGTGTTGCCATAGCCAGTCTTGCATTTAGTATTACAAATATTGCAAATAGCGTTGTCTGGATCTAGTTTTGTGAAATGTAACCACACTTCAGAACATTTTTGGTTAGCCATTGCCCTGTGTGTTGTGTTTGAACAAGTTGCAGGGGTGACATCACTTGGTCTCTCTCTCACTCTCTCTCTTTCTAAAGTACCTTACTCTCGTGCCAAGATGCGTTCTCAGGTACCAAAATTTGGCACAATTGATTTAATGTGAATTGGTACTCAGTAGTACCAACATAATTTGGTTGGTGTCCTTAAAAGTACCAAGTTCGATACCCAACCCTACTCAGAAGAGTGGCAACCATGTTGAACTGAAGCGTGTATGTGTCTATAGACTGTCAATCCTTCACCAATATAATAAGGATCTCCAGGATGGACAGGACTCGTTATAAAAAGTCAGATTTCCTTTTTTTTGGACTACTATTACAAACTATATATGGAAATTAATGAACAAAATTTAATAGGGTTTGTTAGAGTCTATGGAGTCGATGTGTGTATCAGAGGGAGAGAGAGAAATAAAAAGACAGAAGAATTTCTGTCGAATCCAATTAAATACTTTTTAGCTGCACTTCTGGAGCCATGTCATTCCCAAAAGGCACTCCTCCTCTTGCCTGACGATGAGACACACCAATTAACTCTATCTCTCTCACACACACATCTGTGTTCTCATCATGACTGCAGCTGCCAGCACCATTAAAGCCGAATAAAAGAGCAAGACCACATCGCTTTGTCTTTGGTCCCAACACAGCCATCATTTAACAAACAATTAAAACAATTAATGAGACCATCTTCCCTTTGAGCGCTGGCGAGGTCATTAAATTTTTGCTTCAATCATGACCGCTGTCTGAATGGTGACCGTTTCCAAGAGTGTTAAGCAGGGTAGCATGTTGTGTGCATGGCAACTAGACTGGGATGCAGGTTTCTGGTGTACACGTGGTGCATACAAATGACAAGTACGTCATGCCACAGGAGGTTTGGAGTGCTTTACTGGTCAGTGGGAAACAGCTTGCAGTTGTTCTCAATTATGGGGAGAATACAGATAAAATGCTATCTGGCGACGCCCATCAACATGAACAGATCAATGAATCGTGGAATAAGCACAGTGAAGAATTAGAATACAGTTGTTTCTGCCGATTGCTGCTGTTTGTTTGGCAGCAGTGCAGACTCATTGTGTCTGAGCGTTTCCTGCTTGGCGGAGACAGTGCTGGCGAGATTGGCGGCAGGCAGGTTGCTCTGCTGTACATCGAAGCTACATTTGAACTATTCAGTTCAGCCAGCTGCAGCCAATGGGCTATAAAACACAGGTCTTATTACGTTAATAATGACACCACATCCTGTACGAAACTGATCCATGTGCCTCTTCACACCCCACTCTCCAATGTCAGTCATTAACAAGCAACCGCTGATAAACAATACGGCTAACTTTGAGAGGTAAGGGTTTTAATAGTGGACGAATGCATGATTTGACAATAGATATTACCATAATACACAAACAGCTGTGTAACGTAATTTTACCATCTCCTTGAGATGAATTGTTGTTACAGTATTCCTCACTTATAAGGTGGATAAAAGCATCAGTTAAATAAATGAAAGTTATATGTAATACTGCCTATTGAGTTAAAATTTAATTTTTGTCATCATTTATTAATTTGTTGTTCCAGACCAGTTTCTTCTGTAGAACATAAAATATAATCTTTTAAAGAACCTTTCAACTGATTTAGAGAATAAAAAGCAATATGGTTTAAAACATGTCACGTTACGCAGCTGCGGGAAAAACATAGGAGACACGGAGTAGCATTCACAGTCTTTAATGATGAAACCACAGGCTAAGCCAAAATAGGAGCTGGACAAACAAACAGAAACAAGTAGACCTGACAAAACCAAACTGAACGGACTGGGGCTTATAAACACAGGGCAATCAGGGGAACACAGGTGCATGGAATCATAATCAAACTAATTTAAAAAATGAGGACAAGAACAAGACCAAATAAGGGAACAAACATGACGCAGACAGTCCATGATCCTGACAAAACAACACTGGACACCTCTAACCTTCCTTAAAAAAAATAAAAAAATAAAACAAAATAAAATAGAACGCTGACTCCAACATATCATATTTTGTGTTCCACAAAAGAAAGAAAGCCATACAAGTTTAAAGACAGCTTATAAGGTATAACAAAGTATAAAATAATCAAACCAATACAGACCAATACAGTCAATAATCAGCAGTTTGCTGTTGATGCTTTATGCCAACTGCACACTTACTTTACACCGCATAAGGGGACATGACAACAAGAAAAAACTGCAAGAAAACCGCAACCAAATGTTGAAAAAATGTTTACTTTTAAAGCATTTCTGACATTGTCAAAACCGATTTGCTTTCCATCAATTGATCCATCAGAGCATCTTCAAAATCATTACTGTGAAAGGCTGGATTCACAGTGCTGACGTCACTAGTGGACTTGAAGACAAAACACTGCAGTGTATTTCAATAATGATGGAGAGCAGCAAAGGAGCTAAAAATATCTCAAAGTATTCCATTAACATAATCCATTTCATTCTGAGTTAGCATATGTCTATAGTGACAGAAGAGTCAGTAGGCCATGGCTGAGAAATTAGAGATATATCTGTAATGACATAGAGGAAGATGAGTGCATTTGACTGTCTTGTAATGAGGGCTGCAGCACACTATTCATCCCTATAATAAAAATCGATGAGAGGACGGTACTGAGAGCAGGATTTTCTTACACTGTTCTGCTTAATCGCAGACACTTCACTGCTGAGAGATATTAACTTCCAGCACACAATGAATCCTTTTCTTTTTTTGGCACCAGAATTACATGTGGTGAGACAAATGTAGAAAATTGCTCACACTAAGCCACCCCTATGAGAAACAATGACACCCGTTTATGGTTTATGTGGCAGGTGCAATTTCACCAAGAGACTGGCTCTGGCTCATCTCATCGGCAATATGATACTGTCAGTGACACAATGACCTGCACTGCAAGAAATATGCAAGAAAAAATCTGTTAATAAATTCTATTATCATAGGAACAAAATGTATGCATTATAATGTGACAAATAATTCAAAACAGCTGCATGGACAGTAAGAAATATTTATGTCAATAAATTCTTACGGCAGGTGAAAAAATTTAAATTCTGGAGCCTGTCGGCAGAGCACGGGTCTTTTGTTTAAATATTGCATTATTTACACATTTGCATCATCTGTCAACAAAACAAAACAGCTCAGCAAGAATGCGTTCATTGGTTTAATACGTCCTTTATTCCATGAACAAAGTGTTCTAAAAATAGCCACCTGTATATCTAGATGAGATGCTGCTGAAATCTAGGACGCTCTCAAAATAACATGGGAAAATATGTTCCTCCTCCAAGCCAGGAAGCTTTTGTTTTGGTTTGGCAAGAAGACAAAAAGCTCATTCTTAATGTAAAACTGCCCCTTCAAAACAGGTTGTGGAGTACAGTATTTCATACTCAACTTCCTCTGGATCAAAGAGACTGAGTTAGTTAGCGCTCACTCCACAGGAAGGTGGCAATTATTCTGACCAGATGATAAGAACCAAATGTAAACTAACTGGCCACACAAGTTCATCTCATTACAGTCTGTCTACTGTACACATACATGCCCTCACAAGGCAACAGTTTTCTAAATCATAAAAGTATTCTGTTGTTAAAGACCCATGATAATTTGAGCTCTTCACAAGAGAGGTAAATACTTAAAGGGTTAGTATGACAGATAACGGAAGTGAGAGAAATTACGTTTGAAATATGGATATTTTTCTTACAAAAACGCATGGAGTCACTACAGAAGGCCTTTATTCACCCCCCAGAGCCATGTGCGGCACGTTTTATTATGGATGTGCACTTTATTTGACACCCACTGACTGCAGTGATACAGCTTGGAATAGCCAGGACAATTTTTAATATAACTCAGACTGGATTCGTCTGAAAGAAGAAAGTCATATACACCTAGGATGACTCTAGGGTGAGTAAAACACAGTCTAATTTTAATTTTTAGGTGAAATAACCCTTCAAGGTAATGAGATTACATTTGTAACATTCAAAAGCTGATCTTTCCTCACCTGCTGTTTCTTTGTCCAAAACTATGGTAAAAAGCTATATCCAAAACTATATTTTGATACAAAAGCATGTGCATTATGCAAAAGGATGCAACATACAAATAATTCACTGGAATCCAGTCAAGCAAGCTTACAAATGGCACAGGCAGTACTCAGCTGTACTGGATTACATTATTCATGGGCCCTTCCCATACACCCATTTAGATGGCTCTTCAGGAAGAACCTGTCAGAGGCAGACTAAAAAACAGATACTGTTTCCTACCAAGTCTGGACGAAATGTCTTGGTATGACAGAGAGTGGACTTTACTGAATTTAGTGAACACAGAGGCATTTTAGCACCTTTTGAGACAAAACCAATTCAGACCGATAATTTCTAGGTTTGATTGACTTGTGATTCCAACTGCTAAAAGTGACTGATTAAGGAGTTAAAAGTGACATGATTAGTGCTTTATACTTGCTGGGTGCAGTTAGGTATGTGCATTTATAACTGTATGGCAGCCAGATTTTCTGTTTCAGCACATACATTTCAAACTGCAGCCCCAAAACAGTTGTGCCATAAGGCTGTAGATCTGTCAACAGGGCATTGCATAATAGTATAAGACAAACAACAGAACATCAGGTTCTTGACATACAAAAATATCTCAGTCGTAGGCTGACTGGAAGGACCTGGAGAGTATTTACCAAAAGGAAATGACTGCTGTTATCTAGGCGAAACTTCTGTGATCACCATTATTTACTAATCACCATTTAGCAGCGCAGCACCAGCACATCACCCCCCCACCATCTATGCATATGGCAGACACTTTTATCCAAAGCGACTCACAATTCATTCAAGGTATAATTTTTAGAGTTAAGGCATTTCCTGGGAATCAAACCCATGACCTTGGCATTGCTAGTGCCATGATCTACTGTTTAAGTCAGGGCCTGAGTTTCTTTTTGGAAAATGGGGGGGGTTACCCCTTTAGGTGGCTATTATAGGGGGGAGTTAGGGTTTTTTTTTTGACATATTTTTAAACTACAATCATCCAAACTAAATATTTCGTCACCCAGTATATTTGTGTTTTACAATTTATAATGTTGTTGATTCATATTTATATTGTGAGGAAGATACGTTTTATTATATTGTTTACGTGCAATAAGGCTCAATAACTTCATTCTGTAGTCACGCACTCTCAGTTGTGGCTCTATGTGCGCAAGTACTGGATTGAACACTTGAATGTTTAAAATTGTAAGACTCAAAAGCACATCCAAATGATACATTCAGTCATGTCTCCCAAGCGTCTTTCACACTGAAATATTTGCAAGAATTTCCCACGTTACAAGCACGGAAACTGCTAGAATCAGTAGAATTATGTGCAACCAAGGATTGGGCGATGTCTACCAAATTGGCATCGGATGATGTCTACAGTGAAACATCGTGATGGACGATGACTTCCGGGGTTAGGGGAGTGCCCGAAGTGTGAACCAAATAACACATTCTACTGAGTCATTAAAAGGTTAGCCGCTTGCTAGTGCTAGCCTGTTGAATTACAGTACATGAAATTTCACTTACCACATAAACAGAGTAAGGAGAGATGACTAAGGACAATGGCAAACTATTTGCAGATCCTGAGCACCAATGACAAACATCTAATCTTGTAAAATGTGTGGTAAATACTGGCACTCATAGTATAGAGTCCTTGTGATCGCGAATCTCAAAAGTGAAAGTAAAATGAGAGCGTGCATTCGAAAGCAGTTTCCAAAACTATGGTAAATATGATGCCCACAATTTGTATATACAGTAGCCTATAATTACCCAACAATATAATTGCGAGAAAAAGTATTGAAATTTTTTTTAATCCTCCCATCTCATAGGTCATTTATTCCCTTTAGGATTTCCATAGTACTGAACACGTAACTGGGATGTGGTGGACATCGGGAGAGGGGGTGGGGAAGGAATCACGATGTCAGCTTAACATTGTGATGTCTGTCATCCATCGGTGATGAACGATGGCATCGTCTATCGGCCCAACCCTAGCGCAACCCCTGAAATTCAAGCCCTGTTAAGTTACAGGAAAATAACAGCACATAGAGTGGGGTAAAGGCAATGATTTTCCACATGGTGCATGAACAAAGAGGGCCTCTGTTTCTTATTACACATGTGCTCGCTGAAGGAGCATATTAGGTTAGTGTTTCTTTAAGCGCCCAGCACATTTTTCAGGCGCCTTCCAATGTTTGGCTTTCAAACCAGGGCTGAGGAAAGATGATCCCCTGACAGTGCCGCTTCATTATGGAACAGGCTGGTACAAGTGGAGGGAGTGGCCGGCCTGTTTTCCCGCACCCAGCCCCCTGGCTGCCACACTGCTGGTCTCACCATGCCTGTGCACACACATGAAAGCAGCACCTCACTGAAAAATTAAAAAAAAAATAGTCTGCCGTCTTCCAGCAACAGCCCTAACCTCCACCTCCTCCCCCACTTCCTAGCCTGGGAAAACAGATTCCTGTGTTATGGCTGTAAAACCCAAACTTGAACAGCTTTTCCTAGAGTCGAGTGAAACCAGTTTCCTGGGTTGCCGTACAGGTCGTTTTAATTACACCCAATGCCAAGAGCTCAGGTCTCCACATGGAGACGGGTGTAGAGTTGCTATAACTCAAGAGAGGAGGCGTTAACCGAGGGCCAAGATATGGCAGTTTAAGCAAGAGCACAAAAGATTGGAAAGATGAAAGCAGTGTGAACAAATGGCCTTAAAGTTTGGAGTTGTTCGTTGCACATGATGTCAGAAAGCAGTCAAGCATACTGATCAGGCCCAGTGGTTTTGCTCTTGAGATAAAAGCATTCATTAATAATGGACAATACACTGGCTCAAAGGTTCATCTCATTATTGCAAATGGCTTGATGTTCATCCTACTTATCAGGCTGAACTGAAAGACTACGGCCCCCAGTGAAGACTGTGAATGACAGCTGACATCACTCTTGTTACCCAGAACCTATGAGCATCATATTACCTGAGGGCCAGCACAAGACACCAGTGTAAAAAAAGACCTTGACAAGCCTGTAGGACAGATAATAATGTGTGTGGCAGTATGACAGGCTGAAATAACATGATCAAGATTTTTGTAGGATTACTGAACATATTTGCACACTGGAGCTAGTCGTGAACTGAAAAACAGTCTATCACTTACTGAAACAAAACTGCATTACTTGAATGCGACATGCTCAACTTATATTCATCCGTGTTGGTGCATAAAATGCTAAAAGAGAGCCTACATTTCATTTTGCACAACAAGCAAGCTGTTGTACAAGATGATTTTTACAATAGGCAGAGATAAACATGCCCGCTCCAATCTCCAACCCTCCTGCAAGGCTTTTGTAATTTGGATGTTATGTGGGTTTGCAGCTAGCATGCCAGCTCCAGCATAGTATTGATTGATCATCACGCACAGCCCATGTTAGCAAGCAAACAAAGCAGCCAGACTAATGATGTTGATTTATTCACATAAGCCTTTACTCACAGAGCAGATAAATATAATAGCCACAGAGCTGCTTATATGGGTGGAGTTTGCCCAACAACAGATGAACAAGACGTGTTTTGATTACAAGACTATCAATTGAGCTAGCCATTTGCATTGAAGAAAGGCATAAACAGTTTATTAAATCACTGACAGGCATAACAAATGATTCAACAGATATGGGTCTTTTAGTGGTCAATGCAGATACTGGTATCAAGATTCAGGTGGATGATGGCCAGAATAATTATTTAACGAGATCTACATTAAATGAAAAATGTAAACTGATTTCAACATAAAATTTAAATTGCAAAATATTTTCTCAGAATTCCCCAAATACAATTTAAAACACAAAATGTGCCAGGAAGTCCACCAAAAATCTACTGACAAGGTTAGATTTTGGCCCTATTATCAAAATGGCCAATAGTCTGTCGACTGCACTATATTCAAAGAGACACATTTAACCCCTTAACTGTCACCGTCCCACCTGTGGGACACTTGGCGCTCTTTTTTTTTGTTGTTGTCCTTTTTCTCTATAAAATCTTTTAGTAATCATCATAAATTATATATCATTTGAAAGCTTAGAAGCCCAAGATTCATCCTGTGAAAACCAATTTGAAATCAGACATTGCGTTACCATGGAAATGGTCCTTTAAAATCTTATGGCGGTCTCCTCCCCTTTAGTGGGCAGTGTTAAGTGTCATATTATAAAATGCATTATGGTCTTTTAGAACCAAAACTTTTTATAATCTTGGCAACAAACATATCATTGGAAAGGTCTGAGTCTCAGGATTCCATATTTGGTGGTTATTTTGAGATATAAGTAAAACTGACAGAGAAATCTAGGGAATAATTCATTAAACAAAATTCAGAGGAGTTTTGATGGCTCCCGGAGGCTGTTTGTGGTATGACTCCCTAAATAAGTGCTCATGTTTATTCAACAAAGTCAAAGCATTTTTGAAAATCTATTTGTCGCGGTCAGTTTAGATATTGTGGCGGCCCGCCACAAATAAATCAATGTATGTGAAACCCAACAGGCGCTTTTGCATTGCGTTTTGACTAAATCTTCCACCATTCCGTTGCTTTTCTTTAAGTTCGACTCGTTCTCCTCACATGATAAATAAAATTTGACTCCTGATGCTGATCTGTCTCTTGGCACGCAGCATTGTAGCAGCGTTAAGTTTTTAATTATAGTGCATGCTCTCTTCTAAACTTATTTATAATTATTATTTTTACTTAATTCAAATAAATATTTAAGAAAAAACTAATACTTTAAAAAATCAAAACAACGGTGGGGACAGTGTCATGGTGGGAAAGTGATGTAACTGGTGTTGCGGCTTAAAACCGGTAACACCGTCTATCGCGGCAAGCCTACTGGTCGCTGAGGAAATACATCAACTTTGCAATGTGGATCGCAGAATGGGCTTTCACCTGACGAAGCGGAGTCCAGGGGACATCACATGTGGTTGCTGCACGCACAAGGTACGCTCCTTCGTGGAATCCGCCTCTAGCCGCCTGCCTCTGCTCACTCAAGCCGGCCGCCGTTAACGCTAGGCCACGGCTCACTCTAGGCCTCTGGCCTCTGCTCACTCAAGCCGACCACGGCTCACTCTAGACCGTGGCTCACTCTAGACCGTGGCTCACTCTAGGCCTCTGGCCTCTGCTCACTCAAGCCGGCCGCGGATCACTCTAGACCGTGGCTCACTCTAGACCACGGCTCACTCTAGGCCTCTGGCCTCTGCTCACTCAAGCCGGCCGCGGTTCACTCTAGACCGCAGATCACTCTAGGCCTCCGGCCTCTGCTCACTCAAGGCCACGGTGTGTGATGCTGTTTCGTTGAGAAAGTGAAACTACTTTGTTTTTGCCTTCCAAATGCAGACATGACTAGATATCATGTTTATATCACGTTTATAATGGGTTTTATGTTTATGTCTCGTTTCTCCGGCACGACAAGGCATCACAATATGTTAAGAGGTGTAACATTCCTGGCATTGGCATTCAGCCAATCACAACGCACTGGATAGCTGGCCAATCACAGCACACCTCGCTTTTCAGAGCGATGAGCCTTCAAATCGACGCGTTTCAGAAGGCGGGGCATAGAGGAGAAACAATAATGTATAGTATGTGGAAAATAATGTGTTTTTTTAACCTTAAACTGCATAAACACATTTCATTACACCAAATATACAAAATAATGTTCTTTTTAGCAACATCATATGACCCTTTAACAATCTTGGAGATCACAACAAGTCTGTCTTTGAAGGTTTAGAAGTTATTTATTGTTAAAATCTAATTTCTCTATGGAGGAAATTAATGGGATTTTTACTTCCGAAAGTATTGTTACACACTCTATAGTAATGTTCCAACCTTATTCTGCTAATGCACCCCTGAGGCTCCGCTTATCGTTCCAGAGCTTTCCAAATGTTCACTGGTGCTTTCAGCTATTGAACAACTTCAGCCATGTCAAAAGAAATCGATTGAGAAAAACAATTCTGTGCAGAGCTTCAATGGATGTGATGTTTGAAATCGTAAGAAAGCAAAGCTTGCCTTCCCTCTCCTCTGCTGTTTGAACATCTGCTGATAAAGTGGAGTGTACCACCTATAAAAAATGGGGATGGCCGAGCAGAAGGAGAAATGTTTGGCTAAACACAAGGTCATAAAACGCCACCCTCACTACATCTGTCAGAATGCAAAGCACAGGACCAGATGTTTCCATCGCAAGTGCTATTTAATTTTGGCACAGGGCAGCGGGATTAGTTCATCTGTCTATAGCTCTGTTTTAAAGCCTGTGATCAATAATTCAGAGAGCCCATGAGAGACCAGGCTGTATTACAGCTGATGGGAACCAAACACAACTGCAGAGGCCTGGCAAATCACAAGAGGTGATGTGGACAATGATAATGTGGATTTGAGAGCTCTAGAGTAGATATGGAGTTGTTGTGAGCGCTTAAAAGATGGCGGTCTGAGTATTGAAGATGGAAACAATCAAAAGGGGGTGAGGTGGAGTCCGAGTGAGATCACGGCCTTTCATTTGAGGAAAAACACAGCAGTGGGTCTGCTTCAGATTATCTGATTTACTGGATGTTTCAATAAGTCCACTGAAGTACAGCTGGATTATAGATGGAAAAAAACATCTGCTTTGAGGTTAATCTTGTGATAAGGGTTCCCTTCCATTGCTAGGTCAATTGCATGGAAAACCCTGAACAAACATTAGCATTCTGTGGGAAAGTTTACAGGTGCCGCTGGCAATCTTGACAGACATTCTTGTTGTAAATGTATGCATCTTGTATGACAATTCAGAAAATCCCTCATGAAAATGAATACATATTCATAATCATAACATGTCTCTTGTCAAAAGTTACTTTAGATTCAATGATGTTCTGATTCTGAGAGTTGGCATGTCAAACTAGCGCAAATCTGAACGCAAATAAACTTGTATCTCTTAACAGATGTCGATTTCACTGTAAATTATAAAGATCTAAATGCACAATATCAATGGGATATTATAAACCTTCTCTAAACATAACAATTATGAAATACTCCATTACTTTTATGCTTCATAATCATTTGATTATTTTCTTTAATTATTTGGACTTTGGACACAAATCCTAAATTTAGGGGTCAGATTTATAAAACTTTCTTAAGAATTAAATTCTTCATAACTGCTATTTATCAACTGTCAAAAACATGTTCTTATCTTTGTTCTTAAGATGGTTCTAAAGACAAAATTTAATAAGAGTTTGAATTCCTAAAAAAAGAATTAAAGAATAAAAAAAAAACATCTTAAAGTTAGGACATCTGGTCTTAAAATCTCCAAAGTTAAGAATACTAGGTATGTGAACGAATATTCTGAAGTGACACCATGTAAACAAAGATTGGTCATGATTATGCTGAATTTAAAATTAATTAATAATTAATAACAACATTTCAGCAACTTTCAGCACATATGAATGTCATATGAAGGGGAAAAAATTATGAAACGCAATAACTATTTAAAAGATGAATAATGCAAATAACTATTTAAAGCACATGCCGTATTTTAAAATGCGACTCTGGGCGTTGAACTTCCGTCAAGCCAGTCATGATGAAAATAGTGCATGCTTTCCGCAGCCTAGAGGAGTTGATAACACCAGAGCTATTTATATTCTTCTTAAGAAAAAAAGATTAAAAAAAAAAAAAAGATTTTCCCATAAATAAAAAAAAATAAATACTGGAGAAGTTGAATTTTTTAGTTAAACAACCTCACAAAATTAGAATTTATCTTAAGAAATTTCTTAACTTCTGATTAGACAAACCACAGAAACAGCTGAGAGATAGCCAGTATACATGGACGCATGACCTTACATCAGTTTAATTCTATATTAAAACCCCTTTGCGGGCAAGGATCATCAGCGATTCCAGATTATTGTTGTTTCACTTTCACAGCACGTTAAACATCACACTCTGGACAAACTGTGCAATCAGTAGAAAGATTAAAGACTCTAGTTTTGATATTTGACCACTTAATAAAACGTTGTTAAAACATTGTTGCAGTAACAGTAATTTAGTAATTTATGTCAGGAGTGCAAAATAATAAATCCGTATTATGTCAATTTTGAATAGAAATTCACCATGCATTCATATTCAGTCACGTCTGCAGTGGTTTGTTTGTGTTCACATAGATTCACTGAACAGCGTCAGTAAGGGATTATAGTCCAAATATGCATGTACATGGAGATATATAGATATATTTACTCATGTTTAATTGATATTTCTTTTGACAGAATCATAATTTCTATTCATTGTCCACTGATTTACATGATCTGATGATAATCAGCCGCTCCAGCTCTGTCTCTGTGTGTGTACTCTTGCGAGTTCGTGCTGTGACTCAGACAAACTCTGATTCGTCCTTTGCCTTGTCAATCTTTAGTGTCTCATAACAAGACAACGTGTCATCATGTCACATGTTTCCTCCACTCTTCCACGTTGATATCTGACCACAACAACACAGAGAAACCTGTGTACCCACGAAATATTCAAATAATAAACACACGATTACGATAGTATATGGGTTGTATGTGATTTTCTTGAGATTTGAGGCATTTTTTATAAAAAATATTATTATGCACATCTGTAATGCTAATTTGTGCAGCGATATAAATGGCTATAAATAGCATATTTTAACAACAGTAAACGACCAAATTCCACATGTGATCGCAAAAGGGATTTATTACAAATACTCGTTGGTGGTTTAAAGTGATTTTTGAGTAAAAGTGTACTAATAATCTCATAAATTGTCTTTGCTGATGCTATTGTTAGTACTAATGCAGCTTTGTAGCTTGATGCTATTGTTAGTGCTAATGCAGCTACATAACAGGTGCGGTTCTTCTTCATAATGCATTTTGTCATAATAATTTACGTAAGGTCATAAGAAAATGTTTTGTTGTATTTTTATAGTAAGACTTTTGATAATAGTTGGGTAAATGTATAATGGGATTGAAGCGATGTGGCTTGGTAAAATACCACAACAAAGGCTAATAATGGCTGAATAAAAACAAAAGAATAATGATAAAAGAATAATGGGGATAATGACTCATACCTGGCCAATGTGTGAAAGGCTCGTTTCGTGTGAACAACAGAATCATGAATGAGGCAGTTTGTGGAGCCAAACATATGGAGACAGCACACAGGAGAGTTTACAGGATATCACAGGTGCCATAAATCAATTTTATTAGCCTTTTATTAGCCTTCTCTAAAAAACACATGACATGGCCTTAGAAAATGTTTCATAAAATTCACAGTTTCACAGATTATATTATGAAATTTCAAATGAAGCATTAGTAAATTTGTGGCTTTAGCTTCATTATGTTTCTAAAATAATATCCTACATCAACAATTTTTTTATAGATTTAAAAAATATGTTTTTAATATTTTTATTTTTGTTTTCATGTTTGAACATATATCTTTATTATCATAACAGTCTGAGTAATTCTGATTGTTGAACAGTAAACTTTGAAGTGTCAGCTTTGTGAACATATGTTGATTATGTATCTAGTCAGAAAGACTCATTCGCAAGCTTTTTATTTTGGGTATGTCATTTGTGTCTCCATGCCGAAAAAGGGGGGTGACCGGTAAGGGGTTAACAGAACAGGGACTCATCCAGCTCTATATTTTCGCATTACTTCATGTTGTTTCTTCTCTGTCATGTAAATAATGTGAAGCAGCCCTGCCTAATTATATCTGTGCAAACATACCTACCACAGTATAAACAGAAAAATGAAACCTCTACAGACTGACACATTTTGACCATTGCACAGTATATGCTGTCATACAGCGCAGACCTAGTTCCCAATGTTTTGACATGTAAGATGCCAGACTGTCATTTGGGAATGCTATCAGCTGTGGCCATTCTCTTGTAAGCAGAAGACACACAATCCTTATTCAACGGCAGAGAAAGCAGGTCAGCTGCATTCATTCATAATTGGGTATTCAAACAGTTATCTAACCACAAATAGCAGTTATGCATGAGCACATGCAAGCACACAGAGAAAGGATGAGTGGCCTAATACAGGCTTGTTAACACTGAGCTATTTTGTCCTGCTTTGGTACAACAATGATAACACAGTGATCAGTGGTGTCATTCTATCAAAACAAAAGAATATGATGGAAGGAAAAAAGTGGAACGGAATGAGACAGCCATCTGTCCACCGCAGCAGCATTCAGCTGAGCATTAGTACCACATGTGCGCTCTGCCTAACACACCACTGCCTTCTTTTTCCTCAGAACATGCCAGACGGAAAAACAGACAACAAACAACAAAAACGTCTGTGAATTAGCACATGCTGCCTCAGTAGAATCCTGTTGTGTTTTCAGGACAGGGAAATGTCACTGCAGAAATCCCTTTTCAATATACTGTAGTCACACATAAAAAAGCTCTGTATATCTGCCCACTAGAGACCCACTAACAACAACACCCAAAAATTATGCAAGAACAGTTTGACATTGTTCAGTTCACTGGAGAATGCTTTTCAAAGTACAGAAAATATAAAAAAGCTCTTACATTATTGTTAGAATAAAATTAAAACAGAAAAGAGAAATTAAAATAGAAAGCACTACAGAAATAAAGATGAAAACATGATGTCGTGTCATTTAAATAAGAAGAATTTGCAACAAATCATTAATTCAAAAGGAAGGAATAAACACAAAAACCTACAAGATGAATCATTTCAACATTTGAATTAGGGATGTCAATTTTCGATCCATGATCAATCGTCATTAAAATTAACGATCAATTAATCAATTAATCAATTAATCGTAAACCTTAATGCTTCAAATTGCATCTATTGCAGCGGCACGCAGTCACCGGTATGACAGGATGTGCAAAAGCCACTCAAAAAAAAAACCTTTCTCACTTGATTCAAAGGGATTTTAGTCTGAATAAAATGCTAGAAGCAGGATTATAGAATGAATAGATGTGATTAAGATCATTTGATAAAATGAAGAGAGCGCGCCGTATATTTGCAAAAGTGTTTACTTTCATTTGTGCACACTCACAATAAAAACAGAAGATTTGTGCTCTTGTAAAATAAAGCAAACAAACAGAATGCGCGTTGTCATCCTTTTTTTTTTATTTTTTACATGAACCTAAGGAGCGCCGCCACACTTAAATTTGTTATCTTAAGTCAGATATATTTTGCTTTTTTTTTTTATAAAAACAAATTGTTATTTTTATGTTAGGCCTATTACTTATATAGGCTATACATTTTCCTTAAAGCAGCCCATTTTGTCCCAGGGCTTGAAAAACTGTGCCCTGGACTAGTTAGGTCCATGCAGAAACTTGATGCAACAACTTGGTGAACAATGCTCAGCGTCACCATTTAGTGACATCAGTGAATGCTCCAGGAAAACGTATTGTCTGTGTCGGTTAGGCCTGGGATGGTATTGAATTTTTCTTACCGCGGTTGAAAAGCAATAAATTCCCGCGGTATTGCGGTAAACCCCCCCCCCCCCTCCGGATTGATGGACTTTCACTATCGCACACACACGGGAGGCAAACGAATATAAGGAACAGGTTTATTTCACTTTTTTTTTTTTTTTTACATTTAGAACATGAACATTTAGAACAGAAATGGAATGATGTCTGAAATAAAAATTCTGCAAAACGAAATAATGGGCGAGGTTACCCTAGCCTTCATATTTTTTGGGGGCGATATCAGATCTGATCGCAATTCACAACAGAGATCTGAAGATAGAGCATCATAAAGACAAACAAACACATTTTTATTTATCGTATTGATCAGTAATAGATATTAATTTGCATGTTTATTTTCCATAATTTTTACCTTCAGATTAGGCTACAGTCGTCGTCATCAAACAATCACTTGAACTATAACGACTTTTGCGCACACAGAGGCTAAGCAATTGAGCATAAGGAACACGTTTATTTAACATTTATTATTTCACATTTAGAATAAGAACATTTAGAACAGAAATTATGTCTGAAAATAAAAGTGCTGGCAAAACGAAAGGCGCTATGGTTTACATCCCAGCCTTCATATTTTTTGCTAGAAAAACTAGCATGTTCACTTTGTCAGGTTTAAGGGAGGCCCTGAAAGACGTAACGACGTTACCTGCAGCACTGAAAACACGTTCTGAGGGAATGCTTGTAGCGCAAATGGTCATATATTTTCGGGCTACTTTGGAAAGCAGAGGGAATCGGACACTATTGTCGCGCCACCAGACAAGAGGGTCTGCGTGGGAATCCAGGGCTTCCTCCTGCAAATACCTTCTGATCTCTGTGTCTACACGAATTCTCTTGGGGGTCGGAGTAGATGTTTTTTCTTTTTTTTCCCCAAGTAAGTCAGCCAGATTCAATTTAACGAATGCTATTTAATTTAACAAAGTGTCGCTGCTCACAATATTGTGGTTGTTTTTTACTTATAAATAAGATAAATATAAATAATATTTATAAATAAGATAAATATAAATAATATTTATAAGTTAAAAAAAACAATGACGGTATTGTGAGCAGCGACACTTGGTTAAATTAAATAGCATTCGTTAAATTATAGCCTTGAACCACACTGAGACCAAAGCGCACACGAGATATAGGCTAAGTTAATATAAATATGTAAAAATATATAATATAAATAATATTTATATATATTATAGATTTTTAAATATTTATATTAATTCAGCCTATATGTCTACATATTTATATATTATACATATAAATACCATGTTTCGATTGAATAGTAGCTTAAATGCGCAATTGTCGGCTGCGCAACCACGTGAGAGAATTGTGTTAAGCAGAATAAGCACGTGCAATTAAAAACTGAGGTCCTGCTTTTTTGGCTTTCTCATGAGTCATCCGCCTGTATTTTATGCTTTAGTAAAATTAAATGAAATTCAATATATAGGCTACAAGACATTACACTGAATGCTATTAGCCTATTAGAGGTGCATAGATACATTTTTTAATCTAGATTAATCTCACTGTAATCTTGGAATTAATCTAGATTAAAATGGCTCATTTGACTTCTGCCGAAGGCATTCAGATGTGCAGGCCAAGGTTTTTTTTTTTTTTTTTTTTTTTTTTTGCGGTGATGACGGTTACAGGTTTAGACCCGCGGTAGGCGTCACGTGACCGCGGTATTGCGGTAATGCGGTAACCGTCCCAGGCCTAGTGTCGGTCATAGCACCTTTTAATTAATAAGTCGTAGGAACGAATTAACAAGTTGATAGCCTTTCTGTCCTGTGTCCCGCAGCTCTGCAAAGCCCACGATATGAAACAATTATCTGGGCAAATGACTTAGTTACTACATTTCTATTACTTTCCATTTGAATAACTTTGTGTTGTTTCTATTTTAATGTATTTTTAAAGTTTAAATCACATTAAAAGCTTAATTTGTACATTATGAATGAAGGTTGATGCGTTTATAGACCATCACCGTCACTCACAGCCGCTCGCACGTGTTTTGCGCATGAGCTGCACGCAGCCCAAAATCAAACAGGTTAACTGACCATGATTGCTTTAATTGATTGCATCCCTTATCAACAATTAATCGATCATCGATTAATCAATGACATCCCTAATTTGAATATGTCTGTATTACATCACAATTTTAAATATGTACATTATAAAATTGAAAGCACCGTGAACTCTTCATGTCTCAGCATAATTGGGAAGTTATCTTCAGTAAGACAGCGAGGGAAAACTGTGACAGACCCTGTGCAATTTCACCATTCTCTCTCTCCTCCTACACAATCATTTCAAATCTGAAACCGAATTACAGCTCTGTTGCAAAACCCATCGTGCTGCCTACCTAGACAACCATTTTGGCATCAGAGGCAGACTCCTGACAACAAGGCTGTTCCAAAAGATCAACAGCAACATCATGCTGCCTTCTAAGAGTGTGTTGTCAATTATTCACAATATTCAGTAGTCTTTTGGTCGAGACCAAATAAGTAAATTTAGACTTTTTAAATACTGAACCTAAACAAAAGGCATAAATATAGAGTCACTACCTGATTGGACAGTTTTCATTACGTTTTTTTGATGGAACTTACACCTGTACCTAACTGTAATGGGTAATATAACTCAGAAGAACCAGGAATGATTCACCATCACATCCTATTTTTGGTTTGTTTAGATGTCTCTGTTCTGGGCTGCGTTCATATTTCAGTTGAACCTAGGGCTGTCACGATTATGAAATTTGGCTGACCATTAATTACATAGAAAACAGACTAAAAATAGTCATGGTTATTGAGATTAATTGTCTGTTTTAGGGCTTTGGCGATTGTGGCTATTATCACGATTATTTGTCTGTTTTGTATGGTTTTCATTATATAATTGTGATTAATTTGATGGTTCAGTAAATAATTTTGATGTTATCTTTTAATCTTTTTTTTTTTTTTTTTTTGCAGCCAACACCAGTGATATTTTTTTTTTTCTACACCACTACAGAATATCAATACTGTGTTTGTGGAACTATTGGTCACTCTTTTTTTAAACCCTTTGTTAAACATAATCCACTAAATACTCACTTCCTCATTCCAAAGAAAAACTACATTTGAATAAAAATATATAAGCTATGAAATTAAACTAGCTGACTGTATAATTTAGCAGCAAAAACCATATCTTAAAAAAAATCTTTGGTGCACATAATGCAATTTAAACATGTTTAATCTGTTAACTCTTTGTATTCTTACAAAATACATTGATGAAAATAAGATAGAAATCATGAGGAAAATCACAGCTTCTAATAATCTTTCTGTGTGCAAAACTTTGATAACGTGAAACGCTTATGCACATCTAGGGTGCAGAATGATGTGATTGAAGCAACATATGTCACAGCGCGCTGCACTCCACATGGTACAAACAAAGAAAAGAGAAGAAAAATGAGAGAGCGATGAACTACAGCAAGATGTCATTTTATGAGAATCCCCAGACCTTTATCTACACACCAAGTATTATAATGGGAATATATCATCTTGGAGAGAGAGTTTTACTGTGCTGAGTGACTGTCATAACTGAACGTGACGTGCTGTTTGAATGCTGAGTGGAAAATAACTGACAGCTGCAGCAGAAGGAAGATCAATTTCTGTAAACATAAATTTTACAATATAATTCTGCCCCTCACATTAAGATATGGAATGGCTTCAGATAATATAGGCTATAAAGTGCACGAAAACCAAACTGGTGCTCTTCTGTTTCCTTTGGTGTATAACTCCCCCTTGTGCCATATAAAAAGCACAATAATCGCTGTTGTCTGAAACAACCACGGTTAGATCAAATAATCGTGATAAGATGGTTATTTAATTATCACAACAGGCCTAGCTGAACCACAATATAATTTGTCTGGAGACAGGATAAGACCTGAAAAGAGGACATATCTCGGTCCACTTGTTTGTTGCGAACCACAGTTCAGATGGCAGCATTCACATTTATTAAAATGAACTACACTAACAGAGGAATTGCACCAGAGTTTGTTCTTATCAAACCAAATCAGCCAAGTGTGAACCCTAATGGTGCTTTTCCACTACATGGTACGAGTCTGTACGGTTCACTTTTGGGAGGTTTTCCACTGGGTAGAGTACCTGGTACCTGGTACTTTTTTAGTACCACCTCGGTTGAGGTTCCAAGTGAACCATACCGTTACCAAAATGTGACGTGTAAACTCATCACTGATTGGCCGGACAGAATCGTCACTACCTGCGTCACTGAACTTGCGACACAAGACACAGCAGAACCACTAGATTTAAATCAGCACAGCCAGAGAAGGATCGAACGCAACTGTTTTGAATGAGTGCACCTTTTTTTAACAACCAAAAAATGAATGTTTGTTTGTTTGATGTACCGTACTGAGCCGTGCCGAGCAAAGCCGAGCCGTACCATGCAGTGGAAAAGCACCATAAGACATGCATGCTCATAGTGAAGCCAAAACCAGACTCCACTGCAATAATTTCATTAAAAAAAAAAAATCATAATTTTAACAATCCACAAACAAGTATTTAATCTAATTCTCAATATAATCACCTATGAATTTCCTATGTATCATACAATGCAAACTGTAACACATACTGTACCTTGCAAGTGACACAAAAAAACTACAATGCTTCCTTTATAACCATCAAAGTGTAAACAGAATAAGATTTCTTTTCCAGTAAAGACAGTTTTGTTGATTATAACCAGAGTGTTTGTGAGAGTGCAGAACTCACACATGGACCGTCAGTGAGTTCATACTGAACTCCAGAGCTCTGCATTTTAATGTCAAATCAATTCATTGAAACAGTCATATGAAATAATTGTCTGATATTGGTCATAATCATGCACTGCTCACAGTTCAGAGTGTTTGTTGATGACAGGACATTGGGTGACCTTTATCTGGGTGCGTGAAGGGAGAGGATCTGAAATAGGGCTCAGGTTCAACATGGCCTTAATGTCTTTCAGCTGTGTGAATTCTTGCAGCTATCACATAAATCTCCACAAACTCAACCCAGTTCACATGCTCTCTGGTTCTTTTCCTTTCTATCACTTTTTCCTGCTGTGGGGTGCCGAGCTTATGCTATGGTCTTGTGGTTACCATAGAAAACAGGATGTGATACAGGAAAGGGTCTGCTGGATGGACAGTTGTAATATTTTCTCAAAATTACAGGCAGTGCAACTTTATGAAACATGCATGTGCTCGTCGAGCAGGTTGGGTGAAACTTGAAACAAGAAACATGATTACTGGGACAACATGTGCACACACACACACATTAACAAACTATTTTAGTTCATTTCAGGGCTGGGACTTGACATCATGGAAAAAAAGCTTTTTATTTTTCACAATCATTACTGGCTTTGTCTGTATTTCCTTTCGAGAGGCCAGTATATTTCTCAAATAACAGCTCACGTTCTGAGGGGCTGACGGCGTAAATCACGCTAAATTAATTTCAGCTGTTTAACCAAAGAGCTGCAGACGCTAGTGCATGTTAGAAGCCTGCTTTGGCTAATATTTCAAGATAATGATATTAAGTCTATCATGCATACGCTTACTGAACAGAACAAATCAATATGTGGCAGTATGTTTGGGTGCACACAGACCACACTTAGCTGATATAAAAGAAAAAGAAAACTAATCACACACACCAGCTGAATAATGATATGCTTATAATGTCCCATGACATTACACATATAGTCCAAATATTAAAAGAAATAGTTCACCCAAAAATGAAAATTTGCTGAAAATGTACTCACCCTGGAAAAAAAGCAATAATATGGATAAAGTACTTGTTTTTTAGCTAGGAGTAGCGTAGTGCCATCAGCGCAGCAGAACAGTTCTGCGTTCAAATGCACGCAATAGGCTTAAGCTTGGCACAAAGCATCAGCAAAAGTAGTTACCATAAATGTGTCAGGGCAAAAGGAAGGAGATATTTGAATTATTTACTGATAAATAGCGACCTAATTTCTCAATGGTGCGACAAAAAAAAAATCCGTTCAAGGGAAAAAAACAGTCTCTGCAACTCTGAAAGTCTCCCTGTGGTTCAACAACAGACACTAGAGCCCTGCATTTCAGCCCGAGCCCGACGGACCCCGACTTTTTTACACCCTTCGAGCCGTCCTTCGGGATAATTTTAGTTCAGATGCAGGCCGGGCCACCCGCCTGTTTTAGACTTCTACTTACTTTTATATTTTAGACATCCATGACAGGGGGAAATAGTAAGGAGATTTTTGAATTATTTACTAATAAACAAGTGTCTTCTGAGTCTGTCACAAGGATGAAGTTGCTGATCCTGACTCGCCATCTCATTAGACGTGCCTTTAGAGAGAAGTGCATCTTTATGGATTATGATTATAATGAAAGAGTTTTTGTTTTTGATTTGTTTTATTTCGTTAAGTAATGATTTAAAGATTTCTATAGATATATTTATCATGTCTGTGAGGCATGTTTTCACTGAGTTTCAGTTCATTTTTGTACTCCTGTTAAAGACGAGATGCAGAAAGCTCATTGTGTTTGTTTTCTTTATTTCATAAAAGCACAACTTTATGTGCAAAAATGACGGCGTATCTACTGAAAAAAGTGATCACGCTGGCATCTACATGTCCTGAAAAATCTCCGCACAAACTATTGGATATAGCGCACATTTATCTGGGTCTAACGTTTAAACATTGTTATATGCTCGAACTGTTTTATAGCTATAGATTTTATTTTAGGCGAGTCGTGATGATTTGAGAAGGCTTAATTGATCAAACAAAAGCTCACTGTCTAACGCTGGCCGCTTGGTCGTTACTTAAAAAAAAACTAAAGCTTATATTTAACGAAAAAAAAAAAATTATCCAAACGTTTTTCTAAATTAAATTAATTTTAAAAGAAACTAATCGAAATATAATCACTTTGCCATTACATACAAAACTGAACTATTTTAATAGCTGAGACAGTAGTATAAGCTGTTTAGGGACTGTTTAGCTGTTCAAATCAGACACAGTGGAAGATCTGATGAGAATCAGTGTAGAGGGGCCCAGTCTGGAAGATTTTGATGCTAGAGAGAGTGTGGCCAGCTGGTTTAGCAATTCCAAAGATCAAGAAGGCCAAACTACAGGAGTTGGCAATCCGAGGGGCATGTGACTGCAATGGAGGATAGTCCATAAGACAATGAACCATGAGATTTTCAGTTTGAAGCCTTTAAAACACTTAATTTAGATTTTCTTTTTATTTCATTTATATTGACATGTTTTAGAATTTTAAATTTCAGCTCAGTGAAGCACTTCAAGCACCAACACTTTTTCAGTAAGTTACCTTTCTTGTAGAATTGTGCTTCAAATAAAGAACTTTATGTTGACCAGATTGTTAGTTAATCATTTACAAGTCAATATTGCCTATATTGACAGCGATTAAAAAAAAAAGTGAACTTGTAAAACTGCTGTGTTAAATGCGTGCTGTGTTAAATTTTGGCGCGCCAGTGCAACCAGTGCAAAAAGTTAGTCTAGAGCCCTGTATAACACATGTTTGCAGTGTTAAGCAATGCAGTGCACAAATTTGCGTGCTCACGAATCCTCTCATTATAACACATGAATTGTAGACATTATGAAATATTTATTATGCATATATTTATTATGTTATAACAGAGATTTATGAGATTGGGATTTAGAGATTATAAATGCAGCGCTCATTGCTGGCATTCTGCCAAACCATGCACGCAGCAGCCGCTTGCTTTAGTTAAAAATAAGAGTGTTCTGTGAATGTTGATGCTTTGATAACAAATATTTATCTGGAGCATGTATGTTGGGATTTCATACATTTCATGGAGAAAAAAATTTAACTAGTAATATAACTAATTACTAATTACTTTTGAAATAAAGTAATCAGAACAGTAACGTGATTACTTTTTAAAGGAGTAATCAGTAATTTGATTACATTTTCAGAGTAACTTGCCCAACACATTTAGGTGAGATAAATATATATTCTTGAAAATATGGCCCCCTCCACCCCTCAAATGAAAAAAATAATAAAAATTAATCTGACAAGAGTCACCTAAGACGAAATTCAGGCCCTGAATAAATGTCTAAAAATCTTGACTGAATGATCACTATAAATAATTCTACATGATAAAAAGAAGGCTTTAAAAAGATCAGTATTGGTGATCGGATCGGCAGATACTGCTTTCGGAGCACCCCTAGTTTGTTCCTGATGCCATTCACTGCAGAGGATCCATCAGTGAGCAAGTGATGCTAAATTTTTCCAAATCTGTTTCACAGAAGAAACAAACTCATCAACATCTTGGATGGCCCAAGGGTGAGTAAATGTTCATTTTTAGGTAAAGTACTGTGCTGGTTTGTTTACAGCAGTAACCAAGGAAACTCTTTATCCCTGCCGTTCCATAAGCGCCTCCTGCTGTCAGAGAGTGTATTTGCATTCTCAATCAGCCTGTGTGTTGTTTTTGTCTCATTCAAATGTTTTATGTAGCATAATTTCACAAAGTTAAAGTCTCCATTCTGGTTTTGCTTCAAATTTCAAAATTCGACAATCTAATTTAGATTAAAAACTGCTCATGCAGCATGTACGCAGAATCTTTGCTTGGATCATGATTAAAAATGATAAATTATCATTATTAAAAAAAAAAAGCCTTTGTTTATATGAAGAGATTTCTTTTATTTGTGTTGTTTATTTATTTGATTTGGGGTTTGTTTTAAAATTTCATATTTCAATTTCACAAAGAAATGTTCAGCATTTCGTCCAAACAATAATAAAAAGGACATCTTTTCATTTATAATTTGTCTCAAATCTCAGTTTGTTAAAACAAAAAATTGTGAGAAAATCATATAGTGAAATCAGTATTGTGAATCGTATCGCATTGTGAGTTGAGTGAATCGTTACATCCCTAGTATAATAATATTGGGGTTATGTAGCACCTTGAAGCAGTTTAAAAGTGCTATTCATTGTCTGGACTAATTGAAACAGTGGCAAAGCATCCCTGTATTTAGTAAATAAGTAACATAAGGTGTAGAGTTCACAGGACACTTAAGGTAAACCTCAGACTATGCAGGCCAGTTTGTTCTGGTACACTTAACTATGTTAATCATCTGTATTCTACCTCTGGGCAACAGGATGCAGGCGATATCCCAAGATAAACATCATAACAGCAGAATGTGAACTACTGAAAACTGCAAAAAATGCAAAGTCATGAAAATAGCCTGTGACCCCATGCAGAACAGCATTTGAATTTTTAATTGAAAACACTCAACAAAAGCTGCGTCAATTGCTTGTAGACATGTTACTCAATAAACAGGCAAACACCAGCCAAGCAATTTCAAAATGCTGAAGATGATGTATACATCCTGATGCCAAGAGTAGAAACACAGCGGGGTATTTCAGCCCCCTAATGGAAGACAGACATCTGGCCACAGGACTCCCGCCAAATTGCAGTGAAGGCAAACAACTGCACCACGGAATGGAAAGTTAATTTCCACTCTTTTTCCTTTTGGCCTCTCTGTCTATCTCTCTCTCTCTCTTTAATAAACAAACGTTAGCCTATATAACTAAATTCCCGCATTTGATCAGGGCCCATTAGGTTAAACTGCAAAATGATTCCTGTACCGGCTTGTCGTGTTATTTTCACTCACTTACACACTTGTAATTACAGTGGCTTTAGCTCCTTGGTGATAAAGAGGTGTTTGGAGTCGGTAACAATGACTCTACCAGTAAAGAGTGTTTGGGTCCAATCCAAAACAGTCCTTAACAAATGAAGTTAATGTAACCTATTACAAGTTCTGTATTTCATGACTGACATGACAAAGTGTTTGCATCTTACTATTACTTGAGCAGTTGCTGCGTCTCGCACAGATACAATGGGGTATATATAAAGAGCCCAGGTGGCAGTAGTCCAGGCTCTGTCTGGTATTAAGATGCCTTCTGTCACTGTATTTATCTCAAGCCTGGCCTGATTCTCGCAGATGGGATTTTCCAGCAAAGCACTGCAAATGAGTGCAGCCCAAGAAACTCACATTCCATTAACACATTCCATGAGGACACGGCCAAAACCTCAAGTGAACATTCATGCATTTCACAAGCATGACAGGAACTGTCTCTGACTTTCCATTGTGTTTGGAGCATTAAATTATATAGGGCCAGACTTTTGACTATCAGCATTAAGTCTGGTCCACTCACTTATCCACAAACACCCACTTAAAGGCTGTGACACACCAAACCATTATCAAAGAACTAATATGACAAAAGCAGACTGTGTTGCTGCCTGACGTCGTCTGCGTCTGGGCCAAAAAGTTTCAAAAGCATTTGAAAACACCACAAAGACAACCAACTAGCATGTACGTTCTGTGGCTGCTTGAGAGAAAATAACTGCCTATACCAGCAGGTGTCTGTAGTCTATATTTATCATTCAAAATCAGGACTCAACACGTTCAATTTGGCCAAAAAGTCACCAATGGGGACCAACTAATGATGACGGTTCAGAACACACTGCGAAAACAGACATGCAGCGACAGCCGACTTTGACCTAAGGCCAACAAAATCTGTGTGGAAAACTTTTTAACCCTAACGCAAAACCTTCGATAATGTGGATTCCTGTTTAAATGACTGGATATCACCCGCTAAACAACCATAAGTGTGACGGCTCCTTTAGGCAGGAAGAGATAATCTGACGGACATGTAAATTGAACAAAGTTACATGTATTTTAGGGTCAGGTAGCTCTGCGAAACATCACTGGATATTAAATTGCCATGGAGAAAAAAATATTAAGATTACTGTGCAACAGTCTCCATGTGAAACTCTGGAAATCAGAAAATAAGGCACAGGAAATAAGAACAGACACAATATCTTGTTTACTTTTTTCTAAATGCATATTTCAAAGATTTGAAGTTACAAACCTCACAAATGTTTTCAATTCCAGTGTTAAAGCTCCTCTTCAGAATCTTTTAAATATGATTTTGTGTACTGGCAGACTGAAATAAACCCATTCAACATGACTTCCAGCAGCTGCATAGCAGTCAAGCAATATGATAAGAGCTTGTGATTTTCATGAGCACTTTCCAGTTTTATGCACACATGCATCAAACAGTCAGAGAACCAACTGTGGGCTGCCCGTGGGCATGACGTCTGAGACTAGTATATTAAAGTTGTGATAGTGACTGTGGTAGAGTTCAGTTCAGGTAAAAACTGCAGGTGGCAGCGTTCAAATAATCCAACACAGAAATTAAACAGCATTAAAAAGATCATTACCGGTTTAAATGGCACAGAACTCAATTTCAAATGCAAAGTGAGACTTTATCAGTACATGATTACAAACCACTGGTGATTACAAACCATGGCCATATCTGAAGGAAGGGCTTCAAAAACTGCTATGCATTCAAGAAAAACAAAAGCCACAGATGAAGACCCCTGAGGCCCAGTATTGCCAAAAAAAAAAAAGAGGTGGGAACACTGTAGGCGGAACAGGGGCCCCCTGGGAAGCCTGAGCTATGGCCAGAGTGAGACCTCCTGCCTCTGAGTTGTCTCCCCATAGCAGTCTTAAATTACCGCCAAGTCCTACACATCTACAGGAATCATCTCCACATAACTTACCATGTCTTATGCTTCCTTTATATACAGCAATATGAGTCTGTGACGGTAGTGTAGAGAAATAAAAGAACACTGACTGCTACACTATGGCCTGAGAATGGTCTCCCGCCATTTTCTCAAGGATGTGAGTGTTTAACGAGAGCATGGGACTCGCCGATGTCTGCGTTCCAGCATAAAGCTGCAGCACAACGGGCCTTTTCAGTGTGTCACCCACGCTTGGATGAAACCGCACTCTGACATACTCAGAGCAGGCCCCTGGTTTCTGGCCCCCAGGGGAGCGGCCAGCAGAGGACTGGGTATTGCAAAAGCAAACAAAGTTCCAGATGAGGCACTCAGGCAGGATGTTAACCCGGGTCTACAGAAATTCCATTCCGCTGCTACATGCTACCCAAGAAGATAATTCACTACCGCTCCCTAAGACAATAGATTTTTATAGAGCATCTCCCAAAAAGGACTAAAATAATAGGTTGTGCATGGCCTCAGAAACACAGTGTTATTTAAAGGTCCATTCAGTAATTTTTCAGCTTGCATTAGCATCACTGTTATTCATATACTTTAAGTACAGATACCACAATGGTGTTAGACACTGCACTGCCATCTATCGACGTGGACCAACATGGTCATCTCTGAGTTTTACATTCATTACGCTGACACTAGTGAGTTTTAAAGAGCAGTCTATACAATAATTAAAGAAATACAGACACCACAGGTGAAAAGGATTAAAAATTTAACTAATAGATAGACAACTGACTGTTCAAAATTGTATCTAAAGTATAGGTTTAAAATCAGGAGCTAACATGGCTGCAATTTTATGACAACATTTTATTGACGTTATTATCAATTATTGCTCTTGATTTTGTAATAAATTATTATTAATGGTGATTAATAGAATCAAATAGAATGCTGTCTCTTTAAGACCTCATGTATGGATCTAATATACTGTTACACTTATGTTTTGCTTCTCAAAGGTTTACATTCACTTAGCCTATATACCGACTATAACCGACTGTGTTTACGTGAACAATAGCCAAGATGGGCATTTTGATATAATTTTGTATGAATTTGGCCCTTTTCGCACATTAAGGTGACAGAACTCTATTCTTTAGTCGCACGCTGTTTCAGAGGCGGCTTTATATATGTGCATGCTTTGGGTGTTGGTGCACAGAAATTGCACAGAAAACGTTCTATGAGAGAGCATGCAGGTACTGTATTGAGCTATCTTTTGAGTCTTTTTGTGCTTGAATGGCTTAACGTCTCTTGAATGTTTAAATTGCAAAATCCATAGCATAGCAATGTAACAAAGTTGTCATATTTAACATAATAAACGTAGAAACCCAGATAATGCAGTAAAGGACAGGCGAATTACTCATTTATCTCATTTGACTGCGACCAAGTTCATTTGTATCAGTAAATAAAATGTGCTGCCTTGAGGTTTAAAGCAATAGCAGCGTGTCAGTCATTTACCTTGTCTCGGTTAAGTGAATTTATTCTGCATTAAAGAGACACATCTCATCGCCTGTGTGGGACTAGACCTACGCTGACAATGAATTACATAACAACTGACTATCAAAGACTGATGCTTCTTCTTTAGCACATAACTTGCCTGAGGGATTTTGTTTTGTCTAATATTTAAGAGCACAAATCCCACTCTCAGATGTTCTGTTTCTTAAGGGCTCTATTTTTCCTCACTAAACGTTCCCATTTTCCTGTTCTTCAAAGCCTCTAGTAGCAGACAAACTGACAATAGAGCAGAGGACAAAACATGTTTTATTACCCATGGAACAATGGGGTCCATTTTTCATTCCATATTTTCACAGCATTCCTCTCTTTTCCTTTATGCTTGACATGGAGTGCCCTACTGCCAACAATCACCTTCAGAAAAGAAAATTCCAGCAGCGGGTATGCGAATGCATCCAGACCGTTATCCTGCATGCACACACATGCTCGTGTACACACACACACACATACATACAAAGGCCTGGTGCTTTCCTGCGGTTCTGCAGCCGAGCTGGGATGAACCAAGCTTGAGGAAAACAGTGCTCACACTGTTCATTCCTAAATCCCTCTACAGGGCAGCCGTGTCTGCTCCCATCCCATTAAGCTGGCCTTTAGGGAGCTGTGCTCACATCAAATTCACAACATCCTTTACAATGGCTCTCTGCTCACGCTGCCAGACTTCCAAATGGCACGTCATAAGCAAGTCTGTTTGATTATCTTCTTTCCTCTGCAAACAAGATCCGCACAGAGAATGAAAATGAATTTTGGGTTATGAAACAGAGCTTGAAGAAAGATGGCAAATCCTTATCTCTACGGTCTCTGCTTTGTCCCATTATGTGGTGGCTCATCCATGACATGCACAGAGAAAATCCAAGAGAAAACAGAATAATCCACAAATATTACTCATTTGGTGCGAGAAGAGAACCTATAATCCAGATGGTGATATTTCTGTGGTACATAATTTTGTAATCTGCCATGCAAATGATAAACGATCAGACTTGAAGACTCTTATGAAAGTGAAGCGCAAAGGGCATCAGTCTTTGTGCGAGTGGATCTTCTTGTGCGAGAGGATCTGTCTTTGAAATGAATCCAGATTCATTTGCGGTCACAGGACAGGTTCACGGTACTGAAATGTGTGAAATTTGCCACTGTGGCGAAACACTAGCACAGGCTGCTAAAGCAACACGGCAAATGTCAGCACCCGTTTATCATGAGCTAGAAACTTAATAAGAAATCCACATGTGAATTTCCTCAGCATTATATCTCCTTTGATGAAGCATTAATTTAGCCTAATTATTTAATACTAAGTTGCTGTGTTGTAAGCATCTTTGCCCAGTGGAAGTGGTCCTCTTGCTAGGCTTAAGGAGCCAAATGCTTTGTGTATTTGCAAAGCTTACTTTAATCATGCTGTAGCCCATATCACCAGATTTAACCCAATTATTACAGCTTATTTTTCACCCTCAAGATGGTTTTAATTCCTAATCACAAATAAAAGGGGGCATCTACAAGAGATGGAGGAAAGGAAACAAAGCAATTAATTATCTTGGTGTGTTGAAAATTTTTGCACCACAGGCAAATATTAGGTTTACATTTACTTACTTTAAATAAAAGCATGTGGAGAGCCACAACAGTCAGGCTACATTAATATTTATATTATTTGAAACAGTAGCCTTTATTTGAGATATACATTAGTCTACAATCATGCTGAATGTGAGTGAATCTCAACTGTCATCTCAGAAATAAATTATGGTTATTTTACACTTTTTATTCAAAAATGTACAAATGCATTAACCTTTGGCAATAAAAGCAAATAAATTTAAATTTTTTTTAATATATATTTTTTTATTTGTAATATGTAATTGCAGTATTAATATCTCTTATTTTATTTTTATTTAGTAATTTTTATATAGTAATTATTAGTAATATTATTTTATAGCAATATCAATAAATATAGGCACATTTTATTAAACAGAGAATCTCCAGACATCCTCCATTCATATGGTACATGCTAACACAAACCATTAGGATCAGGCATCATGTTAATCAAACATAGTATTTGTCTGAGAACATTAGAGATGTATTCGGGTCATCAGCCATGTTCATTACAGATCACCCCCTCTTGAACCCTGTGATGACTAAATGGCTGCATCGTGCAAATACATCAATAGTTTAATTTTTTTGTATCTTGTCAAAGATAAGCACCCCTTAGTCATCATAACAAGGAGAAAGCTGTCTAGATTGGGGATCACGCTGAGTCGTGGCAGGACCTCAAACATCTGCTAAAGGTCAGGTTTCCACTGTATGGAACCAATCAATGAAGCCCATAGAGCTTCCAAACAAAGAATAGTGTTTCACACTGCAGAAGGAACCTTGCCCTTCATTTAAAGGACACTGATTTTATGCACTCAGTAATCCCCTCTAGGCAAGACAACCTACAATCCATTGGAGAACCAACAAAAATACATATGTGAAACTTGACTTGTACTTATATGTTGTCAATTTGGATGTAACTGATCATCCTCATTGCATCACATCTACTGCTTCTTCTGAAACTGAGAAAAACTTTGTACAAAACAAATATTTGTTGTTTTTAAAGCAAGTAACACAAATGTGTAAGAGTGATCTTTTAAATGTTTTTTATGAAGCCTCTAAACAATAACTGAATTACACAATATTTCATTAGCTAGAAAATTGAACTACAAGAGCATTTTCACAGTAGGTTGTGGGCAGTATGACCATAATTTTATATCATGTTTGAGTAACCCAATTTTATATGATTGTTATATTATATATAATATAATAACTTTCACAAAAAAAAAGTCAACAAATAAATGGTTTTATATGTTAATAACTAGATGGTTATGCCTATTTTTGGACGATCTAGCAAATGAATTATTCAACAAATCAAATGTTGACTTTCTGTTATGAACTTGAATGCATGTGAATGCAAACAACATTATTCAGAAGAAATGAGTCTGGCATGAGTGCAAAAGTAGCTTCACAACTAAAATAACTAATATTATAAAACTGATAGTCCTGACTCTCAATTCTCATTGGATGGACAGGATAGTCTCTGATTCCATTTACCTGCCATTAACATCTGCTTTTTGAGTACTCCCAAGTACCTGAGTACTCCACATCATACCTTACATTCATATATTATTCATGATATTGCTTAAACGCCATAAACAACTAAATAGTTTACGTTGTGCCTTACACCCCTTAATAACGGCATCCTCCACCAGCTGATACATTTCTATCTCTGCACGACATACACTGTCATACAACCCAGCTGTAATTCATTGTGGGATATTCAGCCACTACAAAGAACAACACTGGGCTCAAAAATGTAAAACTGGCACATGTTTGCATCAAAGGTTTCTTGAGAGCAGCAGACACAGTTCCACCACATGATGAATAGACCAGATTTCAGCATTGTTCCTGGACGATTCTTTGCTCGCTGTAATTGCACTCAAATTTCCCTGGAGATTTTCACTAAATCTAAAGAGCAGCAGCCACATGCTGTGCCATGCCAAAGGTATGTGTAGCTGTGTATGTGTGTGTGTGAGTGTGTGTGTATCTCAAATTCTGTCAAGGCTCCAGGCGTGAACACACCTCCCACTGGGCCTCTCTTTAAAGGTGTGTCATGCTGCACAATAATGCCTCCAGCTTGTGGGTGTTGCTTTTTAGCCCCAGGCACAACAAAACAAAATAAATGTGGGCTCTCAGCAACCTCCTTCAGATCTTGCCAAGCTACCACAAGTCATGACATTGAGACAAACCAAGACAAAACAACCACTTAAACTCAGATGTATATTTCAATCCTAAGCTACACTTAGGTACAAACAAAGCATGTGCCCATAAAGGTGGTGTGAGCAAAGATTCTTTCTACTACATGAAGCTGCACTGCGCCACTTTCTCTGTCTTCTGCTTTCCTGTGTCCAAGCAGCACTTCCACATGCATCATTGGGCAATAACATATGTGACTATTCAAAGAGAGAAGTTGAGATATTGCTGTCTAATACTGCTATCCGGAAGTGGGACAGTATTTCTCAAAGCAAATCACTCATGCCGGAATCGTCCAAGCCACAGTTGCATTACCTTTGAGCCAACAAGAGTTCATTTGTTTGAAACAAATTTAATTAAGAGCACATTCCACCAGGCTTGTCAAATAGCATGACTGCCACCTCAGATGGAACTGCTAAAAAAAGCCAAGCCTTTAGAGTAACAGTCCATTTATTTGATTTGTTAAAGTATTCACGGAAAACGAATATACGGTACACTCTAAACGGCAGACATCTGGTTTCACTTGAGCATATTCAACAAAAGCAGAGAAGGATCAGCACACGGAGATAGGGCTGGAAGCCTGCGTTGGCTCAGTCGACCATTCCCGCCTACAGAAAGCCTTGTTTGTGTTTCATTTCTGACCATTTGCTGTCTTAGCTCAAGCTAAAAAGACTCTACCATCACAGAAACCAAAATTAACACTTCCAGTGCGTCGGAAATTAGGAAGCCCCACATAAATTGAGCAAGATAAATAAATTTTCCTGCTTTCTAATGTGAGTGTGATTCAGAAATAGTGGAATAGGCTCTGTGTGTGTCACTGCCGAACATAACAGGATATATGACACTACTTACTCATTGCATCACCCCAGAGCTATTCAGACCTCCATCGCTAATTTGTCCGTTCACACAGAAAGAGGTCAGCCAGCGCAGCTCCAATAAATGAACTAACATACATTAATGTGTGACTGTACTGATATCCTAAATGATTTCAACCGTGCACGTTTACCTCAATTAAATGCTCAAATATGCACTCAGCCGTTATGTAGTGCAGCCATTTCACAGCAAGACATAGGCGCTGTTCCAAAACCTTCTGAGCTGTCTTGCTGTCTGCTTGGTACATGGGTAGTATCCTAACTGAAGTGGGACCACACAAGTGACCGATTTTGTCATAAAATGATATGACCCAGTGCGTCATAAAAACACACTTTTGATAAGCTAAGATCCCCATACTCTAACAATCATAAAAATACAGATTGTACACACAAATATTGGTACAATAGTCTATTTTAATTTAATCGAACTATTTTTATTTATAGATTTTTGTACTGAATGAATTATATTCATAACTGAAATTTCTCTTTTGTCCACCACCTTGATGATTCTTTGCCACTGCCTTTGCATCAAAAGCATGCATGTGATGCCATAAAGCACCATATTTGCTATAAGAATAATTAACTTATTTAGTTTCATATCAAAATTCAACTGATTGTGCAAATGTTTGACCCTCATATAACACATTACATGTGTGGCAATTTGCATACTTGCACATTATTCTATTACATTTTTTAGTATAAGCCTAAATAGTGCGAGTAGTGCATTCATGAAACATTCCATGAATAAAAGCTGCACTTCAAAGACCCGGATGATGCACTTTTTAATAAGTGTAGAATGATGAACACTTCATGCACTCAATGGTTTTCACACAGCTTTTCTTAAATTTTGTAGACGTTGCCCAACCCTAATACATAGTGCATCATTTGGGACACAGCTATACTCATTACTGTCAGATCAAATGACATGTATGCACTCCATACACTGCAGATAATAAAATTTGTCTGTTTCTGCATTTGACGAGTTAAGCGCAAATCTGCACAGTGATTCTCATGACTGGGCTGTTGTTGTTATGGGATACAGTCCAATGGCTGGACTGAGATGTCACTTCATCTGTATGTTAAAAAAACAACAACTGCAAAACTGAATTGTATTAAGTGACAAATGTCATGATCAAGGAAGTCATCACAAGACTGCGTATCATTATAATTGGTCAGGTTGAAACAATAAAAAAAATATTGAGGCAGATATACAAAAAAATCAATTACATTGTACTGTATAGTATTGCTACAACAATGAAACGGTGATGAGTAAGCATCATCATGTAATTGTTCTCGTAACAGAGTTTTTTCCAGAAAGGTCTGGCTGGTACAGGACAGGGGTCAGTCCAGGTTAAACAGGCAGATTCTGGGAAGAGCATGTGCGTCACACACTGCAGGCTAAAATCAGTGTGACATTATTTGATCTTCATTACAGAACTATTTTAGAATAAAATGTAAAGGTTTTGTCAGTGGAAAAGTGTGAAAAATGTAAAGGTTTAACATTTAAATCTATAAGTTTAAATGCCAAACACACAGAAGAAGTGAAAAGTGATCAAAATGCACGTTTAGCTTTAAACATATTGGGTTATTACAAAAACATGTGACATACAGTACAGTTCTATGCATACTGTGCATATTCTGCAAAAAAAAATCTATGCACTAAGGTGCAATGCAAACAACATAAAATATCCCACAATGCAATCAAATGAACAAATAATTTGTTTAAAGGTGAAGTATGTAATTTCTGGATGTAATTTCACCAAACTAGGGCACTATTCAATCCTTCAGCTTTTATGACTGGATTCCACGATTACATTCATGTTTTCTGAATTGTGGAAATTATAGGGTCCTACCAAACAGAGCTTCAATAAAACAATCAGGTTTCTTGAATACGAACAAACAGAAGCAGACAGTATTCTGCAAGTAGCTTGTATTTTATTTAGATATCTATATAGCCACGAATTGTTAACTACAAGGCTCAGTCTTTAAAATCCAGCATTCAGTGGAAGGCTGTTACTTTTCACAAGAAGCCTGACAAGGAATGCACAACAGAGAGAGGGCATATATCTAACTCAATAGAGTACAAAAGTTCAATGTTTTTCCACCTCATTGCATTCACTTATGCGGCGTCCTTCAACACTCCTGGCAAGCTACTGTCGCAATCCAACCCTGAAAGTGAACACGCTAGAACGCTCTGCATTCAGGTTAACACTCCCATCCACCTTTAATGTTTAAACTCGAGGCCTTCCAGCCATAAACCTCTCCTGCCGATAAGTGTCATATCGCTCGTTTTGAACCATTATTTTACAACTGCAAAAGATTACAACGGGTTCTTTATATTACATAAGTCTAATCCACCGACAATTAAGGCTCAGACAGAACCGTTGTCATTCCTGGAGTAAAGGTGCACAAAGGAAGAGTGCTCAATAAATCCTTTTAGAGAAGTTATGGAAGCGGCGGCTCACTGTCAAAGGAAAACAGTACAGGGTTATATTGACAGTCAGACTGAACAAAGAGCAATCTCTCTGTAGGTTAACTCTGGTTCAGGGGAACGGCTGAACATAGCGCCCTTTATGCTGTGCTGCAGTGGGGGAGGGCGGTGAACGACCACCGGTCTCATGTTACGAGCTGTTTTCTTAAGCCACAAATCACATGGCCACTTCCAGCTCTTTACAGCCAGTTGTTGCCAATGTGATTGAGTGCTGTAAATAAATCCGCATTGGTATTTTTTGCAATCAGAGGCTTCATCATCATCCCTGGTATCCGTGCAAAAACAGTGATGCGATGTCATGGGGGAAAAAGGCTGAAGAATTTCACAACTAAACGATATGTGATTTTAGGCCATTGAAAATACTTGTTTACTATATACTAAATATATACTGCACATACAAGATTGCAGACAAGTCTTCTAATTCATGCCAACGCTATAATGTAAAATTCTTTCTAATCTATTCTACCTTAGACTTGGCCTATAAATTAAGCGAAACAAAATAAAAAAAACATTTTTTTTAAATGACTATGTTTCCATGTTAGCATATACTATTTTTTTTTTTCCTGCAACATACAGGAAAAAAGGCAAAGAAACAAAAGCATTTACAGCTTGAACTTTCAGCTGCAGGGCAGCTATTGAGTGTGGAAAGTTCTGTGTGCTGATTAGCAGCGGTACAGTTGGTGACCTCAGGACACAGCCCCGAAAACAAACGGCTAGCATACTGTACACACTTACTCTATACACACAATGACAGGAGCAGCTCCATTCATCTCCACCGCATGAGAGCTGTCTAAATGATCAAAGACCAAGCTAGATTTTGCTTCAAATGGATAGGAAATTAGCCTCTAAATAAGTCTAAATTTAAAATATTTTCTACTTTATACCCTTAACTTAAAATATTTAAATTGTTTACATTTTACACTTCAGTGTTATAATATTATCATAAACTACTTTAAACAATATTTTATCATTTAAGATATATATTAGTGGGGAGATATTTGAGGCCCATAAAAATACAACATTTGAAATTGCTTATTACATTAAAATTGTTAAAATATATGAACAAGGGGAACATAATAAACTACCTGTACTAATTCTAACGATAAATAACCATTTAAAATTTAATTTTAAAATTTAAATTAAAATTTAACTCAAATGCGAATATTAGAAGTCTAAAGACATTTAATAAGGACAAACGCTACAACAGTTTTATGAGGGGGTTGGGGAGATTTATGTATGTGTTATTACGTTTTACCACTGACAAAATAAAAACTGTAAATTATCTGTAACGTTAAACATCACCGATGGCCAGGGAGTTATTTACTATGTATTCATGAATGAAAATAGGTCAGAATTGTTTTATGGCCCTGACCATTTACACAGATGTGTTACATATGGTCCATCTGTTTGCAAAATACTAGATTGCAAAATGCACTATCATGACTACACTGAAACAAAACAAAGCAGCCAAAATGCTTATGTCTGACAGGAAAAATATATATATAAATCAGAATTTTAGATGTTTCAATAAGAAATCTTGATGCAAAACATTTTTATTAAACATTATCGCGTTACTTGTCACTTGTAAGCGTCCAACAAAACATGTTATATACAAAGAGCAACATTTTTATTGGTATTGCAAAAAGGACAAAAGTCACACGCTGACAACTAATATTAAAATCCACCAGCGATGACTGGGATCCACACAGAGCTCTACTACACGACCCCATTACCTGACTGACTTAAAGCCCGTTTCCATGTACCAAGCGATAAAACCTAGAATAATCCAACATTTAACAGACAATTTCAAAATGACATATCCTCGCTGAGAACTCCCGCTCGTAAAAATTATTTTTCGCAGCATGTTTGCCGTTGTCTTACCGTCAGTTCGGGATTGTCGTGGTCGCGGTGAGTGACGGCTCGGATGACTCCGGCTCGCCATGACCAGCTCGCGATGTGCGCGGGCTCCAGCGGCTCCTCTCCGCTCACGCACAGGAACCGTTTCCCGACCACCATGGCGAAAAACCCTCGAAAACGTGAACGCTCGCACCCTACCGACCGCACATTTACACCGTCAAACTGCGTTCTGAACAAAAAGAAAGAAATAACCGTGATTTTTTTCGCCTTTTTGCGTGTCGACCGCAACCCGGGGGATTTAAATTTCTTTCAGCCTCCACCCGCGAATGGTCGCTCTCGCGCTCAGTGAAACTGAACACTGGACCTGATCACTGCGAACGTAAAACCGGTATCCCTCCGCCTCACACAACTCACATGTACATGAAAACCTCAGCAGGGAGATTTCTACATCCGCCAGACAGATTAATTCTCAATGGGAGACTAGCTGCTTTCACACTATACACCAGTGTGAGGAAAATAGCGCTTAGTTGTTGTTATTGTTGTACACATTAACAGGCAGCGCAAGAATGAAGAATGTAAAAACAATCAATAATAATAAATAAATCAATAAATAAGGTTTTATAAAACTAATTTACCTAATGGCATTAATAAAGTATATATCTATCTATCTATCTATCTATCTATCTATCTATCTATCTATCTATCTATCTATCTATCTATCTATCTATCTATCTATCTATCTATCTATCTATCTATTTGTCTGTCTGTCTGTCTTTCTGTCTGGCTAGAATACTAGAAAAATACACAGCATATATTATTACTTTCCATTTCGTCATGCAGATGAAAATATTTTTTACATTTTATGTCCATTTGTGTTTCACACTACTCCAATAGCTGACCTTTGGGCTGTTCGTTGATGAGCACAAGAGAAGCACTGATAAATGGGAAGCATATCCACTGGAAACAATCAGTCTGTGTCACCTTTAGGTCAGAGCAGAAGATGGAGACAGATATCTTGTGGGTGCTAGAATCACAAATCATAGAGTGCTGCTGAGATTGTTGGTCTTGCAGACACTCTGCTGAAAGTAGGAAGGCTAATCTGTGCCTGACTAAAATACTGAATGCAACATGGCACGATTCCAATTTACAGCTTCTTGAGCATCAGTTGGAAGCAGCAGTGGAAAGAATACAACAAAGTGCATACAACACATATTTCTGTTTCTTCACATGCAGCGTGTGTAATATGTAATTACAACATATGCTATGATTGAATGGTTGAATTTATTGTATAATAGACTTCACTGTAACAGAGACTCATTATTATGTGAACATTAAACATATTACAGATGAAAGGATATAGTTGAAAGAAATAATTACCTTCTGCTAAGTGCCATTATATTACCCCAATATGTACTTAATACACAAAGAGAAAATTAGATCCTTAACACCTCAGATGTTTAATTACATGAAGCTGCAAGACACAGAATAGCTCTCCTACAGGAATATTGCATGAATGTCAACAAGATTACAAAGAGAGACCACAATTCACAGATGTCATCTGTTGCCGGATGTGTTCCACTACCCAATATGGCTATGCTTGATGTACTATTTCAATCAGTAAACCATTGTCCTTCCTTTCTTGGAGAGATTGCTATATTATCACAAGAGACATATTGTTGTAATTATATCATGTGTATTGCTTAATATGAAAGAGGGAAATATAAAAGAGGGAAATGACAGTTTCTTACAACTGTGATTGAGGAATTATTTGCATTTTCCCACAGCCAAAAAAGAACATTGTTGGTTACACTTTACATCATATGTTTAGTAGCATTATGACAACATTGTTCTTGTTCAAACAGGTGTCCAAGGTTCAAGTCTGTCACTTTGAACTCAGATCCCATTTAAAGTATTAAACTCTATTTAATCCTTAAGGTTTTCTTTAATATTCAGATTTTTTTTAAAGACAACCTACTATATACAGTAGATAGGCCTGGATAGATAGATAGATAGATAGATAGATAGATAGATAGATAGATAGATAGATAGATAGATAGATAGATAGATAGATAGATAGATAGATAGATAGATATTTTATTAATGCCATTAGGTTTAATTATTGTATTATTATATTAGGTAAATTAGTTCTATAATACTAAATTTATTCATTTATTTATAATTATTGTTTGTTTTTATGTTTTTCGTCCATGCGCTGTTTTAATAAACATTAACAGGCTTTTTAACCATATCTGTCTGTCTATCTATATTTATACAATATAAGAAATAATAGTAGAAATAACATTTCAGGGGGAAAAATTCTCGAATTTACTTGCTTAAAAGCTAAATCCGTTAAAAACGACAAAGGAACACATTACATTCCCCCAGTTTGTTTTTTTGCAACACAACGCCAAAAAGATAATCGATTTGGAGTTTTTATTTACAACGTTTTTATGTTTGATTGGTCTGTACCTCTTCCCGGAGGCTCTCAACGAATCAGCATCGAATGCGTTGAGCGTGTGGTGTTTGCGTCTTCAAAAGACGTCACTTTTAACAAACATTTTGTCTAGCCAACCAATGCCCGAGTTTCATGTAAACAAATCATATAGACCAATCACGTAGCAGGAAAGGCGGGCCCTTAAATCAAATTATTTCTGACGTCAACGTGAAAGCGCACCTTTTACAGAAACGGCATCGGTTTGGGCGAGAGCGCGACGAAGATGGGCACAAGAATGTCATTATTTTAACTCATATTAACCCCATAGTTAGTTTTATACAAGATGTTTGCGCGTGATACTGAGTAATGAGCGAGCGGAGGCTCTCAGGAGACCGTTAATATTTGTCCTCGTCTGAAGTGGATCACTGAAGTTGAAGTAAGGTTAGCTTAGCTAGCATCTCTCTGCTCGACTCAATCCTGAGGAAAATATGGTGTCCTGGATTATATCAAGATCTGTCGTGTGAGTTTAATCCTCTTTTTTTCCCATAAATGTTTATTTTTGAAGCTCGGGTTAAATTAAATAACGTTAGCTCTTTAATTTACTGGTTTGCCTATTAGCATCCGTGTTTCGAATACTGCACATTGAAGATTATAAAAGTAACGTTAGCTAGATTTATGATCTTCTCAACCCCATGCCTGCTCTGATTGTTTAATCCAAGCGCTTTACTGTTTTTAAACATGACTTTTGGGAAGGATCCTTGTTATTTGGAAGATGATAAATCAGAAGCAGCAAGCCAGTGTTTTTATGTTCACTGTCCCGTTTGCCATTGCGATTGGATTGCTGTATCAGATGTTTTTGTGTCAGTAGTGAAATTATTAATATGGCAGTAACGTGTCAATTGATGTTTTTGAGTTGACTTCTTGTACAAAAGTTTTGTTAGGGCTTTTGGGTTGGGTGGAGCTGTCATAAGGTTCTGACTCATTTCTCTGAACTTTTCCTCTCCCTTATGTTAACGTGTGGTGAATGTCATTCTACAGGCCTGAACACATACAGAAAGACTTTCCAACCAGGGAATAAAAAAAAAAGTCGTCAACATTAGATATCTTATGATATACTTTCTACTACAAATTTTACAGTTTTAACTTCTTTAGTTCTTTGATTTTATGTCTGTCACAATGTGGCATCGAAATTAAATTGCCGGGTCCATAAAGGCCCAACACTGCTGTTCCGCAAGAAACAAGTGTTTGCAGTTTAGGTAGCTTACTTACGTAATGTCTGCATTTTTTTCATCCATTGATTCTCATGTGTGTGGCATTTTAAACACAACAGTTAGATGTAGCCTAAACCAAAGTACAATAAATTTGCACACATTTAAATTGAATTTTGCACAAATATATTGACATGAGTCTTATTCAAACAGTTGTGTCTCACGTAGAAATTATGCTAGAATTAAAAACTATATTAATTGATAATTAGTTCTGTAAATCAGTTATTGAACATTTAAACAAAAATAGTCAGTGTCAAACCTCTACTACAAATAGAACACATTTGCCTCTAGGGTTGGAAAGATTTAAATGATTGATGATGTGTCTGTCCTTGTTTGGTAACTCATTTGCAAACAGCAGAAAGAGTATCATTGTGGTTTACTTTGTGGGCAAGACACATTTTGCAACGTGGTCCCCTTACAGCGTTCAGGAGTCACTGGCAAGCAGTTAGGAAGAGACATAGTCAGTCATAAAACCAGCAAGTACCAATTACAGTCCACCTTGCTAGTTTAGGGTTATAATTCTGTGGTTAGGATTTTACAACATATACGATGTAGAAGTTCAAATATAGGAGAGTAACTGTAAGGTTATGGCAAGATGATGAGAAATCAAGACCACATTGTGTGTTTGAATTGCTGTGGGCTTATATGCTGCGTGGACGCGTTTAGTTTTTCAGCTTGGTCTTTATTCTGTTTGAAGATTTAAAGCACTACGTATGTGAATAAACACCCAAAACTGTAACAGATCTTTATAATGCACTATTAAGAGGTAAATGTTAATGTTGAGGAGAAAATATAGAATTGTCTGTTAACTTTGTTGGATTTATATCCTCTTGCCATGAATATAGCCACTTCTGCTGATATGGCGTTAAATCATAAATAAATAAATTGTTGGATTTATAAGCTGGTCTCTGAGAACAGGTTTGTCCTCATTTTCTTTGAACAGTATCACTGTGGTGTTTATGTATAAACTACATGGATGTTTTTCTGATTGCTAATTAGGGCTGGGCGATATGGCCAAAAGAATTATCACAATAACATTTTTCATATCAGAAGATACCGATAATTATCATGATAAATTTCAAATCTTTTTTTCTTTCAAGTTAAGGCAGATTTTTGTTCCCAAGTGAAAGTTGTAGAAATCAGACTGTTAATTGTGGTTTTAAACTACTCTTATGGTCAGAACATGATAAATACTTAACATTTTTTTTTAATTGTTTACACTTTTCCATTCAATTTTCTTAAAAAAAAAAGTCTTAATAGACAAATTAATTTCTTAGTTTCTGCATTGATATTGTATCAAATCATTTTTTTGTCTCTTAGAAATGCACAGTTGACAGTAGAAGTAGCTTAAGTTAGGATGCAGATGTAAATTTATGTTCATTATAACAAACAGTGACATCTGTAAAAATTGTAACAACCTCTTTTTTTACATGGTGAAATTTAATTATTCTGACTTTTTGAGTTTTATTAAAATTAACCATTGGTCTTCCATAGTAGCATACATTTAAATTAAGATAACCACAGTTAAAACCTCAATATCATGGGAAAAATGCATCTATACAGTTTCTAGGTAGCCTATTTGTATGAAAAACAGTAGTCTAAATACATTTAGTATAAATGCACAAATGCTATAGCTTCATCACAAAAAATACTGCAATTATATTCCATTACTCTTTTAATGCATTTAATGCATGTCTGCTTTAATAATATAATACAATTCAATATGAATATCTCACATTTCTGCCACAATACCATGGTGCAGTTAGTGATACTACAGTATATCCATGGTAAATGATGACGGTTTGTAGATTGAAAAGCCTTCTGACTGTATCGTTGCACACAGTGTTTCTCCTGTTTGTCAGTTCTGTTTCATCTGGCTTTAAACTAGTTCAAATCACCGAGTTATCTGTGTTCTTAGTTGAATTCACACTTGATCACTGTTTAGTGATCGTGTGGCCACATAATTATCATTATTGTTTTATCGCCTAACTCTATTGCTAATTTTACTTGTTTTGACTTTTGATGATTTTACTAAGATGTAATAACATGTCGGACCAGTGGTTCAAAGTTTTACTTGCTCTTCCAAATATTTTCACTGGCACAACCACAAAGTAAGTCATAAATGAGTAAAATAAAATAGTTTTCAGTGTTTTTGACCCATTTAACTGTTTATTCTTATAAATAAAGTTATGACACCAAAATTTGGATGAAAATTTATAATTTTATTTAAAAAAAAATTATATTAGCTGAAATTTCATAATTCTCTTTTCCAAATTGGTACTACAGCAATACGTCCTCGCATAACTAATATACAAGGGATAGTTCACCCAAAAATGAAATTTCTGTCATTTTGTCAAACTGACTTCCATAGTATGGCAAAAATATTCTTCAATATATCTTCTTTTGTGTTCAACAGAAGCAAGAATTTTCATTCTTGGGTGAACTGTCCCTTTAAAGTCAGTAGTAAAATAAGAACAAATAAACAAACTTATTTTTATATTCAATTATTGTATGTAAGTATGTTTGTATTTATTTATTTTTACAATTATAAAAAAAAAAATATATATATATTTTGGTCAACTAGTGAAAATAGTTACAAATGCATCCAAAGCAGAGTCAGTTGTTGAAATGTCAGCCCTCTTGAAAAGTCCTTGTCCAATCAAATTAGTGGACCAGAACATGACAAGTTTTATTCCATTACAGTATGCAAACTGTGGAGGCTACATCTTTTGCATTTTCTCTTTAAAACTGGTTGGATTACAAAACAGTTCAAGGGCCTAATGGCTGTGCACCTTGTCTTTTTTTACATTGAGTCCCAAGAGCTGAACCATATGTGGTTTTGAAGGCTCTTAGCATCTGGCTCCAAGTAATAGCCAAACCACAGCATCATCAGAGTAAGCACTGCCTTTCCGTTTCTTAGCAGGAAACTCAAAGTTGACCTAAACCTGAGTGTCAAGGCCTGTCTGATGGTTTTATTTTTTCAGCTGCACACCCTGAGAGCGATACTACTCTTTACAAAAATACTTTCAAGACCACTCTGTGCAGGCCCCATTTCCTTCAGGGGCCCACTGGAGGAAGACCAACTGCTTGTTGCGAAAACAATGAAAGACTGATATGCAACACATTTATTTGTGTTTCATAGGGGCCATGCAGGTTCTGTTGTGGGAAGACAGGCCACAGGCAGACAGTGAGGAAAATCAAAGACTTCCAGCAAAGTGATTGCTAAACCAACAAGTTGAGCAGACTTTATGGCTTTATTGCACACTGTTAGTGCTGGGCGGTCTGACAGTATACACCCTGCAATGATAGAAACCTCTTAACTGGTAGAGCAGGCTGTGTCCCAGACAAGTGAAGAAGGGGAAGAACCTGTTATTAAGGGGTGTTTGTTAGGCACAACACAAAGCAGAGTTTAGTTTTTGGTTGCCAAGAAATAGCTTGGCACATTAATAATGACTTAATTTTATGTGCGGTTGCAAGTGCGGATATAAGCTATTTTACATCAACTATAATTTAATTTTTAGAATATTAATTTGATATACTTTTGTTTTTAACTTACACTTTGTTAGATATATTCATTTTTTGTTATTAGTCTTTTCTTTTGGTTTGCAGCCTGTTTTTTTTTTTTTTTTTTTTTTTTTATAAAATTAGAAAATGATCAAATGAAAATAATAAAATTAATGTATGATCTTTGTAAAGTATTGTATTCCTTGTATTGGGTAAAAAAGGCATTATTTCATGTTATAGGCTATATGAAATAAGTCTGACAAAACACTGGCCAGCTTTTTTCCATACTGGTAAAGAGAGAATGGACTTTTATATATACCCTCCTGCATATTTAATTATTCATGGCACCAGACATGTTTCTGTAGTCTGTTCTGAGAAATATATTGGGTTTTCGTGTAAACTGAATGATGCAACTTACATGACTGATATCTAAAAATGTGCAGAGCTGTTGGCATGTTGTTGATAACACCAAACTACATGTTTTGCTTGGTTGAGAGTGGTAGTAACCATAGACTATTTTATTCTGTTAAAGGACAGTTATTTCATTTATAAAACCATAAATTGAATGTATAATAACTCCTCACAAGTCCTTAGACACTCAGAATAATGCCATGCCCTAACCAGGGTTATAATTTTGAAAATTTCACCAGTTTAAATATTTGTGTTCTGTATTTTTATGAGCAATTTCAGTCTAGTTTTAGCAAGTATTATTTTATTTATTTTTTATTTAAGTTATTTATTTGAGTCTTTTAAGCATGGGCCAATTACTGGTTTCAAGGTATACTGCGATTTGAAAATTTCAAGGTTTCAAAACCACTAATATCGGCTGTCCGCAAGCCCTCTTGATGACGAAAATAACGTAATGCCGATGGTGCGCTGATGCCTGAAATATACTTTGGCCTTTACGCGATTGGCAACCGGCCATTTTTTTGCCTTATTGCAACTCTCTGTTCTGGACTTGCACAAACTGCGTTGCAATGCAGTAATTTTCCAAAATGTCATTTATGTGAAAATATGAAGTCTGTTAATGCCCGTTAACACAGGCCAGAGACGCTGAAGACAGACGCACAGAGAAAAATACTGTAGCGGGCAGATCACTCACTGTTCATGAATGCACAAACTATTGGAAGAAAATCCTCAATATTGATTTGGGGGTTTATATGAATGTGTTTCTGAGGGAAGCTGACTGTCTTCTGAAAAGTTTACGTGGTATAATTTCACAAAGCTTGTCAGAACATTCTGTTTTTGCTTCAAATTGGGTTGTTATTAAATAAAATTTGTCTATGATTATTATTATATAACTAAATGATATGAAATGATATAAATTATATGTATATGAATTATATAACTAAAATTAAATAACTGTAATTACAGATTTAGGTTAAATAAAGATTTCAGTCTTTATTTTTTTCTTTTTAGGAAAAAAATCAAAGAAAACAATAAACTAATTCTACTGTTTCTAATATTCTGTATGTTGCTCAAAAACAAAATATATTGTGTCCAGCAATGTCCAGAAAATTTTTTTTACCCATTCATTTAAAAAAACACATTTCAGAGCTGTAACAACAATACCGTGAAACCGTGATATTTTGCTTAAGGTTATCATACCGTCAAAATCTCATACCGGCCCATGCCTAGAGTCTTTTATAAATGACTACCTTAGTTTTTGTTTCAGTAGCACTTTCATTATTAGTTTTACAACCGCAAGATGTTCCATTTGCCGGTGATGACATATGAAAATGCTTCAAGTGAACTGTGCACTGTAAAATTGTTTTTTTAAAAACAATAAATAAATTTGCAGTAAAAACTAAAAACCAGCAGCCTGTAGCTTCCAGAAATCAACAGGAAAAGTATGGTAGTGCAATTTTAAGTTTTACATAAGCTTTACAGATTGAACATAAATTTACCGTAAAGAGAAACTATTTTATTAACTCATGTTTACTTTATGGTTTTTCACTGTAAAAATTTTAAAACTACTTTTTATTTCTCACTTCCAAAGACATTTAAAATACAATACTAATATTGTACTGTAAAATGAAATGACATGAAATGTCTTATTAATTCCAGGACTTGACAATAAGGACTGCCCAATGGCCCGGGGCCAGCGTAAAAGATGCTCATGCCAGTCGCCACATGGCCTTTTTTCTTTCAGTGTAGACGGATAAATGACTTGATGCTGGAAACATGCCGCTTGTTTAGAACACAGAGAATTGCTGTCTGTTTATTTGAGGTTTCTTCATGGTCCACAGGCTAGAACTGAATTGTGGGAAAACTGTGTTTTCCAGTGTCTACAGTCTAGCCAACTGCAGCTCCTCGTAAATTATTGAGCTCCGTTGTAGGTGAATTTCTTCATTTGACGCTGATTAAAACAATCGTCCAATGAAATAAAAATACCAGTCATTAGGCACACAGAGCCACATGAATGGGAGTAAGAGATCTGTAAATTATAGAGCTCGAGGGAGAAGGGCGGGGGGAAGGGTTGAGAGATGTGTGGAGCCGAACACCATTGTTACAGCCTGGTGCCTCTGCTGTTTCTATGGCAACAGGAAAATAAACTGCTGCCAAGGTGGATCTTTGGATGAGGACCATGCAACAGGGAGAACTTTGTGAACGTGTGCTTTGCACGTCCACTGCACAAATATTATGATTCCTAAACTTAGTAACTACCTTACTAACTGTTAGTAAGCAGCATATTAGGACTTTATTGAAGGAAAAGTCGTAGTTAATAGTAGGGCTGTGCGATATGGGGAAAATATCTAATTGCGATTGCGATTTTAAATTTGCAAAGTCAAGCTTCAGCTCAATATTGTCAATAATGTGCAGCACAGTATGAGTATAATTGCCCTGCTGAGAAAAAGACAAAAAAGAAGTTCTTAAAGTTTCCATTAAACCATTACAAAATTCCTTTTTGTTTTTGGCATTATTCCAATAGGAATTACTGTTGTTCTATTGGTTGCCATCTGCCATATTACATCCCACCAATAGAATCCATCAAATAGACACCATTATAGTTTATAGTTACATTGTATTTGGGATTTTAAGAACAAGTGGAAAATGTGCTGAATGTTTCATTTCATCCAAGTGAAATTAGCAAGCAGATAGACTCAATTTACATTTGTTTTAAACGCAGAGCCAAGCGGGAGCCAACTCGTGGAGATTTGTGGTGCAGGGCCACGCGCGAATATAACCGAGTGTACGAAACAGGCTGCGTGAGTGCGGCAAGTGTGAACGGCTCGTCCGTGATGCGGGATTCGCACCATGTAGGGAAGAGAGGAGCGAGTATAAGAAGCATTCAGAGACTGTGTGTGCGGTCTTCTGAATTGTGAATAGCGAACATGCAATAGGGGATGCTCTTGATATGCATTGTGACGCAGCTCTTGCAAATTACCTTTTTTGTTCGTTGTCTGTCATTTCAAAGCTTAAGTTACATAACGTTTTTCTTTAGTTTTAATTTGCCTAACGATCTGACCCTGTAGATGCCATAATCCCACTCTGTCCCACTTTTTTTTTTAAATGGTGGGCGTTTACGCAGTTGGGTAGAGCAGTGCTGATTGGGGAGAACGGAGGTGCACTCACTCTATTGGTTAGTAAGACTGTCACTCAAGGCTGGCAGTCATGCATATGCTCTAGAACAGAGTAATATCGCATCCACATCGCAGGCTTTTGTGATAAGCAAATCACAACGTCTCAAATCGCGATTTCGATTCGATTTCGATTAATCGCACATCCCTAGTTAATAGTGAATAAGTGTTCCCTGTTGTAAAGTGTTACCAATGGCTCATGAGTGCCCTTTTCCCATTGGGTGTTGGAACTAATTATTATTAGATAATCAATAACCTATACATTTTTTAGATTAATTGAGTGAAACATCCAAAAATGAACCTAGATTGATTGTAAGCTGAGCAGTACAGGCAAACTAATTTCCCTATTTTAAAAACAAAGCCTTACAAGGTAACAGAATATAAAAGAAAAAATAATGGCAGATATTTAGGCCAAAGTGGGTGAAGATAAAAGTCTTTGACATTTTATCTTCGTTATTAAACAATAAGAACAAAGATACACATTACAAATACACATAATATACAAATAAAACAAACAGTGCTTTATTTTTCAGTAGGCGTATTTAGTAGTAGCATTCAAGAAATTGAATTAACAAAACTAAAAATAAAACCCTATATACATCAATTATACATTTATTCTTATTAAAGCACCTGTATTAAAGTTCTTCAAGAGCAGTGAGTGATGTTTCTCTTTGTGTTTTGTTGTTTTATTAACATTAAGGGGATAGTTGAAATGAAAATTCTGTCATCTGTCTGTCATTTCTTTTATACGGTTTCATTTTTATACCATCATTTACTCACTCTCAAGTTGTTTTAAACCTGAATGAGTTTATTTATTTATTTATTTATTTTTAATTCTGTTGAACATAAGTGTTGTTTTGAAGAATGTAACCAAACAGTAGCTGGTCCCCAGTGACTTCCATAGTATTTTATTTTCCTACTATCAAAGTCAATGGGGACCAGCTACTGTCTGGTCACCAACATTCTTCAAAATATCTTCTTTTGTGTTCAGCACAAGAAAAAAAAAAATATAGGTTGGGGACAACATGTCAGTGAGTAAACAAATGACAGAAATGTAATTTTTGGGTGAACTCTCTCTTTAATGACAAGCGGCAGCATGTTTAGTCTACTGTCCCTTTAACCAATCAAATGCTAACTTCCAAGTTGTCCACATATAGTGTGCTGATGTATTTTTCATTATTGATTAGTTGGTGCTGATTGTTTTTCGTGTGCAAGCACTACTAAAGAAAATTTAAAGATTCTTATATTTTTTCATGTTGTTTTGTCTTGCTGTTCATGGATGTTTGCTGGCTAGGAAAATAACATAAGCCTGTCCACTCAGATGGTTATAGCTGAAGAAATAGAAATAAATCACAAATTTGTTCCTGTCTTAATTGACTTCGTTTTTTCAAAACTGCAGCAAAGCCAAGTTTTCGGGCTGATATTGGAGTAGTCTGAATTTCTGGGTCACACACCGTCTATAATTGGTACAAACTGTCCCCAAATGTAACTGCACTGCTGAGTCAAGAAGCCTGTCTGTCTGCAGAGACACAGTACCTCTAAATCATTCCAGTGCAGAGGTAACGTTTCAACTCAAGACTTTGAATGACTCTTTTAGCCCGCGGGGAAATGCCGTTTTTCAAGGCACAACTTTAGCATGAAAGTGAAACACTGGTTTCAGAGAACAGCATTATCATCTGGGAAACATCAAGGCTGGATCCTGCCTGTGAAACCTCAGAAAAGTCTGCGTGGCGTGTCGAAACGAATGCTAGCAGAAACTTTTGTCTGTTATCACATGCTGTCTGGGCCACAAGCACTTTGGGGCCAAAATTCAGCTTCACATCTGTGTGTCACCCTGCTTTTGGTATGTTTATCCCTCTGAACTTATTTGTGTGGGTCCAGATGAGAAAAGGATTTGTTTTGTGTATGGCACCTCTGATTGTGGATTAATTTCTCAGTCCCAACAAAAGTCTAGCACAATCATCAGTGGGTTCTAGTATCTTCTGCTAGTTCCCTAACAAATTTAGTCGTGCTGAACATAAAAAACGAGGCTCGTGTGATAGCGACAGGCTGCAGATGAAGGGTTGGCGCTGGGCCCATCTGCCAGTTTATGGGCTAGTCTCAGGTCAGTCGCTCACAGAGTGAAATGGAATAACTGGAATAATGATTTACTGAAATGAGCATATCAGTGTGACCTCTTCTCCACCTTCAGCCCATATTTATATTATATCCAATTAAACTGGATAATTTCCCAAAGTTAGGTCATTGCTCAAAGATCTGTTTAACTATTAAAAGGATAGTTTACCCAAAAATGAAAATTCTGTCATTGTTTACTCACCCTTCACTTTGTCCAAACCTGTGTTTCCAAACAATGTTGGTAACTAAACAGTTAACGGTAGCCAGTGACTTCCTTAGTATTTTATTCCATACTATGGAGGTCAGTGGCTACCATCAGCTGTTTGGTTACCATGTGCTCAACAGAAGAAAGAAACTCATACAGATTTGGAGCAACTTGAGGGTGAGTAAACAATGACAGAATTTACATTTTTGAGTGAACTAAGTTTAAAGCTGGAATACACAAGTTTTAAAATCTAACTTGTCATAAACTTGTCAACTTTTAATACGGGACAGAGTAAAACTGGGCATTATACACTAAACGACTGATCACACACTGCCAAGACTTTCAAGTCGTTACAATCACAACAAACTAATGCAGAAATATGTGCCATGTTTCTAGAAGATACATGACAAATGAAAATAATGTGTTCTAAAATCTGCCCAAAATATTAAATGTTTGATATGTTCGCCAAATGGATGGATTTAGTTTGTATCTAGCTTATTTTTTGTTTTATATTTTGTGTATATTTTGAGAAAAAGTGTTATTGTTGTTTTTTTGTGCTCTTTAAAATGCACACAGCCCTGCTCCCTATGGACTGTAGTCCACATGGATTTGATCTCTATTAGGGCATGTTTTACATTAGGTGTCTCCTGCATTTTTGTCTCCTCAGTTCCCTTTTATTTTTTTTTGTTTGGAACGGAAGAAAAGGAAATCATTGTTTGCCTTGTAAACAATCAGACTGAGGAAGTGAGTGGCTTTTAATAGAGCTAGGCACACAGATGGGAGTATCCAAGCCCATTAATCGTCCTGCTTTTGGAGAATATCTAGAGAGTTACAGTTGTTTTCCCATTATTTATTAATTTTACCCTCTGTTTCTTTACCCAGGCTGGTTTTTGGAAACCTGTACCCAGCGTACTACTCCTACAAAGCAGTGAAAACCAAAAACGTCAAAGAATATGTAAGTATAAACACAGTGTCCATTCACATACAGTTCTTTTGGTTGTTTTTCATTTAGCAGGCATTTGATTTTCCAAACCAACTCGCAGTTTGATTGCTACAGGCTCAGTCCGCTTTGAAATAACCAGAGGTAAAGTATCCTGCTCAAGGCCTCAGTAGTGATCATTAATCAACACTTTACAACTTTTGGGTTACTAGCCCAGATTTTTAACTGCTAAATCACACCCCTCCTTGAAATGAGACGTGAACAGTCCAGCACATTATTGTTTCTGTGCATGTTCTGGCATGTTGGGAGGGAGTGTGTGTTGACTTGTATGTCCGGAGCAGGTGACACGCTCTCTCTGCACTAGTTTCTTGTTTCAATGCAGGTGTTACGCTGAAATGCTAATTCAGGTCCAGCCAGAAGCAGTGTCATTTATAGTCAACAACACCTTTAAGCAACATTGTGGTGAACCTGCAAAGCAGTATATCATGAGGAAAAATATGCAGAATGTGGTTTTGGTCACAAAAGTTCCCTCTGTTCTTGTAAAATGATTGGAATGGTTTTTAAATTAAAAATGAAAATTGTGTGTTTTTAATTTTGTTTACTTACTCTCCTGTTGTTCCACGGAGCCTAAAGATTCAGATGCTTTCATTTTGTATTTCTTGGTTTGTAACAACATGAGGGTGAGTAAATGAACATTTTATTTTTGGGTAAACTATCCCTTTAAACATTCCTCTTACTTGGCTGTCATGCCTTTGTTCTAGTTCAGACAGCTAATTTTAGGTTTCCTTAGTGGTTGTACTGGTGATATTTCAGTACCCTAGTAACCGTAGAGTCTGTTTGTATCAGTGCTGCATTGCAGTGAGTTGAGTTACTTCTACTGTGAAATGTATTCCCCTCTACTTAACTTGTAGTAGTTACACCTCTCCTAAACAGGACTGTTCTATTTGTCATTATTTCGGAAAGTCCTAAAACTTTGGAAAATACATTATGAAAACTTTTTTTTTCTTAACATTGCTGTAACAGCCTGCAGCCAACATTTGTTTATTAACAAAGGTGTTCTCTGTTTGTTTTACGTTAACTGTGGTCACTAAGCATATGTCAATAAATCTATATACACAGGGCATCGACAATGATTTTCTGAGCATTAACATTCTTAGAAAATGGTTCCTGATGAAAGTCTTAATCTGTTGGAAACCACCTAAATACTATGCAAAACTGACGAGACGTGTAAAAACGATGTATTAAAAACCCAGTGTGTTCGTTTGTCGACGGCATAAAAGTTTCTTTCAGTGACGCAGTGTTGAACAGGGGACTTTTCTCCACGTGTTCCCTCAACCACAAAAAACAAAAATACACTTATACTGGTGAATCCTTTCCTTTGGAATTAAATACAACATTATTAATGCGTACGAAAACTGTTTAGAATATCGCAAAAATGTTTCTGTGCATTAAAAAAGTTGAGTGCAGTGTATCATACGGTTGGGCTACGGAGTTGAGAGAATGAGCTACTTCAGCAAGAGTCAGTTGTTTCAAAACCTAGTTAGCTGCCTAGATAGGCAGCATTTTTGAGCATCACTGAAAGAGAAAATGTCAGTATTTCATTGAGACTTGAGATTAAATAAACTGCTTAAGTATTGTAGATCTTGTAGTATTAATTTTCACATGCAGTTACACATTTTGTCGGTTAAAAACAAGAAAGTGGTTGGTAGATTTTGAAACAAAAAAGTTAATTTCCATACCTGCCCTCCCCCTTCGATACGTAATTAAAGCTGCGACAGTTGAGTGCATGGAGTGTCCAACATTCCACACTTCGTTTTTCTGGTTATTTAAGTGTGTCATCCGGGTATTTTAATTGCACTTTTTCTTTTTGGAATTTTCAGTGTGAACGCACTACTAACACTATTAATACTACAAAAAGTCATAGAATAGTGCATAAGTATGTGATTTGGGATGCACCTTTAGTCTTTTAAATTATTCTTAAGGCCTTTCCACAATGAACATGAAAAAGCAAAACGAATATCGGACGCGATGACGCGCTGAAATAAAACAACAGATTCCTATGGATGATTCCACATAGACCAAGAACATTCGCACACTGAAAATGCGAATGTTTTTTTCCGAACCAGTCCGATTAATCTTTCAGTTTCGCAAAGCGAAAACACGGGCCTTCCAATAAAACACATGACATACGAAAGCAAATAGACTGTGATTACAACGATATAGTTTCTGTATGGGTTTTGTATGCAGCTCATGGTATTTTTATAACAATAAAGGATGTTGATGACATACAAAGAGTCAAAATCAACTATAGATAACAATTTGAAGTTATTACACGCACTCAATGATGGTTTAAAGTGACTTTTAAACAAATACATTAATAATTACATACATTTTCAAATGTAGCTTGATGCTAATTGTACCTCTTATTATATTATGGGATAGTCTTGTAAGCATTATAGATATTTGTGTTTCTGTTGTAGAACCAAACTTTATTTATCTTAATTTAATGCTGTATATTGAGCAGTGGACCATATACTAGATACATATCTGATGAAAAATACATTGTTGGTCGGCGCCACCTAGCGTGCAGGCGTGAATTAGTAGAAGGCATTCAGAAGACAATCGTTTTGCGCTCAGTGTGAAAGCACCGGTTGTCTGCGATTTGCCACTTTTTCGCATTGCGCTCAGTGTGGAAAGGACTTTTAGTAAAATATAATAAACAATGTATTTTTTGGTTATTGTCATATTTTTTGTTTTTTTTTGTTGTATTGTTTATTAATATAGTTTTTTTTTAGTTTTGTTTTATTTTTTTAAATGTCTGGGTATTTTAGTCTAGTTTTAGTCAATGAAAAATGTTGTCTTATTTTTGTCATGCTGTGTAATGGTTGGTTTATTAATCATAATAATAAGAATAATAATAATAATAATAAATTTGCTCAAAATTATAATCACCATGATTTTGGTCATTTGAGAAATTATTTTTACATTTCAGGTATTGCGCTTTCACCAATAAGAACAAATCATTTGAATGTGGACTCATACACATGGTTTATTTTACCTCATCTAGTGTACTGATTTATTATAGGCTATTTAATATATAAATTAAAATCAAAGACTTGGATATCCACTCTCTCTGTCTACATTAGGAAAACGTGTAAAAACAAACAAAAAATATTATAACAGTGAAGTTCTTCCTAATAGTAATTCCAAATTGCAATAATGTTTCTCTATTAAAACAACAGCAGTTGAGTAAGTGCATTTATTCAGCAACCACAATCACGACCAAAACAGTTGAGATCTCATGACAGAACACAGAGAGAGGGTGAATGACACTTTCATTTAAGCTGAACATCTTATATGGAAATCGCTAAACTGCAGCTTACTTGTTTGATGGTGTTTTTAGATCATCGTCAGCACTTCCACGATGAAGAGCGAGTGCATGCGCATGGTTGCCAGATTGCAGATATTAAGCAAAATGTTGGGCAGAAATTGTATCGCGTAGTAGAGGCATGTACAGCAGTCCGCAATAATATTTAATAATATTATTTTTTTTTTATTAGATTTTGGTATAGTTTTTATTTTTTAATACATTTTAGTCTTGTCTTTTATCGTCAATGATATTGCATGTTGATGTAGTCACCGTTATCGTTTATTGACCTTATTGTCATCTCATCATCGTCTAGTTTTAGTCATGGGAAAAAAGCTTGTCAAGGAACATCATAGACACTGGGAACGGAACGAGGATATTCTAAGAAAAGCTTGCTTAAAGGAATGGTTGATGATGGGCATGTTGAGTATGATGGATATGACGTAAAAAAAAAATAAAACATGATTTTTCGTTAAAAACCGGCAGCTATGTTTGCTAAAATTTTACTGTAATAAATGGTAGCAACATTTAGGTTTTATGGATTTTAAATGTACAATAAAAAAATAAAAACATATTAAAAACATAATTTTTTTATGAAAACATTTAAAAACATTAATTTTGATAATGTTGATATACTGAAGTACTAAAATCTGTTTTATATCTTTATAATGTACTGAAAACCACCATACACCATCACTGTAACAAACATGACACTAAAATACATTAGTTTAACAGTATAAGATGTGACACAACTGATAACTAAGAAGAAACAATCATTTTAATTAAAAAAAAAAATCATCAAATGTGAAGTGCCACAGGGAATTCTGGGAATGTCATTTTTCCACTGCAAATTATATGGTGGCTTGTTCTTTTGAACTTCCACCAAAGTGCTCCAGAATTGTTTGACAATATATATTACAGTTCTTCACCATATATAGTAAGGGAACCGTTGACCAAGTAAATTTTTTTTTGTTGTTGTTATTTTTTATTATTCTGATTAGTTTGCATTGTAGCTCATAAAATCATATTGATGCACCCTTCTGTTTTTTTGGTTTGTTTTTTTCATTATGAAAATAATGCAAAAACTGTGGTTACAGTAACACACCTTCAGTAGAAGAAAATCCAGGCTGCTATTCTGGAGTGTTTCAAGGCAGAAAGTGCTGCTTGAAGTTTTGTTAAAGAAAAATAAGCGATTATGTCAAAGTAGTCTCGTGTTAATAAATATTTAACTTGCCTGAATTGCTCTGAAACCAGCCATCAGGCCAACATTATTGTCAATGATATATTTGACCTGTATAGAGATTCCATAACACGATGTAAGGGCACGTTTATGTAAACGGCAGTAGTGGGAGCTCAGGAGCACTGACACTGGCAGCCCAACATCACAGATGTTTATATGCTTTGCTAGAATGTTGAGTGTTGCTCAATCTTCAAATGGAAAATCAGTTTTGGTGAACTTAGACTTTTAATAGCAAACCCGTGGAAAGAAGAAGAAAGCTCAATTGACCACAAAAGCTGCTTTTTAAAAGCATGTCATAACCATTTCTGCATTTGCCTTTGAGTTCAGACGGGTAATTGAGAAACCTCTTTCAAATCATTTTCAAAATAGAACTGGACAAATGATGCTTTGTGTTGCAGGTCTTTTATAGGGCCGGTGGACAAAGGCTGTGTTTACTAGCATAGTCTAGATGCTCTTAGAAACCTCACTGTGGTTTTTCCACTCTTGAGTAAATCTGTACAATGCCTACAACTCCTGTTTGTTAGATAAACAGAGTGGGTCAGCTCATGTCTCACTGCTCAGTTTAAATGTTGAACAAAGAAACCTCTGCATGGTACACATGCAGAGCAGGAAAGGAATACGTCCATTCACAATCAGGATACTTCAAAGGGATTTTTCCGTTGGAAATCCAGGCTACACAACTGCTTATCCACATGCAGAGCAGAACAGGAAAGGCATGCTTGTCTTGGGCGCCGGCCCATTCTCGAATCACCTTCAACCCAGTTCTTTAAACGAGATAGAACAAAGCAGTGGAAATTCTGCTTACATCTCACATGCTTCTCTAATTGAAGCCAGGTAATTGCAGACTTGTAATAAATAGGATTGTCTGGAGGATTATTGAAGGCAGGCTTCTACATCTGATTAGATTTCTTGCATCGATGCAGTCAGCAACCAAAGCGCTCCATGCTACGAGAAAAGATCACCGCTGGTGGATTTCGATTGATGGTTTGTCATGGAGCGGCAGCTTTCCTGCGGCTGATGCAATGCATTGATCTCTCTCAGACCGCTGAAGGTTCATTGGGAGGACACCAATTAAATCTGACGTCTCCTGTCAAGCTGGTAATGCTGCCTCTGCATGGATTCATTTGACTTTGTTCAGTGAGGCTGAAAATATCACCTAATACCTCCGAGAGCTGCAGCTCAAGACTCGGGATCACATGACTGTCTGCACGGGCGTTTGAAATTGAAATGCTAAGAAGCTGGCTGAAAGCTCGCTGTGGTTGGGAACAGAGGAGAGGTAGAGCATACCAAACAGGTCCTGCTGCAGAGAGACACACACAGAGAGCTGGGATGGAAATTAATGTCACGGCCATAATGATTTTTTGTTACACTCGACTGTGTTTACGTCTCCTAGGAAAAGAGGTGCACTTGGATTTGTGTTAGCGAGCCATTCTGTGCAGAAAGAGAAAGGCGTTGTCTCTACTAAACAGAAAAAAAATGCATTGATTTTATTTTAATATTCTTTAACGTTGTACCAGGTGTTTTATGTTAAAGTTAGTGTGGCGAATCTATTCTCCTTGGCAGTAGATGATCAGTGCTGCATTAAGAATAGCACTCGGAATGCACAATCTATCTGTGTGGTGTATTGGTATCATCCAGTTTGAGTTTTTCTTTGTTTGTTTTAATTGCTGTCCAGCTGTTAGAGGTAGAGACAGCTTATTCTTTCACCTCCACTTAACAGTAAATCAACAGTCCATCATAGAGTACAACAGTTCCTGCCCACTTTTTCATTGGCCTTGCTTCCGGAACTATGTAGAAGTGTCCATAGGGATTTTAAGTCTATTTACAAACAAATTTAAATCGAAATCGTTATCATTTACAGTCAGTTTAAGCATAGCTATGTTCGTTTCATGTCTCTCATATCACTCCACAGGCTTTTTCTTGTCACATAATCAATAATACCCATTTATGTATTTGAGAAGTAATGGGGTACTCTACAGGACAATGATTACTTCGTCAGAGTTTATTTTGAAATATTGACCAGTTTTGACCAGAATTGACCAGGGTCTATTTAAAAAATTAAATATGAACAAATATTGGTTATTTAAAAAAAAAAAAAAACTCAATAATTGATTACTGTATAGGTCACATTTTCTGTATCAGTACACTTAATATGTTTATTTAACAGTTGTTGTTTTTTTTTTCTGCTGTGTGTGTGTTTATTCCTAATTTAGCACATGAATGTGTGTATTATGTATTATGTGTTTTGTTCCTTTTTCAGGTGCGATGGATGATGTACTGGATTGTTTTTGCCCTGTTTACAGTAGTGGAGACGGTCACAGATCTAACCATAGCCTGGTGAGTCTGACGCGGGAGTCTTCCTTCACTCCAGCGATGCATTTACCTGATTACAAGTGATTCATGTCAGGCTAAAGAAGCAAACCAGTTCATTTAAGATCCTATGTTTGTTTCCCTAGACCAAGGAATGCAGGGAAGCAATCAGGGTTTAATGAATCGAAGTTGCCGTTTTAATTTAGAGTAGCACAAATTAATTTGTTGGAGTACAGCTTTAATGAGTGTAATTATGTTAGCTGATTAATCAGATGTAACGTGGGTCATCATATCTTTTTTTCTCCCCTCTGATCTGAAGTTTCCCCTCTATTACGAGATCAAGGTAGCGTTTGTGATCTGGCTTCTGTCTCCCTACACAAGAGGAGCTAGTGTCATCTACAGAAAAGCTCTTCATCCTCTGCTGTCCTCCAAAGAAAGGGTGAATCAACGCTCCATACACTGGTTTTGCAAAGCATTTGACCAAATATTGTATTATTATTCATCATATTCAAAATCATTCAAAAGCACAGGCTTTGTCAAAAATAAAATACATGGAGGGCTTGTTCTCCTCCTCTTTAAAATAATATATTGCTTTTTTCCCCCTGGTGTTCTGTAACACTATAAGAATAGACCAATAGTTGAGAACTACTGATCTGGTTCTTCTTTTGCAGTAACACATATTTGCATATTTTATTGTTTGATTATGTGCTTGGTGATCAGAAAATGCTCAATCTTGCCCTAATGTTCCTGAGAGATCGACGACTACATTATCCAGGCGAAAGAGCGAAGCTATGAGTCCATGGTGAACTTAGGCAAGCAGGGCCTGACCATCGCTGCAACTGCTGCTGTGTCTGCTGCTGTCAAGGCAAGTGTGTGTGTTGAAGATAGACAAACAGAATGAGAGAGTGCTGTTTTCAACAGTTTACATGTAGTTCTGCCTCTGATATGTAGGTTTATACTGTGTGGGTCAACATGAAATCAAAACAGACCCTGTTTGCTTTCTTAATCTTTTTCTTTGAATGTTGTGTTTCACTCAGGAATACACTACCCTTTGAAAGTTTGGATTAAGATGGTTGGTTTTTTGTTGTTGTTGTTGTTGTTGTTGTTATTGAAATTATTAATTAAATTGACCAAAACTGACAGTTAAGAAATTTGTAATGTTACAAACATTTGTATTTCAAATTAATTGTTCTTTTGAACTTTCCATTCATCGAAAAATACTATAAAAACGTTCTACAGTTTCCACAAAAACATTAAGCAGTTATCTTGTTTCTTGAACTGCAAATCAGCATATTAGAATGATTTCTGAAGAGTCATGTGACACTGAAGACTGGAGTAATGATGCTGAAAATTCAGCTTTGTGTCAGGAATACTTTACATACATTACATGTTAAAATAGAAAACTTTTGTTATTTTAAATTGTAATACTATTTCCTAATATTACTGTTTTTACATAAGGGACTTCATTCAAAAACAAAATCATACCAACTCCTGACTTTTGAATGGCAGTGTTCATCAGATTATGAAAGAAACCTCTTTTTCTGTCCCTATTACCTGTGCAACAAAGATTACAAGTGCACTGCCACAAACCTTCAATACCAGCAATAACTGACACACTATTCATTTGACTTTCATTTGCAAACAAAGGTCACTGTTCCTTTGTGAAACCAACCCAAGGACATTAGTATAAGTGCATGAGTAAATGTAATCATGCTCAAATCCTAATCAGAAGCAGAACACAGGTCTGCTCAACAATGCTCCAGTTTTCATTCGGCCACTGTCCTGCCTAGGCTCTCTCTGAAAAGATGAGCTTGTAAAAGGCTTGTCAATCTTTATTCTCGACTGCTGCCAAATTTTGCCCATCACACCACTTCTTCCTTGCTTTTACTCTCTTTCTGGCATGTTGTTTGTGAAATCCTCTTTTTGGCAATTATCTTTACGTCTTACCGTACTGATTTATACTACCCAATAGGACTACTGCAGCCCTGCTCTCTCCAGTGCAGGTAATGCTATACAATGTCTACAGCATGTGGAAAAGCAACATCATTTTAACAGCGTTTAGCTCATGCTTTGCTTTTATCATTGTTTTTCTACATTTTTGCTGACTCTGACATGGTGTTAAGCACTAATAGTATTATTACATCATTTTAAAACATTGATGTTACAAGGCCTAACGTGCCTATCCAAATGTTTTTATTTTTTGTCTCATGTTCTTTGTTCAGTTAAGCTCTCTTCCGAAACCAAGTGCAAGCAACATTTTAAGGCAGAATTCTATTCTAGCATATTTATGCTTCCTTCTAAACGTGTGATCACTTTAGCACTTATTTTTTCCCATTTCACTGGCAAAAATGATGCATTGTCCATATATTCCAGGTGTTACCACTCTCAGATCTTGAATCTACTGTAGTATCTTACGTCATCAACAAAATGCTAAATGAATGAGTGTACAAGTGTGAAATCAAACCTACTGTGGATAAAAGTCGCATATTATTATCAATAACCGCTGGGATCAGATCATATATACACAATGCCGACATTCCACAATCACACCTAAATATCAAATGAAGATCCACTGATATGCTGTTCATTCCAGAGTCCATATTTAATTAAATAGTTGTCATTTTCCATGAAAATAACCAAGAAAGCTGACATGGCATTGTCCGTATTGATAATCTAGGGATGTATTAAGCACATCTCCCACAGAAATCAATCTGTGCTGTTTGTTCAGTTGACAACAGGGCAGCTCACTAGGTAAAAGGTCACTTGGAACAGATCCTACATCTTATCAGCATTCATTCATACATACATGCATGTCATAATGATGTCATCATGGATGTCCATGCAGTCTTAAGCTGTTCTGTGTGTTGTCAGCACTGATGTGTTTATCCTAACTGGGGGCTGTTTTGTCTCTACAGGGCCAAGGTGCCATCACAGAGAAGCTTAGGAGCTTCAGCATGCACGACCTTACCCAGATCCCTCATGACGACGCGTATTCATCATACAGCTCCAACCCAGCCAGAAGAGCCATCATGGACCAGCCCGACGGAGCTGGTTTGTCTTACCTCTCAGATTAATTATTAACACACCATCCTTTGTTTCCTTTTACACTGGTGTTTCTCAGCTGTGTCCACAACAGAAGGCAGATGCCTTACTGTGCCTTAACAGACAGAAGCTACTTGGTTTCAAAAGAGCTTCCGATGCATTATCATAGGAACACGCTGTCTTCATAAACCATCATAGTAGAAGGATAATACACAAACATTGAATTCAGACGTGCTTTGATGAGGTTTCAGACGCAGCCTTTGTGTGACACATCAAGTGGGAAAGTGTCTGAATAGATGTTCAGTAGCTCAAATAAAGCCATCCAGCTTTCATAATGATATCTCAACAAAATCTCACATGCTTCTGGAAATCACTGCCGTGTTAACTGGTTTTGGAGAAATAGAATGGATTCGGTATTTGTCTCAAGCATGGGAGGGTAATAAGTAATAGCAGCACGTTCCTAGCATGAAAGGTCTAGTGCTGCTTTGTGAGAAGATGAAGAAGAGGAAAAAACAGCTCAGGGAGGCTCTGAGCGGAATACCTAATGTGCTTCTATCTCAGTATGTTTGAAATTCGGCTGGCATCCAGGTCATTTTCATCTTGTCTGCAATGAAGCCATCAGAAAGCTAGCTCCTCCAAAATGGCATTCCCTTTCAGAGGCTCAAAGCCAAGGTGAAAGTTCTCGACTGCTCAAACGAGCTGCTAATTGCAGTTTGAATTTAAAAATGTGAGGTAGCCTATAAAGATAGAGGCTCAAGTGTGTTATTTATTTGCTCATGTTTCAAGCCTTTTTTTTTTTTTTTTCAAATATATTTATGTAAACATTTCTGTTAGTTATATTTTGTTGTATTGGTTTTTATTAATAATAATGATCGCATTTGGCACTTTAGTGAAAGACAAGTTGGAAAACATGCCTTAATTATTGGACTGCCCTTTAGAGCAGCTAACAATACACAGAAAATAACAGACCTGTCTGCTACATCTTTATATTTGTCCTCTTTCAAAGCTCTTTCTGCTTAGCTTGCACAAGGTCTTAACAGAACTAGAATAGTTCTGGAAAGTTAATCACATGCTTTTCTAAATCCAAAGGAAGTTGGTATATTTCAGTAACTGAAAACAGCGTGGGTGTGGAAACAAACAAAGGAAAGCTTTTCAGCATCATCGGTTTCTGTATTTCTTCTGCCCCCTTATTGCGGAATGGAGAACTGCAGTTCTAAATTAAAGCTACAGTTCTGTGCAGTGCAGTATGGTCTTGTTATAGCCTGTCCTTTGGGTGATGGAGTGTGCAGTGAATCAGCTCTGGCTGGATTACCGTTAGGCGTCCTGGCACAGGCTGGCTCTGCCTAGCTCCCAGCTCTACCCGGGGAGCCCAGAGGTGATGGTGCCAGGAGCGGCCTGAACCCGGCAGCTGCTCTCTCTCTTTCTCTCTTCCCCCACTTGTCCTTTCTCCACAGCTGAAATCACATTCCCACCCTTCACAATAAAATGGATGAGTGTTTCTCAACTGGTCAGTTGCGACTCAAAAATGAGTTTCTTCAGGACTGTAAAAAAAAAATGCTAAATAAAGAATAATACACAAATAATAAACAAATAATCTTGTTGACATCTTGTCAAATTCTGCTGTATTTTGGCACAAATTCATGTGTCACCTGTTTCTTAAAAATGTCACATGCTTACAAAATTTTCCTTTCTAGCATAATGTCATCTTCATTTTTTTCATATTATTGGGCCTATACTTTAATATTCATGTATTTTAATATTATTTAATAAATCTGTAAATGTTTTCTGCTCTGTTTCAATGTAGGACATATTTTTTGTACAGTAGACAATGTTGATTCTATGTTACTGGGTCACCAATGTAAAATCTGGACAAAAGCTGTTTGAGGAGTAGTGATCTCGATCATGCCTGCTGTTCTATCTGATCAAGCTTTGATTTGTGTGTTCATCTTGTTTTCTTAACTCTCAATTTGTTTGTTTTGTAGAGTATTATCATGGTGATGATGATGACAGGAGTGATGACGAGGGTAAAGCTGTGTACTCTGAAGATGAAGCCGTGTCTCATCATGGGCTTAGACGATCTCAGAGCGTCAAAATCACCCGCTCAAGACTGCGCAGAGATGTAAGTTCAACAAAACCTAATAGCACATCCCTATTTTGTTGTTCTAAGACTCAGTAACTAAATAAACATTACATTACACCTGCAAAAAGCTATATTTTATTAAAAATGCAAATGTTTGAATGCATTAGGATTTAATTATTGTTTTATAAATAGAAAATATATATAAAATAAAAATACAAACATATTTTCTCCTTTAAACATACCAACTCACTATACTTTTTCTGTAAATGTAAAGGACAATAATTGTCATTATAATAAATACTACATGTACATGTAGCATTTCAGTTGATCTAAAACCTTAATTTAAAGGAATAGCTCACCCCAAAATTTGCTGAAAATTTACTCACCCTAGAGCCATCCAAAATGTCGATGACTTTTAGGGATGCACGGTAAATATCGCACAATATTTAATGCGCAACTCATCAGTAAAGTTGGCTCTGTAATCAGCGGTAAATCTCTACACGTGCGTGCTTTCACATGGAGCAGCATTTACTAAACCGAGCCGTTGTTCATTAACAAGCTGCGCGAAATATGATTATGGTTTTGCGTAGCTTGTCAGCGAACTACGGCTCTGTGTCGTACCGATATTTATCATGCATCCCTATTGAGTTTGTTTCTCGGCAACCAAAATTATTTGGGCGAATATAGCAAAAAAAAAAACTCTTTCGGTGTTCTGCCAAATAAGTGGAAAAAAAAGAATAAATTGTACTGAAGAATGATGTGATGCGATGCGATCAAATGTCAACCAGCGTAGAGTGAGAGGTGCACACTCTTTATAATGCAACAAACATGTCAGCAGTGTGGAAGCATTTAAAACTGTCAGAGAAAGACGCAAAAACCTGCATCGCATGTCTTCGATGAGAAGAGGAAGGGTGATTGTTGCTGGTTACTGTATGATGATTGAAATCGCAAAATGACCTTAAACAATTAGTAAATAAACTGCAGAACGTTATGTTTTCTAATACACACACAAATTGCATATATTCTGACAGCACTGCATGAACTCGCCGCACTATCTGCTTGATAACCAGGGTTCAAAGTCCAAAGCGCATGGAAAATCTGCGCTGAAACAGTGTTACTCGTCAGTTGCTCAGTCACATTTTTATGAATTTTTACAAGGCATGTGACAATGCAATGTGTGTGACGTATTCGTAATAAGACTCATTTATAAATCTGCTGTTGTCATCAAAAAGAAGCACTGAGGTCTTCCTGCGCATTTCCGCCAAAATAAAAGTTGAGAAAAAACAAGAACTCCATCAACATTCATAAATGTCAGTATTGTAATTTTACTGTTGTTCTGTAAAATAAAAAAAAATAAAAAGATAATAATAGTAATCACGACAGCTGTTAATACGTGTTCAAATTGTTTTAAAAGAAGTTTCTTCTGCTCCGCAAGGCTTATTTATTTGTACAGTAAAAAAAATCCATGCCTGATTCAAGAAGATTCAAAAATGTTATTTTACTAACTTACTAAATTGTGCTTTGTTGGTATAATGTCTGCTAGAATTATTCAGAAGCATTGTTTTACTACTCCCAATTTGTTGCAGTCCTTAATCAAATCATATTGAGGTTATAATTGATAATAGCTTCCCTCTTGATCTGTCCTGTGCATGAGTTTAATTATGGTAACCAATGCTTGTCATTCATTGGTCACAGGCGGCACGGTATGGATCTCTGAAGATCAAAGGGAAGAAAAGACCAGCAGTCAATGCCATGACTTACTCCAACGTGGATAACTGAGCTGACTACTGATGCGTGGGAAGATATGTCCACTTTATCAGACAACTAGTGTGTTCATACTCTTCTCCTTCTATAAGGGTTGTGGACTTTTTTTTTTTCAACTTTTTCATGCATATACCAGCGGATCTATTTATTACTTCTACCAGCAAGTGTGTACATACAGTGAGTATCATGAGTTAGAGTAGTATATGAAACATATGGGGTTTGACTGATGGGTGTATTTGTAACGGAAGGCTCTATTGGTCTGAATTTGACATTCAGATGTCTTTAGCTCCAGTATTTGTATTTAGAAATGTCCTCTTTGGATGGGGGTTTTATATTTCTGTTTTCATACTTTTGCTGCCTTTTAGATGATGTTTTGAGTAGTTTTTACAATTGTAGGTTAGGTTAAAATTCTGATTCTTAAAAACTTGAAAATGATTTTCCAGCACCAGACCAAAAGTTTTTCTTATCAGTAATAGAGAAAATACCAAAGAGAACAAAAGGCAGTGTTGTGTTAATGTTTTTAATACAATTTTCAGATGTTAAAAAAAAAGTCAGCTGTTGTTTTCTTTATTATTGATGTTATGTTGGATTAAAGAAAACCCCTTTTGCACATTCTTTAATCCTCGATTTAAATCCTTCACTTCTGGTCTTCATGCAGAATGTTTTTTATCTGGGAGAAAGGCCACACTAATGCAACATCTCTGCTGTGTGTGCGTGTGCAGGTAATTCTGTGCAATCGTGTGGCTGCGTCATTCAAAATGAATGCAATAATATGAATAAAGCTGAAATATTGTAATGCAATTATTTGTTATTGTTTTATACTTTATTATATAACAAAAAATGTATTATTCTGCTGTTTGGTAGTTGATATTGTGGTATGCAAAAAAAAAGTTTGAGCAATTTCTTCTATAATTACAATATTTTTAACAATCATGACCTCATATTATTGGATCAATAAATATTTGCAATTTTTAAGAGAGAGAGAGAGATTCAGTTTTGCCATCAATACATGCATGCATTTTAAAAAAGGGTTCATGAACGTAGTATGTATCTATAATTATGCAATACCAATGGGCAAAGTCAAAAAATATTAAAAATCCAACATACTTAATATATGCAAAAGATAATAAGAAAAGGGGTCTGCAACAAGTGATGTTGACCTGATTTTGGAGCAATTATAGTTCCAGTCAAAAGTATGGACAGTTTGTTTCTCATGATCTTAATTGTCCGTTTTTTAATGTCCAGCACACATGTATACTCTTGAAGTTGCTTTAGATAATGCTGGTTGATGACTTTTTTTTAATTCTACAATGCATTAACAATAGAGTAGGTGCGTGGAGACATTTGACTCCTATATCCTCAAACACCACAGGCACTAGTTTAGGACCGATGTTGAGCTGTTCTTATGAAAACAGTCAAGCTCTTACGACTATTAATGAAGCGTTTTGAAATCCAAAGCAGAAGCTGAGCTTTGAGCTTCACTTAGAATGAGACCGCAAAGAAGTGAAGATGTCTGAAACTCCCATCAGACACACATCATTAAAGTAAAATGGTACAACTTCATTATCTTATCTTCTAACATTTCTTTCATCCAGGAGCACTCGTGTATTTAATGTTTAAAGTTCCTTAGAATTCAGACTCAGATTTAGTTTAAAAGATGCAATGCAGTAGTCAGATTGCAAAGGGTAAACTTAAAACAATGTTGAGGCTTGATCTTGCTCACCTACAAGATCTGTAGGATGTTATTACACGCATCGTCCACTAGAGGACAAACTTAGTTAAGGTATGTGTAAATCTTTCCACGAATAGCATCCAATCAAATTAATGCTTTGTCAAAGCATTAGGGCACAGAAAATTATTAGATATGCCACATACACTGTTGCACATACACAGCATGAAAATTAGAACGTTTTCAACTTCGACTAGGCGATTTTGACTTGGCTTTCTTGATTGTCTCCATTCTGTCCAACAATTAAATCATTCAATATCATAATTTTAACAATCTATTGAATTTATATTCTATTTACTCCAGTAATTATTAACTAATTTTAATTGGCAAAATGTATGATTTATATGATGACCCTGTATGGTTTTCTTAGTTTAAGTGAATACATAAAAATTCTACATATAGGAAGTGACATCATCCATTTTGACCACATCCATTAACCATTCAACCCTGTTACCAAAGCTAGCAAGAAAAATCAAATAGTGTTTCTGTAATTTACGGGAAATAGATTTATCAGTAACAACCAGATTTTATTGAATTTTGATATATAAATTGAAAACTTAAACACAAGAGATGCATATAGTGAATGTTGAGGCAGCAGTGAGGTTTGTCTGCTTGTGCAGCTCTCAAATAAAACTGATATAAATAATTATGGCTAACTACAGTTAAAGAGCAGTCAAGATCTCCAGGAACACATTTAGTACAGTCATTTGGCACATTTGGACCTTGCGGCTCACTGGTTGAGAGCCATACTTTTCATCAGTTTACAGTGGCTCTACAGATGTCAGATTTTGTCTCACTTTTTTTTTCTTTCAACTGCGAGATTTGCACTATATTAGATGTCCGCTAGGGGGAGCTATAACAGTATCAACAATGTAAGTTCACTCCTCGTTTACTCACCTCAAGTCGTTCTAATGGAAATATGACTTGCTTTCTTCTGTAAAACACAAAGGGTTAGTCTTTAAAACTTTTGGACCTTTCAAATCTCATTGATGTTTTTGAATGTTCAAATATGCCGTATGAAGATGATCTACGAGGGAAAATTTAACTGATTAAAAGCTTAAATTTCAGTCATGTGAAACCATAATATGACTTCAGAAGACTCATGTGACCACTGACTAAATGCTTTTAAATCATCTTTTGTGTTTAGTGGACGAAATATGAGTTTGCAACGACATTGTGATCTCCCATGTTGGGCGCTGCAGTGATTATGTATTTCTGTAAATTAGGCCAAACCGGAAGATAGCATCACCCTGGTCCTGGTTACCAAGATTTTTCCATTAGCTTTTGTATTATTGCAGAAAATAAGCCAAAAAAAAAAGTCTATGATTTCTATACGTTTTGTTCATCGTAATCCGTAATGAAATTTGTGCTTTTATAAATTTTGAAGCCTAAACACAATGAATTAAAAAGCTAAATGTTTGCTATTAACAGACTACACCACTGTCACGTGACTTAAATGTTACCATCATTAAGCTTCCAACAACTCTTTCAGTCTATATTTAAAAACTTTTTCCCTGAAAGTTTGTTAGAATAGTTTGCAAAGAGTGATTATGAGCACAATGGGGCTGTAAAAGTGGACTAATGAGTAGATGATTTTACATGTTCAACATTTAAATGTCCCAGAAAACCTCCGTAGTCCCATTTAGCTACTTGTTAGCAACTGCCTTATTTCAAGTAAAATCTTTGAAAATTGCAAGGGTGTGTGTAACTGGTGTACTTTATGTTGTTAAATAAAATGTGAAAATATCTTGAGCTTGTGTTAAAAACAGACCTTATTTTAGGCATTTATCCAAACCCAGATGATGGAAACTCATTTCCAGGGTTTGGCCGACAAAAACAGGTCATCCCTGCAGCACTTATATTCAAACCTTGACAGCAAACACCATGAATGTTTTCCATGTGACTGAACGTCCTGGCTGAGCCTGAGTCAGATTACGTGAATAATCTCTTGTTTGCTTGTTTGTTTGTTTTCAGTCAAAGCTGCTTATTTTCATACCACATTCTTGGAATGCTTAATCACAGCTCCAAACACATGTATGGAGGCAGGCCAGCCTCCTCCGTCACGGCTGTCCCTCAGGGTTTGACCAGGATTTGACTTCATGATTAGAGAGAGGTCAGGCAGCCCCTGCTGGCTCTTCATATTATGCTATGGAATCATACATTGCTGCTCTATAGAGATAAGAGCCAGCATCATCTGAGGAATCATGTGTTCCGGTTTAGTCGTAATCATAACCCCCAGCAGATCTGCACAGGAACGCCAAGTGCACACTAAACCACTCCACGATTACTAATATCACACAAGAGAGGCATTAGGGATTGTTGGAAGCTTTACTGGCATATCAGCAAGGAGTGTTCAGCAAACTGACAACAGTTTAGTTTACCTCACATCAACTCGTTATCTGAGGTGGAAGATGTATGTCTCATGGTTACATAAGACAAACAATATGTGGCGAAAGTTTATAGCTATCTGCTCTCTGCGGGTAAATGTGCATCCGTGTGGTGCTCATCCACACACAGCAAAACAGAAGTTCATAAATGGGTTCAGGAAAAGGTCAGTCGCACACTTAACACACACTGCACCATTAACTAAATGTTTCCTTAATTGTTTGAATTATATGGTAGTTGTGTCCCTTTTCTCCTGCCCCCGCCCCATCGCTAATCCTCATGACCCCTCAAAGGCTGCTCAGGTGGATGTGTGTGTGTGTGTGTGGTGGAGGGAGGGCAAAGGGGAGGAGCGATGTCTACACTGACCCATGGCTGAACTTTGCAGAGATTTCCTGTTGCTGCTGTAGACAGAGTGTGTTGTGCCGTGGAGAGGTGCAGATGGCATGATCTATCCTTCCATTCTCCCATTCCCTCGCTTTGAACCTCCATTAGTTGGCTGCGCATTATCAGATTTACTGTTATTGTCACCCCTTGGTTTTGCACTTGTTTGTTTGGGGTGAATATGTCAGTGCTGTGAACAGTCAGGATGTGTTGTGAGTTCAGATTTTCATACAAACCCTTTTGTTGTTGTGATATTAGTGTCACTGAATTGCCACAAGAAAATGAGCCTTTAAGATGTGAATCTCATTAAACCATGTCCAGGTTATATTTACATTTATACAAATATTTATATTTATATGTGTGTGTTTCTGTGAAATTATGTTTTTCAGAAAGAAATAAAGTTTATTCCCCACATTTCCCCCAAAATTGTCATTACCACAATGCATCTGGGCATATTACTTTTAGGTTTGTTTGTAATTCTCAGTATTCTTAATGGTTATACTGTAATAAATAAATAAAGGCAATTTAACAAATACTACCACGGTGTATAAATATTTTACGATTTAAATAATATTGAAATATTTTCTTAACACATTTCAATACAATTTCAGTACAAATTCGAGTAAGGGCATGTGCTTGATTATTTTTATTTATTTTTTATTTCTAATTATTTATTTTTTTCCATTGTGACGTATCCATAACAGTTAAGCCAAAAAAGGACCAAAATTGTCATCACTGCGCAATATGCATTTTTACTTTTTTTTTTAAATATTACAGTAAATTTTAAAACAGTGATTTTATTAGAATCAACACAAATTAAAGGCAAACAAGTTCTACCATGATTTATATAAATAAAAAAATAAATAAAATGTAATATAATATGTATATTTTTGTTTAAATTAGATTAATGTAATGATATTTTTCACATTTCAGTAGTGATAATTTTAGGGAGTAAATGTTCTTAATTGTCATGAAAATAAATGATAATGAAAACAAAACTTTTTCCTTCATGCAAAATATAATTTCATACTATTTATTTTATTTATTTTGTTTATGGCATGAAATATGACCTGAACTTATTCCTAAAAGGGTTTTTTTTTTTTTTTTTTTTTTTTTTTTGAGGATTTGCCTTAAAAGCATGTAAAATTATAAAGGAAAAACCAAATGAACAAAGTACCAGTGATGTTTTTTTTTTAAGCATGTCAGCTTTATTCCTGGGGGTTGGTGGCACTGGAGCGTTATTGTGAATGAACATGCACTGGGGCAGGCCATGCAAAGTAGTTAGCGGGACTAAGCAAACAGAGCTGCCCTTCAAAGTGAGAGGAAGCGTCATAAATTCAGCCTGGTGACAGGAGATGGTGTACCTCCTCAGCTCCTGCAAACCACTGCTCCGCCTCACCCATTCTCCGTACAAGCAGCCCAGCAGCAGCCTAACTAATATCCCTGCAGGACAGAGCACAGGTGAAGGATACAAGCGCACTGATTCATTCCTGATTCCTTCATTATTTCTGGGGTTCATTCCATCCATCCAAATGATTATAAACCTGGCTTTTTTATGCTGAGGAGGTGGCAAATGTAGGATACTTCATGTCCCACAGCAAGAGTGAAATCTGGACTGGTTTTGTTGCTTAATGAGAGCAATCCATGTCTAGCCAAATGGAGGCATTTTGCACACTTCCCTTTCTCATTCGCTCTTTTTAACACACATGCACACACACACACACACAGCTGTTCTTGGCCTGATGGCCACCAATAAACAAGAAAAGTTCACATTCCCAAAGGCGGTGGGGTCAGGAACTCAAAATAAAACGGACAAATCTGATTGTGGAATCAGCACGTGTCGCCAGGCTGGGGTTGGAGGGGGGTAAGGGTAAGTCGAGGACAGGGGCGAGGGGCAATACTCGCGCCCTCTGTGTTTGAGTTTATTGGAGCTTTCCTGTGGTTGTCCCCTCACTGACCTTGTGATGCTGTGCTGCTTCACCTGTGGTGTGTTTTCTCACATCTATAAACTGCAGTACAGCAAGTGCTGATGTCCTGAGAGCCATGCACATTTTCATTTTCCTATTAAGGCCCATATTCTAATAATGCTCTGTCAGAATATTGTTATAGTCTTGCACAGCAATCTGTATAATATGAATAAACGTGCAGATTTATCCTTGCTGTTCTATTCTAGAATCAACTCAAGCTCATTGAAAAAATCATGGTGCCTCTGCTTAAATTTTTGCAAAACTAAAAAAAAAAATGTATTTAAACATAGAACTTACAGCAGCTTCCAGATGGAATGGACACTAGAGGCAGTAAAATGGCAAAAACATTTATTCCTTTTCACACAGATTATGATCACATAAGCAGATTATCAATTAAAAGACTTTTTCGCATAGTTCCTCACACAATATTAGATTATGAGCTCAAAATGCTGTTTGTCCTTTACATCACATATCCAGCTCCATATTTATGACTTCTCTGATAAAGTAAACTTGCTTAGTAGCTCACCTGGTAAAGTATTACACCTATGATGCACTTGTGGTGCATGTCCCGCAAAACACAAGTGCATTTTTATCTCACGTATCTCACAGCTTATTTGTGACAATCTGGTTAATACGATTCTTGTATAATCAGAATATGACCACAATATTCATTTGCATGTACCTATATAGTGTGTCGGCATAGTTAGAATCAACAGTGTTGCTGACCACACAAAGAGGCGTGAGTGTGAGTTGTCAGGTATGCGCTCACAGAATTGAGGGCCATGGAAACATAACATGTCAGAGATGCATCTTTCCCCTCCACCTCCCACTGAACTCCTGACTCACTGGTTGACCTGATGTTATCAGTCGCTTTCACACTTGGTGCCGCTTCTGGTTGTAATTACACCGTGTAATGGAGCATCCTGTCAGCGTGTCTCAAATGCCGCTGGGCCCTTATCTCCCTGGCTAAGCATCTGCCGGAGCTCATGAGAGAGATCTGCCAGGACAGTTGCACAGAGAGAGAGGGAGCCAGACAACTGCTCTGTGTGTTGCCTGTTTGGCAGGTGCAAGATCAAAATTGTTCAAATTAGAACATAAGGATTTTTTTATGCAGCATCCAAATAAATCACAATGCTAGGGCATTCTGGGTGATTGGTACAATATTTGCTATTGCTAAAGAGTTCTGGGTGTCTTAGGGTTTGCTTACTGGATCAAGTTAAAAGAACCTACCTTCAAGTCTCTATGATATCCTAGTTGTTTTCTGATAAGGTTAGGTTTTTATCTTCTGCCAAGTAAGCATCATAAGTCTGGGTTCTTTGAAAAGTAAAAGCCCACCTTTCCTCAACAAATTGCATGATTTTAGGTATCAGTGTTCTCATGTTTGAAGCACCAATGGGAGGAGATAACTTCAACATGTGCTCAGTCACTAACCCTAAGTATGGTTCTGTTTCCAGCTAGTATTAGGTTGGTTTTCTGTGATCCGATCACAAGTGGTCAGTGTTAATGTTTTGATGTAAATGAATGTTTTGTGATTGAAACCCCAAAAACGCATATGGAAGTAATCAGTATTGGAAACGTTCATCCATCTTGACTATATCCCGTTGTTTTGAGTAATCCTTTTGAGGGTCCTCTCTCCAAACTTTATTGCAAATTTTATTTGTAATAAAATCATTGAAAATGCATCTTAATATGAGATGGGATTTGGGTTTATGAGCAATAGTAATAGAGACAGTCTTAACATAAAGCACTATAAAGTTGATTGCAATATTTATAGCTGACTTGGTGGCTTTATGAGTATATTTAATAACAGGATCAAAAATACAACCATCACAGTAAGTTTAGTATTTTCCAGTTCAGACCACTGAAATCCATTACAATATAATTTGTGATCTATTTTCTATGACTCCTCGGTTTCCTGTTGGCTCCTAGTCAACCAACTGAAATCAACACCTCATCATTCGTGAAAAAAACAAATGATGCAGATGGTGGTGCTTTTAAAGTGCCTATGTGGCTGGATGCTAGACTGTTGCTGGTGAAGGAAGGCAAATATGAATATATCTCAGTGGCATTTTCACAAATATTGTATAAAAAACTGATCCCTTTATAAAACTTACTCACACAAGTGGAGTAGCACTTATGTTTGCGATCATAACCAACTGTGTCTGTTTGCATTTATGAATAAATACATTTTTGGACACACCATTGTATGTTCACAATATCAAGGCAGTGTTTTTGTTCGACTCTCATGTCAGCTGTCTTTCGGAAAGAGCTGTTAATCATGGCACCATCAAGGCAGGTTTTACAATTACTCATGCAATCATCTCCTCATCTCCTCATCTCCTCTGCTGAATGGGCAGTTGTGAAACACAGCACTTCCCTGTTTAATTTGAGGTCGCGTGAGATGATTTCAGGCACATGGACAATTCCAGTGAACTCTTTGATGGGAGCACTGGGTTCATCCACAGTTCAGGGTAATTCTGGGTGCAAAGACAACTCTCATTCAAGCCTTTATTTTGATCAGCCACCAATTAGCTTTGACACTGAGGTGCAGTCATTGCCGCTTGACTGGCTCGACTTGGGTCAGGGAAATGCCTCTCTTTGAAAGGTAAAACACAAAGCAATTGCAGATAACCACTGATTCTAAACCAATAAAGAAGTCTCAAATCATTTATGGCAACATTCTTTGATGAAAATCAAATTAAACAATTCAGAACATTCAAGTTGGATACATAACACAGACGTAGCCACAACAAAACAAAAGAATTATACTGTGAATAAAAAACCCAAATAACTACATCTGAATTCAAACATGAATATTATTCATTTCTGCCACTAATTTATGCATGGTATGGAAACTAAATGTGTACAGCAACCCTTGAAAGTCAAGTATTTATCTTTACACTTGTTGTCTATCAGCTGTTCTCTGCATTAAATTCATTGAAATACAGCATGTAAAATTAACAAATAACTTGCAAAATCATTAATTCCAACTTGGCAACTCATGTATCATTTAGAATGAGCTTTCCACTCGTGAATTACAACTTTGCACAGTCATTCTTTGCTCTGAACTAAATAATTATGATATTTTTGTCTCCACTTAAAGGGCACATTATTCTGCTGAGCTATAAATGGAGAATTTCTGAATTAAAAAAAAAATACAAATTTGCACATTCTGTTGTAGCTCATTGTATATGTGTTGCCATATTTGAGACATTAATTTGGGTAATTTTGATGTTATTATTTTTAAAATTTCAAAAAACAACTTCATTCATAGCTACACATTCATTTTACATTTAGCAGACGCTTTTATCCAAAGCGACTTACAGTGCATTCAGGCTAACATATTTTACCTAACATGTGTTCCTTGAGAATCAAACGCACAACTTTTTGCACTACCAACGCAATGCTCTACCACTGAGCCACAGGAACATTCAACTAGACTAAAACATATATTTGATGCTGTGGACACACTTAACGCTAAACACACTAAAATTATGCAGCCCTACAAACAAGATTTTTTTAAACTGCATTTTAAATCAGAAAAATCACAGTTTGATTCCCCCAAAATCGTGCAGCCCCACTAAACCCATAACTAGATATGAAATATATCACATGTTCCCCAGAAAAAGGGATTTACTGCAGGGGCATTTTTCCAGCACTTTCTAACATTTTTCTAAACTTTCGCTGTCTATATAGTTTTCTATTGTAACGCTGAAGAATGAATGAATTAAGAGTCAATGATTGACAAGGGCTACTTTACAAGAAGTGCCATGGGATTTTTAATGACCTTTTTACAGTATAATGTCCCCATCACTATAGTAGGGCATTAGGACCCACACAGACCAGAGGTGAGCACCCCCTGCTGGTCTCACCAACACCTCTTCCAGCAGCAACCTAGTTTTCCCAGGAGGTCTCCCTTCCAGGTACTGACCAAGCTCAACCCTGCTTTGCTTCAGTGGGCAACCAGTCTTGGGCTACAGGGTGAAATGTCTGCTGACTCATAATAAAGGTTTGGGTCAACCAGTTCTGCTAAGTGGCCATATTTGTGTAGTTTCTGGAACGTGTCACACAGTGTAAAAGCTCCAGAGGACGGCTGTAATCGTATCATGGCTGATTTAGCACAGAGCAGGACTATTCTAGTGCTCATTGCGAATGTTATAAACCCCTAAACTCTCTCTCTCTGATTGACTAGTGTATAAATAAAACTTTATAAGTCGGAGAGGGTCACATGTGGTGTGTGTGGTTAAAACGCATTCCTGGTGAATCCTGGCTGAACCCAGATCTGCTGTTCGCAGTTCCATCCGCAGTAAAACAGAGCTTCTCTGCTGGTGACAGATGGAGAGGGATGGAGGTCTCAGCAACAGCTCAAGGTGAACCGGAGGGCAGGCCGTTGAAAAACCCAGCACCCAAAGCAAGCACAGAGAGAGATACTTCGATGGTACACCTCGGATCCTCTTGCGGCGACAGTGTGGTGTAAGGATGAGACCTGGTGCTCCTGTCCTTTAACCCCCTCTCTTTCTTTCTAACTCTCATAAAGGAGACAAGATAGTCCTTTGATGGTGACAATGAAAGATGGCCGATGCTAAGGAAAACACTTGGCTATGATTGATCATTTGATGCATGGCCTCAACAAAAGTGAAAATGGATGATAAATGCACCAGCAAGAACACGGGGGTAGGAGGACACGTGTGAAAAAACAAAAAAGATAATAGAAGTATTGAAGCAGTTGGTTTGTAAAAGCATGTCAAACTGGTGCTGGACAGACGTGTGCCAGCCAGAAATGATTACTAAACATGCGCAATATGCGTGTGCCAACAGTAGAAGAAATAACAAATGCTGAACTGTTAGATTGTTGAAAATGTAATGCACACTAGGCCACAAGCTTATCTGAAGACCTTTTCATCCATAAAACACTCTTGAGTGTAGTACTTCTTCCTTATGTCACTAAAAGAGAATTGTTTTTTTTAATTATTTAAGTAATGCCTTCTGTCCCATTTTGGTCCTATTACACTCAGATATATGTCACAATATGTTTCATCGCAAATTTAGGCATCATAGCATCCCCATTCACCAGTGGTCTGAGTTTGGGGCAGGACTATCTGTTGACCAACGGCAGACTGGTGGAGTGTTGTCATTGTTGGTTTTGGTTTATGTTCATGTGTTCATGTCTTTTTCATAGTTATGGTTCTTGTTATGAGATTCCCTTGCCTTTATGTAATCCTGCTATTTGTTGTCTTGTTCATGTGTCTTGTTCTTATTGGTTGATTTGGTCATGTGGTTCTTAGTTCTGTTTTGTGATTGGGTCAATGTCTTGATTTGTTCTTTATTAAGTCATTTAGTCCTGTGTATAAATAGCCCTCATGTTGCCATTGTTTTTTGTCTAGCTTTGCCTGTAACTGCTGTTGGTGAGTTGTGTCTATGGTTATGTTTTTGTTTTGTCTTTGTTTATCTGCTCACTTTTGGGATATAAAAAAAACGCACTTGGGTTCTCACCACACTCACCTTCAGTGGACTCTCATTATAAGTGTTCAGGAAACCAGTTTAAAACCATAATTGTTGCGTTTCTATTTGTTGTTGCTATCGGTGCAGAAATGATGCACTTCACCTTTTAATTTCCTTGCTTAGGAAAAAGTCAGAGCTGTTATACGAGCACATGGAGAAATACTAAACTGTATTGATGACAACAAACGTAGATGATCCGTAATATAATGTATTAATATGTTTTATATAAATACACATGGATATGTTATATACAGTATATTAATGTATGTCCTTTTTTTTCTTTTTTTATACATGAAATAATTTATAGTAATGGAATATTTCAAAGTTTGTTTAGAGCTGAATATAATTTTAAATATATCTTATACAAATTCACATGTATTCCAGTAAATGCAAGTCTATGAACTGTTTGTTTATATATTTGCATGCAAATTTGAAATTTGATTAAATATTTAATGTACTTTATATAGCTAAATAATACCTTTAAATATATAAATGTCATTTATATATAATAAAATATGAATTCACATCTATATAATATATGGTATGTGAAAGTATGGCAATTTATATTGCTTATTTGCATGATTGTTATTAATCCATATTAATTAGTTTTAATGTAATTTAGTTACATATACAAGTAAATTTTAATATACAATAACACTTATTACATATAAATTCACATGGATGTATTATACAGTCTATGAAAGTATTTAAACCAATATTAGATTTTTATTTTTTCAAAACAATATAATGGTATCACACATAAACCTGCATGACATGTTTCCTGTGCTTAAAGACACATTTCAAGTGTCAAACAGACCATGTGAACTGGAATGTAGTTACAGGAAATGAATGCATGTGTAATGATCCCATTTCATTTGAGATCAGGTAACGTCAGATATGACGACCAAAACTTTCTGGTGCATGAGCCACTGTTATTCAGAGTTCAAAGAGGTGACAGTTTAGTGTAGAAAACAAAGCAGAAATTATCTATGGGCTTTGGTCTCAATGAGAGCAATGCAATCACATACATATGTGAGCTGTCTGAAACTGCCTCTGTATCTTCCCCGAGGTGGACTGTAGTTAACCCCTGACAACAACTCATTTCACTCCTTGTTCTGACAAATCAGGGCCTATAAAGTTGAGTACGAAAGCCAATTTATGGAGGAGAGTGTCTTTGATTGCACCACCTAAATAGTCCCTGAGGCTCCTGAAGATCTGAGGACGGCGTCTCACACCATGTTCAGAGCGCCATTACGACGCTGGCGTGTATCAGACTGCTTTGACGCAGGCATAAAATGCAAATTAACTCACCGGGGTTCAAAGAAATGGGGACCTGTCCTGATAATGTGTCTCTGTTTTTCACATGCAGGTGAGGTGTCACAAGACATAATATATCCCTCACTGAAAGTGTGAAATGTGGCTTCGCAGCTAATGCCAGTCTCAAACAAGATAAGAGAGGGTCGGTGGGAGGGGACAGACTGGATGACTAGACTCGGACCGTCACCTCTCTTGTTCCTTTGTGTCCTTCTGTCCCGTCTCTACCCCCAGCCCTGGTTCAACCTGAAGGGCCCCAGGACAATTCACATCTCCAGGTCTGACAGGAAACAAGAACCATGGTGCACAATGCAAGTCCTGTAGACACTTTGACTCCAGCTTAATGACGGCACTTAGCAGGTACCTCTTCAGATGGCCCTGTGCCAAGTGCCATAAATGACACTCTTTTCAAACAGAGCCATTCTTCCATTTAACCCACTTTTCCAGCTATTTCTCTTTGTAAATTTAACCAAGACATTGTAATAGTTGTTACATGTAATAGGACGAGAAGGAGAAGACCTGAGATGCATAGAAGCCTATTTTATATGTATTTGAAGAGGGTTGGAAATCATTTTAACCCTAAAGCACTGTTTGTTCTATATAATACCTCAGAATTTGCCTGGGGAACAATAAAGTATAAAATCTCATTGACTTGAATGACATCATGAGACACATAACCAGAATGTCACTATAACTTTTAAATTGCAATCAGAAATTGGACCTTTATATGGTACACCAGCCTGTCACTAGTGCAGTAGAATGCACTAGAAATTTTTTAAGTTATCAATGGCCTGCTTGTAAAGTGTTCAGTACATGATGAAGCAATAGAAGGGTGAGACACTGGACTTGAGGAGTGCTAAATCACACTACGGCATGAGAGGATGAAGCATTGCTCTTTAATAGGCAATAAATAAGAATTAGCATCAGTGGGGTTATGTTCAGGTCAGGAGGGGTCTGAGCAGGGCTGTGGAGTTCACTGATAGACTCTCTGGCCTGACTGGATTCCCAGCTGTGAGCGCCAGTGGCCCTCATCTGTCCCTGTCTGTCTCAGCATGAGCTCTTCTCAATGTTCCCCACCACACCTTTCACACTCCTGCTACCTCCAACATCTACACCAGCCAGACAGCAGGGTTCAGATCTTCCCCTTCAGTCTCAACATAGTAAACAGGTGACATCTGCTCAGCAAAATGTCAATTCTAGGAGTTCATGTGCTGAAACTCTTTGTGCATTTTGTTTTCTGTCAGCTGGAAAGATAATACCAATTGCTATTCATTACACAAATATTATTGCTGTTGATTATTTTTAATGTGGAACACTAACATTTATTCAAGCTTAAGAGGTTTTTAAAATTTCAGTTAAATTCAAATTTAATATCTTTAAAGGAATAAAACTTACATAAACCAAATGTAATAAAAAGTAAGGAATAAACATTTAAAGCTGAATTAATTGCAGAAAAATATGGAGAGATATATTTGAGTGCACAGTACAGTTTTAGAGTTGGTTAATATTTTAATATGTTTTAATGTTAAGTCTCTTATGCTCAACAAAGATGCAGTTATTTGATCAAAAGTACTATATATATATATATATATATAAAAGTACTATATTATATATATATATATATATATATATATATATATATGTATAAAATAATATATCAATTTTAAATACTTGTTTTCTGTTTTAATATATTTTAAAAATGTAATTTATTCCTTTGATGGCAAAGCTGAATTTTTAGCTTCATTATTTCAGTCATCAGTGTCACGTGATACTTCTGAAAGCATTTTAAATGCTGATTTGCTGCTGAAGAAACATTTAGTTATCAGTCATGCTCCTTAATATTTCTGTGAAAATCATATTTTTCAAAATCAGCATTTATTTGGAATAGAAGTCTATTATAAAATTCTAAATGTCTTTATTGTCACTTTTGATCAGTTCATGCATCCTTGTTGAATAAAATAATATATATATATATATTTTTTTTTTTTTAAATCGTACTGAAACAAAAAAATAATCTCACTGACCCCAAAATTTTGAACAGTATTGAATGAAACAACCTCTGTGATTATTAATATTCACAGTCATAAATAACAACAGCACAATATCTATATTGTCGCAATTTTTACATCTATGGCTCTTTCAGATTGATTTCAATGTTTTTATGTTTGGGCTCCCATGAGACCCCAAGACTTCAGAATCTGTTAAAATGTTCCACAAAAATAACCATAACCAATTTCACAGATATTATTGAAGCATTATCCCTCTCAACGCACTTTTCATAAATGTGAAGTATAACCTATATCTGTTTATTCTCAATCTGACCACAGCAAAATCAGGACTATAGTAAAAGTCATGACGCTTCTTCAAAGTGAAGCCTTTTAGAACATGCATGGAGGTTAAAAATCTGGTTCAAGCTGCTGACACATGTTCTCCAGGCAGTGATAGTGTAAAGAAGGACTCGGTACTGAACTTTTCTGAATCAAAGACAGGACTGAAATGGAGGGACAAAGGCAGCTCTTGACAGACGGGCCGAATGAAGGATTAGGTGGCCAAGGAGCCAAGTAAAGCTATCCACCATTACAGTTTTCCACAACTGATAAGTTACACTTCCAAAAAGAGTTCACTCGCCCCCATCGCTTCAAACCCTCAGCGTACAAATAATAACTCATCGTTTTTGATCATTAAGTCAGAAGATGGTGTTAGAAACCATTCAAGCCTCCCCAGTACATCCAAACTGTGTTTTCTTTGCAATGACGGATGTCGAAAATAAATGGCGCTGCTTGCTCGGTCTGGCATGGGAATGAACCCGAAGAGTATCAGAGGCGAAGATGATGGCAGGTTGGACAAGGGTGATATGTTGCAAAGCGTTCCTCTTGTGAAGAAGGTAATGGGAGATACAGAGGTAACTCTTTCAGCATATGTGTGTGTGTGCACACAAATGTCACAGACATACCACTATATATTGCCTCTGCCCTCCCAATGAACTGGGCAAGTCTTCCTCACTTGCTTTCAGAGTCCATAGCAGCTGTTCATAGACCGTCCTATTGATGGGAACAGCAAATTAATCATTTTGTGGGAAGCTCTACCGGTATCTGTTTCCACATACCAAAACAACTTAACATACCTCTACCTGTGATATTGTGCTCTTTACAGGATTAGGCCAGACCCATCAGTAAACTTTGAGGAATATCCTGATAAAGTACTCTCAGAAAACAAAAGCATCACATATCTAAAGGCACTAAAATGCCAGAACATTCAGTTCCTTATAATGGAATTAGTTTATTCAAATTATATTATAAATATCTGATTTTGATTGCTCAGTCATAGCATTTATATTTTTGTGTATCCACCTTATTCTTCCTGTGCAAACAGTTTTACCATTTACTGCACGTTGTTATTCTTCTCGTTATTTCCCTGTAGCAGCTAATGAACCGAAGTCTTGCCCATAGGCTTAATCTGCATTGAATTGTTACAGGCAACTGATTTCCTATTATACTATTTTTCATATCACTCTATAGTTTCCTGCTCTCAAAAGAAAATGCTTTGAACTCAAATCTGTATTTCACAACCACATCTTTTTTTTTTTTTTTTTTTTTTTACCAGTGTAGATAAGGGGGATAATATCAGCTGGTCATAAACCCTGAAAAAAAAAATGGTAACACTTTACAATAATGTCTTGTCAGTTAATGCATTAACTAAAATGAACTAACAATAAGCAATTCATTTGTTAAAGTATTTATGAATCTTTATTAATGTTAGTTAATAAAAAAAATACATCTACTTTAAAATACATACTTTACAATTTAAAAAAAATGTATTAATAATTTATGACGAAATTAACATTAACAAATGTTTCAGAATTATTTGTCATTGTAAGTTTATGTTAATAAAATAAACCTTATTTTAAAATTTTACTAACAAACCTTTGCTACAGTTAGCTTAGCTACAGCAAAGCTACAGTTTTCTTTTTTAGGTAAAATGCCAGTGCATTGCAGTGAGTTCAGATATCAGAATGGAATTCTTGATGGAGAAGCTCGTTATTTTAACTTTTCAGCTGCTTGTCTGATAGCAGCTAGGGAGTGAAGGGTAAAAAGTCAGCAAGGGTTCATGTACAGGCCAAATGAATGAGGACGGGGGAGGGGAGGACATGACAAAATGAAGAGGTGGAAACCGGCAGCATCAGGTGTTTCACTTTTCACTAAATAAGAGTTTCATGAGCTCTCTTTCATTTCTCAGGTAAAGAGAGGAATGCGATTAAATAGAGAAATGTTTGAATGAGGAGCCACTGAAGTTGTTATTGACACATCTCTCCTTTCTGAAGGCCTCTAAACCCTCTAAGGTCACCTTATGGCTAATAAGATATTTTCATGTATTCATTCACAACTATATGACAAGGGAGAGGTTTCCACATCTTATCTGGATGAAGTTCGGCCCTGTTATGGCCCCTGTGACCGCGGAGCAACCCTACCTGTTCCACTTCTGAAGTGTGCAGGGTAATAAAAACATAGAAGATAACACAACATTTATTGTTGTTTTTAATTTCCTATTATTGGTCGGCCGTTTCACAGAATGTACTGAAATGGATTTGTTTTTCAGAGAAGTAAGCAAATAGGCACGTACTCATGTAATTACTTTCACAATAACTGAATCGCTGTACTCCGCAGAAATCTGTGTTACTCGGGAAAGAGCGTGGGTGAAAATACTTGGACTGCAGAACAACTTGAGTCCTGACAAAGTTCATGGCTAGACTGAACTTTTGAACTTTCAGTGGTATGTGGCTTTGTGCTGGAGTCCAAATCAAATATTTGTACGTGTAGAAATAAGATGCAGTAGTGGATTTGGTCTCAGGTCTCACAATGATCTCACAGGTTATCAGCCTTTGATTTGCCACTGAATGCCAAGTGCACTGGGCTAAACATCTACAAAACTCAAACATCCCTGAAGATTTATTGCTGTTATTCATCAGAGCTGAGCTCAGGCACATAAACCTTTACTCTGATCCCCAAAACCCAATTAGTGAGCCATTAATTAGATTACAGTACATTTTTATCATGGTATTATTTTAAATGATAATTTAGTAATTTTCAAGTCAAATACTCTTTATATTTGAGATTTCCTTCTTTGGGTATTTTATGTTTTGTGTTTGTTTGCTACAAATCTTTAAACAGTTGTCCTTTAAACAGAATTCTTTTCAGGTTTTACGGGTCTTTTCAGGGCTGGTTGAGCAACTGAGATATATTTTAAAGAGAAACTAAAGCACAAATGTATGTTTGTTCAGGTTTATATGTAGGGCAACAAGATGCCACAAACCTCAGAATGAGCAGCTTGAGGCCGCTGTGAGACATGAACTCTGAGGACAGTTTGAACCTTTCTTAAAAGCGTGTCAGATATTGCCTTCAGAAGGCCGTAATAGCAGATGTTGTCTCAGAAAGTCAATCATCAGTTCCCACCTCAGCGGATCGTACTGTTATTGGTCGTCTCTTGTCTGGATGTCTTGAGGTGTTTTAAGGATGTGTCAAAAACAAACGCACTTGGGAAGCAATTGGATTCAGTGTCGGGATAATTGCTGCTTTTGTTGTATGGTTGATAAAAGAAATTACATTTAAATATTAACATTTTCAACTTTTTGCCAAGGATTACGCAAGAAAACACAATGATCGAACAATTATTTTAATTTCTAATGTTTGAATGTTCTAATTGTTCATATTTTAAGCATTTATTAATTATCAAAGTATTATTACTTACTTCACAATTAGTTAACATTACAATATTACAATAAGCATTACAGCATTTATTAATCTTTGTTATCTTAAGTTAAAAATCTATTCATATAGTCAGTGTCATCTCAGATCCATTCTATAATATTAACAGACAACTTTTGATTTTAATAATGTATTAAATGTTGAAAGTAACATTAACTAAGATTAATAAATGCTTTGGAAATATGTTAACTGATGCAGTTAACTAATGTTAACAAATGGAACTATTGTAAAATGTTACCAACAAATTTATCAAATTCAGTCTGAATCATTTTAGGGAATCAGTTCAGTCAGACTGTTCAGTACATTTAACAAGATTCACTGATTCATTTGAGTCCCTTCATTGCCATTATGTGTCTTTAATTGAATACTGAGGTTAATCACTGTTATTTTTAACAGTTTATATTTAAACATTTCTTTAGTGTACTTGCATTTGTTCATGAGTAATGCAACTGTAATTTAAATAAATTCTGTACTGATTGCAAATTGTCATACTGTCCCTATTAAATACACTTAGCTTCCTTTTCTTAGTAACTTTTACTTAGTAACTAGTTTTCTGAAAGCTATCGTATACTGCTTCAGATTATGAGCTTGTGTCTTGGGAAGTTGCAATTTCAAACTAGCTTCCCCAACTGGATGTAAAGCCAAAACAACCTAATGGTTACATCATGCAACTTCACCTGAAAGCCACAAGTAAAAGTAATAAATCATCTTCACTTTCAATAGGCTCCAAATATTTAGCTGCCAATTGGAATGAGGTCTTCTTTCCAGGAGATTTAGGGAATTTGTTTTCACTTGTTGGATGCTAGCATTGATGGTCTTGTGTTATTCTAAAGACTAAATGGTGCATGCTTACTGTTTACGCTGCTGGCCGAGTCAGAAACCTGAGCCGCGGCTACTTGACCAGAGTAAAGCTGCCTCTTGAACAGTGTCGGGTGTGGATGCGTACACGCTCAAACAGAGAAATCATTCATCATTAGCTTTGAGCACAGCTACTCACTTTGACAAAAGCTCATACATAGAATCTCATCAAAGATTGAGTTTTTCATCTCGTTGTTTGCTGTGGTGTAAAACTTTTTTATGACTATATTTGATCATAACTAAGTTTGGATATTTTCTGGGAAAAAATGTGAATGGGGTTTACCTGGGCATAACTTGTCACCATGATGAAAGGGTGGGATATTGTTGCTACGCAGTTGCTAGGGTGCTTTGGGTGGTTGCTTACCATCCCAAGTTAAAGTAATAGTTCACCCCCCAAAAAAAAATCTGTTGAAAATGTAATCTCCCACAGGCCATACTAGATGTTCTTTATCAGAATATTTAAAGAAATTTGCTAGATTTGTGGTAATTTTGAGTTAATTGGTGCCGTCAGAATGGGGTGTTCTGAAGTGTGTGGGTGCCGTCACAATAATCCACAAGTAATCAACACCACTCCAGTCCATCAGGTGAAGTGAAAAGCAGCATGTGTGTAAGAAACAAATCCATCAAGACGTTTTTAACTTCAAACTGTTGCTCATCTACTTTTTGGAGGGCCTGCGGGTGAAAACATTTTCAGCAAATTATCATTTTATGGTGAATTATTCCTTTAATACAGCCAATCCCAGCCTGCACAACCTTCTGATTACTAGTTATTTATTCATATATATTTTGCTGATGCTTTTATATATCTGAAGAAATTTTCAGTACATTCAAGGTGCACATTTTTGTTGTTACACACTGAAATATTTCTCTTTTTTTTTTTACTTTTTTTTATGAAGTTCTGGTTTATTGTCACTGTCACCTTTGGCTTGCTTAGTTGGGGTTTTAATTGATTTAATATTAATATTCAGTAATATTATTGTTTTTACTTCACTGACACTATTGGATGAGAACTAAATTTGAACTAAATTAAGTTGGACAGTTATTGAACTGAATTGAAACAACACTGAACTAAACTGAGCTTAATAATGATATTATCTTCTTCTGAGGAGCTGCACTACAGCTGAAATTAAATTTGTTTTATGATTCATGAATTTTTCCTGTTTATTTCTGTCAATCTGCTTTGAAACAATCTGTATTGTATAGAACACTATATAAATTGATGTGACGACTAAAGTTGAATATTTATTGTTAGAAGTTAAAAAAACAAACAAGTATGAGCAAAAGTAAAGTGGTGCGTTTTAGTTGTTTTTTTTTTTACACCAATAAAAAAATAACAAAACTGTCTATCTAAAAATAAGTGTGTAAATGTTTTCTGAATGATGTACATTATACATGGAGGTCACAAACTTCTTTTACTTGGCCTTCACATGCTACTTTAAGCTAATTTTTTACATCAATAGTACTAAAACAGACCTGCAAAACTTCCAGCTCACAAGAAATGGATAAATTAATGTCTCTGTGAGGTCATGACTTTTTTGTAAACGACTGAACTTTTCCTGACCCTAGGGACCTGTGAAAAGCCCCCTTTTGCTTATAAATAATAGCAATGGGCTGCTAATAGTTAATCCGATTGAAAGCTGGAAAAGTCTGATATGATTCGGCAGGAGGGCGAGAGGGCAGCAGACGTGTAAATGCTTTTAGAAACATTCTCATTGACCCTCGTGGTAATGAAAAAGTCATTTTCACTTCAGTGTTGGAGAACCATTTCAGTCAGCTCAGTTCAGACATCTTTAACACTTCCCCTGTGGAGTAAGTTTAGCTGAAATGACATGTTTTTGAATGAACCCATAACCTATAAAACAATTTATGTAACAAAGTCACTTTATCCAATACAGATTGTTTTAAAGCAGCATCATTAATTATCTCTAAAACAACTCTACAGAAGACAATAGTGTCATTATTCAGCTCAAGTCAGTTCAGTGTGTTGATTCAGTTCAATTCAATAACTGTGTGTTACAAACTTCATCATTTAGAAAACAAGTTCAGTTTAGCTACAGAAGGCAATAGTGCTTGACTCAGTGCAGTTAAATCAATAATATTAATACTTTTTGATCCCTTTTACTTTTCTAAGTGATCAAATGTTCAATAATTATCTGGTGGATGATAAAGCAGGTGAACAAATCACTTAGATTTGCATTGAAACTGGGACTTGAGCCATATTTGTATATATCAGAAACCAGCAAACCAAAAACACTTTAGAAACCATCTAAAACATCCCAGCAATCAATCACATAGCAACACTAAAAACCATTCTGAACACCTTAGCAACTACAACACCACAGTACTGTGACTTTTGCACAGACATCGCTTACATTTTGTGCAGAAAATGTAAAAAAGGACACTGAAAATGCTTCTTTTGTCCTCTTCCCTTATGCTAAACAACAAGCAGTTCAGTGTCTGGGGCAAAACACCCTGCAATTACACTGATTTACACTGTGTTCAGTTTGTGAATAAAACAGGCCTCTTTCATTTGCTTGCTATAAATTCTGTATTTACTCACAAATTTAGAGAAAAAATGGCTCTGGGAATAAAAAGTTTTGTTGTCACCCCTAGATGTCAAACAATAGGCCGGACAGACGTTCTTTACAAGATGATAGGAGGAAAAGTTCAGCTGCATCTCTCCCAAGACCTGGACCTGCAGCGATAGGGTGGATGAACATAAAGGTGTCAGCCCTGCGGCGGGACGCATGTAAATCAGCAGCAGAGAAAAGCAGAGAAATGGCAGAGAGAGGCATCTGCCAGCATCTCACCGCCTTTTCTGTCTCCCATGCCGTGTCACACAAGGACAAGTCCCTTCCACATGACCCCTGTGCGCTGGGAGACGCGCTCCCATGGGGGGTAATGCATTTGTGCAAATTTGCAACAGCTTACGTGGGATGCCTATGGGGGTCGTTAGAACAACCATACAGCAGTGTAATGAGCTTTTGAGACAAGCTAGGACAACAATAAAGATGACTGTACTGTTTGCAAACATTTGTCATTTTCAAGTACTTTACAAAACATTATTACTCAAAACAAGCAGAGAAACACAGTACTAGTAATTATAAATTTAAAATTTAAAATTTAAAATTAAATTAAATTAAATTAAATTAAATTAAATTAAATTAAATTAAATTAAATTAAATTAAATTAAATTAAATTAAATTATTAAAATAAAATAAAAAATAAAATTAAATAAAAACAGAGACATAACCTTCTTTCCACAGTAACACTTATATGACCCAATGATTTCTGTTTAACTAATGTATAAAGAAGAATTGTAAGTTATTTATAAACTTATAGTAAAAATGTTAAGGCAATAACGTGTTTCAAGAGATAACCCTGTAAAGCCTGAAATATTTTTTTAATGGAACAGTCTATTGAACCTTTAGACAACTTTTTTTTTTTTAAAGTTGATATGCAAAAAAAAAAAAATAATAATAATAAAAAAAAGTTGTAGTGTATCATATTTGATACACCAGGCTTTTATGGCTCATATGATTTAGTAAGAATGTAGAGCTCACAACTCGAAAACACCTCATTTTTAGACACTAACTGAGCATAAATATGCAATTTTGTGCAGTTGCTGATATTTATATGGAAAAAAGTTTGGTAAATTGTAATGATGAAATTACATCTTCATAATAGCATAGTGGGTTACTTTCATAAAATGCATATAAATATCCGTTGTCACTCTATATCTCCCAATAATCGAATTAGATGATATTTAAATGTTTGGTTTTATGATCAAAGCTCTTTTTTAAAACATATAAAGCAATACAATACAATGACGATTGAGAGATGGACAAATAAATGTTCCTCAAAAGCCTGATATATCAAATTTAATACATTTTAACATGATTTTTTTTCTAAAACTAATGTAATCAATTAAACCTAAGCTGCTTCAGTCCATTAAATGTACATTTTGAAATATTACTAATGAAATAATAGTTACTCTTATGTTTTCTTTATAAAAATCAGTTAAGGTTTACTAAAGTAAACGACTAGAAGCTGGACATTTTTGCAGTTTTTTTTTTATTTTGCAAAAGTTTTAGTCACATTGATAATTAACAGGCCTTAGAAATTTGACCCACATTTGGTCAGTTTCTTTAATGTCAGGGCTCCAGGTAATTTGCATTTCATCATGCTTTAGCTGCTAAAGAGATCTCAATGTTGCTGTTTGCCTGGAAGACCTTTTCAGATAACATACTGATGCCTTTACATGAAAAAGGATCAGGGCATTGTCCAGAATGTTCAATCTTAATTTATTTACATGTGCTTTGCATGTGAATCACATGCTATTATTAGCATCAACTTATTGCCAGTAATGAAAAACTGGTTGAAATTTAAAAACTTGTTTTATTAAATAAAACCCATACAATAAAGAGCAAGTTAAATAAGTTGCATACAGTACAAAAGCTATATATATATATATATATATATCACAACTACATTATAAATATACATCACAGACACTTTGTAGAATTACAGTGATCCATGAAAAAGTAGTGCCCTCGTTTTTGCTTTCTTGTATAGACTTATATACACATCTTTTATATAAACAAAATATAAAATCCAATACATCACAGCTCATCTAAAAAAAAAAAAACATATGTACAAAGCTCGTGTTAGTTCAGGACTCATTTCTGATATAACTACTGAACTTGGTAGGCAGATTGTCCACTGGGTAAACGGTTGGGCCCGTTTTCATTGTCGGGGGTCCATTCAAAAGAATCCAGTTGCACTGCTGTGTTAGCTCAACTAAAAAGATCTTAAGTAACACTTTGGCAAATTCTTTGCCCACACACATCCTGGAACCGCCTCCGAAGGGGATGTAGTTAAACCTGGAGCCGTCCTCCAAGCCTTTGCTCATGAACCTCTCTGGCTGGAACTCATCTTTGTTAGGAAACACCTCAGCTACATCATGTGTGTCACAAATGCTGTAGATGACGTTCCATCCTTTAGGTATCTGGTAACCCTGAAGGGAAGTAAAAGAACATTTAGTGTTTTTGTGTGAAATACACCATGGGAGAACATGCAGAAACAGTCTATAATATTAATGATCAAGCCTTAAAGTTCGACTTACATTCAGTTCAAAGGTTTTGAGTGCCACTCTGAAGCCTCCAGGTACAGGAGGGTTGATTCTGAGAGTTTCTTTAATCACACATCCAGTGTACTTCAGTTGTTCCAACAGCTCCATACTTAAGGTCTTTCCAGGTGAATACATGCCCATTTCAACCTGTGAATAAAAATGGGTCCATTAGCTTACACATTGGTTTAAATGTGCCATCAAACTGAGAAGAACGTCTTGGATCATACCTTCTCCTGAATCTCCTCTCTAACTTTCTGCACCACTTCTGAATTCAGACCCAAGAACATCACCAATGAGGTTGCAGTACTAGCGGTGGTCTCGTGACCTCCAAACAGAAGCTCAGTAGCTGCTTCTTTCATTGCCTGAGGGGAAAACAAACACTTTATTAATGATGTTCACTGACTGGATGTCACTTACTTTTGGGAATAAAACAATATCCGAGAAGTCTAATGAGAATTAGTTACCTGCAAACTAAAGGGCTCTTCACTTCTCCTGCTGTTCTCAATCAACAGCTGAAGAGCATCTTTGTGTTCTTGCTCATTTTCATTGTCATCATCTTGAATTTTCTTCCTGATGTTCTCCTCGATTTTGGAATGAATGAAATTGCGTGCTCTCAGACCCTGCCAGACAAATTACAGGTTGTTATTTTCCAAAGTTTAATTCACATACCGAAAATGCATCATTCTACAATAACTTACCCTGTACAAGCCACTGAAGGGAACATCAATAGGCAGCGAGAACAAGTTTTTGATCATTTCCTCAAAAGCTTCCACCAGTTCCTGCTCATCTGTCTTGATTTGCTCAGGCTCGAAACCAAGCAGGATTCTCATGGCTATACGAAACATGAGTCGTTTCATCTCTGGGTAAACCAGCACACATGGATCTCTTTGCAGCCAGTCTTGTATGGCACTCTTCACCTCCTCCTGGATAACTGGGATGTAGTGCTCAAGAGCATCTCTTGAGAATGCTCTCATAATGGCCTAAACCAAACATTAAAAAAAGAAATAAATCAGTGCATCTTTTTAAACATGTTTTCATTTCAATGCAAAGATTGAAGATGAGGTTTACAGTCTTAACACTGTAATATGAGAAGATACTTGTGGGAGAGAGAAGGTCCCTGCAACTCTTAACCCTAATCGTTTGTTTAATCAAGGAACATCTCAAGTGCCTCAAATCCTTTGGTATGGTATGGCTTTATAGGAGGAACCACTGACATACTTCAAAGGTCTTGCATAAGTTCCTCAGAGAACATTGTAATGTAGTAAAATATTAATATTTACAAAACACAAAAGTACTGATTCGCATCCTTACCTTTTTCTTGTTTTTGTGTTGAGTGCCATGAACACTGGAGAGCGTGTCAGAGCCCAGGATAGCTCTCACTGATGCTGGCCACTGAACAGAAACCAGCTTGTGTTCGCCCAACAGAATCTGCCTCACGTTATCAGCTCCCATCACCCTGACAGTCGGGTTACCAAAGAGGTGCGTTTTGTAGATGCATCCGTATTTCTGGCGTTTCATCCGGAGGAACTTCCTTCTCTGTGTGTAAGGACAACGCGTTATTGGCACAAAGATTCCAAACGCACATTTTACTCCACATGTATCCGATAATAACACAGCAAAACATTAGTGTGCATCGCATTTAAATTAATTCAGCTGAACTTTTGCAAATGGCAATAAAAGCGCACGCGTACCTGGAGGATCAGCTGGAGCGTTTCTCCAATGAAGGGTAAGCCCATGGTCCCTGGCGGCAGTGGACTTCCACAGTTCGGATCGACCCGGCGAATCAATAACATCTCCCACAACTTAACCGCGGCGAGAAAGAGCAAAACGGGCAGCACGATAGTGCAGAGAAAGGTGACTATAAGAGTGTACAGCCCCATGCTGAAGCGCGCAAAATCGCAAAAGAGCTTCTGGTTAGGAGATGCGTCTTTACGCGCAGACTGAGAGCGTCCTCGCTTGTGCGCCCTTATATATCCATTGCGCGCAGGTCTCCTCCTGTTACCTTCCTCAGATAAATTAGTTCACACAAAGTTCATCTTTAATTGTGGTGTCATCTCGCCCCGCCCACAGGGCAGAAGCTGCTCCAAACTCTGAACCATTTGTTATAGGCGCATTTTAATACCACCTCCTGTAGAAGGCAGACAATCCTGAGATTTCACTTTGAAAAGGTGTTAATTCCCCGGGCACAAAAGGAAGCATCCGAGGCTCTTTTGTTACCAATATTCCCGTCGTTTACACTCATTACTCTGGGCACAGAGGATTTAATTGAGGAGCTTAAACTGTGACGCTCTACTTTTACATTTTAAATCCCTTAAATGTTCCTCTTTTTGTCCTTCTTTGCCGTGGGGGTCCTTAAAAGGCCATTACACAGGCTTATCTACAAATGTACAGTTTATATATATATATATATATATATATATATATATATATATATATATATATATATATATATATATATGTGTGTTTGTGTGTGTGTGTGTGTGTGTGTGTGTGTGTGTGTGTGTGTGTGTGTGTATGTATGTGTGTATATGTGTGTATGTATATATGTATATATATATATATATTGTGTGATATATATATATATATATATATATATATCATATGTGACCATATGAAAAAAGAAAAAATAATTTAGGATTATTTCTTTACTATTAAGTAATATTTTACCTTACATTGTGTTCTCTGTGTTTCTATTAATATAGACATGTACAGATTATTTTCTATTAAAAAAATACATTTGGGTCATTATCAGGAACAGATTACAATATCAATATACATTACAATAGTGAAATTGTGTATATCACTTATTTTAAGTTGTAGAGGTCAGTGATTGAAATAAGTTCTGACAGTTCTATGTGTTGTCAGGGCTGTGTTGCTGGATCTGATCTCATATTAGACTTTAACCTGGAACTGTGCCATAGCTGTTATGCCCTGTTTTCATGTGAAGCAGAGTGTGCAGTAATATCATAAATATGATTATTGTCTCACTGAGGGTTCAAACTTGGGTCAGCTTAAAAAGTGACGAAGCAGAGCAAGGTTACCGGTACATAAAGAGCAAACACCCACAGTCTGAATTACTGTTTTTACGACAGCCATAACGTGGAAAAAACAAGCTGTGAAGTCAGTCAGTTAAAGAGACAGGATGGCTCCAAATTTTCCCTCTCTTCATTCTTTGATGTGTGTCTGCCCTGCATTTCACCTTTCGTCCTGTGTGTTGGGGTGGGGAAAACTCCCGCATGACATATCTATGTTTGAGGGTATTTTAGGCATGTGTCTATGTAAGCAACGTGTTCATATGTTAACCCATTACACGACCATTGCCATATTTATTCTTCAACATGACCTGACCGTGCCAAATGCCCTAAGTGAACCTTCAAACTTGGCCTTATTTGTGAATTTGTGCAATTATGAGACTTGTTTTCCCTCGTAAGAGTCAAAGCAGTGTGTGAAATGCTTTGACGAACCTTATAAACTCTTTCAACCTGAGCCAAGAGCAATGGAACCTGAAGTTCAAGGATAGTTCACCGTAGACAGCTTGTATATTTTTTTCCTTTTTATAGCTCTCAAATAGTGTTTTATTATTGGTATGTTTTGTTTTGTTTTTCTTTTTTTATATCCGGTATGTAAACTGTGACACTAATCTAGTGTGGTGTTGTAGTTTAACCCATTTAATCCACTGGCAACATTTGTGACCAAACTTTTCTGTTGCGTTTGAGTCATTTATATATTTTACAAAGAACTGTCAACTGTAAACAAAATTGATTTTATATCAACATATAAAGCTGTTTTAATTCCAGTTTTGCCATCTGAAAGATGTGATACAGGCTATGTCATAGATCCATAAATGAAATCATAAAACATACAAATATACAAATATATATGTGACCCTGGATCACAAAACAAGTCTTAAGTCACTGGGGTATATATGTAGCAATAGCCAAAAATACATTGTATGGGTCAAAATTATTGATTTTTCTTTTATGCCAAAAATCATTAGGATATTAAGCAAAGAGCATGTTCCATGAAGATATTTAGTAAATTTCCTACTGTAAATATATGAAAACTTAATTTTTGATTAGTAATATGCTTCATTTGGACAACTTTAAGGGCAATTTTCTCAATATTTAGATTTTTTTGCACTCTCAGATTCCAGATTTTCAAATAATTGTATCTTAACCAAATATTGTCCTATTCTAACAAACCATACATCAATGGAAAGCTTATTTCTTATACAGATGATGTGTAAATCTCAATTTTGAAAATGACCCTTAGGCCTATGACTGGTTCTGTGGTCCAGGGTCACAAATATGGAATATATATACCAAATAATATATATATATATATATATATAGAGAGAGAGAGAGAGAGAGAGAGAGAGAGAGAGAGAGTTGGTTGCATAATACCATGTACATGTCCATGGATCCAAAAACATGATGATTTAGCTGGGCTTGGAATACTGTGGGATTCAAATTAATAGTCCTGACAATAAAACTGAATTGAATCTTAAGTGCCTATTCTATTCTTTAACATTTCAGTCTAAATATTCACAATCGCTTTGCACTGATTATTATTTTCACCACAAAATTGAGCTAAATCATGCAGTAAGAGTTTTCATTACTAAAACTAGTACTCTAAAGGGAGCTGTCCAAACGCAATGCATCTATGCTGTTTGCAATTTATTTCTCAACTGCATGTTTATTTAGCGATTTTTGGAGAGTAGCTAATATTCTGAGTCATCGCTGACCATACATGGCACGAATGAGCTGTAATACCCAGCGCTGAGTTTGTGTTGCTCTCAGTGCTCGTTCCCGGGCGCTGGTGACCCGCTGGTGACCCTGCAGCGCGGACCCTGACATCTCTGTGAACTCTGGGCGCAAAGCTCGTCAAGTTCACTGTCCATCAAATAACGAGATACGCAGCCTGAGCAGCAGTAATTATCCACACTCCCATCTATTCCGCGCTGTCCATCACAAAAATCAAATCAAGGGCATCATTAAAGCCACTTACAGTAATGTTCTAACTGGGGCCCGAGATAAACAGCCTTTCACTGGTGTGCGAGAGAGAGTTTTAATTGGAGCCTTGGATGTAGATCGTCGCTTTTATCACAGTTTCATCCTCATCACCGAGTTCTTCATATGTTTAGATATACAGCTTTCAAATGGTGGTGAGAAGTAGTTTGCGAGCTTTATAATGACTTCAAGAAGGGTTCGACTTTTTAAATGAATTTGTCAGGACGCAATATGCGGATAAGTTTCGCGCAACCCAAATTGTCTTTTGCTGGGCACAGTTAAACGACAACCATTTGAGAGATGTTTAAAAACACTTTTTTTTTTTGTTACAGAAGCGCTTGAATAGTGTATTGTTGTAATTGTTACTTCCTCAGACGAACGTTACCCGTTCGCAAGCCTCTATTTAGTGCGCCCTTACTTGTAATCTAAATTTTTATGTTTGGAAATGTAGCCTACTTATAATTATCGGAAAAAAGACTTGAGGACCCAAGCCTTAATTAGGGGCGCCAGATCCCCCCATCCCCTTATAATTCGCACCCATGATAAAAAAGGAAATCGTTTTCGATTACCATGTTTAAAAATGTCTCTGGGGAAATTGCTTTATATACCCTGTGATCATATGAAATTATTAATTGCCAGTTATTTCAGAATATATACAGATGATAACCCGCGCATCGTTCCCTCGGATGACGTGTACGCAGCATGCTCCTGGTTGATGTTGTTGTTAACTCGCATAAAATGACTCACATTAGTGACACGTGGCACAACTATAGGTAGTGGATTTGTCTTTGATTTATGAGTTTACATGACATATAGACCCGCGAACGCAGTTTGAACCGTGAGCACCGCGGGAGGGGGTCACGAGAGCACAGCCAAGCAGTTCACTAAAGGGTCAGACTGAAGACTGACTGTAAGCTCCAGCCTCTAGAGCCTCGTTCTGCTTTTTATTTGCATTTAAAAATATTGCTGCTATTAAAGGCTCTTTCCTTGCCAAACTAAACAAAACGATTAGATAACAGAATATATGAAATGTTCCTAACAGTGTTACTAATGGGTGAAAAGAGCTTATATGGTAATTCCAATTCTGCAGTAGCTTTTGGACTCGCCTTCTAAGAATATATATATATATATATGTGTGTGTGTGTGTGTAATCAAAGTGACTTCAAGGTGTGACTTTAAAGTTACTTATGCTTTTATTTACTTTATATTCACTTATATTTACCTATATGTATCTACTGCAGGTACATGCTGAAGCTCTTGATGACATTTCCCAATCAAAAAACCCCATCAAAAAAAAAAAAAAAAATATGTATGTATGTATGTCAGGAGGATGTCATTAAGAAACTGATAAAAAGGTTTTTGTTTTGTTTTTTTCATACTGGTCAAAAAAAAAAAAAAAAAAAAGGCAAAGTCTGATTGCACTGTAAGTCACTTTGGATAAAAGCGTCTGCTAAATGCATAAATATAAATGTAAACAGAAAAGAATAACAGAAGCCTAAAGAAAGATTGGACACAGGTAAAAACTAAAAAAGTTTCAACTAATTAAATTAAAACTATTCCTAACAAAATAAGAAAACATGTTTTGTTGAAAGAATAGTCGAGAATCTTTTTTAATAAATAGAGAAAGTTTTTTTTTTTTTGATGTTAGATTTAAAGAAGGCAGTTCTGTTGAACGATTATATCTATAGGCACTAGTTTCATATCTGTAATGCCTCAAATACCTACAAATTCCAAATGCAAAAAAATCCAACAATCATATGCTTAGCATTTTGATAATAAGTTAATTCTGCATAAATGTATTTATATTTATTGATTTGATAATTTAAGATATATATAAATAAAAAAAAACTGTAGCCAATGTAATAATTAAGCTGCATTTTATTGCAAAAATGCAAAATATAGTCAGAATTATTCATATAGAGTATTCAAGTAATAAGTGCACTCTGGTCAAAAATAAAATAAAAATAAAAATCAAACAGAAAGACGAGCTTGAAAGTACAAATAATGAATCGTATCTGCAAGGGATGTGAATGAGAAATGATGTGAAATGAACATGGAAGGATGAACGACAGGTACTGTTTACATCTTTGGGATTCTCTTGGTAGCCAGTTTCAATTCTGAGCAGGTGAATTTTACATTTGTTTGTGAGTTTTCATGATGATTTTGGACATTCCTTATCTCACCTCTAAATGGAAAACCTTTCAGTGATCAGTTTTTCTTGGTGTGAAGAACATTTAAAAAATCTAAAGAAACTTTTTTTTCCACAATAAAGAAATGGAATGGAAAGTTTCCATGGATGTTAAAGGTTCTTCTTGGAACCACAGATGCCAGTAAAGAACCTTTAGTTTTAAGAGTGAATGTAGCTCTCCAAAGCTGTGTGACTGAAAGCCTTAGATCAGGATTGGTTCAGAATGAGAATCTTGAATCTAAGAATCTTACGATTAAGATTTTTTTTTGTTTTTTTAATTGGTGTAATGTCTCACTTTGTGTTTCTTCTTGTGAAGGTCCCCCAAGGAGTTTGCCACTGAGTTTGGCCCCTTATTTCATCTCAAGTCGTCTGACATAACCTTCAAAAAAGCACTTTATTAGGTGAAAAAACACTTGCAAAGTAGATACCAAAACGTATTTTTTACTAAAATTTTTCTTTCTTTCTTTCTTTCTTTCTTTAATATATTGTATTTTTTAAGCAATCTTTAATAGTCTGTTATCATTAATCGTCTGTTATTCTGAATTTAGCAGCTTGAATGTCTGCCGATATATCCTGCCATAGAGAAAATCCCGACTGGAATACATGGGAACTGAAGTTTAGAAATATCATCCAGCCATCATCTTAGTATGACTTAAGATGCACTTAAACAACAATTAAATGCACAATTAAAACAATTACACTGAATATCTAACAAATAACATTAATATTAAAAATAATGTATACCCAACAATAGAATAAGATAATACACCAAAACAAAGTTTAGCATGGCTGAGTATCTTAATTTAAGTTGATTAAAAAAATTCTGATCTGTATATACAGTGGTAAAGATATTAGAAGCAAAAAAACAATGAATCAAATGTATTTTTGTGGTGATATTTTATTAAAGCACACAAATAAAAATGGGTGGACCTTGGAAACAACTGAAGTCACTTGGGTTTGTGTAACTCCAGGTAATGCCAGTTACAGATTTTTGAAGATTTTGATTCTGTTTGCCTCTTTGAAATGTTGAATGCCTGGGTGCCACTTTACAGTAACTTTCATTATTAATATTAACAAACATTCCACAATGCTTAACAGATCATTAGTTAATGTACAATCAAATACTTCATCTGTTCTGACATCTGAATGTAAAGGAACTACTGATTTGTTAAGCGAGTCTTTAAGTTATGAGTGTTATTTTAAAGTGAATCCAATATTAGTGTTGTTACAGCCATCAACAGAAAACTGAAATATGGAAACAGATGACAAATATTTTAACTTTACATTCCATTTTTTCTCCCATTTTAATAAAATATTATGGTATATACAGTGGTGCTTTAAATACATAAGCAGCATACAGTTGCTTGTTAAAATGCTAACTTAAATAATTCTAAGTGCAAAATGCCTGGTCAAAATACATTTTAAGAAACAAAATAAAGAAATGAATCTGAAATTTTGTAGCTGGAGTCTGTAGCTTGACCAATTATTGCTTATTTATTTTCACCTAAAAATGAGATTCTAAAGCGTCTGAACCCAAAGCTTTCATTTCCCCCTGAGAAAATAAAAATGAAATATAATTCTGTGGTGCATCTGTACATTTTTCAGTGAAATGCAGCTGACAATTTGAGATTCTTTTTAATAAAGAAGTGCTGTTTGTGCACACAAGTTAAAACAAAGTCTGCCAACATAAAAGAAAAAAAGACGCATTCTCATGCAAATGTTTAGCATTTATAAGTTTAACTTCAACTCGAGGCAGACCGATGGGAAGCATGATTCCATAGCAGTGTTAAATATATTTAAAATTATTTACAATTTAAACTTCATCCATGTTACACCAGGGAGAATTTCATACAGGTTGCAATATGACCATCAGCATCACCAGTCACATCCACACTTCCGCTCTCTCAAGTGTAGTGTTAGGAGTCATTGCACTTTCACAACGTACAAAACATAATTCTCAACCTTTAAAAATACATTACAAAAAATTACTGCATAACTTCATATGCTCACTTTTTTTTTTTACTCTTCACATTTGCCATATATTTACATTATTAACCTACAGTGCTGAATATTTTGGCAGAAGACATGGAGGATGCAGTCAAAATATACCACAGTACTTTAAGAGTAGTTACCTTACAGCAAAGTAATAGGATTTTGAAAAAAAAGGGGCCAAAGCAAGAAGTATAACGTAGCTTCTAAGTTACATTTTCAAACCCAGCCCAGTGTTTGGACGACTCTAGGAATGCTGGGACATACCATTCACCAGACTTCTCAGCTGCTTCACTACCGTCTCAATCAATTTCTGCTTGTCACGGTCGTTCTTCCTGAACTGGGAGAAGATGTTGTTCTTTTTACTTGTGTCTTTCATCCTGGAAAAGCAAAATGAGGACATAATATTACAGTCAAATAAATATATGGCAGACAGTATCGCAGTCCAGAAAACAGCTATTATTATTGTTTTCAACATTTTAGAATAATAAATTAGGCATAAAGTCTTTAAAACTACTAAATAATATAATTATTTACTGACCAAACATATTAAACAAATGTAAATAGTTTTATACACTTTGTACAGACTACAGCTCTGCTGTAAACCAGGGTTATTTTAAAATCACTGAAATACTAAAAGTTTTTGTAAATATTTTGTATTTTTACATTTTCTGTTTTCATTCATTTTCTATCAAGTTTTAGTTCATTTAGTTTGAGTTATTTTTGTATTTCAACTTTAAATGAAAACAGAAAGGTTGCTTTGGATGCATTACCTGAAATACAATTTGTTTAATTTGACTTTATGTTTAACTAATATTTTTACACACACACATATATAATGAAAACAATATCAGTGTAAATGCATATTCTTCATTATTTGCATGCTATATCAGATGCCTATTCTATTCTGCATATGCATCCTAAACACACTTAAATATGAATATCAAACAGACATTTTTCAGTGTAGTAAGAATCATAAATCATGAATTAGTAATGATATAGTGATCCGTGACATGATATGTGAATTATTCAAATGATATTATTATTCAGCCACTCTGTACAGTATGCATGCTGCAGTAGGTGTGGGATGAATAAATGATGATGAAATGATGATGTATGTAAAAGTCTGTTCATGCAGCATATCACAATACTATGGAAAAAGAGAAATCCATGTTGGATCTACGTACCCTCTGTTGACTCTGGCATTGGTAAGTAAGAAAAAAAAGAGAGGACGAAGATTATATATCAGGTTTAAAGGACAAAGCAGAGCTCCACTGATCAAATCACTCTAACCTCATGTTTGAGGTACTGTTCTGAAACTAGTGAGCCGCCAGCTGCCTTCTAAGGCAACATCATAACCATCATATTTATAACAGTAACTGTTGTAAAGCACTCTAGGAAGCTTGAAGGATTTCAGTGGAGTTTGATATTAGCATTGAGCTGAAGGAAAGAGTAGAAACAATACATACTTCTCCAAAAGTGCTAGCGCAGTGGAGGGGTTCACCCGCAGGTACTTTGAGGTGGGCTGTCCATAGTCTGCCAGGTACGTGGACCAGTCCCACACCATGAATAGATCTAGAAGCTGAAACACAGGACAAAGTACACAATGGTACACAATCAGTCAAAAAAAAAGAAAGAAAAAAAAAAAGAAAATCAACCACAGTTTCAAAACCAGACATTCATAAAGATAAAATCAAGTTTTTAACTTTAACCAGAACCAATAGTACAGGCAGTAAAACAAAAGTGAAGAAGAATAAAATAAGTGTATTTTGCATTTGTTTTCATTAAACATACACTTTTATGCAAAGAGCTACAAATAAAAATAAAAAATAAACAGCAAAAATGTATAAGCTGCCACACTATTTGACCAAAGAATTTCCAATGAATGTATAAAATTATAGATTTCCAAAGATCATTAAATATAGCGTAAATGTATTCAAGCCAACAAAATATAGCAGAGCTGAGAATAAAGTGGGAAAAAAAAATCTCTTAAATTTTCAATATTTTATTTATTCTCATGACTTTCCAGGCCTGTTCAGGGTTATTATAGTCAACAAAAACTAAAACCACAAAAACATTCTCATTAATTGAAATAAAAGAAACAATAGCTGAAAAAAGTAAAATATACTTTTTTTTCCCCCTCAAATATTGTTATTAGTTGCCAAAGCAACATTTCTCATTTTACTTGAGGTAAATTTGAAACTAAAATAACTAAAACATGGTTAAAAATGATAAACAATATTTTTATAGTTCTATAGTTTTATATTTAAAAATGACAAAACACACAACAAAACTACTAAAACTTTAACTAAAATTAAAATAACAACAAAATATAAAAAAATATCCTGGGAACTCCCAGATATTTTAAACTTTTTCTATGCAAGGACCCTGATCATAACTAAGTAATTAAATAAATGAATAATTCATAAGTTGCCCAAAGAGAAGTGTGTGAGGTCATACGCTAATGGTGGGGGTTAGCACTAGGGCACTTGTTGGGGATCTGGGAGCACTTTAAATGCAAAAGGAAGAGAAATCCCTCCGTGACCTCCAGATAACCCACGGAGGAGCTAATCCTGGCTCCACGGTGCTCTGGTCAGTGGGCTCCCTGCCACTCGGCAACTCTGATTCAAAGCAAAGCTCTGGACACATTGAACTTAATTTGCTGGAGAAGGGCCAGATCACTCACCTCTATGTATGCAAATCAATATCAATCAATGGGGGACAATTCCTTGATGGCTCGTTCATTATGGAGGGCCGGGAGAGGAGGGTTCAGGGGGTAATAGCACTTCACACCTACTATGTGGTCCGTATTGAGGAGGTCTGTTTTTCGGACCATTATTTAGTGCTGTTTGCTGCTCCTGCTGGGCTGTGACAATATTGCTGCTAAACACAATAAGACCCTGCGGAGTATCATGTGCTCGTAAATGTCAATATTTGCAGACCATGGGCTGGGCGATACAGTTAAATCAATTATCCAAAATAGATTTAACTGTCATTTAAGGTATACACAATATAAGTTCATGCATTTCCTGGATACCCAACTAATGACTAGTTTGGACTGTTATGAATTAGCTCTTGATGAATATTCGATAAACGGTGGGATCCAAAAGTTCCAGACCACACTGAAAATCTAGGGTATAAAATCTAATTTGAAGATGAAAAAAAAGTTGTACAATTTCAAAAATACATACATAAATATTTAAAAGAATCAAATAATATTACAAAAAAATATTAAAGCAATATCTAAGATTCTTATAAATCATGAAAAAAAATGTATTCACTAATCAGACATTTTAACATTATTTGTGTGCCCTTAATTAGGATTATTACAATCCAAATAAAGTGCATTTCTCCCAAAGGGTAGCTCCAGTCTAAAAGCCCTGATATACTTCAAATGAAGTTCGTTTTCGTTCTTCGTTTTGGGGCAAAAAGAAGTTCGAAAATGCTGAGCGACGGTGTTTCTGAACATTCCAACACCCCTGCGCTGCTGGAGGCGGGGTGTAGATTAATGTAAACGTGTCACGATGCTTGCGCATATCCCCTAAACACAACAACAATGAAATGATGAAGTGTAGGCAATCTAGGTGTGAGATGGGCACCAATGGTCAGAATATTATAGACAAAAGAATAATGATTAGCAGCAGTTCAGAGTCATGTTTGCAAAACAAAAGAACCATTCTATTTCCATAATCAGTCCTTTATGGGAAGTGTGAATGTCTCATAGTCTGAAAACTTTAGCATGATGTGGAAAAAAAAATTTGAGTCAGTTTCTTACTTTATTGTTCATTTATTTTATTAAACTGGATAAATTGTTATACCTTTTTATATTTTATGTGGTGTCATGATTTACTTTTGATAAAAACAAAGGGTTATTATTGTATGTTCGTTTGGCATTTCATTTATTGCATACCCTTTAAATTCGCTTATTGAAAGAACAACAGCAGCAGCAGCAGTATGGTGTAACATTTATTTGAAACACATGTAATTGGTACATGCTACCTTATATCTTTACTCTTTCCTTTTTTTCTTTTCATGGCTTTTGAAAACTTCTCGCAGATGTTTCTCTACGTTGCTTTTTGCATAACTGCATAAATGCTTTCTCTGAATCATTAGTCTCTCCGCGAGCGATTGTACAGGTGCTGATATATTTGTGCCAGCTCAGCTATTCAGCACAGTGTATTCATGAGATGTTGTTCTATGCTCGGACCTCTGTGGAATGAGAAACGAACCGGGGGGAAAAAAATGCATGTCAAAGAAGGTGGATTTTCAGAACACACCCACCGATTGCGTAACCGCCACGGACCAATAGAAGCTCAAAGGTGTTTAGGAGCCAAAACTTTGGTGAGCTGTTTCGAACTGCTAAAACGAACTCAAAACGAACTTCATTTCGGCCTAATTTTGTTCGAAATGACATCATATTAGTTCGTTCTTTGATTTTGTTTGAAATATATTGGGGCCTTAAGTGCACTAGCCACTGAAACACTAATCATGACCTTTTAGAGATCTCGCCGCTACAGACTCACAAGACCTGATAAAGTTCACAGTGAGTAATCTACAGAAAAAGTCCACCTCTGAATGTTTCAGCTGAAGATGAGTTGAAGATGAGTTATAGAACTATCCATAGAAATGAGGATTTATTCAGAGTTGCATTTTGTCTGGTACAAAACAATGAATGATTTTAAATTTCAATTATGATGACAGCATTACTCTTGACATTAAATACACTAATATATACAATAATACACCCTGTATATATATATTCCGCTTTGAAATCAAAGGAATAAATTACATTTTACAATATGTAAATTCAAGTGTGCAGACAGTTTATTTTTTGAGATTTTCAGTCTTGTTTGTCTGGCACCTTGGTGATCGTGAGTAACTCCTTCTAAACAATATGTAAAAACAGAAAACAGTTTTTTAAAAATGTAATATTTTTAAAAATTAGTTTTTACTGTATTTTTGATCAAATAAATGCAGCCTTGGTGAGCATAAGAGACTCCGAAGTTTTGAATTGTTTTGTTAATGATGAAGCATTCATGTAGCTCAAACCATACAGTATGTAAGTAAAAGTAAAAAAAAAAGAAAGAACTGAATACCTAAATTAATGCTATATTGATTAATTAATGCTATAATTAATTTTGATTATTGCTTAAGTTTTTGACTTTTTTCATGTTTTAAATGTTGTCTTAATTGCTAATTGTTGCAAAAAGTAGCTAGTACTAGCTGTACTACCATTAACAACTGATCTATTGTCACACTACTGAAAAAAGGAGTCAAGTTAGCAGCATCGCTACTTTTAAATAATTACTCGTGATGCTGCTGAAAGTGAAGAACACAGGAAAACTTGGCATGTTCAGAAATGTGCCTTCAGACATTTAAGTTTCTCTTAAGTGATGTGAACAAGTGAATTTTTAGCAGTATTAGTACAAGCACCTGCAGCCCTGCACAGTGTCACCTTACAGACAACAAGAACTTAAAACATTTAAAACACAACAGAGTAAACAAGAGCCTCTCCATTAGCCGCTGCATGACTGGCAGGGAGACTTTGACCTCTCTATCTGGTGTTGGTACAAGCTCCCAAAAAAAAAGAAAAAAAGCGGTAGCCCGGCATCTACTCCATGTAGGACTGCGATAAGAGCTCTGCGTTGTAATGCATGATGGGAATCATGCATTACACGGGGGGTTGGGGTGAATAGGTAAATTCTGATGGCCAGCACTCCGCTCTCCTTATCTCTGACCTTGTCCGAGCTCGCTCTGCCTGAATTGGAGCCAGAGCTCACTGAGAGCACCTGAGAGAAGCTGTCATCAAATCCTCCAAGAAACCAGGTGAGGATCAAAGTAGCGTCACACTAAAGGTAATCGAGGGGTGAAAGAAGCCACCCCGACCGGTGCATGGCATGCAGATAAAGCTAGAACTGCACGTTTCTTCATTTCCAATGAACAGGGTTTGAAATTGCACCCAAAAATAAAACTGTGTCATCATTTACTCACCCTCATGTCATTCCAAACTTCCTTTTCTTCTGTGGAATACCAAAGGTGTATTTCTGAGGAATGAACCCATTTCACGGACTGTGATGATGCAAGTCCACATTTACTAGTATTTTCTTCTTTTTTTTTTTTTTTTTTAATGTATCGTACACTTATATTTTGAGTCAACACAGCCGCATGAGTGTTTCTTCAACGGCTGACAAGAGTAACTGCAAATTTGACAACTTTCTCTTTTCTGACAACTGTAATCTATCCCTTTAAATGGGAATCAAAATTTGCGTACATTGTAATCAAACAAATCATTGAAAACTTGACGTTAATGGCATCTAATTAAGTCATATGGTCTTCTTTTATGGGTGAACCATCCCTTACTTGGAATAGAGCAGCCAGGACATCTTGAAAAACACAGCTTGTGTTCTACACAAATAAAGTCAGGACAAGAGGGTGAGTAAATGGTGACAGAAATGTAATTTTTCTTTCTTCAACAGCATGCTGAAAATTTTTAAGTAACACTGCAGCATGTGTGATTTGAAGACACTTTCAGCTTTCTAATGAACATAAAAAGAGGTATTAGAAACCAAAGGGATTTTAAACATAGTATTATTAACTCCACACCCAAATAATACTTCCTTATATGACATACCTTTGTAGAAGAAACCTTGACGCGACCTCGGTTTTACACCTTAAGCACCTCAGGCCCAGATTAAAAGTTCAAACTTCAAGCAGCACAAAAAACAGGACCAAACGAAGAAAGAAATCCTGATAGCATAATGAACCCCACTGCGACTAAGTGATTGGGATAATCCATTAGTGCCTGTTAATGCTGTATGTTCTCCACCCTTCCCCTCAGCTCCACTCACAGGGACTGTGGATCAAGAACAGTCATGTCTGCAGAGAGGTCTGTACCTGTCGGAGGTCAATAAAGGCCAACTGCAGCGTGTCCCCCTGGAATCCTGGCACGGGTTCTGAACTGGCAAACACTGTGAAAAGAACAGAAAAATACTATTAAAAAAACAATGTTGAATTATTGTTAAAACTATTGAACAATCTTTACAAAGCATTTTTTGTTACCCTGTTTTTTGTGAACATTAACCATGTACCACATTGCTTGATAAAGCCAACATACGGATCTACTCTTTTTTTATTATTATGACATTTCTGAGACTAAAATTTCTAACAATAAGCTGTCCTAAAACATTTAAGTTACATCTACCAAACTCAGTTCAGATAAATATATACAGCAAGTTAGTGTTGCTGCATATATTTGAAACTTGACTCACTGTTTTCCAAAACCAGATGATCAAAAATACCTATAACCAACTAACTAAATCACTCACTCTCTCCTGCAGCTGCTCCTGTTAGTGGTTGCCACAGAAGAATTATCCATACAGGGATTTGGCACAGGTTTTGTGCATGATGCCCTTCCTAACTAACCATCTATTGCTGTCCAAAACCAGATGATCAAGACTAACTCACTCACTGCATCTATGGTTTTCCAAGACCAGATAAGCATAACCAGGGGTCTCCAAACTTGGTCCTGGAGGGCCAGTGTCCTGAAGAGTTTAGCTCCAACCCTAATTTAACAAACCTGAACCAGCTAATCAAACTCTAACTAGGCATACTAGAAACTTCCAGGCAGGTGTATTGAGGCAAGGTGTAGCTAAACTCTGCAGGACACCAGCCTTCCAGAACTCACTCACTCTATCGTTTACTATAACCAGATGATCATGATGATCATAACTAACTAACTAACTAACTAACTAACTAACTCACTCACTCACTCACTCACTCACTCACTCACTCACTCACTCACTCACTCACTCACTCTATTGTTTTCAATAACCAGATGATCATGATGATCATAACTAACTAACTAACTCACTCACTCACTCACTCACTCACTCACTCACTCACTCACTCACTCACTCACTCACTCACTCACTCACTCACTCACTCACTCACTCACTCACTCTATTGTTTTCAATAACCAGATGATCATAACTAACTCACTCACTCACTCTATGGTTTTCAATAACCATATGATCATAACTAACTCACTCACTCACTCTATGGTTTTCAATAACCAGATGATCATAACTCACTCACTCACTCACTCACTCACTCACTCACTCACTCACTCACTCACTCACTCTATGGTTTTCTAAAACCAGATGATCATAATTAACTAACTCACTCACTCACTAACTCATTCACTCACTCTATGGTTTTCTAAAACCAGATGATCATAACTCACTCACTCACTCACTCTATGGTTTTCTAAAACAAGATGATCATAACTCACTCACTCACTCACTCACTAACTCATTCACTCACTCTACGGTTTTCAATAACCAGATGATCATAACTAACTCACTCACTCTATGGTTTTCAATAAACAGATGATCATAACTCACTTACTCACTCACTCTATGGTTTTCTAAAACCAAATGATAATAACTAACTCACTCACTCATTCACTCACTCTATGGTTTTCTAAAACAAGATGATCATAACTCACTCACTCACTCACTCACTCACTAACTCATTCACTCACTCTACGGTTTTCAATAACCAGATGATCATAACTAACTCACTCACTCTATGGTTTTCTAAAACCAAATGATAACTAACTCACTCCCTCCCTCACTCACTCACTCACTCACTCACTCACTCACTCACTCACTCACTCACTCACTCACTCACTCACTCACTCACTCACTCACTCACTCACTCTATGGTTTTCTAAAACAAGATGATCATAACTAACTATGGTTTCCTAAAACTAGATGATCTTAACTCACTCATTGGTTTTATAAACCAAGATTATCAAATCTATTCATCTAACAAACCCAACTAACTAACTAACCTATCTCTCTCTCCATCCATCCATCCATCCATCCATCTATCAGAGTGGTTTGAGAGACAAAACTAGCTCAGCTATGCTGAAAATTTGCCAGTTATTCAGATTTGCTATCATTTTGTAGAAATTTCTGACTGTTGAATGCCGGATCAACCATAATAATCAGGTATTCCAGAGAGCTTGGTAATAAAGTGTAACAGTTTATGAGAACAGCATTTGTGCTGTTCAGACAGTGAACTACACTGGTTTCAAGTTTGTGCAGCCAGCAAAGACATTTTTCTCACAAAGATTACATTAATGATAACAGACCTACCATGAGCCCTGAGATTAAGCAACAGTCAGTCAGTATGTGTTCATGTGCACTTATAATGGATCTACAGTATAGTTGAGCTGCAGCCTTCAAATACACAAGATGCAAAATGAAATATTTTAAGGACTAAACTCATGTTGCACGTCCCCTCTGTCCTTCAGATCAAGTGCACCAAGGCCACTTGTGGTTCCATTAATGTGTATGTATGTTGGATGAGGCCAAACTACAGAAAGAGGACTGGTAATATTTCAGTTGGAGTAAGTGTTTTAAACATTTTAAAAAGACAGATTACCATTTTAGTCTGAATGAAAGTGCATGTTTGACATTGATCACATCCCAAACGCATGTGACTTCTATTTTCCTTCACTTCCCTATCAACTATCCACTGATCCACTATAAATGCCAAGCTAAATTCAGACAAATCAGACTGTGAACTCACAACATAAGTATTCCTGTGTGGGTGCATCTTAACTGTCTGTGTTTTGACTAGCGTAAGATGAACTGCCACTAATGGGACGAACCCCATTCAGACCTTAAAGAAGGGTCAGACATTCCCTGGCGTACCTGTATGGTTGAACCCTCACAAACTCTAGACATCTGTGACCCGAGGCCACAGATACGAGCATGCACACACACAGCCTTTTCACTTCTGCTGACAGTGATGTAGCGTGACTGAAATCTTAAATGGCAGAGGAGCAGAAGATGTGATGCTAGAACCAAAGAGCTGTCCACATTTTAACATTATTGATGAACCTGAATTCACTTTGCACTACTATTCAAACATTTGTGGTTGGTAACTTTTTAAAATGTTTTTAAAAGAAATCTCTTATGCCTAACAAGGCTGCATTTATTTAATTAAAAATCCAGTAAAAACAGAAATACTGTGAAATATTATTACAATTTGTAATAACCATCTTCTATTTTAATATATTTTAAAATGTAATTTATTCCTGTGATGCCAAAGTTGAATTTTTAGCAGCCATCACTCCAGTCTTCAGTGTCCCATAATCTTTATTGTCAATTGTTTTACATTTAATTTAATGCATCCTTGCTGAATTCCTTTTGTGTTCCACACACACAGTTTTGTCATATGGCTTCGAAACAGCATTTTCATTTTTGGTAGAACTATAAACAATATCCTTATACGGGTGGGTAATGCATGCAAATGCAGCACATGTAAGATGAATGAATGTTCAAATGGAGAAGCGATTAATGTTTCTCCAAACAGTTCCATATCAGCTCATATCAGAGCAGGTGTGGATATCCAAGAGCAGGTGGAGTGCGGGTAATCTGGAATGTTCCTTGAAAGAGTGTAACTCAGATGACTGCTTCTGAGAACAGCAGATAAAATCAATAAAACCTGCTGCATGAATGCATCTACCGTCATGCTGCGCTTCACAAAGCATAATACTGACATGCCTGTCTGCTAGTGCATTAGCCATACTGCACTTTGAAAATGGTTTATGGTAATGCTCAAACTTTCAGTGAAAAAATGTAAATTGACATTGCCAGAAATCTATTTGGGATACTTCACATTTGATGGTTTTTCTTTGAAGTTTTTATGTTGTATCTTATGTTGTCAAATTAATGTTTACTGCATTTTTTTATGGGGCATGTGTGTTAACATGATGGTGTTTTGTAATTGTGTGTATGACACTGTGTGCATATTAATATTTACTTCAGCTTGCTGATGAGCTTTGGCTTTCTCTTTACCTCCTGTGTTTGTGTGTGTGTGTGTGTGTTTCAGTGTATTATAAATGTACAAAACAGGTTTTAGTATTTAAGTGGGTTTGTATATTAACATTACATCAGGTAATGAAACATATATATTATTTACTGTATAATGTAAGGTTAATCCATAAAACCTGAAATGTTGCTACTGTATCTTTTATGGTAAAGTTTTGACTATTGAAATGAACATGGAGGTGCCATTGTAAATATGCAATTAAGACGCGCTACTCACGTTCACACTGCATAACGTCCAGGTTAAACTGCTGAATGGCTCCCATGCTGATCTGTTTGAGCTCAGTATCCAGCAGCATCTGCATCAGTGATGTGGCCAGGTGTTTACAGGCAGACATACACGCCGTCTGCGCCACCTTACCCTGAGGAACGGCACACAAACACACCAACAAACCGTTACTACAGGTGTCCTCAGCTACACATGGCATCAGTGCTTTTCTATCTCAATATCTTAATGAATTCATAGTACCAAAGTTAGTATCAGGGTCTGTGCCACTCTATGAACATAAACAGGGTTCCCACACCTTGGTTAACTTCAAATTCAAGGACCTTCCAAGGACTTTCCAGGTCCAATACCCTCAAATTCAAGGACTTAATGTGGGGACACATTTCAAGTGAGAGCAAGGTTACATCGGGTTACCTTAAAGGGGTCATATGACATTGCGTTATGTTTTGTATTTGGTGTAATGCAATTTGTTTATGCGGTTTAAGTAAAAAAAACACACATTATTTTCTACATAATGTACATTATTGTTGCTCCTCTATGCCCCCGCCTTTCTGAAACACGTGGATTTTTACAAAGCTCATCATTCCGAAAAGCGAGGTGTGCTCTGGAGGCCAGCTATCCAGTGCGTTGTGATTGGCTGAATACCTCAAGCATGTGACGGAAATGTTACGCCCCTTACCATACTGTGATGCCGTTTCCTGGCACGACGAGACAAAACCAATAAAACCCATCACAAACGAGGCATTTGATGACCCCAGGCTGGACTCTGCTTCATCCACGGTGAAAGCCGATCCGGCAATCCATAGCGCGAAGTTGATGCATTTCCTCACGGATCAGCTCTAGGCATGCTGAAGCAGAGAACGACTTGGCAGTGGCAACAACAGTACTACAGCGAGGGAAAAAGCTATGCCTTCTTTCTTTGCGTCAACATTTGGGCGGCGTTATGCAAATCTTCCCACATCGTGACGTAGACGTGGGGGCGTGTTTAAACGAGGCGTTTCAGGGGGGCATGGACAAGTCTTAACTTTTATAAAGAATATCTCTTTGGGTTTGAGACTTTAGTCTTTGCAACTTTAGGGATCGTATCTATTCACGAACAGCTTGTAACAATCCAAAGAAATTGCATCATATGACTCCTTTAAGATACATAGTTACAGTTTTCTTGTGTCAAACACAACTATGCAAAAAAAATTGCATTTATTTTTGGCCATATTACAGAGATCTGATATTCTATTTGTTGTTTTTCTGTTTTGCATAAAACTGAAGAATATTCAGTACAATATCATGTATTCTAAAATGATCTGATATTAACTTTTGCATTAGGGTTGCCAACTTCAGAAAATGAAAATAAGGGACAACTGTGATTCTTTAAAGGAAAATAAGGGACAGAAAAAGGGACTCTCAAAATATTTGTTCTGTACCACATAGTGTGTCATTTCCGTGTCTACAGTTAAGTATGTGTAAAAAAGGTTCTCAGAAATAATCACATTTGTTTTGCTTTACCTATGTACAGTTATTCTAAAAATAAAGTTTAATGTCATACAAAAAATGTAACGCATGTTATACATAAAGCATCGATCGGCCTGAATAAATTTTACCTCTATAGAATTCTGACTGTACAAGTGAAGTAATTTAGGAGTTGATTATACTATGAAATTACATAGGCTACAATATGGCGTAAATTTTTGAAAGGATAACAACTGAACATCTATGAAACTTTATTTTAACAATGACGTTTAAAATTTTTAACTAAAATGTTATTGCAACCATATAGCCTATAATTTCATGAAAATTAATACTTTTCAATTAAAGAGAACTTGGGAGTGTGTGGGCTGCTTTTGGTGCTTGAATTTGTTCTTCAGTATTAATAAGATCCAGATTTAGGAATATGATAGAAGTCACAATTTTTAAAATGTGTAATTTTGTTTCTCTATTTAACAACATTAACTTACAATACTGAAAGATGTCTTTCCTCAGGTAGATTGCATTTTTTTTCTTGCCTAGCTTGCTTATGATCAATAATCACGTTCCTTGCATTCACCCAAACTGATTTGGCAAAACCAAAACCCAAATGGTGAAGGGGATTGCCGTTAGCGCGAGTGAAGTGGGAGCGACCAGACAGCAGAGGATTGTGCAAGGTCTTAAAGCCTTCCTTCAGAGGCTACGTTCGCAATTTAAACAATGATTTGTGCAAAAAGAATGATTAATTTGTCATTTGTATGGTCTAGATGGTCATATGGTGTATGCCTGCGAATACAGGACAAACTGTATTCCATATAGCTTTCATACAGAACGCTTCTCTGATGCCTTATATACGGGACAATTCCATATTAGGCTATACGGAACAGTTGGCAACCCTATTTTGCATAGATTTTATTGAAAAGACCTTAGGCTCATGTAACTAGAAGTTTTAAGATATATGAATATGCTTTTAAGTTTTTCTTGCCTCATGGGTTTACATTATCTTAACAAGCAAAGCAATTCAACATTAATTTCACAGTGTGTCTGTGAAACATAGAGGTACCATCGTAGTAGTTTAGTGTGCGTGTGAATGTCATGACAATGTACAACACAAAGTATCTTAAGTGAGAAACACTGAACATAATGCGTAAATGCATGTAACTTCTTGCACAAAATAAATTTCAAACTTTTTTTCATAACTTTCAAGGACCTTTATCTATGTATGCTTATTTTCAAAATCTTCCAGGGCCTTGAAAATGTTTTTTCAAATTCACAAACTTTCAAGGATTTCAAGGACCCGTGGGAACCCTGCATAAAGCAATGGCTAGTTTAGATGCGTCTCTGAACAGCAGTTTCACCCTAAAATGTTTTTAAAATGACAAAGGTTTTCCAGCTCTTGAAAATCCACCATCTGATGGATTTCAGTTCAGACACAAACACACGGTAACATCTAGTTTCATATCTACAGCAGACGGTCATGCAAGCCGACACGCTCATAAGGAGCAGGGTTGTAAAGAGGAAAAAGGTAAAAGACCAGTTAAACCTGGCAATACCAGACGCCAAACACTCAAAAACACACAAAACTCATGCAACAGCTGCTCCACCAGTACATGCTGACAACTAGCAAAGAAATGAATAAACAATTCTATTTGGTTATTCTATCCAAAGCAAAAAAATAAAAATAAAAAATGCAAACAAAGCTCTTTGAGAAAAGAACACCCCTGTCATTATCATGTTATCAGTGTTGATATCCATTAGACACATCACAGTTTGCTATAAACAAGACTAAATTTTTCACTTATTTCATCTGTAAGCAACATAAAACACTCCAGCACCACACTGAGAAACCAATCCTGTTTGACAAGCAAATGCATAATTAAAAAACACAAAGCCAATAAATTCAGAATGCATGGAAATTTTATTTCTAGAAATAAAAAACAAATATTTTGAAAAGCAGGACTATAAAAGTAGCCCCCTAAAAATCTTTGGGATGCTCTCTGAGACCTAAAATTTCAAAAAATTCTATTCCACACTTAAAAAGATGCTTATATATAAATGTAACTACTTTGCACAAAAAAAATAAATAAAAAAAAAATAAAAATTAAATGTTGCACCAAAAATATATAAGTACTAAGCAGGCAAGAAGCACAGGTTATTTTATTTCATTTTAAAAATAAATATAAATAAATAAAATTGTTTACTTGAAATAAAATGATTGTTAATGGGAATACTATTATATGTGTTATATATTATATATATATATAAAAAAAAAAAAAATATATATATATATATATATATATATATATATATATATATATATATATATATTTTTTTTTTTGTTTTTTTTTTGTTTTAGATATTTTCACCATCTAGCTTCCAAGGCAACATTTCTCGCTTTCAATTAGTTTAATCTGATTAATAAATTACTAAAACTTTAACTTAAAATAGAAACTGAAAATATTAAAATAAAAATGAATTCAAATATAAATATAAACTGTAACAGTTTCTCCAAGATACTAAAATAACACTGATGTGAAGTGGACTATTGGACCAATGAGTTTTGACTGTGGGCGGGACACATCACAACTCCAGAAATACAATCCGGACCACAAATAGCGATTAATAAAAATTGCCTTTTGTCTCATCCCAATGTGCAGGTTTCATTAAAACATGAGCTGAACGGCCATTATGTTCTAAAACCTTTTTTGTGCTCACATCTCTTTCAACCACAAATACAATTTTTAATGGCCTGTTTATGCTAAGTCAGCTTATATAAAATGAACTGGTGTGAAGTGAGTTAGCTATGCTAACATACAGATTATGTAACATCTGCGTATACTCGACATACTGCTGTAACTAGGTAGTGCACGTAGGTTAGAAAGAATGTGTCAATATGCAGCATTAATAAAGCAGCATTCTGAATTGAGAGACACTCATTATTGAGACTATTTAAGAGATAGATCACCCAAAAAATCTAAATGAAACAATGTGAAACACACAAAAGAAAATATTTAGAAAGATTTGTCCATACAGTCAAAGTCAATGAGGTTTTGGACTCCATTCACATTCATTTTATGGGCAAAAATGTTCATCAAAATTTATTTCGTGTTCTGAAGAAAGTTGGTCCGTCACACAGGTTTGGAATGACATGAGGTGAGAGAAATAAATTTTTGGGTGAATTTGACCATTAAATGCTTGTGACTAGTGCTAGTGAATCTCAAATAAGAATGGCACGTGTGTTCTGCGTGGTCAGACAATCATGGGCAGCATGCCAATCGATCTGGTTTACATTCTGCATTACACGTGAAAAGGGAAGCAAAACAAGGCTGGCAGCAAGTCCACAGAGCTGACATGAACATGCAGTTTAATGTCTTTTTTTTTTTTGCTTGTAAATTAATTTTCTCTTCCTCCTCTAGGGTTGGAAGAGAGTCTACTTACCGACATTGCAGCATGATCATTGTTGTTATTCTGAGTGGAAACACCAAGAAAATAAAACAACGGACAGGGAAAGAAAGTATAGCGATAATAAATGGACAGACAAAGGAAAATCAGAAAACCAAGCGTGCCTGGCAGAAAATAAATCAAAGAATACATTCACTTACAGGAAAGATGTTACACTGTTGAGAAACCAAAGCATGACCAACTTAAACTGAAGGTTAAAGTAATTTATTTAAGAGGACAGGGCAGCTGAAGAGAAACGCAAGCAAGCTGTATCATTCTCAGTGAATGGATGGGTTGGGAGCTATTTGTGTTGATTATGTGCAGGAATAGACAGAGATTTGATTGGTTTATGTTTGTGTAATGACACCTATAACACCAAACACAACATTCCTGTGCCCTTTAGTATTGATTTACATTGGAAAGTCAAAAGTGGGGCATTATCTGGAAAATGTATTATTCTGGACAGCTCCTAGAACTTCTGCCTAGGTGTGACCAACTAAACACCTATAAATGCAACACTGATTGACGCCACACATGCAATAACACACATTACATGAACCCACGGGTGAAGACTGATCACAAAATCATGGCGAGACTGCACATCAATAGGATGGTGTGGAACTTACCGGAAGGTGCGTGAAGACCTGGAAGGTGCTACGCAGGAAGTTAATGAGGTCCATGAGGTAGCCGCTGGCTCTGCCGTCCGACTCTGACATGCCCCATTCATAATCAGCCAGCTGAATGAATTCATCAATCTTCTGGTTGAGTTTGGTGTATATTTCTCCTTCGGCTGCGTGTCTGGCGTCCTAAAAATAGGAAACCATGTGTTCAAATTTTTCCATTGGTGTGCAAACACTGGTATAACCAACTGCTAAATGATTCCTGGGATGCTTTAAACCAGATTTGAAAAAAAAAATGTTGCAACCAATAAATGTCTCGTTTTTTAGTTTAACTCCTCAAGCAACAATAAAAAAAAAATCCCTATCAAATGCAATTCCAACATTTGGAAAATTCCTTCTTCCGGAAGTGTACAAACACTGGTACAACCAATTGCCAACTGAATCCTGTGATGCATTAAAAACAACAAAAATGTGGAAAATTGCACAGGTAATCAATTGCCAATGGAAGCAATAAATGTTGCAACCACTAAATCTTCATGCAACAATCAAACATCATTTGCATGGACATCAGATAGTAAACATTTTGCGGATCTCAAATGGTAATAAGTATCTATTGAATGCGGTTCCAAGTCGCAAAACAACAAAATGCAGCGTTTTTAAAACTTGAGCAATGCTTGATGACTGAAAAAGAGGTCACCCGATAACAAAATAAAAAATATTTTTCATACATATCAAATGGTAAACATTATCATAGTGGATCTTTAATGGTTATCAAATGCAATTTCACACTGTAAAACAACAAAATGTGGAAAGAGGTGGGGGTGGATGCATTGTAATCAAACTTGAGCAATGCTAACATGCTGCTGCATGTGTAATGACTCAGAAAGAGGTCACCTGATAACACCTCTGTTTAGATACATTTAACACAGTGGCATCAAAACAAGCTCTGTATGGAGTTTGTGAAGCCCGAGGCGGCAGCTTTACTCTGAGGGAACCGCTCCAGACGGCTGATCTCTGATCACAGTGTGCCCATGGCGGTTATACAAATGAGTGAAATGTGTAATTAAAGAACATGTCTGCGAACGACTTTTACCTTGAAGGTGGAAAGCCCGTAGAGTCTTGTGGTATGAACCGTTTCCGGAGAAACATTGGTGATGTTCGTGATAAAATCCTCCAGGTATTTACACGCGTGCTCTAAATGGGTTGTGTTGATGATAATTTGAACTAGCTGAAAAATATTACAGAAAGGAAGGTGTACGTTATTATCGAACTGAGCTTCACATACAGAATGAGGCGATTTGTCACGTTAACGTCACCTCGGTTAATCCTATGTGTGGCTTTTTGATGAGATTTTGTAAGCAGCTGCTCAGCGTCCTCGTCAGCAGCAGGTTGGTGGATTTACGGAGCATGTCGTCAATCTCAGTTGAGCTGAAATACAAGTTAACCAAGAAATATGTTCAATCTATATTTTTAACTTGGTCTCATACAAAAATTAGGAGTACATTTCATATCAAAAAACAAAACTATAAAAACAATATGCTTTCTCAATAAAATACTATTTGTTTCTGATTATATATTTTATATTATATACAAGTAATAAAGTCGACAGGACAAATTGTTAACTATTGCACAGGTTGTCAGCTCATGCACATACATACTCAAATTTCCTCTGATACATAGAAAGTTAAATTATTATAAAAAATGCTTTGTCTGGACAACCACATTATTATTTTCTTGACCAGGTCGAGCTTAAATCTGATTTTATATTTGAAGTGCAATCATTAAAAATTATTGCACACCATAACAATGAACTCAAGATAATTGACGGTCAATTATTACACTCCTTGACTCCTGACAAGAAAAGGACACTTTTTAAAGAACAGAATGAATGAACTGAATGTTTAAAAACAGTATTTTTTTTTTTTTTTTGAGTATTTAGACTTTACACATGTACATTATGACCACAAAATTATCTTTTTTTTTTGGAACGCAAGATCATTTATTTTAAAGAATGTCAAAACAACAATGCACCCCTTCGACTTTCATTGTATGGGGAGTAAAAGTGAGTAAATGATGACAGAATTAAAATTTTTTGGGTGTACTCTCTCTTTAACCAAGCATAGCATGCTTGCTGTCTGCACCCATTAGTACTGACCGGGTCCACAGCTAGCCCTACTGCTGCCAAGCACGCTTGTAAGGTGTGAGTGTTTACAGGACACTGCTGGTTGGTGTTGATTTTGCGGTTGGGGACTGTGTGTCTCAGTGTGAGGTGTTGATTAGGAGGGAGTGAAGAGGTGCAGAGGTCACTCATTATCGCTTGCTTAAATAAGAAAGAAACCATTAGAGAGGAGTGTGAAATCTGCAGTTGTTTGCATTGATTAACAGAGGGTCAGGTGGGGAAAAGACTATGTTAGATCATAGGTGCTCTGACAGCCTCATGTGGGTCTCCTCACACTCTTTTTTCCGCTCAAAGCAACAGCATATTCAGCTTCGGCGGAAAAGGAGCAATGAGAAGATAATGGAGCGATATGCATTTTTTGACGGCCGATATATATCACTCCATTTAATTTAAACAATAACAAATGCTGGAATTGAATTTATTTGACATAATATTGTCTAATAAACACTTACAGTTGCAATTGTGAATCATGATGGTAAATATATTCGTTCTGAGACTATTCTGACACCATACAAAGCACTAATTATTTCAATGAATTAGCCAAAATGGCTTTCGGGGAAAGAATCTGTCAGAATATCCATCAGCATATTAGACTGATTTCAGAAATGATTTTTAAAATGAACTAGAAATAATTAGAAAATTAATCAATATGGGGGAAAAAGTTGATACAACATCACACTATTCAATTCAAAGAATTTCTTTTACATCATTTTTTGCAAAATTAGAATTCATTAGAAAAGGAATCAATATGAAAAATGTATTTCCTATTACTGTATTCAATTTATAGATAATAACACAGGTTGCAACAACATTTCTATTTGTTTTACATAAAATTTACTAAATTAGAAATGATTTGAAAATGTGTTTCAATATGAAGAAAAATATTTGAAAGATGACACTATTAAGATAAATAAAAATTAAATAACACATTGCAGTGAAATTTACATTTAACATAATATATACTAAAATAAAAATTATTTGAAAATGGGAAAAATAATTTGAACTTTAAAAAATCTAGTATGTGTGTACTGTAAATCATATTTTCTGTAATTTTAATAATTTAATAATTTGTTTGCTGGATATGTGGCATTAAATATTTCAGATATATTATATAATTATATAAGATATAATGTATATTTGCTGAATGCCGACAGCATATGAGAAAGTATTATAGTGCTTGCCTTTTTATCATTTAAAGGTAAACTCAATAATACTTTTTCATGTACCATTTACTTTCTTTGTTTAACAGTTCTGTCTAATAATTTACAAAAAAGTTAAATAGTTAAACAAAGACAATACACTAAAGATGGAGAATGGGAGCTCAGGCGCTGACATTCTCAGCACTGCCAAAAAAAACAAAAAAAAAACACACATATTGGCTGATATACAGTACAGGTCAAAAGTTTGGAAACATTACTATTTTTAATGTTTTTTGAAAGAAGTTTCTTCTGCTCATCAAGCCTGCATATATTTGATCAAAAATACAGAAAAAAAATGTAGTATTGTGATATATTATTACAATTTAAAATAATTGTTTTTAAATGTATTATACTTTAAATTATCATTTATTTCTGTGATGCAAAGCTGAATTTTTAGGATCATTATCACATGATCCTTTAGAAATCATTCTAATATGATGATTCATTATCAAAGTTGGAAACAGTTCTGCTGCTTAATATTTTTTCAGAACATGTGATACTTTTTTAGGATACTTTGATGAATAAAAAGTAAAAAGTAAAAAAAAAAAAAAAAAAAAAGAAGCTATGTTTTTAAAATATAAATATTTTGTAATAACAATATACACTACTGGTCAGTAATTTGGGGTCAGTCATTTTTTTTTTCTTTCTTTTTTTTTAAATAAAATCAATACTTTTATTCAGCAAGGATGTGTTAAAGTTGATAAAAAGTGATAGTAAAGAAAATATATTATTAGAATATATATTATTAGAATTTTTTTTTTTTATTTTGAATAAATGCAGGTCTTTTTAACCTTTTATTCATCAAATATATTAGACAGCAGAACTGTTTCCAACACTCATAATAAATCAGAATATTAGAATGATTTCTAAATGATCATGTGATAGACTGGATGTTACATGTGACACTGAAGGCTGGAGTAATGATGCTGAAAATTCAGCTTTGCATCACAGGAATAAATTATTTTTTTTAAAGTATATTCAAATAGAAAACTATTATTTTAAGTTGTAATAATATTTCACAATATTACTGTTTTTTTTCTGTATTTTTGATCAAATAAATGCAGGCTTGATGAGCAGAAGAGACTTCTTTCAAAAACATTAAAAATAGTAATGTTTCCAAACTTTTGACCTGTACTGTATATCTAATATTACTGTTTTTTGAGTGTTTTTTGGGAGGTAAAATCCTCCAGCTATGTGCACTTCTAACCCTCTGGGAAAGAATTTGGGGTTCTAGTGGCAAGCACAACACAGACCCCTCACAACGACCAGCCGAATGCCACAGAGCTTAAAGAGAACAAATATTGGCAGAAGAGATGGCTGGAGGTGGAGGGGAGGGTGGTGGTTTAAAAGACAGTCCAGACCCGTAAATGAATGCTTCCCATGGAGAAGGTCATGTCACGATAACAGCTCCACAAGCCCATACTGACAGGAGATGAGTGACAAATTCAGTTTCTAGATCTGGTCCTCTAGATTTGGTTGCTTTGCAAATGAGTGATTCTGCATCCAAATCTGATTTTCGATTAATATTTGCATTTTGTTCTGAACAAGGAGAAGCACACTGGATAGATGAGACTGAAAATTGCAGAATGTCTGCTGATGTAGATTCATGTGTGCTGTGGATTCTGTTCACCTGCGATGGAGTGACTCTGAGAACTTCAAGCTGGCGTAAATAAACTCCTTCACTTGAGCGTAGATCTGAGGCACTGACTGGGACATGGGCAGCTTCTTTGGAAATTGTTGCTGTTTAATAAACAAGAAAGGCAATAAAAGGTGATTCATGTCCAGTCAATAGGTACAGACATTCACAACCCATTTTCCGAGAAATACTAACACATGCTTTTGTGAATCATACTGTTCACTGTGAATCACACTGGTGGGTGTGTGTATATATATATATATTAATATAATTGTATTTTTATATATTTATGTGTTTGTGTGTGTGTGTGTGTGTGTGTGTGTGTGTGTGTGTGTGTGTGTGTGTGTGTGTGTGTGTGTGTGTGTGTGTGTGTGTGTGTGTGTGTGTGTGTGTGTGTGTGTGTGTGTGTGTGTGGTATAATATATATATATATATATATATATATAGGGCCCTGTGAAATCAGTTTTATTGTTTTCCAAATTCCATTAAATTTTTTTCCAAATTCAGTTTTTTATGTTTTAATTTTTCCGTACTTTTTTTTTTAATGGTTAAATTACATTTTATCAATCAAAAACGTCTAAATAATTAAAATCATGAAACTTATACAATTTGACATCTATGTATTTAAAGTTTAGGGGCTTATGAAATGTTTTTTCTCACCTTCTGTTTATTGTTACCAAATTCTGTTTATGCATGTCTAATTATTTGATTGCATAAAAACAATTTAATTCATTTTATTTTTACAACAGCCTATGAAATATTGTTTTTCCCCCTCAGAAATTCTGTGTTTTGTATTAAATTTTTTCTGGTTATCAAATGAAGGCATAAAACATCAATTCAACTCATATTTTAACCAAATAAAAATTAAACAAACTTTATTTTTTTACATTTAGTATTAACATTAAAAAATGAATGAAATATTGTGTAATAATTCCTTAAAAAATAAAGTTTTAATAATTTTAGTAACAGTAGTAATAGTAATTCTACTGAACAACAGTAATATATTTCAGGCTTAATCATTTCTTTAAGTTAAACCGAACTTTTATTTTGACGGGTTGCCGTGAATACCTTAAAATTCCTGTGTGCATATGATATGACAATAGTTTCTCTCAAATGAAATGGTCAAATGCTCATGAAGTCACTCTGAGATTGTTCATGTACTCATGTATTGAGGCAGCAGATGCTGAAATCACAGCGAGCGTCACGCACGCTTCGAAATGGTGTGTCTGCGCCTTTCATTAACACAGAAACACACAGAACATGCAGGACTCATATTTGAATAAGTCTTTTTGTTGCTTAATATTTACTAGTCCGTATCGTGCTTTGATTTAAGTGTCATGACCTACATTTGATTAATTCACCTAAACTTTGACAAATTTCATGACATTCCGCGTTAAACTGTAAATTCCATTTTTATGACTGGATACCGCGTTTCTGTCCGCGTTTTCTGCATCGCTGAAATCATAGGGCCCTATATATTTTTTTTTCCTGAGACTATTCTGACACCATCCAAGGCACTAATTATCTCAATTAATTGCCGAAAATGGCTTTCTTGGAAAGAATCTGTCAATCTGTCATCTGTCTGTTCTGAATAACTGTATCAATGACTGCTGAGAGTTCAGCTTTGCCATCACAGGAATAAATGACATTTTAACCTATATTCAAATAGAAAACAGTTCGTAATTATTAAAAAAAATCGTAATTATTCCAAAATTTGAGCACCAGGGAGTGTCCAACCTTTTCAATCTCTGCATCATGGAAGGGGAAGCGACTGACCACGGACTTATACTCCTCTTCATTTTCCACTGGAATGGGGCTGTAGTTGTCCTGCTCAAAAATATCCCTGTTTCAGCAAAGGAAGCACAGATGTTACTGTATATTGCAGAAACTACCCACATTAATTCACTTACATCAGCTACAATGCAGTTGTAGTTCAGCTCACCTGAACACCAGGGCCCATTTCTTGAGCAATGTTTCATTGTACTGATCTCTAACCTCAAACAAAAGGTCAAAAAGTCTGTTCACAGGGAAGCCATAACCCTAAAAAACCAATGCAATTACAGTGAGTAAGCAGCATAAACTATAGTCCAAGTCTATAAAATGTACAGCATATAATATCTTGACATTAATGTTTAATATAATTTTTAATAGAACAAAACGTAATTGGAAAGCAACATAGTTATGCTTTAAACAAAACATGGTTGAAGAATACCTGTAAAGTGTCTGCAAATATAACTATCAGGTTCTTCAGTTCTAGGACCAGGTCGGGATCACTGCAGTAAGACTAGTGGGTTAAAAAAATCAATAATAATGATAAGAAGGACAACAAAAGACAACACATTTGCACTCTTCATAAAAAAGTCTAGAACATAACATAATAAAAGCAAATTAAAATCTGCACAAATACTACCACGATTTATACTTAAAATTGTTATATACTGTGTATATATATATATATATATATATATATATATATGTATGTGTGTGTGTGTGTGTGTGCAATGCAATGCACCATAATGGTCTTATTGCAAAATATATTTTTTCTTTCTTTAATTTTGGTGTGAAATATGAGCCAAACATTATTTTATTCAATTCACCCCTACAACTTCACTATAAAACCTTGTGTTATCCATTGATTCAAACAGAAGATCCAAGATTCACTGAATCACATTTCTGTGCACCAGATTAGTTTAGGTTCAGTATTTCCCTCTAAATGGGTAACTGACAGCCAGTCACTCATTGATCAAATACACTTGTGTCCTAATGAGTCTTTAGGTTACATTAGCATCTAAATGAGGCTGTCCGGCCCTCCCCCTCCGCTGATAGAGGCCTGTCCTTGAGGTTAAATAGGAGAGAGCAGTGCTTGACCCAGGCAGGGGAGTGATGATTGACAGGATTAGTCAATGTCTGAGCACACAGGCCTGCCCACCCACTGCTGTATGAAACCCCACGGCCCCGTGCGGCACCACTCCAATCCCTGAGGATCTGTGATGTCAAGTGTTCAAACTCAAACACACTTCACTACGTCATTTAATAAAATAAATAAATCAACTGAGAATTCCAGAAAAATTCTTGATAAACATTTTCTTATCACCCTCTGTTAATACACACTACTAATTAAAACCATAAAGAATACAATAACCACTATAATATGCAGTTATGGTGCAATATTTTTTAATAATATTAGAATGTTTATTTGTTTTTTTAATGTTAATTCGAATTTTTATAACCTTCCTTGTTTACTTAAATTGGAGCTTGTTTAAAATAAATAAAAGGTTAATTAGATTTTGGAAAATTCTATTATTTAAATAAAAAGTCAATAAATAATAGTAAATCTCAATATTAATTACATGAATATAAAAAAATATAAATATAAATTAATAATAACAATAAATGTAATTTTCTATAGCACCTTTAAAAGGTACATCTCAAAGCACTTTACACTGATAAAAAGGATAAAATTGCAATAACCGAGATAATAAGAACAATAAATAAAATTAAATTAAAATAAACACCATACATATGACACAGAGAAATCACTTAAAAGCTATTCTGAAAAAATGGCTTTTAAGAGCAGATTTGAAAACACTAAAAGATTCATTTAAATATATAACAATAAAAAAATAGTAATAATATGAGAATAATAATACAACAAAAATACTAATAAAAAGAGGTTTGTGTGTTTTTTTGTGTGTGTATATATATATATATATATATATATATATATATATATATATATATATATATATATATATATATACATATAAATATATATAAAATATATATTATAAAATAAAATAACATTGATTTATTGCATTTATGTGATTAATAATACATTTATTATTATTTATTTAAATAATAGAATTTCTATTATTATTAATAATAATAATTATTAATAATAATAATAATGTTATGCGCTGTGTAAACTAGGTATTACCAAAATTACAAAAAATACTATATAAATAAACTGTGTGTGTATATATATATATTTATATATATATATATATATATATATATATATATATAAATATATATATATATATATATATATATATAGTATACACACACACACACACACACACACACACACAAACACACACATTTTATGTATGTGTGTGTGTGTAGTTATAGTTATAGTAACTCGAGCTGGAATGGCAATAGAAACATGTTGCTGCCCCAGTTTTTGCCAACCTAATGCAGTTCCCAATCAATTACGGATGAGTGTTTAACTAGTTAATGATTTACGATGAACTGCAGATGTGAGTTTACCCTAACACTATGAGAGAAACCACTATCAACATTAACATATGGCTGGCAGCAGCTATAGCATCCGCAAAGATCTCCAGAGCTTTTAACCAAGAGCCAGACGAGTCTCTTCCAGGTTGGTGTGGTTTGATAGTGAGGGTGGTTGTACAGGAGCTGCGAGTTTGATTTACAGCCCCTTGCACTAGTGTGATTCTCTTGTTAAACATTTAGATAGGGCACAGTGGCCTGCCTCTCAGACGAGGGGAGTGAGTGTGTAAATCACACGGTTAAATAAGCACTGGTCAGGCTGCAACACACGCCGTCACTCCACACTTCAGGACATGATGTACTTCATTGACAAGCATGTGGACAAGAACACAAACACACACACACACACACACGTGGATATCTAACCCCTCAAACAGGAACAAAACAAAGACCTTTGAATATTTTCATGGGATACTATTTACGTCATTACTTTAAATTATTGATAATGTTATAATGTTATATATGTTATTATGTAATTGTTTAAATACATTTTTATTATTTTAAATTATTTAAAATTTTCTATCAATTATTATTATTTATAATATTCTTAATTCATATTTAGGTGTATTATTTATTCACTTTTTATTACATAATATAATTACACAATAATTAATAAAATTGGAACGTATTTACCATAAAAACTAATTATTAATATTACAAATAAAGCAAAACTACTTTGTTTGGCCTTCCAAAAGAGGATGATATCCGCTTCGTCTGAGGAAATACATCAACTTTGCACTGTGGATTGCAGAATGGGCTTTCACTGTGGACGAAGCGGAGTCCAGCCCGGAGTCATTACATGTGGTTGCCGCACGCACAATGTATGCTCCTTCGTAGAAATCATGTTTATATCATGTTTATAATGGGTTTTATGTTTATGTCTTGTGGCTCCGGCCGGACAAGGCATCACAATATGTTAAGAGGTGTAACATTTCCGTCACATGCTTGAGGCATTCGGCCAATCACAACGCGCTGGATAGCTGGCTAATCACAGCACACCTGCTTTTCAGAGCGATGCGCTTTGTAAAAATCGATGCGTTTCAGAAGGCGGGGCATAGAGGAGAAACAATAATGTACAGTATGTGGAAAATAAGTTTTTTTTTAACCTTAAACTGCATAAACACATTTCATTACACCAAATACACAAAATAATGTTCTTTTTCAGCAACGTCATATGACCCCTTTAAACTAACATATTTTGTCATATTTTCATATATCATCAGATTAGTCATTTTTGGTTGGTTTAATAAAAAATAACTTTTATAATATAAAAATATAATATATAAAAAATAAAAATTTGCTTTTGTGAGTGTATAACTGCAGCCTGAGAAGTATGTATTGAACTTTGAGTTACACACTTAAGGTTCCCACACATTTTGACCAGTGAATCACCATGAGTTTTCCTTCTTTAACTATATAGAATATTCTGGTGTCAGGTATCAATCCTTGGAAATAACACATTTAAATGACTTCAATTAGACCAAAAACTATCTTATCTTTTCAAGATTACTGGAGTACATTTTACAAGAAAAAAAATCAGTATTTCTACTTAAAAATTTCAATGTTTTACTTGCTGTTTCTCTGCAATTATTTGCTAAATTTAGAAGAATTAGAATTAGAACTTCAGAGCAGGCAGCTCAGGAGCTAAGAAGGCTTTAGTTGTGTCTTTCAGTGAAGTTTATTTTCAAAACAAGGCATTTGGAATGATAATTGGAAGCATTTCCTGGTGAGCCCTTTCAGTGGCGATCCATTCAATCTGATCTAATGGAGAGGTCAGTTGGGCCTAATGAGGACAGATTGCAACAATAACAGCAGATTAACTGTGAATATTCTAAGATTCTGAGAGTGTGTTTGGAGGGCCAGTCAGTTGTAAATCAGTGAGGGATTATGCAAATACCCTGCGGCTGAAGCTCACAGCCTGAGTCCTGCGGCCCGAACAAAGGGGTCAAGCCTGCTCTCTCCCACAGCTAGCTAACTTTCAATCACAAAAAAAGGAGACTCCGTCCAGAGCACAACGGAGAGAGAAAGATAGGGGGATGTCAGATCCTTGCATGCGACTCCGTATGCATCCCCCGCAGTGCTCGGACTCAGTTGGGATGAGTGTGTGTGCGGGACTCACAGAGTGTGTGCGGAGCACTGCAATGATTTTGGACAGGGCCATGTTCCACAGCTCGTCTGTGAAGGCTCTGGTCACCAGGCCTTGGGTAGCATGTAATATGTGATCCTCCACCACAAAGAACCTGCAAAGCATGATGGGAGATGGCATTACTTGAAGTACATTGACTCTGTAGATGAGAAAACAGACTTACTGCCCTGCACATAAATAACTTCACAAATAAATCCAGATTTAACTTACCCAACAATCTGATTAAAGTACTTCCTGTAGCCCTCCACTGTCTCGTGCTGGAGTGAAGCACATATAATTAAAAAATAGAAAAACAACTAAAACGGACAGAATTGTTCAAAGATCAAAGAATACTAACCATGTTAGACTGAGGCTGCAGTACTAGTCTTGCTTGTTTTTTTCTTTGCTTCCTATAGTAATTTTCAAATGTCTCTCTGTCTCCCTATAAAGAAACAGAAAAAACGAATTAATATCCATTTAATTTGATTTCTACAAGAGCATTTAACTTGCACGGCATGTAATTGTTCATTTTACCCCAAAGCAAACTGCACTGGAGATGAATCAGGTTGAGGCACACAAGACACGGAACGCAAACCAGTCAACTGTAGCATCACTGATTGACTTCAGCAATTAATTTTCAATTTCAATTGTTGTTGTTGTTTAACGGCGCTTTCTACTGAGCTCTTTTGTGCCTCGAGTTTCATGGTAGTCATATTCTAGAACTCCATATCACAAGTGCAATGCTGTATCAGGTGGGCTCCCAAGCAAGTTTACTACATCTGAAAAGCCATACATATGAACAGGTTGGGCCCTATTTTAACGATCTAAGAGCATGGTCTAAAGTGCATGGCGCAGGTGCACTTAGGGCGTTTCGGAATCCACTTTTGCTAGCATAATGATGGGAAAAACGTTCGGTGCTCCCGGCACGTGGTCTTAAAGGGTTGTCCCTATTCTCTTAATGAGTAATGGGTGTTTTTTTGGACATAACGTGCAATAAACCAATCAGAGTCTCATCTACCATCCCCTTTAAGAGCGAGTTGCACTCGCGCCATGACGGATTCGTTATTTAAACTGAATACGTCTCCAGAGAGCAAACGGATCTGCTCATGCGCGAGCAAATAGGTAGGCTAAATCTGATACACGCAATGACTATCCATTATGACATGTATGGCATTTTTATATTTATGTAGCCTACACAATAATATTCTTTTACACTGTAATCCTTTAATTTTTAATATTTGGCATATTTGTGTGCTGCTGCGCGTCCCTGTGTGTAATAAGCCAAGTGAACGCGTGTTGTGGACCCGCCCAGAGGCGCATTTTCTACTAACGCACTCTTCAAATAACAAAAAAAATAGCACCATAGACCAACTCAAACCTAGTTTAAAGTCAATGGCGCAATATTTTTTTTGTTTCAGTCTATTTTCAGTTCTTCAAAATAGCAACGCGCCAACAATGCACCTGAACACATGTCTGTTTTTGGACCAGCTCGCCCATGTGCACACAAATGGGTGCAAATGCATTTGCTATTTAAACAACATGGCACAGGACAGGAAAATGAAAACTGCATCGGGATGAAACTAGCAAAAACACCTGTGACGCATTGCGGCGGGTGCATAAGGCCCGTTATGTGATGCAAACATTAAAATTGATGTATTTTGAGGTCAAAACATAGTATTGTGCAAGGAACTGTCTCTATTTATGGATTATTCTCCACGTTCTCACAATTTGTGTGAAAAGGAATAAAACTGGTTGCCGTTTTGTTGCATAGTGGAAACTACAGTGAAGTGTATGTACAGGTACGTTTTTATGGTTTGACTGAAATGTAGGCAGAGTCGTGTGTTTACAGTTAGCATACGTTAATTGAAACATGCAATTTCTGTGAATACTGTATAAAACACCTGTGTGTGGCTGAAGAGTGGCCCTCGGCCCTTGCCAGCACATGTGAGCGCTCGGGTAGCACAACGGTCAAAAGCGCTCATGTTCTCATTAACTGAACCATTGAGGGGAAAGCCCTCGACTCATCCTACGGCCAGTGAATGCACCGCAGTTTGTGCACAATCTGAATGTCGAAGCGAGGAACTTTTTCACTGCTTTGTTTTTACGGCGAAAGGGGGGTTACTGCTCGGTCAGTCCCATTAGATGCTGCATTCTGACCCCTTTTGTTGGCGTGTTGAAGGCCTCGGGATTAGTTCTGACCAGATGAGCGATGGCACCAAGCGCTAACAAACTCAATCTCACCTCTCCACAGTTTGCGTTTGGTTTAAAGCAAAAATAATATTGATGGCATGACAGTCAAAACTCTGGAAATCCCATTGCTTTTATAAGCCATTAATGTTTGAGGAGCCACTTGGGAGAAAAGCGTTTCAATGAAAACGCACTGTCAACTCAGAGGCCTATTAGAAACAGATCAACAGGAATGTTTCTCAATAAAACACATATTGTGTTCTATTGCAAAACCCAAACAGGCTTTCATAACATGTTATGGAGACGGGCTGTTGATATATCGGTTGTTCACTGTGTGCCCGGCACATCTGGAGTGAAAGAGACACTTGGAATTACCAAAACAGTGTAGATGTGAAGACATCGGTAGACTGGCGAAAAATCCACCAGATCCTGTGCCGTCAAGACTTAAAAAGAAAACCGACAAAGGTTAAAAGAACATTTCCTGTGGCAATGGATTAAACAGTGAAGCTTCAACTATTTTTATGATGTTTTGAACAGATATCTGTGAATTGAATAGTGATCAAACAACAAAAATGTTTGCAGTTATAAAAATAAATAAATATAATGATTCTAAATGAATTTTCTTGGTCAAATATAATTTTGGGATGAAATCTGGATGTTTTCGAGAAGTCCTGGATGTTAATGCCATACATAAAGCAGGGCCACAGTATGGCGCTTCAAAAAAGGATGTTATTTTGGGTTTGATGATGCTACCTCCTCATCCATCTCCTCTTCATCCGTTGCCTCTGCGCTCAGGCCATTGTGATTAAGGGGTGTTCGGCTGTTCAGACCGTACAGAGGTTTGGCACAGCTCAGAGTCACCTGCTTCTGCACCGCACTGTTAAACGTACGGTGCTGCTGAGCCTGAGAAAACAGAGTGACGGAGAGAAAACCAAGAATAACGTCAACAGTCTACAATGCCAGTCACTGCAACTTTAGATTTCTATTTGCTATGCGTGCAACAAATTTAGTACACATTATCTTCATTTCAAAACCTAGTCAGGTGTCACATAGATCAATTTAAAGCACCACAGGTTTGGTTCCAAAAGATAGGCAGCATTAACATGCAAACAGCAAACTCTGAAATCAGTCTATTCTCTCATGCACTTTGAATGATATGTAGACACCTATGTACAGCACTCCAAATCAGTCACTTATGAGCATCTATTCAGTTAGGATGCAACCATAGACTAGGTTTTGAAACAGCAACATTTAAAACAAAACAAAATCCAACCTGTCTCATTGCAGTTTCACCAATTTTATCCGAGTGCTTTCGGATACTCTCCAAGAAGTCTTTCAGGTCAGACATGGAGATCTCCTTAATCTCCTCTCTGAGTTTTGGGAGTGTCTCAGCCATGATTTGGCAGAACCTGTACTGGCTCACTCTGGGAATATAAATGTTTTCTAGCTGCTCCATGGTTTTCAATGCAGAGTAGTATCTGAAAAGGAAAAGAATCATGTCAGTCATCAGTTTACCAGTCCCTAAAACCCCATAAAATCACTGAAATATCAATAAGATAACAGAATGAGATGATAATAAAGAGTAAGTTGGTTTTAATATTCTTTTAAAAAAAAGGGAAAAATATGGGTTACAGTTAGACACAGTTAGGCTAAAACAATACATTGAAATGGATTGAGCCATTGATCAAATGACTATTAATATGATCTACTGAAACAACACACACATACAAACAATAAGATGCACCTTTATTTTGACACTCATGTCCATCGACTGTTCTATGCATTTCACAGAGGTGACATGAAATATTTGATAAGTTATAACAACCAACTGGAATATAGTATTGGCAACTTTCAAGGAGATCAATTAAAAGTTCATTTTATACTTTGGTTGCAATTGTTAGTTAAAAATATTACTGTGTAACTTAAGCACATAATTTCATGATAAATCGAATCAAATTGTAATTGTATTGTGGCATGTTTTGAGGTATGTGTAAAAATCCTATCTCTGGCTAAGAGAATCAGTGTTAGATCGTATCATGATGAAAGTGAATGGGGCCAATCTGTACTCACTGTTTCAACAGTACAGCCACAAGATGTAAACCATACGTGCATTAACCTGATTTTAGTGTGAAGAAAACTGCTTACTAACCTTTTCAGTGTAACGTCATATTAACTTTTACAAGTCTGTTGCCATAAAACCCTAACATAACAGTAAAAATAAAACTTTACAGCTCAAACAAGTTTGAAGAGTTTTTATAAAATTATAAGCTTGACATTTCAATAAAAACTTGCACTATTCATTTTTGTTGCAAGTGCATTATTGTTCCTTTTTTTTTTTTAAAGAGAACAAGACACAGGTCAGTTTCTGTTGCCATAAATGCTGTTGATTTAGCTTAACTTACTGAACTCAGAATATTACTATAACTGTCAGAGTAAGTTATTAATTCGCTAAGTAAGAGTTCTTATAGTTAACTACAGACAGTTTACGGTTGATAAGCAATGTTGCAGCTTTGCTGCATTAATATTAAATGTGTTGTCACAGGTGGGAGTTTATAAGAATTGAATAACTACAATACTACCACAACAAACACAGAAGTTTATTAAAGGCTTGTGTTCCTGTGCTCTTCACACCCAATTCATTACATATTGTGCTTGTATTGATTAGTGTGGTGACCAAATTCATGGAAGTATGCTGCTTTCAAGAGAGTCGTGGGAAAACATGGGATCTTCAAAACTTATTTGAAAGTTTAATTTAAAGTTGTGGCTTTTTTTTTTTTTTACAGAATACACTACTGGTCAAAAGTTTTGAATAATTGCTTTTTTTAATGTTTCTGAAAACAAGTTTTTACAATACAGTAAAAACTGTAACATTGTGAAATATTCTTACAATTTAAAATAACAGTTTGCTATTAGAATATATTTTAAAATGTAATTTATTCCTAGGATGGCAAAGCTGAATTTTTTGTATCATTATTCCAGTCTTCAGCATTAAATGATCCTTCAGGAATCATTCTAATATGCTGATTTGCCGCTCAAGAAACAGTTCTTATCACTATCAACGCTGAAAACAGTTTTTGCTGTGGTTTATATTTTGTGAACCGTGATAAACTACCACTCAAAATTAAGTAAGTTTAAAAAAATAAATAAATACATAAAAATAAAGGCATGAATACTTTTATTCAGCAAGGATGCATTAAACTGATCAACAGTGACAGTAAAGACATTTATAATGATACAAAATTTTCAGGTTCAAATAAATACTGTTTTTTGTTGTTTATCAAAGAATCCCCCCCAAAAAACGACCAGTTTCTAAAAAAATAGCAGCACAACTGTTTAAAAAAAAAAAAAAATTGAAGTTATAATTTTTACTGTATTTTTGATTAAACACAAAGGTTTTGTGAGCATCAGAATCTTCAAAAAATACATAATTATTCCAAATAATTAAAATATATCCATTGGTATATATGCAACATGGGCTTAAAAATAACAAACTTGCACAATGCATTGTTTCATTACTTATTATCAAATTTTACATTTTTTATTCCTGGAACATATCAATCACCAAAATAATAGTTTTAAACTGTATTTGACCGCAAAGTGCAAACCTTAAACCTTTGATGCAACTTATATAATATTTAGTTTAATATCATGAGGGGGTTTTTTTTATTTAAAAAAAATCCTTTTTAAAGAGATTCTTACCTATTTTGTCACCATTAATGAATATGACTGATTTGCAATAAAGATAAAAACTCACATTAGCCCAAATAAGCAGCAAGTTACCTTTTCGATTCAAGCTGCTCCTTCAATTTGCTGTACATTTCCAGGACTGCAGAGATGTAAACAAAAGACAGCATGATTTCAAGTAAAAACTGAAAAATTTTCGCCATTCAGTGAACTATAACCACTTCATAAACTTCGATTATGCCTTTTTGAAAGAAACAGACCAAAGAAACCACAACCTAACTGCATTTATCTACAGAATGATCCAATAGGTTTCTTGATTAAACCACTGTAAAAACAAAACAGCAGCTAGGAACCGTTGTATCAAGTTTTAAGTCAGAGAGACCATCAAATATAAACACAGAGGACCTGGACTCATTACTGTAACAAGAAACCTGGAAACACTGGCGTTTACAGTACCTTGATCGTTTTTAATAGTCATTTGATGAAATCTTTGGGAAACAATGACAAAAGCGTCACGGTTACAGTTGATATTTTTACGCGAACGCATCATCTCACCGGGAATGCAGAGCTGCAGCTTCTCCACCGTGGTGGCCATGTTCCTCTGTTGAATTCGGCAGCGGATGACCTCCTCCGTTTGTGCCGTCACTTACATAAGGGAAGGTCAAAGAGTGTGAAGCCCACAACAGTCCTCTCTGCGCTATTGTTTGATAATCAACATTCTTTGCTTCTGCCCATCTAACGGCAGACATACTAACAAAGCCAGACTGTGCCATACCTCCCGTCCGGCGTCTTGAAGTCTTCGATTGGTGTCGCTCACTTGGCCCAAAACATAATATCACTTTTGTTAGACAAATAAGCCCACGATTCCCTGTTGTAACTGCTCACCCTTGTAATCAGATCATACTTCATGAGGAGTCAAGAACAAAGCCATGCAAATTTAAATTAAATGTGCAGCGGAAACTTGAACTTTTGGTCGGCGGGAGGCTTTTATGGCCGGTAATCGCTTCTGACAGCCCTTTCTAACAGATTCTGTGACAAACTTCTCAATTTTACTTGGGATTTTTGAACTTTGGTTGTTCTTCTGGCTCTGTCAAACAATCCAAATCAATGACCCAATTGACCATTGGTCCCTTCTTGGTAATTCAATGAGCTCTATGTGCCATTCATTGTCTGGGGTAAAATGCGGGTAGCATTTTCTGGTAATTAAACATTGTTTTTTTCTTATTTTTTTTTTCTTTTTCAGCTGAACACAAACACTGGGTGGCTGATTAACATCAAAAAAGTGCTGCAGGTGCACGGACCACATGGCCACAGACTTTCCCACATATTAAGTCTCATTAGATCATCGTAATAAGGAACCACTTTTTGAGTTTATTAAAAATCTAATTTATTTGTGAACAAAGAGGGAGCAGTGACCTCATTGATGCCGTATGTGCTCTCTTGTTAACTGAATATGCTTTATATAATGTGCGTCTAATTACGAGTATTGGTGAGCCACTCCTGTGCCGTTTGGTCACCATCTTTCACTCTGGGAAGTTGAAAGGGAGCTAAAGAGAATTGGCGTGCGATTCCAGAGCAAGGCCTGAACCCAGTGAACGCACAAAGACCCAACCATCGTGGATAAAAACTAGACACCATGGGCATGTCTCCATTCCACGGGAGTGAGCACTGGTCTGAGGAAACTAACAAATAACATTAATCAAATCTGCACAATTATGCATAATTCATATTTCTGGAGAGTGGTGCTTAACATTTCTTAATGCAATTTCAAGGCAATATAATTGTCTACTATACACTCCATTGTAGAAGAATGTATACATTGTATTGGGGATGACCGAGAAAAGTTTGCATATGTAATGGACACCGGTTATGCTCAGCATTGGTATCACCTTTGAAGGCATCTTGAGCATGACAGCTCCATATTTACCATAAAACCTGAACTGGAAGTGACAAGACCTGTTTTACAAAATATGGAGGTGTGTTACGCAGAACCTCTATTCATCCAAAGTTAAGATGAATATTTAATAGAAAGCTCGCTTTGGCAAACTGTATCGAACTCCTGAATTGAACTCTAAAATAGATTTCACTTGAAGCATATAGGGCATTCTTAATATTCCCCAAAAAACATTAGCAAAAAAAAAAAAAGTACCATGGTAGCATAATGGTATTCTTTGCAGTAACTTGATGTATCACACAAAAAATATGATATATTAATATGATAATCATTCAATATTAACAACATTATATACAAACAATACTGAGATAATCATGTCAGCCTTCTGATGTTAATCATCACATACATCAACATATTTTTAATAATCATAATAATAATAATATCTAAAATGGCCAGACAGGTTCCAGATGAAAACACTACAAAATTTAAAACAGGGTAAAACGTTTGTTTTTCACTAAATTAACACAATTTATAATATTTGATCTTTTTCCTTAATATGCACCATTATAAAAATACAAAGTATTAAACTGCACAATATGCACCATTATAAAAATACAAAGTATTAAACTGCACACAAGGTCAAGGACTAATAAAGCATTTTGAATTGATTCCACTAAATTGATTCCATGAATATTAATGAAAAGCTTTTCAACAGGATTTAACTTAAAATTTAACTCTCTCTATATATATATATATATATCTATATATATATATATATATATATATATATATATATATATATATATATATATATATATATATATATATATATTTCTGATACTATTATTATATACTATACTATTATATAGTACTGCCACAATATTTAACAGGACAACATTAATTATATATATAATATTATAAAAATATATATATTTCTCAATAATAAGAATGCATAATATGCTTCCAATCCCTAAAATAATTACAATTATGATTTCCACGTACCATCAGCTTCTCAGCGTCTGCTCTGACTTTCAGCAGTTCTGTGATGGCGTCCACGAATCCCTGATGATGGAAGTTGCACATTTTCTCAATCTCTCTGTCATGGTTGCGTATTCTGGCATCAAGTTTCTCCATAAACCTTTTGTGTGCGTTGGGCTGATCATCGTAAACGGATCTATAAAACAAACATCAAAGTAATACATAAAACTAGTTCAAACACACAGAGATACTGCAGAAATATTCTTTAAAAGATCTTAAAGTGTCCCATGGATGGTCATCTCATCTTCATTTTTTTTTTTTTACATATAACATACAACATTTTGAAGTTATTTTTGTGTAAACACTTTGTGATTCCCTTTCAGATTACACACACACATGTCAATACTCTGCAGGAGTCTCGTGTGGTGTTATCAGTCTAAGAGCATGTGTGTTACAGTAGCTGAGAGCTGGCGAGGGGAGGCCAACAGATGGACTGCTTCTTCAGTGTGCTGTGAGATCACAGAGTGTGCTGCCCTCCTCAGTGCTCCAGATGGCTCTCTCAGTGAAGAAGAACAGTCCGAGATCATTCAGGGGCTTCACTCACTTCCTGACACAGATCCAGAGGAAGTGTGAAGGGAACTGCACCAGCTGACACCGTACTGCATTACTTATCATTCACAATCAACATGAAACAGTGAACTGCACATTTTACTTCCATAAAATATTTCAAAGCTGGATATTTCAAGGATGTTAAAAAAAAAGTTTTTTAGTGATTGACTGGATTCAGAAAACGGTATAAGATGTCATGGTATTTTATAATGCAGAACCTGTGGTCTCTAGATATGGGGCTTTCTCATTTGGGTCTGTGGAAACTTAGGGGGTTTTAACATTTACCTAGAGGACCTTTTTTTGAAAAGATTCTTCTAATAATATGTATCTTAAAGGGATGTTTTTAAAGATGTGTTTGTTTATTTTATGGTTTGCTTTGTTATTTTTGATGTGACAGTTGAGTGCATGGGTACATTGGATATCAATGGTCATCAAAGTTGATTGGTTACCAATATTCTTCTAAATATATTTTTTGTGTCCTGCGGAAGAAAGTCAGTTATTGTTTTGGAATGAAATGAAGGTAAGTAAATGACAACAGAATCTTAATTTTTGAGGGATATATACCTTAATTTTGAAGTTTCTAAAATATATTGCAGGTTTATTAACTAAAGCAATTTTGTTACTTGAAATAAAATAAAAATGAACTGAAATAAACTTATTTCAGCTAGTTACCATGGCAACATTTTTGGTGTACTAAAATAACAAACTAAAACTAAATTATTTTTTAAAATAAATATATTAAAAAAAACAACTTAACTAAAACGTTAAAATATAAAAGTGAAAATTTAATTAAAATATTAATTAAAAACTGTAATATATACATTAAACAATTGTTTAATTTAATAGTCTTCACAATACCACACTCTATAATATTTTTCAGCACAGTATAAATGAATTGTTTATATTCATATATATTTTATACACAAGACAGTGTAGCAGCCTAAAAAAAAAGAAGAAAAAAGAACCACTAAAGTGTAGAATGTGCTGCAGCTGAAGAGATGCATGAATAGTTCTCCAAGTGCGCCACCCTGTGGGCAACAAGGGAACAGAGCATATCGAATCACTGATGCATATATTTTAAACAAACCAGCAGCCATAGATCAGTGGCTCTCTTGTGCTTTACACTGAACATGAAGTGGTTTCCCAACATCATATACATAATACATAATGATACTCATACATAATGAAATATAGCCACACTGAGATTAAAGGAATGTTTTTAGAAATTCATGTAAAAACGGACTGTTTTAAAAATAATTTTATAAATAATGTTAAATTGCAAGTGCATGCATGGTGACATGGTGTTGGCCTAACAAAGTTCTGCTTCCTTGTTTTATAGAGGTGTCTGAATTACCTGAAAAAATTAAGTAACTCATTATAAAGCATTATGAATCATGATGAAAATAATAAACTGGAGATTTATTTTAAACATTTATTCAAACTCATAGATTCATTCAGACTGGATAAATGTGTCTCTCCACGACATGAGCATAAGCATGAGCCTGAAAAAGCAGCTCAAAGGCAGAAGTTGCTGTTAAACTACTTCTGAACAGTCACAGCAATTAGCATGAAATTCATATTAAACAATCTCAACCAGCATACAAATAAAGATATTACTAATAACAGAGTAGCAAAGTCTTGGATGGCTCACTGCTAGTGAAACCGCCAGCTGGCTCTCTCTCTTTCAGATGCCGAGCAGAAGGTTCGGATGAAATCCAGGTTGCCACTGGCAACACAACATCAAGGTCTAGACTGTGAATGACGCTGATGCTAGTTCTGAGTAATTTTTACCACATTGTGATATGATTGTTGTGATGTTCTGAGTGAACCCTAGAAGGGCTGGGAAACTAAATTTGAAATTCACAAAATATTTCCAAGAATCGAATTAGAATCTATTAGAATTACAAAGAATAAGTCCACAAAAAGGGGAATGAATACATATATGGAATCCTTAGGAATCGAAGCCAAGACCTTGGCGTTGCAAGAAAGAATGAAAAAATGGTTTCAATAAATGCATATATATATATATATAATTAACAACTTGATATCTCACAGTAGGTCTGTCATTAAAGGTTTATTAGTTATTGTTAAACTTTTACACTCTATACCAGCAGCATGTTTCAAGTATAATTGTTTTAAATATAATTATGCCCTTTTCATCAAGTCTTCATTATCAATGATGAAATAGAAAACAACAATTTTAACGAACAATTTTCATCAGTAATTCACATCTTGGCTTTCAGGGTAGTTGCTAATTTATCACGATATTCATTTACCCTTAATGGGGAAGGAAATGATAACCACATGTTTTTAGCCCTTGAGAATCAAAGTAAACATAACTTGTATGTTCACAATTGAACTCCACAGAGTGGCATACTTTTAAAATTAAAATTTTCCCTAAAATTCTGTTAAATATATATATATATATATATATATATATATATATATATATATATATATATATATATATATATATATATATATATATATAAAACATACATGATAAATATAATAAATTATTGAATATAAATTTAACACAAAAATTATTTCTAATGAAATTATTTAATATATATTAAAAAACATTAATTAATCATTTAAACTGTAATAAATATAAATGTTACCAGGGCTCTGAACCGGTTTAAGGAACGAAAACGAAAACCGGAAACAAATGAAATTTTGACAGGAACAGAACCACAAACAGAAATGAAATCAAATTTTATAGTTCCGAACAGAATCAAATATTTGAAATGGCCATTAACCGGTTAATAACTTTATTTTATCGTTCCATTTAATATTTGAAATTTGCTGTTAACCAATCACGAATTCCAGTAGTAGGCTACTATGCAAATGTGACACTGAAGCCAACGAGTGAAATGTCCGCTCAGCTGTGAACTCATCATAGTACTTAGAGTTTATCTGAGGATAGTGTAAGATGAATTCAACAGATCACACGCACCCGCAGCGCTTCTGTGAATGGAGAAAACAGAAAAACTATATATATATTTCACTTAAATCATATTGACATATTAATGAAACGAAAGAAAAAATGTGCTAAATTACGGTTCATTGTGACACGTTCCAAAGTTTTCGGAAAGGAAAACGAAACAGCAGAGTAGTTTTCTTTATTTTGCAAAAGCTTGACAGCTTTGAATAATGTCTTGCTTCTGTATAGCTAACCAGCCAGTGTTGGTATGACCATTGCGCTGATGCCTTACGCGCACACACAACATAATTTTGCTATATTGAAGCCTGTTCATTATCAAAATAAAATACAGTTAAAGAAACAAACAAAAAGTTACACTGCTCCGTTGTACAAAATTTGTTGCGTCACCGTGCCTCACTGTGCTGATAAAGCCGACGTGAAGGATGATGTTTTATGTCGATGAAAGTACAAACACTGTATAATAAATAATATTTTAGCATCCAGATACGTCGGGAATATGGAAACATTTGGATTTGTGCCGAATGAGAGAGGTAGGCATCAGCTTCACCTTAAATTAATTTGTTTTTGGATTGATGTTTTTATAGACTAAACTTCAGAGGATTTGTTTCGGAGAGAAATAACTGTTTTTATAATGTTTGTAAACATTTTGCTTTAGCCTACAGGTATTTTAGCCTTCATTATTTCGGAATGTAATAGGGCTAATAAAATGTGACGTGAGCCGCAACTTATGTTTTTTTTCACTCTCAAAACGCGATCTTATACAAGTGTATTTTTTTTTTTTTAACAATGCAGCAAACATTTTTAAATATCTTAAAAATACTTGAATGTCTTTAAAGTGTTCATGGATTTTTTTTGTTTTGTTTATATATCGGTCGACCTCTAATTTCTACCACCCGAACCGGTTTCGGAATGGTAATAATATCAGAGGAAGGCAGGAACAGAAACGTTAAAATATCGATTCTGCTCGGAGTGAACCGATTGATTTTTTTTTTCGTTTTCAAGCCCTGAATGTGACAATTTTCAAAATACTAAAAGTTTATTTTTTGTCAAATAAGATGCGCAACAAAACTGTACAAATTAAAACATGTTTGAAAAAATTTATGTTCATGTCCCCATATAGTGAGACGGCAGCAGACGCTGAAAACACAGTGAGCATTGCGTGTGTTCGAGTTAATATACAAAACCGTGGCAGTCATTCATACAGAGGCATGCAAAACATGCAGTTTCATTAGCAACATGCACTGACTGACTGCTGTCATGTTTATTTCTGCTGTGTGATAGGCTGTTAGATTAACAGGCCCTTTCCTGTCACCCTGATGGAAAATGCTGAGGGCCAATTTCTACTGAAAAAAACACAAAAAGCTTTCTAAAACCAGTACCCACTTCCACTGCATTTCACAAGGTCACATTACACCCCATAATGGGATATCCTTTCCGTGAATCTGCACACATGCACACAGAACTACTATCAGCAGGGCCATGTGCACAATGAGTTTCCTACTTCCTGTTATTGAATTCAACAGACCAAAGAGCAGCAAGTTCCGGAGAACAGCCAGGAGGTACTGAAGGAAACGGAGCAAGTAAAAGTCAAGCCTCTCCTCTTACAGCTCAAACACAAAACACAGATCATTATACATCTACATACGTCTATAACTACCACCACAGGGCAGTAAATGAACCCAAACTACACCCTACTGTAACATGAGCTTAATCACTGTGTTTACACTTAAGTACATAGGCTCAGGAAATAAGGTTTATACTAGGGTTTTTGCAGAAAGCCAAAAAAATCATCTAAATGTGAAATGTTTTCATAAAGCCGTTTAAGGAATCAAAAAGATTCAGTCAAGAGAAAAATGCAGTCATTTCATTCGGTCTTTCTTCAGCTGAACACAAAAGAAGATACTGTGGAAGTCAAAGGCTACTAGGGCTGCACGATTATGACAAAAAGCATAATTGTCAATTATTCCCTTGAAACTGTAATTGCGATTATCACAATTTACATTAAATGATGTTTATACCATTGTTTGATGCAACTGCATGGCATTTTTATATGAAAATAAACAAGATGAAAACACTCTAACTGAAAAAACTTTTAGTGCTTTTCTATATTAATTAAGGACTGGTTTCTTCTTTAAATTACAATGCTGTTTTGTCAACGGAGGTTACGGGAAACAGCTGTAATTCAGTTTTTCCATAAGCGCCACCTGCTGTCAGAGAGTGGATTTACCCAGACTTATATTTACATTCAGTCTGTGTGCAGCTTCCGTCTGGCCAGAAACGGACTGAATTTGCATGCCCTGCTGTAAATTTTGACTGGTTGATGGAAAAACAAGCTTATGTGGATTCTACACATTTAAACAGTTCATATAAGTTGATTTATTTATGAAGCAGATTAAATACATATAATCATTTATTAAGCAATTATCATTTTGACATATCTTCTCTTTATTTAAAGGCTGAAATGTGAGGTTTACCTTTTTATTAAATGTTTTCAAAGCTTTATTACAACATTTACATTAGATATCCCAACATGCAATTAAACTGTTATCAGTCAAGTTGTCATTTAAAACCTGGAGATCATTGCTAATGTTATTGTTTTAGTGATTATGCAAACAAAAAGTCATTTTATTTGTTGTTTGTTGATTTTTAAATATAAATCTTGGTGAAGTGATTTATGTGTCGGTACTTTTTTAACATCTCCAGCACATTTTAACAATACCGTGATAATACTGATAACCATGATAATTTTGGTCACTATAATCGTGATAAGAAATCCCTACTGCTAAGTGTGGATTTACTTCACCAATATTACAACCAACAGCCGAAACGCATCATATACAACATATAATCGTCACTTCCCTACAGGTGCTGTTTACTAACAAGGTGACAGCGCCAACTACTGGCCTGGCATATGTAATACAGCATTTTTGGCCGTTTCCGTGGATATGTGTAAACACAAATCGTTTTGAAAATGTTGTTGTGTATATCTGAAACTTTTTAAAAACACAAGGGAAAAACCTTTAATTTTTGACTACATCGTTGTCGTGTAAACGTAGCCTCAGAATGCTTTCTAGCAAGAAGTTCTTTGGTCTGTATAGCTATATTTCTGCATTAAAATTCATTTTGTTACATATAAAAAAATATGCGTTTAGAAAATATATAGGGTGAACTTTAATTTAATTTATATTAAAACTATAAAATAGACGTGGTAAGGTGCAGGCTGTCAATCGGAATGAACTCAAGAATCCTCATCATAAATATGGTTCAAATATTCATTATATGTTTAAAAAGTATTTTTCCCCTTGCAAATTTGGTTTGAAAACTTGTCTTTTATATACTTTTTATTTTTAAATAATGCTTATGGTTATAATGGTCAAATAATGTTTAAGTAATGGTTATGCACACTATGTTATAAAATGTTTTTATATTACTTTTTACTTGATGGACACACCATTTTAGAGTCATGAAATTAAAAATAATGAAGGTTTAATTTCAATGTAATATGATTCTGAATCAGTCAGCTAAATCAAAAGTGTCCTGGGAAATCACCAAAGGTTGCGTTGCATCAAAATCCCTTAAGTTATTAATACTGCAGCCCAAATGGAAAAGCAGACTGCATGATGAAGCACTTTCCCTGCACACCTTTCAGCTTACAAGATAGAACTGTAAAAAACATGTGAGCCTTTCCTTCAAAGACTTGCTGTCATTACTGTATGTAAACAACAAGTCATGTGTGCTAGGTAACATATCTGAAATCTGTGGAATGAGAAAAGCTGTCATATCTGTAACAATCAGCGTGACTGTCATCACAGAACGTGTGGCCTCAGGATATGTTGCATGCTCTGGAATGTTGAAATTTGCATGTACCGAAAACCTCCTTTCCGGGACTTTATCAAAAGCTGGTTTGGTTCACGCCTAAATGAATTAATTGCTCACTATTGTTACATTATTTACATTTATATTAAGATTCAGATGACACATCAGATGTCAGTTGAGTTCTGCTGAAATCATGAATTCTACTGTAATAATCAAGCCAAAAACCTTATAATTAATGCAGCTGAGCTCTACTGAGATCATGATTCACAAAATCACAAATTCTAATAAAATAAAACTCAAGCCACAGATATCATAATGGGATGCAGCTGAGCGCTACTGAAATTATTTTATCAGAAATCATAAAGCCAAAGACATCAGGAACCGATCAGAAATAATGAAGCCAAAGATGTCATGACACAGTTAAGTGCTAAAGAAATCATTCATCAGAAACGTGATCATGATTTCATCAGAAGTCATAAAGCTAAATATGTCATGATGGGGTGTAGCTTACCGCTACAAAACTCATGACTTCATCATAAAACAAAAAGCCAGATATCTCTCTACGTGACACAGCTGGGTGCTACTGAAATCATGATTTCACCAGAAATCATAAAACCAAAGATGTCATGCATAGTATGTATTTGAGTGCAACTAAATCCTCTGGGTGGGATGCAGCTGAGCACTACCAAAATGATCATTTGATTAGAAATCATGAAGCCAAAGATGACTGGAAACAGCTAATAATCGCTACCGAAATCATGAATTTGATCAGAAATTATAAACCCAGAGACCGCATAATGGGACGTAGTTAAGTGCTACCAAAATTATGATTTGATCAGAAATCATGAAGCCAAATATGCAGATATGCGCTAGCAAAATAATGATTTTATAAGAAATCATACTGCGAAAGATCTGGTGACAGGACATGACCGAGTGCTACCCAAAATCATGATTTAATCAGAAATAATAAAGCCAAAGACAGCAAATCTTTTCTGGAATAAAGATCACTATCATGAAATCATGATTTCTACTGAAATATGAAACGCATGATGAAATGCAACTGTGCTGAAATCATCAAAAAAAAATTGTGAATGCCATCAAGATTTTTTCTACTGAAATTACTCAAACACAGATCAGATGAGGAGATAAACCTGAGCTCAGAGCGGAATATTAATGTCCGGCTCAACCCAGACTCGTTTAATAACGCCACACCCACTCATATTTTGTCAGCTTTCATTCTTCCGCAGCTGAAATGTGTTGGGAAAAGGAAATGAAGTGTATACAGAAGAACTGAATCTGACAGAGACGTGTCCATTTGGCAAAACTAAAGCTATTTAGCCCGGAGCTTTCCACCTGTCGACATCTCCATCATATTCATAACGCAGTGAGACCGTCACTGGGCCTGTGCAGCTCCAGCTCAGATGTTTACATCTTATTTTATTAACACAGGCAGACAGATGCTTAGCAAATTATTACAAATAATCCACACATAACATCCCCCAGTCGTACTCGGTGAATGATTATTGAGCCTGTGTCATTATTGAGATCAGCAAGCAGCGATCATTTAAAGAATTAATATGGAAAAACACCAATTCACATCGACTCGAGCAGCACTTTATATGATAGACTTGTCAGCGATGAGCTGCATCTTTAGCAAACAAAGGCCTGCTTTCCATCCATCGGACAGGGGAAAACATCACATCGCCATCTGAAGGGTAAATAAGAGCAGGTGATGCTCATCTCTCACCGTAGCGTCGGCCCCACGCACGCGGTGTCCGTGCTCTCGATCTCCTGTAATATTCGCTCATGTTCGGTGACAGTCTCCAAGCTCTCGCTCTCCGCCATGTTGGCTCTAAGCGTCACAGTGTTCATTTGTGACAATGCCGACGGAGACGCAGTAACTCGAGTCCACCGATAGGTGTCGCTGCAGCAGTCCGGCAGCTCGCGGGGTTTGCAGGTCACTGTTTTGGGACTCTGTCAGTGAGCTAGGGACTATGCAGGGGGGCTAAAATAAGTAGAATATTATAGGAAAGTCCGCAAGCGTATTTTCTCTTGACTTTAGATGGAAAAAAATCTCACACATTTGATGAACGGCTGTTTTGTATTAGGTTATTATCTGAATATCAACACTTGTAAAATTGAGTCAGTCGTAAAATTATGTAATTTTGTGTCGGTTTTTGTGTCTATTTGTTCATTAGGAATTTGTGGACACTTTATTAATGTTTTAGATTTAAATATTGGTTTTATTTGAAAGTGGGAAAATTCTAATCGGAGCTCTGGGATAAAAAGAATTGACACAGAAGGCCCAGAGTGATCTGTTGTTTCAAGTGTTATTATTTTTATTTAATGCTTGCTGTAATTCATGGGGTTATTGTTCAGTGATGTCACTGATGTCATTTTAGGCAGTATTCATTAAAATCCATAGTTTAGCTGAGTGAAAACAGTCAATTTGAATTCTCAGTATTGCTATTATATCTTCTATTAATATATGGGCTATTAAAATATGCCTGTAGATACACCAGGAATTCTGGGCCCTGTGCACTGAATTTGCTATGGGCCCCCCCCCCTCGCCATGGGCCCCTGTTACTCAGTTCTTCAGTATTACCCCCTGTCCGGCGGCCCTGATATACACTATACCAGTAAACATGGAATCATTTTTATTACTCATACTTTTTTCTTTTTTTTATTGTGTACAGTATATTCACAGATTGTGAAAATTAAAATAATTACTACTTTGATCTTTTTGCTATTTGCATAAGAAATAGGCCTACTGTATACATATAATTGTGGGGAAATAACACATGATTAAAGCATCCATCAAAAACACTATTATTTTAGAACACGTAACAGTCATTCTACCTTAAAGTCGTTCCTAGGGGCAGGTCTACTGACTCCAGTTCAGCAAAAACTTTCCCATACACCTTTCCTTCTTCTTTGTCCTCTTCTTGGGGACTTTTGGGAATCTTGGGACTGCTGCTGCTGCTGTCGTACATGTCTGTGTTAGACTGCATGGAAGAATCGTGCTTCCAGCAGGACATACTCATATACTACAGTCAGCAGAAAACTGCAGCTAAGAAAAAGGGACAGACCTTGTGATCTCTAGTACTTTGAATCCAACAAAACAGACTTAAGTGCTGTCCTGTTAAATATTTCCCAATTGTGCTTCGAGATTTACCACACTACTGGACCAGGATCTGAATTTTATGGTACCTGAGTCACTGTAAAAGACTCAGAAATTAGTGTGATATTGTAAAAATGCTTTATGATAAGTTCATTTATACAAATGATTTGTAAGAATAACCTCAAACCGTAAAGCATGTCTTGCACTTGGACATTGCTCATGAAAAGTGAACAAAAGAAGAACTCAACCGAGAAAAAAAAAAGATTTACGCCATAACATCAACAGTTTGATTACATGTAAGAGGAATTATCTTACAAATTACACAGATTACAAAACACTGTTCTGTTTGCAAACTGATGAAGAGTTGTTACCAAGCACTAACAAGCGGTTTCCTCTCTGCTTCAAAACAACAAGAGGTTGTGCCCTAACTTACAGGAAACAACGAGATGAACGTTTTTGTTTTTTTTACAAAAAAATAAAGGTTTGCGTTTCCTTATGTGTAACTTGTCTTTAAAAGCAATTTAACTGACCTGTTTTGTCTTGTTTTTATTATCAGTTTGCAACCGTTTTTCTATTTGAAAAACAGTAATACTGTGAAATATTATTACAATTTAAAATAACTCTTTTTAATTTAAATATATTTTAAATGTAATTAATTCCTGTGAATGCTGTGGATGAATTTTCATCCGGTCTCCAGTCTTTAGTGTCACATTATCCTTCAGAAATCCGCTGCTCAAGAAGTATTTCTTATTATTAGCAATACTTTTAAAAACTGTGATGCTTAATATTTATGTGGAATCCAGGACAGTTTTTTCAGAAAGAATAAAAAAATAAAAAAAATTAATAGAAGCAGAACAAACATTTAAGAAAAAATAATTGAGTCAATTTCCGTGATGAAATCTTGTGTTAGACAACGGCTGAATTACATGACTTCTTACATGTATGAGGACAAGGCTGTGACGTAACCATTGTTGTTTGTTTACACCAGTTTTTTCTTAGAATATTGTACACTTCTGTTTTATGAACGTCAAAAATGTTTTCTTTTACTCAGATGTCAGGTATCTAACCACAATATCAAGACAAGCATAGACCAGTGTATCACTTTATCCTCTCACAAGAGCCCAGGATGTATTTCCATCCTCACCCACGGGATAATTAAACAGCTGCACCTGTGAATCACAATGAGTCACTGAGCCACACATCAGAAAGAATCAAAAAAAGGTGAGTCAGCGTATGGCCCGTCATAAAGGTTTGGGAAAATTTAGAACTAAATACAGGATCAGACAAGAGCAATCTAATCTGGGCTGCTCAGGAGTTGTGGAGCAGGGGGTGAGGGCATTATGGGTAAAAACCAGTCAAACATTTCTGGCTTTGCTTTAGTGGTGGAGGTGGAGTTTAACCATACAGTATAGCCTGTTTTTCTCTCTCCTCAAATCATAATATTCATAGTTTATTAAAAAGCATTTGTTAGCAAATATAAACTAGATGTAATTATCATCATTATAATAATATTTAACTAAAAATACTTTTTAAAAACTACTTAAAGCTTTCCTTTTTAACTTATAACTAAAGGGCCATTTTCTGATTCATATTTGACAATAATGCCTGATATGAAATTGCTAGTAAACTTTACAAATAATTAAAACTGCAAGTTTCACATTGAATTAAAAATGAACATTTGAAACAGAAAGGCTGTAAAACTTTGTTTAGTCAAACTTCCAATTCAGCAAATTGACTTTATTAATAAATGACGCTGAAATATAATTGACATCTTTATTTTATGAGATTCATTTATTACTAATATTCTGTATGTGACATTAGATTGCTAATGATTCCATTTGTCATTTAAAAATTAAGGGAGGTCAGAAAATTCAAAATGTTTAAACAACAACTTTATTTCAAATGAAATACATTCACATCATCACAATACTGTTAAATTAAATTAATTATAGAGTATAAAGCATTTTGGCCTGTTGATTATTTTCCAACCACAGGTTCAAATGTTTAACATGTACAATATATTATATAAACACTACTTTAAAAGACAAAAACCAGCTCTTACGTGAGGCCAAGCACAACAGTGTGTGTGTGTGTGTGTGTGTTAAAGCATTGTTTAAAAAGCACTTTGTGATTCAGCCACTCCCACACTATACAAGTGAACAAGAAGGACTGTAATTTGTTTAAATGAGTCACATGATGATTTCACATCTGGTCATCTTCTTGGAATGGTGGGTGGTCTTAACACAACCTTCACTGTATCTCCTGTGACCTACAATGTGAAAAGTCTACAGTTTACCAAAAGGTGAACGTAAGATTTCTTATAGTGTAGCTTTATTGATATGGAAGCATTTGGGCTGCTCACATATGAAGCAGCACATTAACATTACAAGATAAACTGTGTTATATGTAAGCATACATAATAATACAATCACTATAAGAGTAAGTGTAAGTTACTAACTCGATCTGTACTCCAGGATCCTGTTGCTAAAGATGGTTTGACTGGAGGAACAGGAGGTGGAGTCAGCTTGATTACCTACAATTACACAGACTCGAGCTGAGAGAATGTGCATAAACACAATGAAACTACTTACACGTTATCGGCTCTTTTCCAAAAATTATATCCTACTGAAATAGGTTGGATACTGTGTCTATTTAAGTCACGGTTGCACTTTATTTTACAGTACGTGTACTTACATGTACTTATAGTGTACTTACAATGTATTTATCTAAGAAAGTTCAGGTAATACAAGGTAACTTCATGGGGTAGGATTAGGTTTAGGGGTAGGTTCAGGGTTAGTACCTAGTTATTACATAGTTATTGTAATTACTATAATAAGTACATAGTATGTACATGAGGAACAGGACTGTAAAATAAAGTGCTACCGAAGTCACAGTATCAAACCAAAGATACAAGCTTTTAGAAACTAGCGGATGAGTGAAATCATTTTCAGTGGTAATCAACAGGAAGCCACAGATGACTCAACTAATGATCTGGATGAACTTGACCCAAGATGACCTGCAAAATATGTGCAGTGTACTTCAACTAAAAGAAAAAAGGTAAAAAGTAGTATTCTCTTTCTTTGAAAATGTAAACTGAACAAGAGTATTCAGTTTCAATATTACTTGAGTAAAGTACAAATTCCCTACAATAATACTTAACATAAAATCACTCAAGTATTACAGTCATGATTTCAACAGTTTGGAAATAGCATGGTTACTCTAATAAGTACTAATCTAATTGTGATCTTTTTTCTTATGATACATTTATAGTGCATGTTTTTTTTAAGGAGAACCTTCAAAAAGCTCAAATATATTAAAAAATACATTTTGGACAAATTTTTTTTTAGCAAATATAAAAAATAAAAAATAAATAAATAAATATATATTTGTGTATATATATATATATATATATACATATATATATATATATATATATATATATATATATATATATATATAAACATTTATTTTAGAAATATTTTTTGCAATTTGTTGTATATCTGGAAATGTATTATTTTGCCATATGGGTTGACAGTCTGCAGAACAGCAACAGAAACATCTCCTTTTGTGTTCAACGGAAGACAAAGTCAAACATGTTTAAAATGACAAGGGTGAGAAAAAAAATGTCAGAATTTTCATTATTGGGTAAAATATTTTAAATATCATAAAATGTATTTTATGTATGCATGTAATGTATGCATTTCTGGTATCAGTAGTTGATCTTACCTGTTTAACTATAGTCTGCTGCGATTGTGATGGCAACTTTTTTGGAGCCTGCAAGCAGAATAGTGATAAACCAGATATCCATGATCAGAACTTACATTCAACTTGTTCAAGAAATAATTAGTACTTAAAACTTTTGGACAGACAGAAATTCCATTCCAGGTCCACTCACATTTTTGGTCACACGCTAGTCTATTATTATTGTATGAATCAGTTTAGATTTTCCCAGCCCTAAATGGCATGTACAAACTGTGCCTGGGAGCATTACATGTTGGTCTCTGTTCATCTAGAGGGCGTTTCTAACCAGAATAAGCTGCAATGTGGACCAGACTTTATGGACAAATCCAAAATATGGCTACGCAATATAAATTTGACCCTAAAAGAGTTATTAACGTTAAGATGATAATAAACAGGCTCCATCATACTAAAGGTTCTACTAACTGGGGGAGCAGGACGGGGCGGGCCCAATCTAGCCGTTAGAGGGGTGCAGGGTCGAGTCACAGTGGTCCCCATGAATATGGGCTGGCTGATCTCAGGGCGGTCCTTTTTGTCACTGTTGTTCTCATAAAGAAGGCTCAACTGCCCTGAAGATGGAGTTTTTCTGTAAACGAGCACACAGACATGACATGAACGGACAGACTACTATAATTACATTACTCACAGCTACCCACACCTTCTGAACAACAAATTCGCAAGACATTTACAGGAAATCGGCTGGATGGAAGCAACGCAACATGGCACCTTTTTAAAGGAATACTCCACCCCAAAGTTAAAATTTTGTCATTAATCACTTACCTCCATGTCTTTCCAAACCTGTAAAAGCTCAGTTCGTCTTTGGAACACAATTTAAGATATTTTGGATGAAAACCGTGACTGTCCCATAGACTGCCAAATAAATAACAGTGTCAAGGTCTATAAAAGGAATGAAAGTCATCGTCAGAATACTCCATCTGCCATCAGACATGCAATCTGGGTTATATGAAGCGACAGGAACACTTTTTGTAAGCGAAGTAAACAAAAATAATGACTTTATTCAACAATTCCTTGTCAACAGTCTCCTCTGTGTCTCTCCATATCACTATATGCTGCGTATGCTCTTCTGTATCATCCGCACCACAAGGATGCGCTGTTTTCTTTCAAATCAAAGCTAAATAAACAGTGCATCCTTGTGGCGTCTGATGGCAGATGGAGTATTCTGACAATGACTTTCATACCTTTTATGGACCTTGACACTGTTATTTATTTGGCAGTCTATGGGACAGTCACAGGCCTCCCGGTTTTCATCCAAAATATTTTAGAAATTGTGTTCCGAAGACGAACTGAGCTTTTACGGGTTTGGAACGACATGGGGGTAAGTGATTAATGACAAAATTTTAATTTTGGGGTGGAGTATGCCTTTAAAAGATACATTTTCCTTCATTAAGAGTTTTACACACAAAGCATAAATAGTACTTTTGAAAAAAGTCAAATTAGATGAAGATTTCAAGGTCTGTCAACATCATTTACCATTTTTCTAAGATGCAAAAAAAAGTTTTTGTTTCTTCAGAAAATCATAGAGTTCTCCATAACTATGTAGTGAAGCACTATTTTGAAAATTAACAATAATAATAAAACACACACACACACACACACACACTATTTGAGGAACAAAATCATGCTGAGTCTTCCCCTTTTTATCACCAGCACATCTGATGAACTCATATATGAGCTGCGCTGATTGTTTTAAACATGCAAAGAAAAAAACCTAATTATCCCACGGTCAAAATTCCATTCATTCTCCGAACCACTTGTCTGTAGGATCATGGGGATGCTGGAGCCTATCCCAGAGTCTCAGGCAGAGACAAGAAAAAAAAACCTGGACAGCTAGCCAGTTGTTAAAAAGTTTTTATCATAATAATAATAATTTTTAAAGAAAAATTATGCAAAAGGATTTTATGGCCAATAAAAATATTCCTGGTTGCAAAATGTTCACTTGGTATGGGTATGATAAATTTCGCGAAGCACATCAAATCAAACAACTCACGTCTTGCGGCTGACGATGGCTTTTCTTCGTTTACGATAACGCAAGACTGCACATAGTACAAGTAGTACAAGTACAAGTAGAGCAATTCCTACTGCTACTGAGATGCCAATGATCTTTGATGGTCCTTAAAAAATTAGAAACGAGTAAAATTTGTCAAAATGGTACATTACTACAGATACTACATTTAAACATGCTTTTCAGAAAAGAACAGTGCGTTTGATTACCAGATGGCAATTCAGAATATCTGACTTCACAGTTAGGAGGTGCCCAACCAGGCTCACAGTGGCATTGTTTTTTATGATTGCAAACCTGCAAAAATAAGACAATTTTTTTTTATTTAAATCCTTTTAAAAGCTTTTTAAGTTTGGAATTATAATACATTCTCCTATTGGTTTCAGTGAAATGGAGCTTTAATCTCACCCCTCTACCATTGCATTGCAGTGAGCAGTCTTCATTATTACCGTAAACCCTCAGGTCTTGGCACATATAATCAAAGCAAACCTATTGAAACATAAAACAGAGATTTCATATTTTTGCCTACAAGTCCTGCCATCACAGTCTAAATACCATTCTTACATGCTCACCTTATTGTGTTCACATTTTGTGCCAGTAGGAACCATGCTGAGGACGTCATCTTCTGATTGGTCCCCAGCTACGTTGCAATGTCCCCGAAGTGTTCGTAAAACAGCTTTCTGACCAGTAATGGGGTATTCGCTTCCTCCATCGCAAAATATCTTACCACAAAACATGTTTCTATATAAGAAAAAAAGCACATTTATTGTAATCTATGTTTGATGTTTTAGATAAGTTTAAAAAAAGGGTGCTATGACAAATATTGATGCTGGAAAAAGTTGTTCTGTGTGTTGTTTTGACTTAGAAAATGAATAAGATGTCATACTCTTTTTTACAGGCTCTGTATCCATTTTTGGTCTTTCCACAGTGAGAATCATTTTTTCCAAACGTGTTTAGAGAAAAGCATGCATCAGTACCCTTTTTGGCACCTAGGAAAATGATCACACAACATTGAAGCAGATATCAGTACTGTGTTGATATGAGTCATTATGCAGAGCAGGATACTGAAATATCAAGGTAGAGCAAATCAACCCAGCTTGTGAAAATGAATGAACTGGTGTTTTAGTAAAATAGTTGGGCTGTAGGGAATCACAGGGAGTTTAATAATACTTGTTCAGATTCCAGTTTCACCTAAAAAAGTAAATGATGTTATCCTCTACTCACTCGCATACCGTTCCAAACTTCAAGAATGTTGGCTACCAAACAGTGGGTGAGGGTGAGTTAATGATGACATCATTTTTAGTTTGGGGGGGAAGACATCACTTTAATGGTCTGGTAGCCTTAACAATTCTATTAACAGTTATTTTAGTACTTTAAGAATAACTTGTCCTTAATATATATTTAAATAAATGTTAAATTAAGACAATGGTACTTGTTCAGACAATATCACTGGTTCAGTAATTGATTCAACACCCACTCTTAACAATTCAATAAGCATGATCGATGAACAATAACTCATAAGTTTGGAGTGTTTTTGAGTATTTTTGGAGATTTAGTAATGGCTCGTTGTAATCAATCTTTCTGTCATCACATCTAATTCAGGCTGCAAGGTTCATAACTAAACTAATAAAGCATTTTTTTTTTGCAATGCAGTGATGTAGTGCATAATATTTTAATGCACTTCCAACCCTACAACACAGATATGAACCCTGACTGTGCTTCTGAACTGTCTTGTAACACATCTGCTAAAAGACATAAAGTCATAGATGATGGAGAGATTTTGGACTTTTGGACAATAAACTCAGGCTTACCTGTTCCCCAAAGTCTTTGACAGTGCTGGAGGTGAGTGGGGCATTGGCCATTATAACAGTAACCCTGGCCAGAGCTGCAAGGTATGCCATTCATCTTAAAATCATTCTCTGGGCACTGCTCTGACTGCCCTGTGCAGTACTCTGGGACGTCACACTCATTTACAGATGCTCGACACACACTTTCAGCATCTTTTATCTGGCATGAAAAAAGAGAAGCTGTAAATAACAACAAAATACATTTAGAAAAGAGTCTTGCGTGACATTTGCAAACTCTTATAAGCTCTTCAACAACTGTTTTAAAGCCTTCCTTGATTTTTTGCTCTTCTGCGTCACCCTTCCATTCAAGATGAATAACATTTGGCACTGGGGCTCAGTTGGTTCAAGTGTGTGTCTTGTAAAAATAAGATTCAAGGTTCAAAACTCAGTGGAACCTATGATGATCTTGCTCTTCCATGGGATGGACAAACAAACAACAATAAAAAAGGGTCAACAGTAGCAGTCCAGTCTGATTTACAGAACCTGGGTTCAAATCCCAACGGTGCTTCTCTATCAATAACTGACTTAATTGAGAGAAATCAAATTTTTGGGTTAACTATTCCTTTCAATAAAGATATATTCTAAAACATATGTTCATAGTGCCATTTTCTTAAAAAAAAAAAAGGTGTGGGGAAAGTACTTTTCTAGTTGGAGCACAGAGTATTCCACCCCTCACAGTAATTTGACCCACAATGCTTGACAGTGAAATGAAAGACACACAATCATTTATGTTCATTACCTGGCAATTCTCACAGCAGTCTCCGTGAGCACATTGTGAGCCTTCAGTGAGCCTGCAGGTCACGGGATCACAGCATGGATTTTCACATTCCACAGTACACAAAAGCACAAGACGGTAAATCACAGTCATCAATGAGACATCAGATTGAGTCAAAGATGAACCTACATTAATGCATTAATAATGTCATTAAAAAGGATCATCTGGGCTAGACTGAGTCACTACAGACACAGGATGTGTGTGCAGTACCTCCGCTGTTCCACAGTCACACTGCTCTCCAGGGTCCAGGAAGGCATTACCACAAACAGAGCCAGAGTACAGTCTGGATGAGCTGGGGGTGTCCAGCAGGCAGCTGGGGTTAGCGTTGTCTAGAAACACGCTCAGCTGCTCCAGACTACAGTCACTAAACTGCTCCGGGAACTGTGTGCTAGACAGACAAAGAATTTGTCATATTTCCGGACAGTGCAAGCTTTAAACTGCTACTAGGCAGAGCAGTCCACTTAAGACTGGAATACAATACACGATTTCCGCCCAGATTTATGCCCCGATTTTCAGTTTGGAGAAGGTGACGCTAGTTGCCGAAAGTCAAAGCCAGTATGCAGATTTGATTTGAAAGATTTCATAGAAAATCACATAGTGTATGATAGTTATAGACTCTGATTTTTTAGCTTCAGACTTTGAATCCAGTCGGAGGATATCAAACAGGTTTGATATTTTTCTTCCATTTGTCACACATCTCCCAGCAACAAGGCGCATGTTTCTGTGTTGGGTTGGTTGGTTTGGAACGACTTTAAAGTCTGGCAGTGTATGATGCTCAGGCGTTTAGTGTACGATGGCCAATTTTTCCTTTGTGACTATTTACAAAGTCGGTAAGTGTATGATGCCTAGCGTTTTAAAATCTGTTCAGATTTTAAAAGTTGTGTAGTGTACTCCAATGTTGTCATTTTTCACTATGATCTAACTGCTACAGAAGGCTCACATTGTGTTTTCAACACAGTGAAGTTTAAAGGTTTAAAGAGTTTCACGCACATGTCTTACTATGCTTGTGAAGTAGTGTGCTTGAATATATTGAATGTGCACTTGTAGAGTTCTTCAAATCTTAAAAGTATATATATATGTATATATTTTTTTTTAAATGCACTTGCAGATATTATAATATTAATGAGATGGCCACTTAAGTGTACTAATAGAGATGTGTTTCTTAACACAGTAGGTATATTTTAAAAACGTGCACTTTGTAATGTCAAATAAAAAAATTATTTAAAGTATATTTACCATTATGTTCTCATATAAATGTGTCATTATCTTTTAATAACCTTATGTCATGCTTTATAGAAGTACAGAAGAAGATGTAAAAACATTATCTTAAAAGTGTGCTAAAGTGCAGGGGCGCAGATAGGATTTTTTAACTGGGGGGGACCAAGCTGTCCAGCAGTCAAATTTTTTCAGTCCAGAAAAATCCCCAGCTCAGTCATAGATGATAGTATAGGTGCATCTCAAAAAATTAGAATATCATAGAAAAGGTCTTTATTTTTTGTAATTTAATTCAAAAAAGCTTTTTTTCTTCTTTAATTCTGATGGTTACGACTTACAGCTTAGGAAAATGAAAAATTCAGTATCTCAAAAAATTTGCATATTCCATTTGAGCTTGATTAGTTTGATTAATTTTGAGTATAAATACTTGGTACCTTTTGGGTATAGTTTAGAACATTTAACCACAATTATGGGAAAGACTACTGACTTGACAGTTGTCCAGAAGATGTTCATCGACACCCTCCACAAGGTTGCTGAAAGGGCTGGCTGTTCACAGAGTGCTGTATCAAAATAAATTCATAGAAAGTTGACTGGAAGGAAAAAGTGTGGTAGGAAAAGGTGCACAAGCAACAGGGATGACCACAGCCTTGGGAAGATTGTTAGGAAAAGCCGATTCAAGAACTTGGGAGAGCTTCACAAGGAGTGGACTGAAGCCAGAGTCAGTGCATCAAGAGTCACCACACTCGGACGTCTTCAGGAAATGAGCTACAGCTGTCACATTCCTAGAACCAAGCCACTCCTGAACCAGAAATACGTCAGAAGCATTTGATCTGGGGTAAGGAGAAAAAGAACTGGACTGTTGCTCAGAGGTCCACAGACTTCTTTTCAGATGAAAGTAAATTTAGCATTTCATTTGGAAATCAAAGTCTGGCGCACTGGAGAGGGACATAATCCAAAGTCCAGTGTGAAGTTTCTGAAGTCAGTGATGAGTTGGGGTGCCGTGACGTCTGCTGGTGTTGGTTCATTGTGTTTTATCAAGTCCAAAGTCAATGCAGCCGTCTACCAGGAGATTTTGGAGCACTTTATGCTTCCATCTGCTGACAAGCTTTATGGAGACGCTGATTTCATGTTGCAGCAGGACTTTAGCACCTGCCCACAGTGCCAAAACCACTTCCAAGTGGATTGATGACCATGACATTACTGTGCTTGATTGGCCAGCCAACTCAAATGTGCTGAACCTCACAGATGATCTGTGGGTTATTGTGAATATGTGGGTTAGTATAATTTGAATATGAATAAAGATGAGATGGAGATGGATGTCGATGTAAAATGGGCTTGGGTTTCAATTAAGCCTCGCCACAGGCTGATCACCTCCATGCTAGCCGCACTGAAGCAGTCATTCATGCAAAAGGAGCTCCAACCAAGTTTCGAGTGCATAATTAAACCTGCTTTGGAGATCTTGAACATTTCTGTTTTGTAAATCTTTTTTTTGATTGATCTTTGAGAAAATATAATTTTTTGAGATACTGAATTTTTATTTTTTCTAAACTGCAAGTTGTAACCATCAGAATTAAAACAAAAAAACTCTTGAAATATTTCAGTTTGTGTGCAATGAATCTAGAATATAAGAAAGTTAGCTTTTTTTAAATTAAATTACAAAAAATAAAGAACTTTTCCATGATATTCAATTTTTTTTGAGATGCACCTGTATATGATCACAGGCCCAACTGAGGCAGCTACCAGCTCCTCATAGGACCCCGGGGTCAGGAGTCGTAGCACATACACACACAAGAGAACGTAAACGTCGAAACGTCAAACAAAAAATGCTTTCTGTAATCATGCACAAATTAACCATGGATTTACTACTCTAACCATAGTTTAACCATGGTATTTTTACAACTGTGGTTATACAAATGGTAATAAATACGCCAAAAAAATTAAAAAGTAAATTTTTCGTTTTCTTGGGGTAATTTTGTTTGTGTTGAATATTTGCAGTTTATTTCTGTATTTGTTTGTGTTGTGAGCATTTGCAGCTTGTTTTTGTATTTCGTTGTGTTGCGAGTATTTGCAGCATGTGTGCTGTCAAACTGATGAAGATGTTTTCTTAATTTGCAGGTGCTTTTTCTATTTGAATGTGTTTTGTGAAGTTGCAGCGTGCTGAGCTCTCTCGGCCACCGTGCTACCTCGCCCCTGTTTTGAAATCTCAGCCCCACACGTACATACGCAACCATGGCAACGACGATCGTGGAAACAAGTGAAGATGACACACAAGCATATTCAAACAAAAGCCAACATGGACAAGTTTTGTGAAACAAAGCAAAATCAACGTTACTCACCTATCAAAAATAAACAAAGCAACCTTGGCGTCCGATTCGAGCCCTTCCCACTCCTTGAGATTCTCTCCATCATTGGAAAGCTGCTCCGATATTTACGCGGGTCCTACCTCTTGCCTCATTGTAACCCGTCTTTTTAATGTTTTGTTTCTCTGATATTTTCCTCTTTTTTATCTGCCATCTCTCTCAATCTACAGTCGATCTGCTAATATGCTAATTTTGAATAAACACATCTGCTAAATGACTAAATGTAAATGTAATGTAATATGCATCCTGTGCACTCAAATTGAGTGCTCTCTTCACGCTATCAAGACACGCCCCCTTACCGCTGATTGGCTACAAGTGTGTTTTGGGACTTTGTCAGACACTGCGGTCAAAAGCGTGTTTAGAAAATCGCTTAGTACATGTTTAAGGAACGGCGGGCAAGGTTGCTAGACTCGCCACCACTTAGACTAATGTACATAGCGGGAACCCTGATTAATCCTCTGTTTACCAATAGAGCCTTTCATTGAGACAGTGAGGGGGACGGATCGGGTCACTATGAATTTGGGGGGGGTGCCATCTGCCATCTAGTGCCATCTGCGCGCCTGCCAAAGTGTACTTCTTTTTCACAAGTGTATGCTTAGTGGTTGCATGCGCATTGTAGGTTGTTGCTAGTATACTATTATGTGGTTGCTAAGGTGTTATGAGTCATTGCTAAGGCATTCTTGATGATCATTGCATAGGGAGTAAAGACAGACAGATCTCACTTCTGACCAAAGCAAAAATTAACAGCACACTGAAAACATAGTATAACATTACACAAAAACTGCTTACCCCACACGCTCTGTCATGATACAGATGGAATTGTATGAGCCACACTTGCAGTGATCTTCATCATGGGACATGCCCATGTTATGACCCATCTCATGAGCAATCGTGGATGCCAGGCCCAGTGAGTTCTGATTATGATCCTGAACAATAACAACATTTACGCAATTATAACAAAGAATCTTTATTATTCAACTATACAAGATCACTTGTTACCAGAAAATCATCACTAATATAGATAATGAATACCTGATTGACTCCCGCTGAGCTTTCAGCACACATTGCAAATTTGTTTGCCAGCCCAACTGTGTCACCCAAAAAATCAATTCCACTGGAAGAAAAACAATCAGTAAAAAATAAAAGGTTCAATAGTAGTATACTAACGTAAAGATATATTTTTAACACTTTACAATATTGTTGCATTAGTTACTGCATTGGTTAACAATCAAATAAAACCAACGAGAAAAATATTTTTACCGCGTTTATTATTCTTTGTTAATATTAGTTTATAAAAATACAATTATTCATCGCTCCAGTTAGTTCACAGTGCATGAACTAATGTTAACAGACACAAAAGTCTTTTTTAAAATATTTAAAAAAAGGTATTACAAATTATCAGTTAACTAATGATAACAAATTAAGTGTTAAAGTGTTATTACAGTACACTAGCATCTTCTATGTTATTGCGAAGTGAAGGTCTTAGTCATCCAGCAGGGTAAATGGGTAACTAGGTCATACTCACGTCACAAACTGAGCGTTGTCATGCTTGACTCTTTTAAGCAGATTGCTCTTTCTCCACTCAATAAACCGACTGAGAGTGTCATCAGAAATCAAACTGACCAAAATTTGGTCCTGTTTCGTCCAAACCTCAAGCCCCACCAGCATAACCCGGATATTAAGGGGTCGATACAACTGAGCAAAGAATAAAGTGTTCACTGTCCTTATGACATTTATTAACTAATTTTCACATATTTGTAGGTTTAACTCTATAAAATCAAAATATATGTATACCTTGTCAACATGATTTGCAACCTCGAGCATCCTGGCTCTGATTATGTCCATGTTAGACCCATAGTTTGTGTACTATAAGAGAAAAATATAGCAATCATTTGTTTGGAAAATGTTGTTTTTGGCTTTATGTATTGACCAATAGTATTGGCCCCACTATGATGACATGGGTCAAACATATTATATATATATATAAATCTCATTGACTTGACATTGTATTATGGTCTATCAGCAATTTATTAATCTCTAGATATTGGTATCACCATAACAGTTGACAAGCTTGTGAAAGCTTAAATTCTTACCTCAGTGTTATCCACCACAAGAAACAATTCCACAAATCTTGGAGTGTGAAATCGCTTTGTTTTCTAAGAGGATATATGAATGATTTAAATTGTATGCATAATTTCTTACATGTGCAGAACACTTGTGATGCTAGAATTGTGATGGAAGATGTTATTACCCATCTGCTGGACTTCAAGGGGACAGCCACTGGTGCTTCATGGTCATAAATGGTGTTGCTTCTCTTCCACCTCAGATGTTCATGCTTATAAAGTGCGTGGTCCCCATCACTGTGGTTGGTCAGGGGCTCGATCAGGTATACTTGCTGTTTCACTCTAACAAAACCTCTATGGACAGAAGACATAATGCTGCTGCTCAAGAACATACGTACAAACATGGCCTTTAATGCTTGTGCATTTCCATTAGGAAATGTATGAAAAACATCTTGATGTAAAAGGAGCATGCCATTGTCTCGAACCTGATTCCAGAGCAGATTCCCACACTGACTGAGGAATCTTCCAAATCCTGAATATGGCCATGATAGTAGCAGTTGTCCTACAAATGATACAAAATTAATTGATTTTTATTTTCTGTGCTTAACTGATGATATTATATCTAGCTTAAATAAGGGAACTTCAGTCAGTCTGACATGACTTAATTGTTCAGAATAGAATACTAGCAGGAACTGCACAATATATGCGATATACAGTCAAACCAAAAATTATTCAGACACCAGATATAATTTGTTTTTTTGTTTTTTTTTTACATGTGGGTGCAGGACACTATAGTTCATTTATGTAAGTGAAGATAGCAAAATAAAGTAAACTGTGTATATTATACCCAAAAATTCTCCTTTACTACCAGTAAAATTGATAAAAATTTGAGACCAAAGATTATTCAGACACTTTGACCTGAGCATGTTTTGCTTAAGTGTTATCTGACATTTTCTAAACTATAGCGAATAAACTGTGATAATGTGTGAAATGTTAATGAGGTGTCTGAATAAATTTTGGTTTGACTGTATAGATGTGCTATATACTGCAGGAATAGAATGGGACATATGCTAGTATGCTGTTCTGATCATAGTTATTGTTAAATTACAGTAAAATTTAAGTTACCTTTAAAATTGGATTCCTGCTCACAATCAGTCCATCATCTTGATAATATATTTCAGAGTAATTATGTCCTATGAGTTGCCTAAATCACAGTCAATATTGATTTAGGACTACTTAAGAGTACAATGGTTTATCTCATACGATTAAACATCAAAATGAAATGTACAGAAAAGACTTTGAAAAATGACACACCCAATTGCAACACTCACCTGTTCTTTTCCAAATGAATCAGGTGATCTTTCCCTCCAAAGAATAATTTATATGTGAGTCTATCAGGATACGTCTCATGGCTTTTTGGACTTTTATCAGACTGTACCTGCAGAGGATTGATATGTTAATCCACACATAAACAGCACAACCCTTTGGTTGCTTTTATCCTAAAACTAAAAAAATAAAATAAAAAAGGTTTTATTCAAGCATATCTTGTTGCTGTAACCGTAAGATCCAGGTTGTAAATGGAGGTACCTTTCTGATGCTTTGTCTTTTAGGTCTCACCACATCAAATTGCTCTACATGAGGTAATGTACGCATACTCTCTGCCACACATCCTGATGAAGAATCAAAAGATATTTTTATATTTCATAAATGCACTATCCGCACCACCCACAAAAGTTAACAGCATTCTACAAAAATAAATAGGTTGCATAAGCCTAACTAGGGTAAACTTTACTGGCCCTAAATTACCTTAAAACATTTCTGATCTTCAAACTCTCTGCAGCACAAAAATATCAAAAATTTACTGAATATATGTTCTATACATGTTTGAAAAAGTGCATGATATTTTTCCTTAAGTACGAAAATTTTTGTATATTAAACAGTTTTCTACATTTAAAATTAGGAAAAACAATAAGTAAATGCAATTAAAGGGACACAATAAAAAGTTACAAATATTAAAAATACAATTTTCTATAAAATTAACTTAAGGACAGAAAAAATTCCTCCATTACTATATACTGTTCTATGAGTATCCTATTCGCAGGAATGTAAATAAATATAAATAAATTCATAATATAGACAAAAGCGACCGGTTTAATCTTTGAGCGCAAATATGCTTTATAATCACATGCATTAAGGAATAAAACATATTTTTACATAAAGGAATATCATACATACCCCAAAGACAAAGACAGCAAAGTACATGAGCTGTGAAGGCAGAGCACGGCATTATTACTGTGCGTTATGTTTCATATCTGGAGAACTACATGCCGAAAGATAAACTTGAGTTCCGCCCAAGTGGGACGCATTTTTCTCTTTAATCGGACAAACGCAAAAACAGAATAAACACGTAGAATGACCAAAAGCATGGAACCAAATTATGAAAGGGGCGGTGCTTAGAGACGTCACGAGGGATCGAAATAATCATTCTCGTAATTTGACAAATTTATCTGCTGATTTTTAAATTCTAGGACAATATGCTGTTTCTCAGTGTTATTATGTAGTTGTAAATTGTTGTCCATACCCCTGCTGAAACAGATCCGCGACGACGTTGTCACGTGGTAGCTAGTACTTTTCTCAGCGCTGCTCTTGGCGAACCAATCACATTCGTTTGTGATTACAAAGTTAAGTTTATTTTTATTATTATTATTGTTATTTTCTACAGGCAACTGAGGTGAATTTTAATTTTTTGTGTGTTAGGTTCCAATCTTTGAAACTTACAAAATTAAAATATTTGAGTTTTTTGTGTGCAAATCACGACATAAGATTTGAATGTTGCTCAATGGAGCATTCGGTGATCTGGGCCTCCTTCCGAGAGCCCCTGCATGAACAGAGCCAGAGCTGTGTTTGCTACTTACGATGACAGCATATCCCGTAACGGCAATGACTCATAACCTTACAGGAAACACGTTACGTATTAAAGCGTGTGTTTAACATTTATAGCTTTAGAGTTCGTTAATTTCATACAATTTCTAATTACTGTGTAACCGATGTATATTGTATAACTAATGCATAAAGAGTGTTTTTAAATACAATATTTATACATTTAGAACTGGACAGTAATTTTCAGCGCTTAGTATTTTCCAGAATTTACTGCTGCAATACTGAAATGGATGTTCAAATAAACCCAAATATCCTTCATGACATAATAGTTCTTTCTTTCTTTCTTTAAAAATAAATGTCCCTAATGGAGGTTAAACACATTTTAACGCATATAATGTTTAATTAATGACATGATTGCACTTAGGCTGCATTTTCTGTTTCAGTGATATAATATAATAATTATATTATACATCCTCAGCCAATGGCGCGGGAAGGGGGGTGCTGCGGGGGCTGCAGCCCCCCCCCCGTCATAGCATCAGCACAGGCTGGTGGGGGGTTGTGTATTATAGTGTTTTTGTACTTAAAAACGTGAAAAAAAAAAAAAAAAAAAAAAAACAGACATAACAATGTGTTTAATGTGGGATTAAGATATAGTGTATAAGATATAAACTAATGATTAATTATTTTAATATTTCGTTGATAAAAGACTAACCTAGCCTCCTCAGGAATGCTTCCGTCACCGTCAGAATAATTGTCTTCCGTCAGTATAATGGGCGTTTACTAGCCGCTCTCAAGCGCACGACCGCATCCATAATTTTGCCACAAAGAACCGGCTGAAGAAATGATTATGAATTTGTCAAAAATAGCAAGGAGACATTTAATTGTTTATTAATAAAATGGTGTTTTCTGTGTCGCTGGAAAGACGATGCGGACTCGCCATGAACGCCAGAGAGAAATGCACATTTCATATGGATTAGGCCTACATATTCAGAGAGTAGCCTATTTATTTTCGTTTTGAATATTTTCGTTTAAAAGTAGACATTTTTAAGCTTTCTATAATAGATAGCCTATATTTCTCAAAACTGTCTGTGAGGCACAAGCTGAGTTTCTGCGCCCTCCAGTTCACGTGCAATACAAGTGATGTGCCGGCACCTTATTACATTGTCTGCTAATATATTTGCTTGTTTATTAAATACAGGCAATGGGTTGATAAAATATTGATCAAAATTAAGATACAATTTATACAAAACGAAAATCTTTTAAACAGAGTCTTTCTACAAAACAAAACTCAATAAAGTGGTCAAAATCATGTCTTACCCACTCCATGTCTCTATTGGCTCATGATGTATCATATCTTTCTCATGCTGCATGCTCACTTTCATAATAAACATTGATTAAATAAAAAAAAAAAAATACATTAAGCCTATAATATTTAAACAAATATGAAACCAAATGTTTTCTTTAATGGGCTACAACACATAGGCTAAACAGTACAGAGATTTTTTTTTAATTTTTTTTTTTATTTATTTATTTTTATTAAACATCAAAGTACAAGTACATCAAGTACAATTTTTGTGTATAAAACAGTAACAATCACGCCAGGGGAGAAGACTAGTAGAGAAATTTCATGTCGTCAGTCACAACATAATGACGTCACATATTTTCCAACCCAGCCCTCAGCCCCCCCCCGCATGAAACAGCTTCCAGCGCGCCTGTCCTCAGCTTAGCTATAAAATGAAAATTGATCATCAAACTTCTATTGCACTTGCATATCACAACCACTAGAGGACAGTTCAGAGACACATAAAATATTACTGCAATAGGCCTACTGTATGTGTCTCATTCAGCCATAAAACCTCTTACATGCATTGCACATTAATTCACAATGCACATATTTATTAAGTTATTTAGTTAGTTTGCTAGACTTTTTATTTTGTCTCTTCATTTAAAATTGCTTGATATGTTTTGCTGTTTGCAAGACTATGTTGAAGGATCTATATTTTTACATTTAATACAGCACTCGAAACTTCATTTTATATATTATATATTAAAATTTTTATTAAAAAAACAGGCCCCCCCCCCCCCCCCCCCCCCCCAGTTTGAACACCAGCCCCCCCCCCCAGTTTGAACACTGATTGGCCTGGTAATAATTAATAGGCTAGCCCTACTATAACAAATGCTACAGTTAAGAAATATGGTACATTTACAAGAGCAAATACAAGTCAGAATCAATAGCATGTGTAAAAATGATTCCAATGATGAGTGACACACCTGGCCTTCAGATATTCCAAGAGATGGCATAGAATAGATTCAATCAATAAGAGCCTGATGAATTGTTGAGTAAGAAATAAACAATATCATTCTAAGAAAATGTTAAGTTAGATTGACTTCCAGTGGCATGTTGAATTAGAATCTTGTCAAACTATAGCCTATAAGTGCCTAAATAATATGAAATACATTAAATATCCTATGTAAACAACCCTTTGCTTACCCTAAAATGGTAGAAGAGTATAGAAATAGTCTGCAATTTTAGAGTATGTATGTATGTATGTCTTATAGTTTGCACCAGCATTGTTATAATAAAATTTCATTTCATTCAAGCTATGAATTCTTGAGTAGCTATGCTGTCAATAAATGCTTTTCAAATTGTTTTTATTAAATCTCCCTTTCAGTCAGTGTCTTTGCCGGAACCTTGGATTTTTTTCAATTTCCCAAATTGCAATAATTAGCATGAAATTGCAGCTGGAGTTCATAAAGGTTGCTTTTGTGATTCACTGACTCATTAAATGTAGAATGTGTCATCTTTTTACACACACACACACACACACAAAAAAAAAAAAAAAAAAAAAAAAAAAAAACAAGAGACAAATCTGTTTAACAAGCTGTAGAAGACAAATGGTCCTTTTTAAGGGGCAGTCCATCTTACACACAAATCCTGCTGATGTCAAAAATATAAATGATGATACATCATATTACGGCAGATGGAAATGATCCTTTCAGAAGGCACAGTGAGTAATAAGAGCTCTCCCAAGCTGAAGTATATTTATGTGAGCTAGGGTTATTATAGTTAACTAAAAAAAAAATAAAAAAAAAATAAAAAAAAAAAACATTTTTTACTTGAAATAAGGTATTGATGCACTAAAATAAAATTTGAATTTTATATATATATGTATGTGTATATATATATATATATAGATAGATATATATATATATATATATATATATATATATATATATACATTCTAATACAAGTGGAAAACACAACAACATAACTGAAAATGTAAAAAAATTCAAATGCAAAATACAAAAAAAAAAAAAATCTAACTATTTAAAAAAAAATTAAAGTATCTCAGTGATGCTAAAAACAAACAAACAATGGCATTAGTGTTGGCACTGCTGTTCAGATGCTGTTTTAGTAGTTCTTTTATATAATTTCAGACTCTATTGATCATCCTCTGTGGCACCACAGAACTGTCACAGAGGAAGTGTTTGTTCTCAAGCCTGTTTCACTCCGCTCACAAGAGCAGTGTGTATTTATTTCACAGCCAGTATGTTAGCACTTTAGATCAGTGCTTCTCAACTGGGTTTACTTCAGGAGCCACATTTTACTTCAGACATCTAGAGGCAACCATACACAAAATTTATCTCATAAAAGTAAACACAAAAAAATGTAAAAACATAAAATCTAAAATAAAAAAAAGTGTGCATAGGTGTTTTATATTTTGTCATATTTGTTATGGTTACATTTCTCATATGATATAGTGAGAATGTGGAGCTCTTACAGAAGGAAAAAAAAACACCTACATTTTATTCAGCGGTCTAAACTGAACAAAATTGATGCACATTTGACATTTACATGGGCAAAATTTAGATTTGTAATGTAAAAATAATTGAGATCTTTTAGGCCTATCAGATAACTTATATAAAATACACATATATCAGATGTCACTCTGTATCTCCCAGAAACTGATATTTAAATGCTTAATTTTATTATCAAAGTAACTTTAATTGTGGGGTGCAAAACAATGCAATGCAATATGATAGTCCTACAAATAAACGTTCCTACAAGACTGATATTTGCATTTTAACATAATTTTGATGCATGGATGATCAAGTAAACCTGCTTCAGTCTAATAGGCTAAATGTACATCTTTTAAATATTCATATGAATATAACATGTATTATTATTATTAAACATTACGCGTACGTTTTTCACAATTTTGAATCTTCTTTGCCTTCCTTGGCCGTTTTTATTGCTGGTTTGAAATATGTTGTGGAAATGTGAGCAAACAGTTAAGGCAATACAGCCACTTGGAATTCTTCAATATTAAATGTTTTTTGTTTTTTTTTATAATTTCTATAAATTTTTTTCCAACTGCTTTGTTTCTAGAATTACTTGCAGTTTAATGGATCCCTTGTCACCCAAAGTAATTTATTTATTTATTATTATTATTTATTTTATGTAAAGGTGGTCTAAAATTAAGGGAGTCCTTGATGATTTGGAATTATGGGTTTGTAAGTATATGCAGATTAATCTCCAGGTAGGCTACCACTAACAGAAGTTTTAAATGAAATTAAATGAAATGATTCTATCGACATCATTTACCTTCCTCAGATAGTGGTCATTGCTGGCTTGCCTTGCTCAACCAAAAAACCATCCAGTGAGATGATATATTTAAGGATACTTCCTGATTTGCTTGTCATGTGGTGTGTTATGGAGACTAGAATTTTGGGAGTCTTTTCCCAGCTTGGCCTGGACCCTGTGCGCCTGACAGCGGGATTAAAAGGACATCACATTCTCCACAGATGGGCAAAGACTTCCAAAGCTGCAGTCTTGAGGATTTAGCCTACAAACCAGAGAAGCTATACTTATTGCCTCTCCTAAAAAAACATGGAATCACACACACATGGTCACACAAAGTATTGTAATGTAAAATATAACTGGCCTGTATCATATTACAGTTTCTTTTCACAACATGTGAGAATATAAACTATTTTTCTTCTCTTGTTAGGCTAATATTTTTGCTAAAAGCCTACACAGAATTATGGTAGCATGTCTATGGATTTTAAATCAACATATAAGGTTACATTTGTACGAAGTGTATATTAAGTGTTGCTACCAGCAAATATAGCTTCACTTCAAATCATTCTTAATAAAATATACTTGCAAATATAATATTAATGAAATAAAAGACATAAATGTACTTAAAGGGATAGTTCACCTAAAAATGAATGAAATGACAATGAAAAAACGACACATGTCTGTTCTAAAATTAGAATGCGGAAGAAATTATTGCAGTGATGAAAGAATCATTTGTATTAAATTCCTTTGTATTTAAAGCATTTCAGTGGGAATAGACCTCAGTATATTTCTGGGAGTTATTTTCATAGCAAAATAAACTTTTAAAGTATAAAAAGAAGTGAAGTATTCAGGTCAAAAATAAGGCTAACTTGAAATACATTCAGGAGGCAAAGGCATAATAACATAATCACGGTAAAATTGAATAAGCATTGCACAAAATTATAGTTTGCAATTATGTAAATGTGCCTGACTTTTACTATTAAACTCACATTTACATGCAAATCTACTCCTTTGTGTCATAAACCTCATTCTCCTGCTTCTGTGCAGCTCTTTGCAAATGATTCCGACTCTGTTACGGTTGATTACAGCTCTCAGGTTAAATTAGCATAAACTATGCACCTCTTTTTGGCTTAATTACTCTTAAGTCCCGTGTTTAGACACCCTTTCCAATTATTATTGTTGCAATAAAGCTATGCAATTATCATGGATAGATCGAGAAAAGTGGAACGAAAATAAATTAAAGAAAAGAGGAAACACACGGTGACTTTCAAAATGGGGAAAAGAGATTAAAATGCATTCTGTTGTGAATATAGCTGTGCTATTTCATAAACACCTATCACTATTCTTTAAAACTGACCCGTTCCTTAAAGAGATAGTTCACCCAAAAATTAAAATTTGATCTTTATCTGTTTACCCCCAGGGCATGCAAGATGTAGGTGACTTTGTTTCTTCAGTAGAACACAAACAAAGATTTTTAACACAAACCGTTGCAGTCTGTCAGTCTTATAATGTAAGTCGATGGGAATCACGGCTGAAACATACAATAAAACTAAAAAAAAAAACATTGGACCATTGACACTCCTAACTGATATTGTAGATAGAGTGTCAATGGTCCACTTGAGAGGTAGGTGGCGGTAATGAACTTATACGTCTGTGATCCGTTATAAAGCAAGAAGAAGAAGACGTTCTAACAGTTTGGACACTGCGTGAATCAGAGGTAAAAAATTATATAAATACTGTTCAGTTTCTTGCACAGACCGATCGCTTTGTGTCTTTACACATCAATGTATCGTCACGAGCTGCAGGGTTTAATTTGGTTTTGTTCGTGTATGTTGCTTTTTTAGTTTTATGTATGTTTTAGCCTTGATTCCCATCCACTTACATTATAAGAATGACAGGCTGCAACGGTTTGTATTAAAAATCTTTGTTTGTGTTCTACTGAAGAAACAAAGTCACCTACATCTTGGATGCCCTGGGGGTAAGCAGATAAACATCAAATTTTAATTTTTGGATGAACTATCCCTTTAAAGTTACTGCAAGCAATAAACAAGACAATATTTTTATTTTTATAGAAATAACTTTTGACTCTATCACAATAGCCTTTTGCCACCTTTATATTTACATACATAACATAAAAACAAGCTTCATTTTTATTTCTCTTCACACAAATTTTATTATATACCATTGACTCTGTAGTGTGGTATTTTGACCAAAAATGATGGTTTAAAGTTAAAATGTCTAAATAATGGATTTGTTTCTTACAAACACAGAGCTTTTCGCTTCACGAGATGTTAATCGATGGACTGTGTTGACTACTTGTGGATTATTGTGATGTTTTAAGCAGCTGTTTGGACTCTCATTCTGAAGGCACCCATTCACTGCAGAGGATCCATTGGTAGGCAACTGCTGTAGGAGGCCTACTTCATTTTTCCAAATCTGTTCCAATGAAGAAACAAACTCACCTACATCTTGGATGTCCTCAAGGTAAATATATTTCCAGCAAATTTTCATTTTAGTGTGAACTATTCCTTTAGCGTCATTGTACCCTCTTTTATGTTGCCCTTTAGCTGGTCAGTTGCTACAATTCATTAATGATCGAAGAAATAAAGAGGGCTCAAAAGTCTTTTGTGTTGTTGTTGAAGACATTCCTACAAATCACTTCATTCCATTTTAGGTGGGCAATTAAACTGATCAGATATTAAAAAAAGGACCTTTGAAAAGAACCCATTGGGTGGACTGACACATTAAATTAGAATCTGTGCTGAAGAGATATGAGGTAGGAAGTCCATTTCTTGTTTTACAGATGGATAGCTTCAAAAGTCTGATGAAAAAGCAAACAATAATTTATTGAGTGTGCTCAAGTTTCTCCTTCCATCCTCAAAATACAAAGCAGAATGTGGCAGCAATCAACTACTGCACTGAATAACAATGGCTTTGTTTATTGCAGGAAATTTCTGATTATTCTTAGACTGTCTATGAACATGAACAGCCCAAAATATTACATATTGTGGCATACATTCACTACATCAGGTGTGAATTATTAAGCTGCAGTAATTGTTTTAATATAAGACTTCGAATTACTCTTTTAAAACCACACGAAAATGACATGTTTTTGTCCCAGATATTCCTTTTGCTTTGAAACAAGATTGAACTGTTGACGACACAAGCTCATTGACAGAGGCACTACATAATTTTGTTTTCAGTGACTGACAGGAGCCCATTTGTGCTAGACATTAAGTTTAAATAAATGTAATCACATCTTGAGATCTTTTAGAGCAATACAGAGGTCTTAGCCACTCTTTTTTCACTGCTATAAACAGTTAAAAATGTAAATAGTGATAATGCATCAGGGCTATTCAATACGAATGCAAGAGAAAAAAACCTGTAATATTTGCAAAAAATATCGATTTTTTTTAGAGTTGTTTTGTGTGTGTGTGTGTGTGTGTGTGTGTGTGTGTGTGTGTGTGTGTGTGCTTTGGATGAGCTTTGAAATGTATTTATTTATTTTTATGAATGAGACAACACATTATTCAAATGCAATGTTTCTACATTTAAGCACAGCATTCTTCTGCTTTGCAAGGCAGAGACTATTACATATCCTTTTATCAATGTGAGACACAATATTATGGTGGCAGTTTACTGGTTAATTGAAAATTGAATAGTAAAGTTTCTAAATGAATTAAATCCAGAGCATTGCGTGGCTTATTTGGGTATTTACAATAGTATCAGCATCTAAAGTGATGATTATGTCAAATTTACAACAATCAGCACTCACTTATAATGTACCTCTATCTTGCCTAGATTAATTTCTAAGCAAATTATGCACAGTCAGTTTTCAGTCAATGACGCAAAGCTGGCATAATTATAGTTTCTGAAATATAGCCTTGCACAGACCACCTCTTCATTCACAGAAAATCTTTTGCACTTGAGGATAATCTTAGAATGGCACACAAGATTAATATGAAATTAATATAATTGCAAAGAAAATTATAGAGATGTGTTTGTCAAAATTACAAGGTTACTATTCACTGAGATAGTGTACATCTGTGCTCAGGCTTAATGACAACAAATTATCATCTGTAGTCACACTAGTAGAATAAGGAAATTAAATAGAATATAAATCCATTAATCTGCAACCGATTAATTTTCTTGAACACTGGAAAATAGTATTATGTTTTAATATATATATATATATATATATATATATATATATATATATATATATATATATATATATATATATAACCCTAATTTGTCACTGAATTTGTAATTTTTTTATGACTTAAGTTTTCAGAAAGACTGTAAACGTGGTGCGGTGATACAGTCAAAATTTATAACAGTAGGAATATTTCTTATTTAGAGGTCTTCAGATTTCTGCCGAGGAGGAGTTGGTGGGAATAACAGACAACCACATATCAGGGCTAAAGCCTCTCAGTGGTACCATTAATCTTGACTTGAGCCACACACTCTTGGTTTGTCCCCATAAACCGGACCACAATTTTCCACTCATATGAACTGATTTCCTTACAAATCTGGTATTCGTCTATTTAACTGAAACTAAAACAAAAGAAAACGACAAAATAGGCAAGATAAATATATAATTTACATTATAATCACTTTTTTACGTTCTAATAACATACTTTATAATAACTTTGATCAATAAATTTTGCATTAAAAGTCGACATTGAAAAAAAGGGACTCTTTTTTAGTTCATCTTTTCATTCAAATTATGCTGAAAATATTTTGAATGAAAAAATGTATTTAATAATAAAAAATGCAATTAATAAATAGATGCAAAATAGATGTTATTGTTTCCTGTAGCATTCAGACAAACAATGAAAAATATATATTTAGACTGAAATGTACAACTCTATTAAGCAGCATATAATGTCTGATAATGACTTATCAATGAAAGTTATTAGAAAGCATCATCATATTGACATTTCCTTTTTCGTTTGCAGTCTGTCTGTCATGCTCCCCAAGTCAAATACTCTCACACACGGTAGTCGAAGACAAGCTTTTACTTCTGGTCAGCTTGAAAACAGTGTAGCTCCGTCTTTCCGACGCAAATCTCCTGGACGAGCCAGAGTTGCGCGGCTGGATTTTAGACGCAGAATTTCTCATTGAAGATTTATTGGTCAGGCTCAAGACAGATGACATCTTCTCTCTGTAGCTTTCTCTAAACCTTTTGGCAGATCTGTACAAGTTTCCAACAAAGCAGTAGCAGAGGGGATTGAGGGATGAGTTGGTGAGACCCAGCCATTGCGCAAAAGGTCTGCTCTGGAGAAGCCAATGATGCTCAACGTTGCTCAGTTCGTCGTTTCGATCAGGAGAGCTGGGGATGTTGGAATCGATCCAGATGTCCACGGCGTAGAGTGGCAGCCAGGAGAAGGTGAAGAGCAGCACGAGCGCAAAGACCATTTTGGCGATCCTCTTGCGCGTTTTCAGGCGCGATGTGGAAGAGGTCAGCGCGAGCTGGTTAGGATCTGATACTGATGCTGTGCCTCCTCTACTCAATTTCCAACCGGTCAGGAAGCAAATGATTAGGTTAAAGACCACCGGGAATCCATACAACGCGCAGAAGAGTAAAAAGTTGTAACCCTGGCGCAGTTTGACTTTAGACCAGCTTTCCACGCACACGGTCACTGTATGCAGCCCGTCTAGAAGGGAAAGCGTCTTAGTTGTGTTCATGAAAAATAACGGCAAACATAGCGCAGAAGATACTACCCACACCACAGCTATCATGCATATCATTCTGCTGGCCGTGAAGAAAGACCTGGCGTGGAGTGGACTGTGGACGCTGTAGTATCTGTTCAAACTGATCACGGCCAGACTCAGAACGCTCGCAGAGACTGACACCGCCTGAACGAACGGCACAGCTCGACACAGAAAGTCTCCAAACACCCAGGCGTTATACACCTGATGTCCTAAGTTAACCGGCATGCAGACACACACCACCATCATGTCGCACACCGCCAGGTTGACCAGGAGTCTCCTGGTGGCTGAAGCTCCAGATAAGCGATTCCTGCGGCGCGTCAGGACCCACAGAGCCATGATATTCCCCACCAGTCCGGTCACGAAAGAGATCACGTACATCACCATTAAAACTATAGTGTCCGGTTCATGTCCCGCAAACAGAAAGTCGATGGAGAAAGGCGTCAGGTCACGAGTAGTCCAGTTCTTCTGGAGATGCTCCCAAAGAGAGAAGTTGTTTGGAAAGAAGCGTCCGAATGTGCTGTAAAAGCTCGAGGTGTTCATGTTTCCTCTGTACGCGTTTCATCTGACCGTCCGCTTCTTGAGGATCTCCATTACACCCCCACCCTCAGGAATATGATAAAAGAGCAATGATTCACCGAAGAAAAAAAAAACTTAAATATTCCATAATTTGTTAAATCTCATATAATGACGCGTGTAATTAAAATATTCTAGAGTGCAGCTTCACTGTACGACTTCTATCTATCACATTTCACATGCTGTTGTCTAATGCACGTTTTCAGTTTAAATTACAGTGTATATAAATATATATTCTATATAATTCAGTACAGACTAAAATATAAACATTCATAAATATTCATTCAAGACAATGATTCGACAATTAATAAAATAAAATGTTTTTAGTTAATCTATCAACATGCTTTGATAAAACATACTTCAAAAAACATACATTTCAGATGCCGGTGTAGATATAACATGCATATGTGCAGAGTTATATATATAAATAATCAAAGAGTGCAGCAATTTGTCCATCTCTCTGGCTGTCTGCCTGTCTAAGTCTATCTATCTATCTATCTACTGACATACTTGGATACCTTATGCATACTTATATATATATATATATATATATATATATATATATATATATATATAGAATTAGAATAGTGAGTGCAAAATTTAAAAGGTCAAATAAAGATATATCTTCCATCTTTATTTGACCTTTTAAATTTTGCACTCACTATTCTAATTCTATTAAAACAAATCTAACTACCTTTCTAATCTTTTTGTATCCTATTTTCTTTTTCATTTTTTATACAATTATAAAAAAAGACCTCTAACACTAGCTTGCTCTATTCTTTTTCTATTTCTTTTTATTTATTATAGTATTTAAAAGCCCTTGCTACGTGTACTGCGTTTAAGCTAACTGAGACTTGTTATAGCACTTAGCAATAAATATATATATATATATATATATATATATATATATATATATCTTCAGCTTGTAATAGCAGAAGCCTTTTTGTAGGGTTCCATGAAGAACCATGCTTTGAAAATGAAGTGAAATTGTAGCAAAAATGACAGTACTCTACAGTTATTAGCAGAATACATTAATAAAAGACAACTGACATTGCACATAAATACTTTAAACTAAATAGAAACAGAAAATAGTGTAATGAGGACCAAGTCCTATAGAGAAACACTGTGATTTCATAATCCTATGATGCCTGTAAGTCCATCATTGTGTATTTTTGGTGTGACTGAGTGACAAAATGCAAATGATGAGGTTGCAGGATGTGACAGCATCTTAAATGCCCAACTGAGCCTCTCTGATCAGTTTCCTCCTGGAACTTTCATCCAGTTTGAAGTGACATCCTGATCCAGGGAGGGTCTGCGTTGTACCAAACACCTTCCATTTCTTACTAATAGACTTCACTGTGCTTCTAGGCATTGAATTTTTTTTGTGTCCATCTCCTGACTTGTGCCTGTCCACAACTTTATCCCGGAGATCTTTTGATCAAGTGCCTTGCCACCCATAGTTGATTGTTTGCTTCAGTTGCACTAATAAGGACTGAAATGCTCCAGGAAAGCTCTTTCTCACATCTGTCTCTAATGGTACTTACCAATGGTAGAAATGTATAATACACAAGATCATGAAAATGTATTTTCTGTCTTAAACACATACAGTATTCCCCCAGACATCATTTACCAATCCACATTGATTCATTAATGTTTTCAGATTAACATACACAATGTCTTTATATCAAAGATGCTCTGCAGTTAGTGGTAACATCTAAATTAACTGGCTTTGTTATTGACTAAATGAATGGTTAAATAGGGCCAAATCAATATTAGGTCATCAAATCAGGCCAGTCAGCTGCCTGCCTTTTTACATTAGTTTTCCAGGTATGATATTTCCAGCACATTTAAAAGAGCTACTTATGAAACATGAAAACATGTTATAAAATGAATAGTTTTGTGTATAAAATCTGATTGCATTAGTCAAGTTATAAGCCGTTGCTATAAACAGCTGCAGTTGGCGGCCAATGAGCTATATCTTTTGGCAGAAGAATCGTTTATTATGAATAAATTTAATTATCTATTATACATTTGTGTCTTTTATCATTATCGCTGTTGCCACCGTTTATAAAAGCAATAAACCACTCAAGGCCACGTTACAGTCATGTGTTCTAAAAAAAAATTCTGTTTCTATTCTGCTACATTTTTTATACTGTATGATGAATATAAAATGAATGTGCATTTGCCTTATGCCTTTGCAATTGTTAAGATTTTTTCTTCTTCACACACCTCAAAGCTAACACATTGTGTTCCAATCCACCAAGCAACACTGATGAACAGACTTACATAACAGGCCTGCTGTCAAAGTGTTTTAATTCACTAATTCACATCATGCTGACAGCTCCAACCTACAGCATGACTAATAAGAAAACTAATAACGATTTGATCATCATATCAGACACTAGAAGAACATTGCATGAGTAAGGTTGATAGGAAGGCAAATGATGTGATTTGAGAGTCACCGTCTTGCAAATGCATTCATTTGACAATTTCCAGCACATCTGATGCAACAAATAGCCCACATATTTATCACTTTACCTACTTCACAAAGCAATGCCTGATCTAAATGCACTGCAGTGCTGTAGTTTGTCCCCACTTAATAAGCTCATTGCATTTTATTGGTCACAGTGATCATTTTTCTCAGATGTTTAATTTGCTGTCTTATTGTGTTCTGCTGCTGCTATTAATAATAGAAGTGTCATGCTTGACAAATCATGTTTTTATCACTGTCTAAATGACTTCATTAAACTTGTTTGAGGCAATTTCCTGTCATTTTTCCATTTATGTTATTAAAGCAGCATTCACTGCATACAGCAATGTGAGGGATTACGGTAAAATCGTGAAATGAAAATGAAAACATTTCAATTTGCACTGTAAGAATAAAATGTAGAAAAATTGAAAAGGTACTGGTAGTTTTCCTCACAGACCTGTATTTATGAATTAGGTACCTTAAAAAACAATGAACAACAATAAAATTTAAAAAAATATATATAATGGTAATTTATAAATATGTAAATACATGCAACTGTTTATTTTTAATTATGTTATTCATAAAATATACATGATAACATGTTAAAATGTATAATGAATTAACATTAACAAAAAAAGAATAAATGAATGCTGTAAAATAATTTATTGTTAATTTGTGATACTTAATGTATTAACTAATGTTGACTTAACTTTACACACACACACAAATATAATAACTGATAAAATGGACATAATTGACATAATGTTCAGAAAGTTTGTAACAGTATCTGTCCAGTGATACGGCCATGATTTTTTGTTCTAGAAAAGTTTGCTGCCAATGCAATTATTGTACAACTATAATGAAAGTATGAGATAAGTTTTAAAATAGTTCTAAAATAGTGCAAAAGTGCAAAACAACAACAACAACAAAAACTGTTAGAACAAGACATTTTTAATGGGAGAGAAAGATGTATAAAAAAAAAGAAAAAAGAAAATAAATCATGAAATAAAAAGCCTAACTGACTGATTTTGAACATGCATGCAAAACAGTCCCTCAAAACTAATGCAAATTTGTCATGCATCTTTATGCTACACAATGTCAAAAACCTAATTATATGTCAAGCAGTGTGGGAGTGTCATTCTGTTAAACCATGCAGCAGAGAGCAGCACAATCTACAGCAGTCAAGAGGGTCATGTGAAATTAAATGCTGTTATTTCCTGTTTTAGAAGTCTTGACTGATCAGGTTTTATCTCTGCAGATGGTCTCATTGCCCAGACTTGTGACCTCAAACCATAAACCAACAGCAGCCAGCACTTTAGTTCTTTCACCATCCACTGACAGTTTCAAGATTATTTGTGGCTTGAGAAAGCCACCCTCTCTATTTTTCATTCACCACCTGCTTCTTTCACACATTATTCTTCAGAGGTTTTATTTGAAAGCGCCACAAGATATTTGGATTAGATTGGTGAGATGGCACTTGGTTTTTCACCACCATACCTTTAATGGTGAGTCATTTATTGTGCTTATCACCCTGGCAAGCTGTGCTCTGCTACTGGAAGACTTAGAAGAGAACCACTGACATGAGTAATCTTCCGCCTTGAAACATCTGCGTTCTCTACAGCAGAGTGCAAACTGAGAGCTGACTGGGATTGGTGGGAAGGCCAGAGTGACAAAATCTTCTGGATTTGCTTTTGATGGGTATACATTTTTCATTTCATAGAGATAATAAAAAAAAGTGAAAGTCGTGACATTTGTCAAGTATGGTGACCCATACTCGAAATTGGTGCTCTGCATTTAACCCATCCAAGTGTACACACACAGCAGTGAGAAGTGAACACACCGTGAACACACACCCGGAGCAGTGGGCAGCTATAGATCCAGCGCCCGGGGAGCAACTGGGGGTTCAGTGCCTTGCTCAAGGGCACTTCAGCCATGGGTATTGAGGGTGGAAAAGCGCGCTGTTCATTCACTCCCTCCCACCTACAACTCCTGCCAGCACCGAGACTCGAACCTGCGACCTTCTGGTTACAAGTCCAAATCTCTCACCGTTAGGCCACAGCTGCCCCGTAATAGACAAGATGCCTAAAAGATGCCTAAAAGTCATGTGCCATCTTCACCCACATCTCTGATAATCACCACAGAGTTCTATTCATAGCAAACTCAAATTACAGAATTACACTCAAACCCAAGTAAATAACAGTGTCAAGGTCCAGAAAAGGATGCCGCAAGGATGTGCGGTTTTCTTTCAAGTCAAAGCTAAATACATGTAGAAACAGCGCATCCTTGTGGCGTGGATGGTACAGAAGAGCATACACAGCATATAGTGATATGGAGAGACACAGAGGAGACTGTTGACAAAGGAATTGTTGAATAAAGTCGTTATTTTTGTTTTCTTCACTTACAAAAAGTGTTCCTGTCGCTTCATAAAACCCAGATTGCACGTCTGATGGCAGATGGAGTATTTGATACCTTTTCTGGACCATGACACTGTTATTTATTTGGCAGTCTATGGGACAGTCACAGGCCTCCCGGTTTTCATCCAAAATATCTTAAATCGTGTTCCGAAGATGAACTGAGCTTTTGCGGGTTTGGAACGACATGGGGGTAAGTGATTAATGACAAAATTTTCATTTTGGGGTGGAGTATCCCTTTAATTAATTAATTTTGTCGCTCCAAAAGGCATACTAAACATTAACACAGTTGCATAAAATGTTTAGACTAGTCTGACAAGTTATTTCTCATATATATCATTATTATTATTATTATTATTATTATTATTTGTCTAATAGACTGATCATAAAGTCGGTTGCCCTAATGTAAATCTGAAAAATATGAATAATTTCCCCTTGGTAACTGCAATTGTTTAGGCTAGTTGTTAAGACACAATCTTAGTTAAGGGGCCAAGTTTATGCAACTGGCCCCTGGAAGTGTGTGTGACTATCTCTGATAACTAATTATTTCATATAATAATAATACAAATAATAATAATATTTATTATTATTATTATTATTTTACTTTTACTTTTAGTAGTAGTAGGCCTAGTACTATAGTAGTATTGTTATTAAACAAATCTAAATCAAAACATTTTACAAATGTAACAAATATGCACTTGGATAATAAATTAAAAATACGTGTTGTACCGATTGTACGGGTATAATTTTCTGCTTTTATATATATATATATATATATATAAAAGAGAAAGGGGAAATAGATTCTCATTTGCTAGTAGGACGGTTATGAGGCAAGGACCTTTATTTTGAAAAGAAATAATAGAAACGCCTTTTGGCGGACATTTACAAATGTGTAGTTTCTGACTTCCTGTTAGTTTGGTGTTGTCATTCTCTTGTGTTTTATCAACAGATGCTCTTCGTCTTATTCAGACGAACTAATTAGACTTCTACAAGGTAAAATAACAAAGTCTATAATTATAGGTAAACAAGGCGTTTTATTTCATCATGCAATATCTATAAATGCAAACGGGCCGATGGCTAGCTGTAACGTTACATAAATAATAACAAATCGTCGGGGTGTTTTTTTTAGTGTCACTTTGGCGTACAGAATATTCGTGGCTTTGGCGTTCATCTGTCAGCAAATTTAGTGATCTAGATCTAGTGTCGTTATCTATTTATTCATTCATGGAGCTTGCTCTCGTTTCTCACTGGTGACGCTTTCTGATTTCAGCTTCTGATTTCATCTGAAGTCATGAGTGAATTCAGGATTCATCATGATGTTAATGAACTTCTCGGGCTTCTTAATGTCCGAGGAGGAGATGGTGCTGAGGTTTACATTGATTTGCTGCAGAAGAACAGGACTCCTTATGTGACCACTACAGTATCTGCACACAGTGCTAAGGTGAACACACATGTGTTTTATCTCCCATTACATGTATTCTGAAAGCAGGAGACTCATTTCCCATGACTTACAGGTCAAAATGGCAGAACACTCCAAAACACCTGAAGACTTCTTAAGGAAATATGACGAACTGAAGTCAAAGAATGCACGCAACCTTGATCCACTGGTGTACCTGCTTTCCAAACTCACTGAGGATAAAGAGGTAGGTTTAATGAAACTCGTTATTCATTTCCAAACGAGAAGTTCACATAATTTCCCCCTAAACTCATACGTTTGTTAGTGTCTTCATTATTTCTTTTGATATTAGGGATTTGTGATAAACATGAACATGCTTGTGCTCTTCAGACTTTGAAGTTCTTGCAGCAGAATGCAAAAGAGAGATCGGAAATGTCTGCAAACGCGGCATCCAGCACCACCACGTCATACAGCATTCCTGCAACCAGCAGCAAAATGTCCATGCAAGAACTGGAGGAACTGAGGAAAAAGCTGGGAAATGTCACGGCCAGCTCCAATGTGCCTCAGGTAGTGTGAGGAAACGGAAAGTGATATTAATCTGTTTGTTTATTTAATAGGGACAATGCACATGAACATCAGTATTAAATCAAAAATTTAAATATTTACGGCCATAGTCCCTAAGCAGTTAGCACAAAGTCAACTAGTGACAATATACAATTACAGATCACAACATACAATCACAAATACACCATACTCGGAAGGGATAAAGCATTTTGCACAGCTTTTGCAAACTGAAAACTTACTGATATGTCCTTTGCATAAAAATTTGAAACACAGTGTACACTGTTATTTTTTTGCATTCATTAATGAACATGATTTAAGTAAGCCAGTCCTGAATTCTGTATATTGCATCAGTTTATGATAATTTTGTTTTTCCTCACAGTCTTCTGAGGTCATCCGTAAAATGCTGAGAGACCGACATAACAAGAAGAACCCCACTCAGCCGAACCCTGTGTTTCCAAACTGGGTGTATGACAGGCCTGCGCTGATTGGGGATTTCGTCACTAGCCCCACCCCTGTGGGAGATCCCGTGGTGGCTATTGGTATGTAGCAGGGCTTTCCAAAATCAGAGCCGTAGATGAATAGGGAATTGTTACAGAGCTAAAGCAATTGTTCACTTTGAGAGATTATGAAGAAATATGAATACTTTTAAAGGGATACTCCACCCCAAAATGAAAATTTTGTCATTAATCACTTACCCCCATGTTGTTCCGAAACCGTAAAAGCTCCGTTCATCTTCAGAACACAATTTAAGATATTTTGGATGAAAACCTTGAAGCCTGTAACTGTCCCATAGACTGCCAAGTAAATAACAGTGTCAAGGTCCATAAAAAGTATGAAAGTCATCGTCAGAATACTCCATCTGCCATCACACGTGCAATCTGGGTTATATGAAGCGACAGGAACACTTTTTGTAAGTGAAGAAAAAAAAAAATAACGACTTTATTCAACAATTTATTCCACAATGATGCACTGTTTTCTTTCAAATCAAAGCTAAATACATGTAGAAACAGCGCATCCTTGTGGCGTGGATGATCCAGAAGAGCATACACAGCATACTGTGATATGGAGAGAGACAGAGGAGACTGTTGACAAAGGAATTGTTGAATAAAGTTTTTGCTTTCTTCACTTACCAAAAGTGTAACGACGACTTTCATACCTTTTCTGGACCTTGACACTATTATTTACTTGTCAGTCTATGGGACAGTCACAGGCCTCCCGGTTTTCATCCAAAATATCTTAAATTGTGTTCTGAAGATGAACGGAGCTTTTACGGGTTTGGGATGACATGGGGGTAAGTGATTAATGACACAATTTTCATTTTGGGGTGGAGTATCCCTTTAATTTCATCTATACTATTTGAAGAAGCAATAGGTGCCAAATGTAATTGAAAGTTGCAATCATTGTTTCTTTCCTATTGTGACATACCTGAGTAAAATGGTTTCTTGAATGAGAAAAAAATGAAGGATGGGACTTGACTTTGTTAATGTGGAATTGATTGAAATGTTGTTTTGCTTATTGCGGAGATTTCAAGGGGGCTCACTTCTTGCTGGACAGAATAGATTATTGTCCCGCCCTTGTGCCAGTGAACATGTCATCAAAGAACAGATATCGTTATGATGGGGAGGGCAAGTTAAATTTTTTAAAATGAAAGATAATGAAGATTACAGATGAATTAAAAAAAAAAGAAAAAAAAAGATGTGCATGGATAAATCATTCATAATAAACACTGTGAAATTGAATTAAAAAAATTGAGCTGTCAGTATTGATTTAATAGTGATTTAAACGTGTGTTATTACAGGTACAATGCCGCTGGCTGCACAGGAACAAGCTCTGGTTGAGGACCTGCTGTATGTGTTGATTGGTGTGGATGGGAGAGACATCACAGCTCAGCCTGTGCTCGGCAGACAGAGCCGCTCTTTCATAGTAGATCCTTCCCTCGACATGTCCATCAAAGAGCTGGTCAACCGGATATTACCGGTGGCGTCCTGTTACTCCACTATCACACGGTCAGTGAACAGTATGATTAGTCATGTGCTTACATCATCAGGGTTTGAAATGAATTATTTCACTGATTTTGGCTTGGTATTAATGTCAGAGGGCTTTTATTGGCCCTGTGAAATCATTTTATGAAAAGCATTGATATTTAATTTTTTTTTGCCTGGCTTGCTCACATGTTATCTGAGACTCGTGTAAATTTCTTGCAAGAAATTTGAATGTTCTATGTCCAGCTTTACAGAGGAGAAGTCGTCGTTTGAGTACGGTCAAGTGAATCATGCCTTGACTGCGGCCATGAGGACTCTGATGAAGGAATATCTCATCCTGGTGACCCAGCTGGAGCATCTCCACAGACAGGGCACGCTCTCCCTGCAGAAGCTCTGGTTCTACATTCAGCCCACCATGCGTACCATGGAAATCCTGGCCTCCATTGGTAAAGCTGTCAAAACATGTGGCTACTCTTATAGGAGCAGCACTTAGCACTTTGGAAGTGTCAACAGGAGTAATAAGTTAATTTGGCTATAAAAATATTTTGAGTCAAAGTATATTTTTCATGTTCATGGATAGCTAGTTCTTAATTCTTTAACTTTAATTAGTTGCAACAGCCTTCTGGTCCACTAGAGAAGTTTGTCAGGACAAATAATGATAATGATGCTTGACAAAGCCTTATCTGAAAGTTTAAATAAGGTTTTAAAGTGTGATGGTTACATAGATGTAGAATTAAAAGCATTCAGATAGCTAGTTAAACATTGATGGCTGATTTTTGCTAGCATTTTTTACTATGTTTATTTTCACATTCTCACATGTGTCTAGCATGTTTTAACATGATGCTAACAAATATAATGTATTATTAATGCCATTTTTGCACATTGTTAGAATGAATTAGCATGCCACTAACCTGTTTCTAAAACTAAAATGTTTTTGCATGTTGCTAGCATGCTTTAGCCAATTGCTAACATGTTTCTATCATGTTTTAGGATGTTGCTAGTATGTATCTAAAATGTTATAAAATGTTTTAATGCTGTTGGCATGCTTTAACACATTGTTTACATATTAACATTGTTGCTAGATTCAGCACGTTGCTAGCGTCATGTATCATGGTGTTAGCTTGTTTCTAGTATGTTGGAGCATGTTGCTAGCATGTTTTAATGCTGACACAGAGTAAGTGCCAGAGCAAATATTTGTATTTCTAAAGGGGGCCTTGGTACCAGAAATTGTGTTTCGGGGGGGACATTGTTGACATGCTCATGCTCATGTGCTTTTTCCCTGGTGTCTTTTATGTAGCCACTTCTGTTGACAAGGGTGAGTGTATGGGTGGCTCGACCCTCAGCCTGCTTCATGATCGTACCTTCAATTACACCGGAGACAGCCAGGCTCAAGAGCTCTGCCTATATCTGACCAAAGCAGCCAGCGTCCCCTACTTTGAAATACTTGAGAAGTGGATCTATAGGGGCATCATTAAAGACCCATACAGGTAGAATGCAACCCCTGGCTCATAGGGTTGTAAGCCATTTGGTACCCTTGTGGATGCTTTTTAAAATAGATTTTTAAATTTGAATTTTTTTTAACTGTTAATAATATTTTGCTTTTCAGTATGAATTGCCCTTAAACATATTCTATACATAACATATTGTGTATATCCAGAAACATTAGAGGACATTAAAAAGCTATGTATGAAAGTGCCACTTTTTGAAATTTGTGTTTAGTTTGTATTTAATTATATATATATATATATATATATATATATATATATATATATATATATATATATATATATATATATATATATATATATACACAATGAATCCCTTCATCAAGTACTGTTTTTATTTTTATTTTATTTTTTAAATAGTGAATTCATGGTTGAGGAGCATGAGCTGCAAAAAGAGAAGATTCAGGAGGATTATAATGACAAGTACTGGGATCAGAGATACACTATTGTCCAGCACAGGATCCCATCATTCCTTCAGAAAATGGCAGATAAGATATTAAACACAGGTGAGGCATTTTCACTTATGAAACTCAGCTCAGTTTCAGACAGCATTTTTGTATTTAGACATAATTTGAGGCATCAGAAGAAGGCAGCTGCTTATGTAGAGAATATATAGCATAGGATACACAAGATGCTACTAGAAAGCATTGGTAAACATGTTCAAATTTCTAATATTTCTAATGATTTTAATGCCCAGCTGGAAAGAACAGAGTGGCTAAATGCATGATTTTCATAACCAGTCCTAACTTCTTTCTCATTTCAGGCAAGTATCTGAATGTTGTGCGAGAGTGCGGCCGTGACGTAACCTGTCCTGATGCTAAAGAGGTTCTCTACACGCTTAAAGAGAGAGCGTATGTGGAGCAGATCGAAAAAGCATATTACTACGCCAGTAAGGTTCTGCTCGACTTCTTGATGGAGGAAAAGGAGCTTGTTTCACGTCTGAGGTAAAACTTGAAGGTTTGAAATTGTATTATGTTTCCTACAGTCCTGCCAAATCAAGTCAAGCGCTTTTAACAATACATATTGTTTCAATGTCATTTTACAGAAAATGTATGTCTCAGTGTTTAAATGTATTTAGACCCTAATAAACAAAAAATCTAATGTCAGTTTAAATTTACAAATGATTTTGTAATTAGGAAGAATATAATACAATACAATTTTATTTGCTTTGCTTTCAAATAAAGTCAGTATACATAACATGGTAACCGTTCCTGTCTCACTGAGAATCAGACATAATAATCTGCTGTCAGGTATGTGAGTAATCTGAGCCAATGGTGCCGTTTATGAGCACTCTTCATTTGTAGCACATCTTTAAGCTAAGCTTTTGACAACTCTCAGTGTTCCAGACACCAATATTTTAATGAATCAGAAAAGATGAATCACTGTCTGGCTAACTGAGATTTTCTCATGGAGATAAAGGTTAGGATCATGATTTTTTTTGTTAGTACTACAGCAGGCCGTGGGTGTTTATGTTAACTTCTGATATCACTTATTCACCCTCATGTCATTCAAAACGCAAGATTTTAATTTATGTACAAAACATTTAAAATCCATATAATCAAATTTTGACAGTTTAAAAGGATTGTAAAGGCATAGTAAACAGTCCATATAAATTGAATGAGTTCATTCAAATCTTCTGAAGAGACATGATTGCTTTATATGATGAACAGATTTAAAGGTATAGTTCACCCGGTGTAGTCATGTGTTCGTAATAAATAAAATCATCATTAATATGTTTGTAACCTGTTTCAAACTTCAAACTTGCTACTGGCTAAATAAAGTTTACTATTCATAATATTGATTTCTCCAATGAAAACGTCATCTAGTCTGAAACAGGAGAGAAATATGCACAGATCGAGCACTGTTGAAAATGATCCAAAGCAGTTAATATGTATAAATAAATAAATCTGGATTTAAAATCTAACTAAATATGTCAATGGATTATGGCCAGAAGTGAGTATTTAAAGTTAAAGTGCCTTAATGATGGATTTGTTTCTTACAAACAAAACATGCAGCTTTTCACTTCACAAGACATTAATTGATTGACTGGAGTTATGATGTTTTTATCAGCTTTTTGGACTCTTATTCTGACAGCATCCATTCACTGCAGAGGAATGCTAAATTTCTCCAAATCTGTTCCGATGAAGAAATAAATGTTTGTATGAACTTTTTGAATTGCCAGTTTTTGTAATATGAACTTTCAATTCAGGGACACAAACCTCTCAGGTGTCATTAAAAATACAGTTTTTGAAGATAATGAGAACACAGCGTCCTGCAGAGTTTAGCTCTAACTTGCCTCAACACACCTGCCTGGAAGTAACTAGCATACCTCGTAAGACCTTGATTAGCTGGTTCAGGTGTGTTTGAGGAGGGCTGGAGCTAAACTTTACAGGACACTGGCCCTCCAGGACCGAGTTTGGAGACCCCTGATCTGAAAGATTATTTGGTTTTATTCAACAACTGTGAACTCAATATCTCAATATAACCTTATTTTTATCATTTTGTGGTACAGATCAATCAAACATTACTTCTTAATGGATAAAGGAGACTTTTTCGTGCATTTTATGGACCTAACGGAGGAAGAACTGAAGAAGCCGGTTGATGACATCATTCCTCCACGGCTGGAGGCCCTGCTGGAGCTGGCCTTGAGGATGAGCACTGCCAACACAGACCCCTTCAAAGATGATTTAAAGGTTGAGTGCGCATCTGTCTTCTCAACAATTACTTCAGCAGTAGCACTTCGTAATATGTGCAGTATGTTTGTGCATCCTGCAGAACCGTCTAGATTTCAGGTGTTGAGCAATTGCTTTTAAAGTAGAAATCCAAATGAAAAACAAATTGTTGTTCTGTTTCATCTTTTGCCTAAAGACAGCCAAAAATAAAGCTGAAATCATGAATATTGCAAATCACAAAGGCTGCTATTTAATAACTGTAAATAAATATATAAGATGCAGGTTTCAGAGTGAAGCGTGGCACTGTTTTTATACAAGAGCAACTCATTATCTGTCTGTGTTTGCAGTATTTTCTTAATTAGTTGATTTTGATATTTTACAGTGAAATATTACTGTTTTAATATTTCTTTTTTTATTTAGTTGTTTCTTTTATAATAATATTAACATAATATAATCTCAACATATTGGCCAAATTGTGCAGCCCAACAAACAAGCACTGCAAACCTGGATTTTCACATTTCACATCAAAAATCACATTTCTAATTACAAACCGCAGAAAACCAGCAAATGAAAATTTAATCTACCAGTTTAACATTTTATGTGTGAAAATCTTTGTCACCCATCTAAATGGTTGTATCATTTGGAAGGTGGATGAGAGTCTTCTTAATGAATGGAAAATGATGTGCAGTTGCTCAAAAATAGGCAGCGGGTCGTCACTGAAAATTAGGGTTGGAAATCGTTAGAAATTTTCCGATTCCGGTTCCATTAAAATCATTAAACACCTATTAAAAGAATAGTGGTATGGAAAAATGCACAATACTCAACTACTCGATGCTCAATACTGTTTATTATTCACTGTCAACCTAATTTAACGGTTGGCCATGTCAAAATTCAACAATGAATAGAAACAATGTGCCAACTAATTAAAGAGGCAATTAAAGGTCTGTGACATCCTTTACGGGAAATGCCGAATCGTCAGAACACCAGCACAAGGCTGCTCACAGTGCTTGGTCACGTGTCGCACCAGAACCGTTTTCGGAACCAAAACTTAGAAATTGCTCACGGTTCCGGTTCTTTTCAAAAAACAGAACCGGTTCTCGGTTCCCAGCCCTACTGAAAATGCATTATTTAATATTATTGTTCTCTTCCAGATTGACCTGATGCCCCATGATGTTATCACCCAGCTGTTGCGCGTCCTCGCTATAGACACCAAGCAGGAGAAAGCCATCATTAATGCAGAGCCCACAGAAGTGTCACTTAGTGGCCTGGAGGCTTTCTCTTTTGACTACATCGTCAAGTGGCCACTTTCACTCATAATCAACCGGTACTCAGCTTTTCTGTATGGCTGTATAGATTTTATTTCATATTGTAACTATGACCCTGTGCTTTTTGAAGAAATAGTTTTGTCATACATCATTTACCATCAAAAATGTTGCAAGTTACACACTATTACTCACACAATTACATTGCAACACTATTGACAGATGGACCTTTTTTTTGCTTTTACTGAAAAGTATTGTGACCACATCTTTAGAATGAACTACTCCTTTAACACGATGCTCTGTTGTACAGAAAAGCCCTGACAAGATACCAGATGCTGTTCAGGCACATGTTCTACTGCAAGCACGTGGAGAGGCTGCTCTGTAATGTGTGGATCAGCAATAAAGCATCTAAGCAATATTCACTGCACTCTGCTAAATGGTGAGATCATGTATTTTGACCTTAGACAGTGTATCTTCAGCTGAGCACCTTATTAAGTAGCTCTTGTATATTGTAGGTTTGCTGCTGCCTTTGCCTTAAGACAACGGATGCTCAACTTTGTGCAGAACATTCAGTACTACATGATGTTTGAGGTTAATGAGCCCACATGGCACATCATGGAGAACAACCTGAAATCTGTGAGTCAATGAAATAAAAATAAAAAATAAAAACACAGCTTTATGCTTAATTTTGGCTCATGAGCTTAGAACAAGCAATTCTTTTATATAATACATTTAATGGGATTTAAGTCAGATTTATCTTCATTCTTCAGATTTATCAACACTTTCATGCACATGTATCCTTTTGCCCAATTAAACTTTAAATAATAAATTGCTTCATTATATGGCTATCATGATTCAGAAATTTTGGTTGCTGATTAATTCTAAATAAATAAATAATGATAATAAAAATTAATAAAATATTCATTCATTTAAAACTGAACAAATATATAAAATGTAATATATGATATTTTACATATATATAATATATTTGACATATACATAGAGTATATATGTTTATACTGTATATAATGCTGGAGTGCTTACATAATTCCATTAAAATTCCTAATTTGTTTCCATTATTGGTTTGAATTTAAGGAAAATGATCATGTTTCTCTCAAACTATTGAAATCAGGCTGTAATGAAATAATCGATATCTGGCTGAGCACAAACAGAGTTTGAATTAATTCACAGTGCATTCTTAATTTGCTTGTCTTTTTTTTTTTTTTAGGCTTCCAACATTGATGATGTCCTGTGTCATCACACCAGCTTCCTGGATAACTGTCTGAAGGACTGTATGCTCACCAACCCTGAGCTGCTCCGCATCTTCTCCAAGCTCATGTCTGTCTGTGTCATGTTCACCAACTGCATGCAGGTAAAAGTACAAACATTACTGAGAAAATTGTGGGGTCGGCGGTACGATGTTTTCAAGTCTCTTATGATCACTAAAGATGTATTTATTTGCTCAAAAATAACAGTAAAATTGTGAACTGTTTTCTATTTTAATGTATTTAAAAATGTCATTTATTCCTGTGATGGTAAAGCTAAATTTTTAGCATCATCATTACTCCAGTTTTAGTGTCACATGATCCTTTCAGAAATCATTCTAATATGCTGATTTGCTGCTCAAGCAATAAAAGCATTTATTATTATCAATGCTGAAAACCGTTGTACTGCTTAATATTTTTGTGGAGACCATAATACATGTTTTCTTTGAAGAATACAAAATTCTAAATTTGAAATAGAATTCTTTTGTAACATATGAATGTCTTTACTGTCAGTTGTTTTTACTTCTGTTCAATGCATCCTTGCTATACACTGTGATATATATATTTATATTTGATTAAAAATACAGAAGAAAAACACAATCTTGCAAAATGTTATTACAATATAAAATAATGGTTTCTATTTTAATATCCTTTAAAATATAATTTATTTATTTGATACAAAAATGAATTTCCATCAGCCATTATTCCAGTATAAAGTGTCACATGATCCTTAAGAAATCATTCTAATATGCTGATTTATTATTAGAATTATCAATGTTGGCAACAGTTGTGCTGCAAAATATTTTTTTGGAAACTTGGATAATTTTTTTGGAGCATTTATTCAAAATATAATCCTTTTCTAACGATGTAAATCTTTGCTATCACTTCTTAAAAATTTAACACATCCTTACTGAATAAAAGGTTTAATTTCTTTCAAAAAAAAGAAAGAAGAAAAATGTACTGACCCCAAACTTTTGAACTGTAGTTTATATTTGTAGAAAATATTTCTGTTTTAAATAAATGCTCTTCTTTTTAACTTTTTATTCATAAAAGAATCTTGAAAAAAGTATCACAGGTTCCAAAAAAATATTAAGCAGCACAGCTGTTTCCAGCACTGATAAGATCTCTGAAGGATCATGTGACACTGAAGACTTGTAATGATGCTGAAATTTAAGCTTTGCATCACAGGAATAAATTAGATTTTAATGCATATTAAAATAGAAAAACAGAAATAGAAAAAAAAATCATAATATTAATTTTTTTCTGTATTTTTGATCAAATAAATGCAGCCTTGATAAGCATAAGAAACTCTTGTAAAAAAACATTAAAAATCGTTCTGATACCAAACTTTTGACCAGTAGTGATATATAAATTTCTTTAAAATTTACTGACCCCAAACTTTCAAACGGTAGAGTACATAATTGTAGTACAGTATATACAGTATATAGTATATGTATATATTGTTTTAATATTTTATATATTAAATTATATAGTTTATTGTTCGTCTCTGGGGGTCACTATAACGGGATTGTGCATGTTGTGAAAAGCATAAATTTGCTGTTATTTCATAATGAAGATTTCCTGTTAAGTCATGCTCATACTGGAGTGTTTATTTTGATTGTTTTGCAGCGGTTCACTCATAGCATGAGGATAGACAGTGAGATGAAGCGGCTGACTTTTGGGAACGCCACTATGGAGGGCTCTTCAACCTCGGCTGAGCGGACAGAAGAGGCAGAGAAAAAAAGGCTGACCTCTAAAGTGAGTCATTAGCCCCATTCACACATACAGACTTTACTGGTAAATAACCAGTAAATTACCGTTAAGAGATCATGTGTGAACAGGACCTTTTCAAACATACCTGTAAATTCCTTCTGGCAATTTACAGTTATGAGAAGTTGTAACATTACCAGTAATATGCTCTGTGTGAACGCAGAATGAAGATTACCAGTATGAGCACGTACAAGTTCAGAACACACTAATGGAAGACGTTTACTCTCGACCGATCCAGAGCCATTGAAATTCAGAATTCAATGGTTCTGGGCCAATCATAACATTTTGACGCTGGCGCAGCCATTTAGAGGTCATTTCTGGTTGATGATGTCACAGGTTGAAACCGATGTGTGAATGGTGCTTTACTGGTAAAAAGACGGAAAAGAGTTGTCTGTGTGAACAGGGCATTTTTGTATTTAACGGTAAAGTCGTTCTGATAATTTTACGGTAATTTACTGGTATTACTGTGTGAAAGTGTGAAAGTCTATTGGCATTGAATCAATTATTTTACAATACTGAAACTAAAGAGGCACTTTAAAAACAGGATGTGTAATCACTAACACCATAATCCATCAAAAGATTAAAAAACCCCACAAATAATTATATTTTATAACATCTATTTGTCTCGATCTCAGTTCATAGCTGAGCATGTAGATGCCCTCCAGTCCGACTCTGGGTTTGAGGCGACCATCAGCAAGTTTGACAGTAACTTCAGCACCTTATTGCTGGACCTCTTGGATAAGCTCAGCATTTACAGCACCAATGACTGTGAACACAGCATGATTAACATCATCTACAGGTGGGTTGTGAAAAGAAACTTTCATTAAAATTTTCCTCAGTGCATATATTAGTGCTTACCGATTTAAACTGCCCGAGCAGTGACAATAAAAATGTGCTTTTGAAATCTCGTACTTTTGAAGAGCTTATACAACCCTCATTAAAATTCAGTCTTCTCAACAGAGGTGCTATGAATAATGAGACCTCTTTTTATAGGCTGGACTTCAATGGCTTCTACACGGAGAGATTGGAGAAAATGGCCATTGAGAGAAGCCAGAAAACTGCTGCGTAGAATCATCCATTATAAAATTCAATTGTTTTTAAAGTGTTCAGTGTGCTGATTTGTTGTCGCTTTTTTCACAAAAATATGTAGTAATATTACATGGTGCTGTAACATAAAGCACTTAAGAAATTATCACTAAGTCTTGTTTGATCATTTTCTCCTCTCTGCTGGAAATGTATGTAATGGTCTTGTTCCAATTTAATGAATTCCACCTGACTGAAAACGCAATATAATAAAGGAAAAAGTTTGCTTTGTTCACTGTTCTTTATTTTTCTTTCCCTGCCTCTTTTTATAAACACAACTGTATTACTTTTACCAAATTATTTTCAATGACAAGAGAAGACGAGCCTTAATGTGCTCATGGAATTTGCATGCTTATCCAAAGATCTCCACTCTGCTTGAATATGTCTGACAATCCAGACTAAGCCTGACTTGAGCAATATATTTAATTGGGTAACTTTTTACAGACAATATTAGAATCTGTTATTGCTCCACTAACAAAAATGGTTCCAAGTGAAGCCAAAAAAGCTCATCAATAGTCAAGTTGTTCAAAAAAATCAATAAACTGCTTCTTACTTTTGTGCTGTTTTTTCAAAGCAACATTGGATTAGATCACCCTAATCCAGATACAGACTTTTTCAAACGACCAAATACAGATTACTAGTGCTCATAATGGGACTACACGGTACAATGTAGCTATGTAAAGAATGCAGGTGGAATAAATTTATATATAAACTTAATGATACAAAAAATGTTGCATTATTATACAAATTTTAAAGTTTTATTAGTTTTTGTTGCTGAAATCCACACTTCTTCTGAGGTCAGGATAATACAGATTATTATTATTATTATTTTTTTATCAAAGGTAATCATGTTCAGTTCACTTTTTGAACAACAAATACTGAAAGTTTGATCCAGATCAAAACCAAGACTTACATAGATTTACATAGTAGATTGTGCCTTATTTTTGCAGACTTTAGTGTTACTAAGTTACTAATACACTGCTTTTAAAGCATAATTGTTGAGAATGTGTAGAATTACTAATTTACTAGCTATTAAAAAAAAATTAATTGTTGTTTTCAATAATTCAATGTATTTACAAATAGTTATTTATATTTGAATATTATATCATTCATATTATTTTACAAACAAATCTAAATTAACATGTATAAAATATATTTTTCGTCATTGCGCAATGATATCACAATGACTTTTAGCAACAATTCAACCTTCCTTAAGCAATTTTCTTTGAAAAATAGTTGGCAACACTGTCTGGAAGAGTCCAGATTCTGAACCCAGGTAACGTTAGTAAGAGAAAGATGTGCAATTACTGAACCATCATCACAATATGTCCTTCACAATATGCCAAGGGAGGATCTAAGAAAAAGCATTGCCACCCCAGATTTATCCCAGGATAAAATCTAAATGTAAGCAGTGTTTTTTGTACCGAATTTTAGCAGACATTCCTACTTCTTTTAAGAACTTCATGCACTAAACCTGTGATTTAAATATCATCACATTAAAGATTCGTTCATTTTGAACGAATCTTTAATGTGACTCGGGACAAACGAGTCATCTCGGGGAGTGACAGCCATTTCAACTGAAAGATGAAGATATCTTAATGCTGTCCACTAGAGGGAGCCAGAATCATACTAGAGGGCCACAGGATAAGAAACCTTTTACTCCTAGTCTTTTTCTATTAGTTGCTATCTCTTTGAATGCAAATAAATGCATAGATTTAGTTCATTTGTATGAGTATGGTGTACTGACAGTATGGTTTTATATAATTAGTGTACAGTGAAATGTAGATCATTAAACATTTTTAGTAGGCCCCAATAAAAAAATATTTTCAAGTTAACAATGATTAAATAAATTGCTATCCATTTAAAAATGAAAAGGCAGTTTTATTTGTCTTTTTCAAGATAATATAAATTATAAAATACACATTTACTATTGTGGTGAAATAAAAAAACAAACACTTAAACTACAATCATTATACATAATTATAAATGATAAAAATGAAAGAGCCTTCAGCCTTGAGATAAATGGTTCAAATACATTTTTGAGCTACAAATGATATCTTCACATTCATTTGAATTTGTCATGCAATTTGTCTAAATACATTGTTTTGAATAAATTCTAATCATGCACATGGGCCACTGGTGCTTGGACCCTGATAATTTCTGCTTGTGGCTATATTTTGTTTTTAATTGTGGTATAGATGTTGTATAGAGATGATATACTATAGATTAAGTATAGATGACTGAATGCTTGTTTGCTTTGGTGTTGCCACCTTAAAAATAATTGTCTAGATCCGCCCCTGCAATATGCCAATTATATTTGTTTGAACATCACGCACTCTATGTGAGTCTATGTGATTCCTGCGATGCACCGCTAGGTGGCGCTTGTCCCTCATCCCTTAAACTTTAAAAAGAGACCAGTAACTTTGTTGTATTTGGCTCAGCATGCAGTGAATAATCTCAAATAAAATCTTAAATGACGAATCAAAATTATTTCATAATTTAAAAAAAAATACTGTGAAAAGATACAGGTGACATGAACTGGGTGTATTAGGCAGCCTGCCACATTGTCACTGAAGTCCACACCCTTCACAAACTCCCAAATGGATGAGGAGGGCACTGCAACGAGCGCACGGTTTCACATGCAGATAGACATCACTATGGAAGTGCACTGAATGAAAAAGCTGATTTTTCTGTCATGTTGCGTGTGGCAGTCGAGTCTGCGGCGGGTCTGCCCAAAAAGAAACTGGGCAGTCCAGACCCCGTCGCTTCTGTGGTGTTTAAAGGTAAGAACTCCTCAAGTGTCTCCTATTTAACCATAAAACAGCAGAATACCCGACTAAATTACTGCATTTGTTAATCTGATGGATTTCTTATCATTTTAGACGAAAAGAAGAAAACCAAACCAATTAACAGTGAATTGAACCCAGTGTGGAATGAGGTCTGTAGAGTTATTTCTTTATTTTATTCTTTTAAATACATGTTTAAACGCTGTCAATATGTACATACTGTTTATTTAATGGGATTATAATAACCCGAGTATGTTTTCTTGCATATTAATATTCTGCATAGCACAGTTTTAAACATTTCTCAGATAGCTTTGAGAGTTTGTGAAGTTCTGAATACTCATTTTTCCCCTTTAGACACTTGAGTTTGATTTAAAAGGTGTTCCTCTTGATTCTTCCACCTACATTGATGTGATTGTGAAAGACCACGAAACTCTTGGCAAGGACAAGTAAGTGTTTTTCAGTTGTTCATTTGAGTCATATACTCAATATTAACCAGTTTAAGAAGACAAACAGTGTGATGTTGAACATTTGCTCCCACCCTAATCAAATAGAAGCTGTGTGACTAGAGCAGTTCAAGGCATATAGGACTTAAGAGTTTTGACCTCCTGTATTTAAGAATTGCATCTTTACCAAAAGTGATTTGCAATTCTTTAAAATGCAGACAGAATTGAAAACACAGGTTTGCATCATTTCATTAACTTTGTTGATTCACAGATTCATTGATTCACATCTGTATTGTGAAATAGTAATAGGGTAATAGTAACCCTTGTTAATCTTGGTGAGACAACGTAATACCTTGCAGCTCACACACCTTCATGGCCATGTTCAGACCTGCTCCACAATGCTATGAGGGGTGGAACGGAGGCATTTGGTTCACAGTACTGGATGAATAAATGATTGTTAGTTACTGGTCTGAAATGCAGTTGTTGCATAAAGACCTGAATTGAAATAAACAGAAGGGTCTTAGAGAGCTTTATTACCATGTTGGGCTATAAATTTCATGCATTTCCAGTTATTCCAGATTTTTTTCTGTGAGAACCGCATTGGAGGAAATCCAGTGGCAAACACAAAGAGGCACATAACTCCTGCTGAAATTTACATTCATGCAATTACATGCAAATTGTTTTGTTGATGTCATGTGGCTGTTTTAGGGTCTGTCAGAATGAACTTTTATGAATGCTTTTTTCTAAGCATAAACCACTCCTTCATACTTATTTTAAACGCTTTAATCAATTCATGTAGTCATTCCTGATTTGAATAGCTACATTATGTGCCATAACATGTCCAAACCAGAATATTGTCAGATGTTACACTTAAGTGGACCGTTTACACCAAAATCTAAATTCTGTCATCTTTTACTCACCCTCAAGTTGTTCCAATCCAAACCTGTATGAGTTTCATTCTTCTGCTGAACACGAGAGAATAATGTTGGTAACCAGACAGTTGCTGGTAGCCATTGACTTCCATAGAAATTTCCCCCATAATATGGAAGTCAATGGCTACCAATCTTTAACTGATTTTGGGCATTTTCCTGTTGGACTTTTTTTCCTGGATCAACAACTTTAGGGATAGGGCAGTCTAATCAAATTAAAGATTCCCACTGAATTTAGGATTAGTTCATGTGTAGGTTAAGACTGTTGATGACTGAGAGATGATGTTGATCCACCAACATACTTGGCAAAATCTTGTGGGACACATTTATTTTGCTCTTCAGAACAAAAGTAGCGTTGTTGCATTTTAAATCAGTTCTGTTTGAGAGTCTGGCAAATGAAGAGCATCACGACACTAATCTAGTCCAACGACTGCTTCCTGTAAGGGCAGAATTATAGTGAACAGCACATTCAGAGTTATATATTTCCATTGAAATACTGCAGTGTGTGTACTAAAGTACAGGGATGCTGAGATGTTTAAAGAATATGTGTTTGATCAAAGCTAACGAGAGGTTAGTAAATATTAATCATACTTGGAATCACCCCAGGCATAGGATCTCAGAAATAACATTCCATAAAGGAAACGGAATGAGGCGAAATGTTGGAGGGTGTGGTTACCTTCGCTTTATATGTTTGCTTTGGCATGTTTGTTTGAAACTTGGATCATCTGGTTTTGAATATTTGGTTGGAGACTATGTAGGGAATTTTGCGCAATGCAACTGTTGTTTCTATTGTCATAGGATTTTGCGATAATCAAGGTTTTTGGGAGGAATGTTTCATCAGATTTCTCATTCATTCTAATTTGGCTTCATTGTAATTCGAACTAGGGCTGTCAAATCAATTAATCAAGATGAATCGCATCCACAGCGTACAGCTGTGACAGGCAGACACATTTAACATCCCTGTATGAAAAGATGTTACCCCAGCTGATGGTTATCCATTTTCACCTGTACAAATAAGCACTGAGCATTTGACAGCTAATGAGGCGCATTGGAGTGATGTCGACACCCCGTATAAACTGATTGGCTAGAGGAGGAGCTGTCGGTTTTCCAAAATATTATTTAATTGTTTAAATTGATTCATGCTTATTATTATTATTTTTTAAATGCATTACATTTTTGATTTGCGCTTCTTATTTTTTCGATCCATGACCATTGTTTGCTATTCTGAAATCTTTGCTGTTATTTTTATATTTTGTGCAATATATTTTTACTTGCGTTTTTACATTTTGGTTTCATGCTTTTTTTTTTATCCATGACTGCAAAACTTTAGACAGAAAATTGACCCCATTTTTAATGGTTTTATGAATGTTATACGCAGATATTTGTGCTGTGTTTCATGAATGGGACCCAGTGTGCTCTGGTCTAATGTTTGTGGACGCACCCTTGTCATTATTGTGAAATGATATCACGACAGCACGCTAATCAAATGTGTGGAGCTAACAGGGCAGTGTTTTCAGAAGGTAAAAGCAGAATGTCTCATCGTTTGTGAATTAGAATTTAGAATCAGCAAACATTTCACTTAGCTAAGGTGATTCTCAGATGGAAAATTGACTTTGAGGGTGTTCCTGGATGCTGACCTACTAAGTGTCCCGATCACAGTGTTAATCTGCATGGCATTATTTACTTTTGGAGGAGATCTCACTTGTGACCTCACAGAGAGCACACAAAGATCTGTTCTCCCATGAAAACATTCACGCATTGTGGTGTTTGACATCTATGTTTATTAGCATTTGAAAATATTTTATTAGCATTTCATATACATGAGTGTGTGTGTGTGTATATATCTCTCTCTCTCTCTCTCTCTCTCTCTCTCTATCTCTATATATATATATATATATATATATATAGATAGATAGATATAGATATATATATATATATAGATAGATAGATAGATATATACACACACACATACAAGATTCCTAATGGAAAGTTGGTTATGAAGCAGATCAAGTTTTGACACTTTGATAAATGATTTTTAATTATCATAGCTGGTGGGTAACTGACAATAAGATTTTTAATAATAGTAACTGTTAGATAATTGACAATAGGACCAGGAACATGAATTATGAAAATAAATAGGGTCAGACATGGTGCACTTTTCCCTGACTGTTTTTAAATGCAAATAAAGAGTTCAAACAGCTTCATTTAAAACATTATATGTTACTAGTATTATATGTTAGCTTGATTTTCCACAGGCCTTTATTTTAATTATATGTGTATATATATTTTTTGTTTTAGGTTAATTGGTTCTGCAAATGTCTCTTTAAAAGACCTTGCCAGTAGCCAGGTTAAGTCTCTCCCTGTGAAAAACTTGGCTCTGCTGGATGAAAATGGCAAGAACATAGGAGTGAGTGTTTTTATCTTCTAAATCAAATGACACACTAAAGAAAATGTATTCTGTTATATTTGAATGCAATTTTAATATAAGCAGGTACACACGTAAGCTGCACTCACAGAACTCATCTACACAAGATTCAAATCTTTTCTGTGTTCTTTTATCAAATACTTTATCCAATTTGTTAATACTTTCAGCTACCAAGAAGTAATATTGTCAACTTTATTTAAAACAATTGCTACCATTTACTGTACAGCAGACTGGCTTAATTGACTGGTTCATTTTAATTTAGTCATCACATAAACCTGACAGACATGTTTACATAGTCATCAAAAATAAATATCAGATGTAATTTGGTGATGATCTTTGCATTGATAGCATCACTGTCAATATATTCAAGACACTTTCAGTATTTATGTAGTCTATTTGACATTATTATTAGATAATTAGCTGCATACTTTCGTAGGCAACGATCAGCATGACGATTGGCTACGAGCCACCTGCTGGTGCTGTGACAAACACGCAGGATCAACTAGATGGCAGCATGGGCGGAAACACAGGTTAGCTTAGAGTGTGGCTTAAAGGGATACTCCACCCCAAAATTAAAATTTTGTCATTAATCACTTACCCCCATGTCGCTCTAAACCCATAAAAGTTCAGTTCGTCTTCAAAACACAATTTAAGATATTTTGGATGAAAACTGGGAGGCCTGTGACTGTCCCATAGACATCCAAGTAAATAACAGTGTCAAGGTCCATAAAAGGTATGAAAGTCGTCGTCAGAATACTCCATCTGGCATCAGACGTGCAATCTGGGTTATATGAAGCGACAAAAACAAAAATAATGACTTTATTCAACAATTCCTTTGTCAACAGTCTCCTCTGTGTCTCCGCATATCACCGTATGCTGTGTATGCTCTTCTGTATATCCACACCACAAGGTGGTGTTTCTACATGTATTTAGCTTTGATTTGAAAGAAAACAGCGCATCCTTGTGGCGTGGCTGATACAGAAGAGCATACACAGCATACGGTGATATGGAGAGACACAGAGGAGACTGTTGACAAAGGAATTGTTGAATAAAGTCATTATTTTTATTTTCTTCGCTTACAAAAATGTTCCCGTCACTTCATATAACCCAGATTGGATGTCTGACGGCAGATGGAGTATTCTGACGATGACTTTCATACCTTTTCTGGACCTTGACACTGTTTTTTACTTGGCAGTCTATGGGACAGTCTCAAGTCTCCAGGTTTTCATCCAAAATATCTTAAATTGTGTTCCAAAGACCAACTGAGATTTTACAGGTTTGGAAAGACATGGGGGTAAGTGATTAATGGCAAAATTTTCATTTTGGGGTTGAGTATCCCTTTAATGTTTTTGTGTTTGATCTTGCAATGGAGTGTTATAAAGATGACATGCTTGATGGTGTGTTAAAGTTAAGTCTTAAATGAAGTGTAAAGAAATACATTTTTCAGATGTTTTATGGTTAGGGGTTGATTACAAGAATCTGTGAAGATTAATTTGTGAAAAGGTTTTAGCTTTAATTGCACGTTTGCCATATTGGTTATGTCTGACTAACCCATGATGTTCTGCTTTATGTATTAATTTTTCTTTGTGTGTGTGCACTGATCAGCTGGGGGGGAAGAGGGGGACGTCACTGATGGTGGTGGACAGGGCACTGTCACATCTCCTGGTGAGCCTGGCCAGAAGCTTCGGCCTAGGACCAGAAAACGTCATAATTTGGCTAACAAACCTCAGGACTTTCAGGTACAGGATCGTCCTGTGGTCATTAAATACAGTATAGTTTGCATTTTAAATGCTGACTGCATATGCTTTATTAGTCTTTTTAAAATGCCATTTCTGTCAAAGATCCGCGTGCGGGTGATTGAGGGACGTCAGTTGCCTGGAAATAACATCAAACCTGTTGTCAAAGTGCATGTGTGTGGAGAGACACACAGGACTCGGATCAGGAAAGGAAATAACCCATACTTTGATGAGGTATACAAATCTTTTTTTTTTTCTTTTTTTTTGTGTAGTATTTGTACAACTCTTTATTTATTTATTAATTAGATATTTACTATTGAATGGAATAGTTCACCATAGTTCAATAGATCAAATGATTCTATTATCAATCATGCACTCATCCTCACTGTTTCAAGTGAGCCTGTAAAAAACATACAAAAAAAAAAACCTTGCAAAAATGGTTCATACAATAGATAAACTATATACTATATAGTATATGACATTTCCCTTGAAATGAAATTTCACTTTTGGGTGAACTAGTTCACCCAAAACTGAAAATTCTGTCATCATCAAGTTTTTCAAAACCTGTATGAATTTCTTTCTTATGCTGAACACAGAAGAAGATATGCTGAAATATGTGGGTACCCCAAAAAAGTGAAATTTCAATATTGAACTATCCCTTTAAGAAATGTTGTTCTCTATGCCTGATTATTTGAAAATTCTTTATTTCCTTAGATCAGTGTCACTGAATACATTGTATATCACTCTTTACAGATATTCTTTTTTAACATCAACATGTTGCCCTCTGAACTGTTTGATGAGATTATAAGCTTCCGGGTAAGAAAGAAGCTATTGCTAGTCACCACTTTTTTCATATTTAAATTATCATATATTTATTGAAAATGAGAAATATAATTTTGTGAAAGAGTTACTGATGATGATGATGATTTTCTTCTTTTCTACAGGTGTATAACTCCAATTCTTTCAGAGCAGACTGTCTCATGGGTGAATTTAAGGTAATTCAGTGAAATCCAAAATGTAGATTTTGTATTAGACCCACAGTGTAATTCAAAATGAACTTTTATAAATATTTTTTTTCTTTTTGTAGCTTGATATTGGATACATCTATGATGAACCAGGTAATTTTCTGATACTCACAAAATATTCGTCAGATTTTACCTGTAGTTGAACTGACTGCTCAAAAAAAGTTGTTTTCTCACCATAGCTCACTGTATCATGAAGAAATGGATTCTCCTGAATGACCCAGATGACTCGAGCTCAGGAGCGAAAGGTTATCTCAAAGTCAGCATGTTTGTGCTTGGAACGGGTGATGAACCGCCGGTACGTCCCCTGAAAATAATTTATGTTAACATCTTTACAATATATAGATTGACAAATACAGTACTCATCTTTAAATGAGTTTTTGTTTTGTTTTTTCATTAGAAGGTGCACCTTATTTTCTTATTCATTTTTAATATACAATAGCACGTGCTCTCTACCTGTCATTTTGAAACTAAAAAAAAAATCTTAATTTGTAAGCTTCTGCTACACAAACTGTATTAACCGGTCCCATTGGTTAATGTCTGTTTGGCAGGTGGAAAAGAAGGAGCAGGACAATGATAAAGATGATGTGGAGAGTAACCTGCTGCTGCCTGCTGGCGTCGCTCTCCGATGGGTTACTCTCAGACTCAAAGTGTTTCGGGCTGAGGACATCCCCCAGAGTATTACAATTATTCCTTACACATTTGTTTTCTAAAGCAGCATAGGGGACAATCCTTTTGGAGTGGTATGATGTGGTTTCTATTGTAAGTCCAGGAAATGGCAACATTTGGGATGGTGAGCTGATGCTGAACATTGGGTCACTTCCTGTTCCATCAAGGTGGCATTGCACTAGCTGACGTGAAACCATTCCCTGCCATTAACTGTTGAGTCACTATGGCTGTTAACGCTCCCCTACTGAGAGACACAAATCATTTGCCTGATTCTCCAATGTCTATGTAAATCAAGCTAATGACTGAAAAATCAGAAGGCCGGCAGTATATGTTTTCGTGTTTAAAAATAAGTCAAGAAACTGTTTCGTATAACTTAACTAGCGAATGTAGTTGAAAGTATTTAAATATGTTAAAGGGATATTTCTTCCAAAAATGAAAATTTGCAGAAAATTTACTCACCCTCAGGCAATCCAAGATGCATGTGAGTTTAAAGAGATGTAAATGTAACATTACATCATTTGCTCACCAATGGATCCTCTGAAGTGAATGGGTGCCGTCAGAATGAGAGTTCAGAGAGCTGATAAAAACATAACAATAATCCACAAGTAATCCACATGCTTCACAAGATGTTAACTGATAGACTGGAGTCATGTGGAGTATTGTGATGTTTTTATCAGACGTTTGGACTCTGACGGCACCCATTCACTGCAGAGGATCCATTGGTGAGAAAGTGATGTGATTTCTCCAAATGTGTTCTGATGAAGAAACAGTCTCATCTACATCTTGGATGGGTCAGAAAATTTTCATCGTTGGGTAAACTGTTTCTTTAAGTAACTTATTGATGTAAATGTAAATAAAAGTAACAGCTGTATTTCATAAGTACTAAACAGTTTCTTTTCCCAGTGTGTGAAAGAATGACCTTCACTTTAAAGTGACGGAAGTTGTAACATTGAAGTGTTTGTTTTCAGTGGATGATTCCATCACCCAGACTATAAAAGCAGCATTTGGGGGTCAAGAAAACAAGAAAAATCTAGTGGATCCATTTGTTGAGGCCTGGTTTGCTGGCAAAAAGGTACAGCCCACCCAAACATACACACCTCTTGCTTGTGCTTTCTGTCTTAACTACAGTTACATATCTTTCAGCTCTGTACACAAATAATTGAGAAAAACGCAAATCCAGAGTGGAACCAACAGCTCAACCTACAGGTTAAGGTAATTGGCTGGATTTGGAAATATTTATTTATGCACTTTGTAAATGTGTTAGTCCTTCGGAGATTCCCATTGGTGCTATTTGTTTTACAGTTCCCATCCATGTGTGAAAGAATCAAGCTGACTGTATTTGACTGGTGAGTATGTAAGCGTGGTGGTAAGGTTGCATGGCCACAGCGGATATGAAGTTTTGAAATTCGTGTTGAGAGAATTCCCTGTGTTATTAGTCATGGAATGTGAGCTGGGAGTCAAGGTTTGGTCAGTGTTTTGAGCTGGGAGGACACAGGCAGGCAGTGTGAGTCATAACAGTGCTGTCCCACCCTCTCCCACAATGCATTCCTGCCCATAAACCAGACTATAGCTGCTCAGGGAACAGTGGAAAAAACTGAGATGACCCCTAGCTGGACTGATTTTGTGACAAACTGGAACATTTAAGCTGACTCCCACTCTTTCTCAGGGATCGCCTCAGTGGGAATGATGCCATAGGCACCACGTATCTGGATCTGACCAAAGTAGCATCCTCTGGTGGTGAAACTGAAGGTATAAACTACAGTATACACAAATAATTTTCAAGTCAAACTTTTTATTTTTTAAATGCAGGGGTCATGTCCGGATCTTTTGAAAATGTACTATGAAACTCTTTTATTGTTTTTTATTTGTTTTCTTTGTGATAGAGGATCACGCAGGAGATGAGTTTTCAGCAGATGGAGGTTGAATATATACGCTGATTCCAGATCTGCAATCCCTTGTGTCTAAATACACAATATAGAAATTAAAAAACACTAGTTAACATGCAATTCTTTTCAGTTTTATTAAACACGTTGTTCTCTCAAACCAATCATTATTCTTATTGGTCTGAAAGGATTTGGTACCCAAGGGTTTGCAGTTAGTTTGCGCTTACTATGAATGTCTGTGCACGCTCTTCAAATCAGCATAAGCGCAGAGCACTTATGCTATTTTTGGCATGTTATGCATCATGTCGCACACCAAGAAATTAAATTATGCAATTCATGATAACCTTAATCACCTACATAAAATGGCATGGCTTAATTAAGCGTCTCAATTACATTACCAGTCATAAGTTTGGAATAATTAAGATTTTTTTGAATGTTTTTGAAAAAGGTCTCTTAAGACCTAAGAAGAAGAAATGCATTTTGAGTACCGAATCAGCATAACAGAATGATTTCTGAAGCATCATGTGACACTGAAGACTGGAGTTATGGATGCTGAAAATATAGCTTTGCCATCAAGGGAATAAATTACACATTCAAATAGAAACAAGGTGTATTAAATTTTAATAATATTTAACTATAGTACTGTTTTTATTTTGATGAAATAAATCCAGTCTTGGTGAGCACAATAAATTTTTTTTTTTTGGCTGGTTGTATATGTTTTGTTATTGTTCATTTGTGTAGAATCATATTATGCCAACATTCATCAATAACATTGTTTATCCATATAATTAAAATCACAGCATGAATCTGTGTGTATTTAATGAATTTCTGCGCTTTTAAAATGCACTTCAAATTATTTATAATACTAATCAAAATACTAATTTAAGGAGCTCTGCGTTTGGCATGCTTTAACAAACCTCACTCTAACACCCAACTATTATCATGTCACTGGAAAGATTTTTATTGATGGTGTTTTTTTCACAGGAGAGACTGAGAATTCTGAGATGGGCTTCCTGCCTGCTTTTGGACCTTGCTATATAAATCTGTATGGCAGCCCGAGAGAGTTCTCAAGCTTATCTGACCCATATGAAGACCTTAATTTAGGAAAGGCAAGTGCCAGTGATGAATTTGATATGTTTCCATTCCCAAGTATTGAGGATTTATTTGCAGCAAAAATGCATTTCTTGTAGGCTGAAAGATTTTTATATATTTGCAGGGTGAAGGGGCGGCTTACCGAGGCAGAATTCTTGTTGAACTCTCTACTAAACTTGATGGAAAGGCTGACAAGTCTGTGGAAGAAATACCAAGCGATGATCTCTTAGTTGTTCAGGTTAGGCTCTTTGTTGAGTTTTCATGCAAAGTAGTTTTTCCACCTGAATCCTTTATTTAGGGTTTGTGTTCCTCTCTTTGAATAGAAATACCAGCGCAGAAGGAAGTATTGTCTGTGTGCAGTGTTTCATAGTGCAACTATGATCCAAGAACCAGGGGAGCCCATTCAGTTTGAAGTTAGCATTGGCAACTATGGCAACAAGAATGACCTAACATGCAAACCTCTGGCTTCGACCACACAATACAGCTGCGCTGTTTTTGATGGTGATGCACGTTTTGAAGTATTTGGTGTGTAATGAAAATACTAAAAATTAGGATCTGTGGTGTTAAGCTTTTTGTTTGGTCCTTCCAGGTAATAATTACTACTACCTGCCCTGGGCCAACACTAAGCCTGTGATTGCTATCACGTCCTTTTGGGAGGATATCAGTCACCGGTTAGACTCAGTAAACATCATTCTGTATATATCTAACCGTTTGGTAAGTGAAGTTTCTAATGGTGCACATCAGCATACTACTTATACACTACTGTTCAAAAGTTTGAGATCAGTAAGATTTTTAATGTGTTTTAAAGAAGTCTCTTCTGTTCATCAAGGCTCCATTTATTTAACCAAAAATACAGAAAAACAGTAATATTGTCAAATATTATTACCATTTAAAAATGGTTTTGTATTTTAATCTACTTTATAATTTATTTCTGTGATTTCTGATGTTTCGTCATCATTACTCCAGTCTTCAGTGTCACATGGTCCTTCAGAAATCATTTAAATAAATGCTGTTCTTTTTAATAAGTCAGCAAATTGGAATGATCTCTGAAGGATCATGTGACACTGAAGACTGGAGTAATGATGGTGATGGAAATTCAGCTTAGCATCACAGGAAAAAATTATATTTTAAAGGATATTCAAATAGAAAACCATTATTTTATATTGCAATAATATTACACAATATTACCTGTGTTTTTGATCAAATAAATCCAGCCTTGATTAGCAGAAGAGACTTTTTTAAAAAACATTACAAATCTTAACAATCCCATACTTTTATGCCATACTATTATGTCATTTTGAATTTTGCTTTTCATGCAGTGTGTAATGTAGCTGTATGTGTATGTAAATAATCTGTAGAGTTGTAAAGCCAAAAGTGCAGGATAAATACAATTTAACAATTTTAGGAACCTTGAAAATAGCATGATAGGGGCACTGTAAATCAAATTTGAATCATTAGTAATCAAGTGTTGATTTTAGTGGACCATTCATTCTTTGTGCATCAAATCTTTCAATATAATTCCTCCTTTTGCAGCAAACAAACCTCAGTGCATTAAAGTCTGCAGTACAGTCCAAAGCTCCAGATGAAAGACTAGTAGAGATCTGGCTGAAGCTTATCAATCAGTTAATGGAAGATATCAGCAGGTAATATCCACTTTAGATCATTTTAGATCAACAATCATTAAGATGTCACTACATGCATAGTGACAAGGGCAGAGAGGTGTTTGTTTTTGTCATACATGGTTTAACTAATACAAACTCCTCTGTCCTCAGTGTCAAAATCCCTGACCTGGAGGGGAAGCCCAATCTCACAGCCCTGGATATTCAGATGAAGTTGTTGCGGGACAGTGTTCTGAAGAACATCATGAAGGGAGCAAAACACTTGTTTGAGGAAGCCACAGATGTAAATAAGTGCTTGAGTATCATTGAAGGCTGGTTGGACAAACTCAAGCAACTCGCTGAGGAGGTATTTTTTTTATCCTGTGTAGGAATGGAGCTACAGTCAGGGATACAGTTTTTTTTTTTTTTTTTGGACTAATCATTACTATAATGCGATTACAAATATATATATATATATATATATATATATATATATATATATATATATAGATAGATAGATATAGATATAGATATATTTATATTTTTTATATATATGTATATATATATATATATGTATATATATATATATATCTATATATATATATATATATATATATATATATATATATATATATGTGCATGTATATATGTGTATGTATGTGTGTGTGTGTGTGACGTTTTACATAATAATATGTGTGTACACTGTGTTTATTTATTATATATATATAAATATAAAACACATGCATGTATATATTTATGAAAAATGTTATGTTTACAGATTAAATATTTTTATATAAAATAAAATATAATAATATAAATATATAAATGTATATACATGTAAATATTTTCTAAATATATAGTGTATGTGTGTGTATTTATATATACATAATGAATATACACAGTACACATACATATACTATGTAAACAAAAAATTTATTTTGGATGCAATTAATCGATTGACAACACTAATATATATATATTATATATATATATATATATATATATGATATATATATATATATATATAGTGTTTTATTATTTATTTGTTTGTTAAGACAAATTAGTATAGAATTTTACTAATCGGCTATTTATCAATTATCCATAAAAATAATGAGCAGTTTATTGGTATCAAACAGAATTTTAATATTGATGCATTCCCAGTCAATACACATTCAGATACAGTTATTTTGTTGAACCACTGCTGTCCCTGTTTCTTTTCTTAGGTTGCTACCCTTGTATTAAAAAAAAGTCTCACATAGACAAACTTTTCACTATCGACAAAGTCCAGCTTAGACATGTCTGTTTTTACATATGGTTATAGGGGTGGCATTGTTATTATGACTATGACGATATTAGACCAGCTAAAAGAAGCATGATTATTTCACAGAAACGACATGGAATATAAGGTTCTGTTTGTTAATGTTTAGCTGCTACTATGAACCTCAAACAAAGTCTCTCTTAAAGACTTGATGCCATAAACCTGACAAACTGTGGCAATTCAGTTATTAAAGCACTCATTTTGTCATCATATTGCCTAGTAAACAACTCCAGGCAAACTGGTGCCCCCCGATTTCCAATGCTAATGTTCTGTGTACAGTATACTTTAGACAGTCAGAGACTAGTGCTAGATTAGAACTTGATTGAATTCTTGTTGGTCAGACTAATATAATCTGACTATTTATTCAAACATAATTTGTATCTTCATTAATCGTGGAAGATCTTTTTTCAAAGTCTCAGATCAGCATGCCTGATGTGATTATCTGGATGTTGAGAGGAGAGAAGAGGGTAGCATACACTCGCATCCCAGCCCATCAAGTGCTCTATTCATCCTACAGTGAGCAGGCATGTGGTCAATTCTGCGGAAAGACCCAGACTGTCTTTATGAAGGTATTGAGAGTTTGTTCCATGCTTCTTTTTAAACATGTGACATAAAACATGTTTAAATTCTGCTCCATGAAAACTATCCCATAATGACCATTTCCCAACAGTATCCCATGGACAGCAAAAAAGGTTTGAAAATTCCCATCCAGTTACGTGTGAACATGTGGCTTGGGCTGGCAACAGAAGAAAAGAAGTTCAATCATTATGCAGAGGGAGTGTTCAAAGTATTTGCAGAATTGGTAAATATTGTTTTTTTTTTAATGGTTTTAGGTCTGGAGAGATGCAGTCTTGAGTGAGGAGCTAATGTTCATCCATTGTCTCTTTCGCAGTATGAAAACCAGGCTCAGGTTCTGGGGAAATGGGGGACCACTGGTCTGCTGAATCGTAGTAAGTTTTCTGATGTCACAGGCAAAGTGAAGCTGAAGCATGAGTATTTCTTGCCCCCTGTTGGCTGGGAGTGGGAAGGTGACTGGGGTGTTGATCCAGAGAAAAGGTGAGTTGTTCCCCACCCTCAACACAACATTTGGAAATAGCTGGCAAATTATTAATGACGTTTCCAAGCATCATTATTGCTACTTCTCACAATTAGGGTTAAACATCTGAACAAACTAGCAAAACTAAATGTTAAACTAAAGGCCTGTTCACCCCAGTACATGTGTGAAAATTTAGTGCAATAAACATTTTAACTCTGCTGTCACATTAAAAATCTGTAGACATCTTTCGCATTCCTGGGTCAGTTTTGACCCGGTGAAACGTGAGCTTAAAAAAGAGTCACATTTAAAGTTTTTTTTTTTTTGACTAAAACATATTGTATCTGTGAGTGATTGTGCAAAAAGTTTTGAATGTTACCATGTGTTACTATGTTAATACTACGTTAATCCTACATTTACCCCCTTTTTATGAATTGTAAAATTTGGAATTTCTGAATTTTTAAAAACTACAACAAAACTGTGATGCAAGAAAAAATATGTTTTGTTCCAGTATTTGTGAGAAATTTTATTTCAATATATTATTAAATGAAATGTATAAGATTATATAAACTGATAATTACCATTATTAACTTAATTGAATTGAATGAAATTTTATTAAATTCCTTTGAACTTATAACTCCTCCTAGCATAATGGTGGCAAGTTTTGCATGGACAACCACCACTCATATTTCCTTCAAAAACTGTTACGGTCTAGTCAAAAATTATGTTTTTCTTGGGTGGACGGGTAGTCTGCTGACTGAGGCTGATGCAGGACACACAGACTTCGTGGATGAGGTCTATGAGAACGAGACTCGATTACCAGGAGGAGAATGGAAACTTGCAGCAGAGCCTTACACTGATGTGGTAAAAGCACCTCCCATTCCTTGGCTTCATATCAGATGTCTAATCAAGCCATTTGTTCATTCATTTATTATATTTAAGCAGCCTCTGTGGCACTACTACTCCTACATGTGAAACAAAAAAAAGTATCTCTCAAAAATCCTGTTATTCCTCACTGTTAACCTTTATTGACAGAATGGAGAAAAGGTTCGGGGCCCTACAGAGATTGAATGCCCTCCTGGCTGGAAGTGGGAGGATAACTGGACTTTTGATGGTAACCGTGCTGTCGATGAAAGAGGTGAGCCTGCCATTGTACTTTGTTTACAAATCTTGCCATGTGTTCTTAACAATTAAGCTGCTTTTAAAAAATATTTCATTTAAAAAGAGTTTACAATTTGCCCAACTGCATGTAATTCCAAACCTGTATGACTGAATTTCTTCTGCGGAGCAGAAAAAAGTAAAGCTTAGCTGAATGTTCATTGCTCTTTTTGATGAAAGGAAAATATAGGGACCAGAGGCAGCCTTTTAAATGGAAGAAAAAACACCATAAAGGCACCAAAGAGACCATTTGACGTGTGCAATATTTCAAGTCTTCTGAAGTCATGCATTAGCTTTATTTAAGAAACAGACTGGTACTTAATTTTCTAGAATTTATCTATGATAAATTTTACATATTCACACTAGAGCACATTACACATTGACACATGTCATGGAAGCTTGGTATGAAACTCTAGATGACACAGACTGTTAGGTCCTTTACATCTGCTATCTGCTAACAATCATATCATTAAACACATGGCACAGATTGATTGGACTCTGTTTGATTCTTTAGCCAAAAAGCTTGCTTGCTCAACATTTAAATAGTCTGGTTCAAGTGTTAGCTGTAAGCGGATCCTGCAGCGCATTATCAGAGATACTCTCCACCTCCTCCAGCTCCGCCTGTCTAGATTTGCTCTTGGATTTATGCATGTCTGTTCATGCAGCATCAGCATGTCTTACATGCTCACATCAGTGTGTCTGCATATCTGTTGGCAATAACAAGTCCATACTGTAATGATTAAAACTTGTTTAGCTCATCCAACATAAATCTTTGGGCTGTGCAGTTATATGATGTGTATTTGCAAGTTTAGGTTGGGAATATGGCGTCACTATTCCACCTGATGATAAGCCCAAATCCTGGGTGGCAACTGAGAAGATGTACCACATTCATCGTCGCAGAAGAATGATCCGACCTCGAAAAAGGATTCCTGGTGCCAAAACAGCTGCTGATGCAAGTGCATTTTAAAAGACTTTTCAAAGTTAATTAGGATCATATGTTTTAATGTGTATTTTCTAATTGCTTAACATGCAGACGAAGGATACAGGAGATCCAGAGGGATGGGAATACTCCTCACTCATTGGCTGGAAGTTCCACAGGCAGCAGCGATCATCTGACACGTTCCGTCGGCGGCGTTGGAGAAGGAAGATGACACCTGCTGATCGGGTTGGAGCCTCGGCCATTTTCAAACTGGAGGGAGCTCTGGTTAGCATCAAAGCTGCATAATTTTTTTATTAATTTATATATTTATCCTGTTTTTTTGTTAGCCATATAATGACTTCTTCACTGCTGATTTCCAGGGACAGGAAGTCGACATGGAATCTAAAAGTGATGAAAAAGGCAATAAAGCAGAAGCTTCCGTTAAGCAGTTTGGAGCTAACACACCGACTGTATCGTGCACATTTGACCGTGAGTTGATTAAAGACAGAGATTTCAGAAACATCTTTTTTTGTTACCAGAATATCCATTTTATTAAAGTTGAACCTGATTTTTCTTGCAGAATCCTACGCATACCACTTGAGAGTCTATGTTTACCAGGCCAGAAACCTTACTTCTCTGGACAAAGACAGCTTCTCAGGTATTATAGCAGTTGTGATATTGCTGATATGTCTTTTAATTAGTGCTGTCAAATGATTAATCACGATTAATCACATCCAAAATAAAAGTCTTTGTTTACATAATATATGCGTGTATGCTGTGTATATTTATTATGTATATATAATTATAAACACATGCATGTATATATTTAAGAAAAATATGTTATGTTTATATATTAAATATATTTATATATAATATAATAATATAAATATATAAATGTATATACATGTAAATATTTTCAAAATATATACTGTATGTGTATGTATTTATATATACATAATAAATATACACAATACACATACATATAGTATGTAAACAAAAACTTTATTTTTATTATTTTATCTTTATTTTGGATGCGATTAATCACGATTAATCATTTGACAGCACTACTTTTAATTATCTGTAAAAGTGACCAGGCTCTTATTAGAACTGAAATCATATTGGTTTAAATTGCAGATCCATACGTCCATGTGTCATTTTTGCATCACAGCCAAACGACAGAGACAGTCCGAAGTACCTTGAACCCGACATGGGATCAGACTTTTATTTTTAAAAATGTGGAAATCTATGGTGATCCCCAGTCTCTTGCTCAAAATCCACCCGCTGTGGTTATGGAAATCTATGACAGCGATCAAGTGGTTAGTCTGAGTTCTTTATGCTGCCACTATCAGCTTCTCAGGTTGTCCCAGGATGCTTATTAAATGTATAGAAATAGTTCACTCATAATTTAAACTTGTGTATATAATTGCTCTGCAAGTGACAGAGTGAATGATTTACATTTTGTCCATCCTGCTAGGGCAAGGATGAAATGCTTGGCAGAAGTACATGCATACCATTGGTGAAGTTGAATTCAGGTATGGATGGATCCCCTAAACTCCTCTGGGAGCCTGTAATGCACAAAAATGCTCCTGCTGGGGAGGTTCTGGTGGCTGCAGAGCTCATTCTGAAGGCCAAGGTGTGATTCTCAATGAGATTTAGGCCTATTTAACCACATCAGTGGCTGCTTTGTGATTCAATTCTTCTTCTTCTTGATAATTCTTATGTTGCCTACTCTAGGGAAATGACACTGAGCTTCCTCTTGTTCCCCCCAAACGAGGAGAGAAACTCTATATGGTTCCTCAAGGGGTGCGACCTGTGGTGCAACTCACTGCTATAGAGGTCAGTTTAGCTATGTGTGTTTTTTTTTATTGTTTGGACTTGGTAAGGTCAAATCATGCAGAATCGAAAACCTCTTTAATTCATTAATTAATGTGTTGAGACAGCATACTATTAAAATTTAATCTCTAATCAAAAAAGACAATTTATTGAGGTGACACACACAACCACCCATATTTACACTAGGAAGTCATATTTGTCCTAATCTGACAGTCAACTTGTGCAGAAAAAAGGGCTATATTGAAGTATTCAGGTGTTTTTGAAATTCCTGTTGTTTTGCTGGATGCAGGTTCTAGCATGGGGATTGCGTAACATGAAGACGTATCAGCTGGCTCCAGTGACATCACCCGTTCTGGTGGTGGAGTGCGGAGAAGAGAGAGTTCAGACAGCTGTCATCAAAAACATGAAGAAGTGCCCTAATTTTCCAGGAAATGTCCTCTTATTAAAAGTGGTGAGCATCCATATCTGCTTGTGGAGAAAAGGCTGGTTGCTTTGGTATTTTGCTGTCAAATGCGGCCATAGACTATATGTCTTTACCATCTTGTTTTGTTTCTTCAGCTTCTACCCAAAGAAGAGATGTATACTCCCCCTATAGTGCTGAAAGTCATCGACCACAGACCCTTTGGACGGAAACCCGTGGTGGGTCAATGCACCATCAGTTCTCTGGAAGAGTTTCGATGTGATCCTTATGCCACAATTGCAGAAGTGGCCATGTCTTCAAAAGGTACATTACTTTTTACACATTTCTGTTGACTGATTTTTACAAACCAAATATTACAAACCAGTATCACAAACCAATGCTTGCGTGTGTAAGGAAACATTGTATTGGTATTCCTTAAATTCTGGTTTTAATCAAATCAAACATGGTTTTGATGATAACTTCAGCCTTGGGTGTGCTATACATTTTGCTTGTTGTAAACCTTATAGTAAGTGCATGCTGAATTGTGGTTGGTCATTTATTTATTCTATTTGCATACTCGGTTATAACTGATTTTGACAAATATTTAACCATGCATAGTCGCTTTAACTCTGTTGTTCAGCAAATTTATGAAATGCAAATTTGAAGAAAATATTAATAAGCATTCTTCCAAAATTCTCTCTTTTCCTGCAGTGGCTTTGATGGCAGCTTCTCCTAGAGACCTCCATGTAAACATAGATGACGGCAGACAGCATCTTCTAGAAGCTCAGGTACTGGTACCAAGTCACTTGATTTGGTAGGTTTAGGAACTTAAGTCTCACCTTGTGAGAGAACTCTGTGTAATAGACACTGGTACACACATCGAATTAAAATAAATGTGCTCCTATTTTCAACTTTGTGAATTTCAGTATTTTTATGGCATCTCAGCTGCTGTTGACAAAATGGCCACTGCTAGTCACATTCAAGTATGTATAGAAATAAGACACTTTAATCAAAATGCCTGAATTTGACGTTTTTCTCCATAGCTCACTTTGAGGCTGATTAAGTGAATCTTCACCTATTGTAGTCACAAATGGGTTAAATTGGGGGAATATCAAATCAATCGGTTGTTCTCAAAATGATCAATCTCATTTCCCATTCTGGTGATTTGCAGCTGACTTGCTCTATAAGAAATCAAACTAACTTTCATTTAATGAATGAATTAAAGCTTACTCCCTTGTGTGTACTATAGGCATTTAATCATGGAGAAAAGTATTAAGTTAAACTGTATAGATTTTTGAAAGTTTTAAAGCTTTTTAAATTTGCATTAATTTTTACATAGATTTAGATAAATCTTTTAATGTGATTAGTCTTTTAATATTGATTGGGGTCGTGCTGTACTGATAAAATAAGTTGAAATTAGACTGAAAAATGACAGAAATGGGATGTAAGAGCTGGTACAAGCCTAATAATATTACTTCTTAACAAATCTTAATGAATAATGTTTTCTGTGTGTGTGTGTGTGTGTGTGTGTCTGTGTTTGTTTAATGTATCCACTTCTTGGTTTCATCAGCGCGAGAAGGTGAGTTCTGTGATAGCAGGTGACACACTTTCCACTTAAGCCCTGGTTTTAAATCATTTATCATCATATCTGTATTTTAGCTCTATCATGAGGATGAAACTATCTATTTTGTCATTACATTACAGGAGAAAGAGACTGTTGATTGGTGGAGTAAGTTTTATGCTTCTGTTGGAGAGAGTGAGAAATGCCGCCCATACCTTGACAAAGGTTATGACACATTGGAGGTGTGAATTCTGTCTAAACATTATGATAATATTGTAGATATATATATATATTTATTTAATATTAAATGAATAAATACCTAAAATCTAGAAATATATTTAGTAATGTTACTACAATGTTACAGGAATAGTTCACAAGGAAAGTAAAATTGGTTCCATACGCATGTGACTTTGTTTCTTCTTAATTAATGTGCTGGTTACTCTTTTCCATGCAGTTACAATGGTTCTCTTCTGTTGGTTTTCACAGGTATATGACCATGAGCTTGAAAGTGTAAAACAATTCATGGGTCTCACTGATTTCTGCAACACCTTCAAATTGTATCGTGGTAAAAATGAAAGTGACAATGATGATCCCGCAGTAGTTGGAGAATTCAAGGCAAGATGCTTTAAGAATAAATTTAATGATATTTAAGTCACACTTTAGGTTTTTTCTGTTCTTGGTTGTGTAAAATAAATGATTTGGTTTGATTGATTGTTTTCAGGGCTCCTTTAAGATGTACCCATTGCCAGATGACCCAGGGGTGCCCCCTCCGCCTCGTCAGTTCATAGAGCTGCCCGACAGCATCTCACAGGAGTGTGTGGTCAGAATCTATGTGGTTCAAGCCATCGACCTGCAACCCAAAGACAACAATGGCAAAGTACTTGATTTCATTCAGCATTTTAAGGAACATCAGAACTAATTCTGAGCTTCAGTTGCACAGTTTAAAGAAGTCATTGTTTTTAAAAGGTCCTTTTCATTTCAGTGTGACCCATACATTAAAATCTCTTTGGGGAAAAAGTCTATTGATGACAGAGACAACTATGTACCATACGCTCTTAACCCAGTGTTTGGAAGGTAATGCCATAGATTTATTGAGAGTTTCTCATGTATCATATTGTTAAAGTAGACTTAAGTTTCTGTCTCTCAACAGGATGTTTGAAATGACATGCTTCCTCCCACAAGACAAAGACCTGAAAATTGCAGTCTATGACTTTGATTTGCTCAGCCGTGATGAGAAAGTTGGGGAGACAGTGATTGACTTGGAGAACCGTCTTCTTTCTCGCTTTGGTTCTTACTGTGGCTTAGCCCAGACATACTGCATGTGAGACCCATACAGTTTAATGCAAACTTAGTATTTTCTTTAATGACAACAGTAGAGACAATAGTTGATTTAATGGTTTTATTCATTAAATAGTTCTGGACCAAACCAGTGGCGCGATCAACTCAAACCATCTCAGATTCTTGAACAACTTGCCCGTTGGAAAGGCTTAAGTTCACCCAGGAGCGAAGACAACGGAAACACGCTATCTTTTGGTGGCCGATTGTACTGCCTCTCTGACTTTGGTAATTTTCAGAGCTTTTTGTTCTTTTGAACATCATTATGGTGGCTTGACAAACTGTTATTGTTTTATATCCACCAAACTGAATACAGAGCCTGTTCTAAATCATTTTGCTATATCTTTTTGAATCGATTGGATGTATAGCGGGCCTATAGAGGACAACAAAAAGACTAAAAAAACACGCCCAAGGACCCCTAAATATAATGGCTTTGTTTTATTAGAGTAATATTAGACATTAGCTTTTATATTGTTATTTTACTAAAGCCAAAGATAATTATTAAAATATTAGGTGGATATATTTACTATTAAACTTAAAAAATCGAATTTCTTTGTTCCCCTTTTAAATTTTCTACAAAGCATAGCACCCTGTTGCGACCCAGTATTGCCAAGTCCATGGAATTGGGCTGATTTTTTATACCGTTTCCGTTGGTTGTTTTTTAGTCCGCTCCCTCAGAATGTGATTTCGATGATGTAGAAAACCATAGGGATAAAAAGTGTGATGGGGTTAGTTTTAAAGCTATTATGCTGGTTTTGTTTTTGCTGAAAACCCCTGTCCTGAGGCACCTTAGCAACCACCTAGCAGCCCCTTCACAGCCACCCAAATCACACACTGCCAAATAACCTCGAACTTAATGACTTTTAAAAGCTGTTTGAAACTTTTAATCTAGGCTTTGTCAAGCCAACATTCAAACTTGTCTAGTTATACCCTGGTGCTGTAGCATATATGTATATGTGTGCATTTTAGAAGCAAACAAGGAAATTCACGAACATCTGGGTCCTCCAAGTGAACGGATCGCTCTGCACGTCCTCAGAACTCAAGGCCTGGTTCCGGAGCATGTTGAAACCAGAACTCTTTACAGTAGCTTCCAGCCGACTCTCCCACAGGTGTGATGCTACTCACCGGCTGGTTCTTTTCAACTCTATTTTGTTTGAAAGCAAGCTCTAAATGCTGCTTTATTATGTTATTGAGTAGTCTGTGTTTTATAGGGAAAACTCCAGATGTGGGTTGACATTTTCCCAAAAAGGCTTGGGCCTCCTGGACCTCCTTTTGACATATCTCCACGTAAAGCAAAAAAGTGAGAAAGAATTTGGTACTTTTTTTGGTTATGCTTTTCTGTTGAATGGCGATAAACTCACGTTCATTCTTTCTGTCAGGTATTTTCTGCGCGTCATTGTTTGGAACACATATGACGTAGTTTTGGATGAAACCAGCATTACTAGTGAAAATATGAGTGACATCTATGTAAAGGGGTACGTAAGAGTTTGTAGGCAAAACCGTTGGTTAATTTTGAGATTTTGTGATTTTGCTTCCACAGCATGTCTTTTCTCAGGAATTACACTAATGGAAAGAAAACAACCAAAATATACATTTAAATGTTTTTTTTTAATCTATTTATACGTATATTTTAAAGGCCATTTTTTCACATTTTTTCTGAGCCAGAAATCTCCACTTCAGTAGCACTTACATACAACAAACTTTACAGTTTTATTTCTATCTGTATTCTGAATATTTTAACAGAGGAGTTTGTTCATAAGTCATTTGCCTGATTTATGTAACATTTTATTCCTAAAAACACGGTGAAAATGCTTTTGACAGAAATTATAGAGTAATATTAAGAGACTTCTAAATTTACCTCTAATACATCAGAATGAAACAAGTATTCTGAATCTGGCTTTATCCAAAGTTCAGATTTCTGGTGCATATTTAATTAGATAATTTGCATATTTAAACACATCATTTCAAAAAACCTGCAATTAAAAAACAATTGTTTTAATTTCATGTGATTAATAGATATCACCATATTTCCCTGATTGATTAGTTCAGTTTTTATACTGTTCACCTGTGGAGTCTTGCCTTAATAACATTTGTCATAATTCATACATTTATACCTTTGATTAGTTGGATGCCGGGTATGGAAGAAGATAAGCAAAAAACAGACGTCCATTACCGATCTTTGGATGGCGAAGGCAATTTCAACTGGAGATTTGTCTTTGGATTTGAATACCTGCCTGCGGAGCAGCTGTGTCTCGTATCTAAAAAGGTAATGTGTTTTGGCTGTATTTAACGTATTATGAAGTGCACTTTGAAGTATTAAAATATTCTTTCCTTTCTGTTGAAAGAACATTTCTGGAGCCTCGACAAATCTGAGTTTAGAATCCCACCCAAGCTGATTGTTCAAATATGGGATAATGACAAATTCTCTCTGGATGATTATCTAGGTGAGACGTGCGTATGCAGATCTTGGAAGTTTTGTTGTCGTTATATTTTGGGGTCTGTGTATTAATCTCACTTATGTTACAGGTGCTATTGAGCTTGATCTGCAGCACCTCATCAACCCTGCCAAAACGCCGGAGAAATGTAGCCTCAGCATGGTGCCGGATGGAACCACACCTCCAAAATCAGACCAATTTAAGTCTCTTTTTGACCAGAAGTCAGTTAGAGGATGGTGGCCATGCTACATGGATAAAGATGGGAAGAGGGAACTCGGTGTAAGTACAGTTAATGTATAGTCTTTTTTATGTATTTCTGTATGGTGCAGTAGGACATTTGATTTTCATGATACAAACGGATAGATACAGTCAAACCTTCTCTACATTAAATATGTTTCACTTGCAAATGCTCATGAAATTTTGGTAAAATGTGTTTGATTTGACTTTTTTTTTCTACAAGTTTGATTAATTAGAGCTTGTTTATGTGTTGGTTGCAGGGAAAGGTTGAGCTGACATTGGAGATTGTGAATGAGAAGGAAGCGGATGAGAGACCTTCTGGAAAAGGCAGAGATGAGCCCAATATGAATCCGAAACTGGATCCTCCCAAGTAATTGTGTTCTCATGTTATATATTTTTACTGTATTATGTGTTAACAGAAGATCATCATAAGATTTGTTTTTTTCTTTTCAACTTCTCAGGAGACCTGAAACCTCGTTTTTTTGGTTTTCAAATCCATGCAAGACGTGCAAGTTCATAGTGTGGCGAAGATTTAAGTGGCTGTTCATCGGATTGGTTTTGCTTATCTTAGTGTTATTATTCATTGGGATCTTGTTGTATTCATTACCTGTAAGGACACACTTTATCAATCCTGTTGAGACTTTACACTTGAGATGTAAGGAGTACAATGCTAATTTTTTTTGTTTGTTTGTTGTTTTTCAGAACTACATTTCCATGAAAATCGTCAAGCCCTACAATTAATTTCAGGAGGAGGTCAACTTTGTCATTTTTTCCATGTAGTTGGCGTGACCTGGGTTTCACTCCGTGAAATAATGAACAGAAATCGTTAATTTTCTTAATGATGTACACATCATCAATACAGTGTTCATGTTGTTTTTATTTTTCATTTTTCATTTGGTTGTTTTGGTGTTTACCCTTTTATCGCTCTTTGCACCAATATTACATTTAATTATGAATTATCGCTTTTTGGTTCAGGTTTCACTGATATTTAGAAACATTGGACACAAATCATGAAGTGTTTTCTATTATGAAAAAAAAAATATTTTATTGCATTATAACCTCAGATCATTTTAAAGATGATTGGTTCAAAAATATATACTGTTACATAGATGTTAATATGTTTATATAAATTGTGTCCATTTGTTAGTAGAAACACCAATTAGACTTTTTGTTATTTTTAACATGGTAAAATTATTATATTAGTCATGTTCAGTTTACATATATATATATATATATATATATATATATATATATATATATATATATATAAAACATATGATATAGTTAAGCAATATCACACAAGCAAGAGTGCTGTTTTCCTGAACATCCCCGTGATTGGAAATGTAATATTAATTATATCGAACAGTGCAATTAACAAGAACTTAATATTGAGATGAAACTATAGTCTTGATCTCATGGATGATATTTTTGCGACCTTTAATTGCTTATAAATGCAATAAAAACAACAACAATGGAGTCAGTATGTTGTCATTTACTCAAAAGCACAAAACATTTTGCAATCCTAAAGTATATATCTATGTTTAAAATTAACTATTTTCTGTCCCGCAATAAAAATGTACCTCCTTTTGTCAATATTTTGTTGTTTTATAACCATTAGGTGTCACTATGTACATGTAGTCATGTCAGGAATGATTATCAATAATAGTTTAATTTGTCATGGAAATATCAGTTATATCACATAATTAGAATATACATTGTAGAAACACCGTATGGCCTATTAGTTTATTAGGTAAATTGCATTAATAAGTGCGATTTAATATAAGTTAATATAAATTGTAAAAATATATATATTTATATATATATATATATATATATATATATATATATATATATATATTTAAAACTGTCAAACACTAAAAGCAAAATCTGGACCCTGGGGGTCGTTGTGCAATGATGATTACAAAATTCAGCTAAAATAAGGTACATAAAAATAACTAATAAATGATGAAGTAGGTAAATAATTTTAAGACCCGCATTAAATTGATCTCTGTAAGTATAATAGTGAATTTAAATTTATAATGCATTTCAATTTAATTAAATTGTAATTTAACTCACTGTAAAATAGATTTTTCTGTTTTATTTTTAATTTTTTAATGTTAATTTTGATGTTTTATTTTTTGTAAATAAAACAAATTATGTCATAGGATATCAAAATTATCAAAGGGCGTTGTATATGTACAATATAAATAAATATAACTAATTATTATAAACAAATAAATAACACTGGCGCGATATCAAAAAGTAAAACAAGGCTGTAATTTCGTGTTTACTTATTTATTTTTTACTTAATACATATAGTATTTAAAATTCATTTGTAATGAGGTATAACTTGGCGGATATGACGTCATTTCTTAGCTTTCGTGCGTGACGTGATATTTAAATAGCCACCTGAGGCGTGATTAGAGAAACGGATCAACACCGTTAGCGCTGCTGAATCTTATTGTAGTGTAAAGCAAACGCAAACAAAAACGAACGCAGTTCAGTGCGTTGTTTTTGATCTGAGAGTAAAATAACGACGTTTAAGCTCAGGTAAGTTACGTTAAGTTCTGTTTGTCCTGCTAACCTGCTAGTCAGCTGCGACAGGTGCTGCTGAGTCAATATTTACCTGAATGTTACAGAAGAAAAGTATATGTTTTCTTTTCGCTGTTTGGTTTGTTTATTGTGGGATTTAATTTGCATGCGATATTCTCGTGTTTTATTTTATTTCTGTGTGAGGAATACAGTTTCTCAGTGCTTGGTGTTTAATGCTGGAGGATATATTGTCTGTCAGATGTAGATATGACGTGTTTGTATTTCGCGGCGGTAGGCCGATGCTCTTCTCATTGGTTCATTTGGCTGTTTTCTCTTGATGATGCGGTATTTGAGGTAATGGAGGCGGCCACATATGGATTATAATGGTTTGATACTGGCGAGAAACTGTGATACTGGCGCTGTTTGTTGTGTTCAAGCCTGAGATTCTGAGCTTTGAGTGAGTCTCGCGCTGCATTCGCACGTTATCATAAACCCTGCTCAGGCTCTAGTACAACACACTGATGGTCGCTTGACTGCACAGTTGCTTCAGGTGTACATTGTTTATCATGACTGTATATGACTTCTCGTATTGATATATCTGAATTGTATCCACACTGCATTATGCGAAAAACGTAAGCTTGTTGCAATTTCACAGCTATAGTTAGTGCATGTGTTTGTGTGTGTGATTTTTACACACCATCCTCTCCACACAGAAGCTAGCCATGCAGTCTGACTGCTGTTTTGTGTGTTCATGCTAACAGCACACGGGACATGGGTAAATGAGAATATTTTTCATGGTGTTTACAGGTATTGTGTTATGTTTGTGTGTATGTGCTTTAGTCACCTTGGCTGTAAGTAGGCATGTGTGAATATTTTGCGGTCTTGATACTTTATAGTCTCATCACTTCATTTCAGTGTTTTTATTTAGCATTATGGTTGAGACATAGGTTTTATCCAACACAGGTAAAATTGTTTAAAGACCTACTTAGTTCAGAACTGCTAAGATATGAGTTTTGACCTTCATCAAATTAAGTAATTTCTTCCCCCAGATGGCTTTTTAAAAAGAAATCTGTCAATAATGTGTGTATATGTATGTGTGTGTGTATATATATATATATATATATATATATATATATATATATATATATATATATATATATATATATATAAAGTGTGTGTATGTGTATATGTGTGTGTGTATATGTATGTGTGTGTGTGTGTATGTATATATGTGTATGTACGTGTGTGTGTATATATGTATGTGTGTGTAATATCTGGAAATTATAACTATAATTTAATTCTATGACTATATGGGTTTAAAACCTGCTTGCAATATAGATTTTTTTTTTTTCACTAAAACTTTTTCTTTTTTTCTTCCTTTTTTCTTCTTTAAGTAATATCTGGAAATTTATAGCTGTAACTTAAGTCTGATTATATGAGATTAAAACTGCTTCTACTTATTTTACTTAATCAGCATAATAACAGGCTGTTTTGATATTGCAGACTGGTGTTTATCCTTTAATTTAGTATAATTAGCACGCTGGAATGCAGTGCAAATAGGTTTACTGTTACTGCACTTTGTTCTTCTAGAATCGAGATGCATATAAACGCTAAAGAATCGTAAGTCTTGCACATTCAAATATCATTTCCAAGAAAATTGAATAAGCATTCTTGCCAACTAATCAAGATTATCACAATCATTCTTGTAATTTCTGCAAAACCAAAGTAAATCCAGAAGAATTCATAATAAAGTTCAAACGTTCTGAGATTCAAATATTTATAGCATAAGGCATAAAAACAGATCCATTAACTGACCCCATGAGCTCACACTGACCCTCAATCAACAGAACATTGTTCACTCCTGCATGTTACTGCAAAGTGTGTAAACGGTGATGTGTCCTATGTGATTAGATCACCAGAGATTTAATGCAAGGTGTAAACTGGGCATCAAGCTGAATTTCTTCTCTTCTTTTTAGCACTTTTATAGATGCAATTCGTCCCATGTTCAAAGTACAGTGAAGCACCTTTTAAAAAGGATAGATAGCGACAGAGATCCTGAGGATAATGAGGGAGGGACAGGGAACGTTTAGTGGCTCACATGTCATGTATACAGGAGCTGAACACAGGAAGTAGAGTAAGCCTTCTTAATTCGCTTGATCCATCCAGAGCTCCTTGTGCCTGTAGGAGCGTAAGTGTGCAGTAATGTGATTTTTCCATGGGATGACCAGTGACGACACATGGGATCTGGAGAGCTGGGGCTGGACAGTGCTGTGTGTATTACACCATTTCTTTTTTTTTTAAAGCTGTGTTTGAATGTATTTCTATAAAGCATTAGCTTCAATGCTAGTGCTGTTTTTGGTATCGATTTAAGACTGGTACTTTAACAGCAGTAAGCTGACGTTAATTATACAGAGTCAGGTTACTGTTTAGCATGTGTTCTGCTCAGCAGATGCTGTCTGAATGTCCTTTGTCACACTGTCAGACCTCAAGCAAGCAGAACACCTTCAAAGTTCACAGACATGAATGCTGGGATTGTTAGAGAGATGGCAGTTGGTGCTGTCTTTGAATCATTGGCTTGAGTTTAGAGATGGTGACTGGGCACAGCTAGGAGAAAATGACCAGACCCATTGTTTCATTTTCACTGGGTGGGTTTGATTTCATTTTTGTGGGTTGAGTGTTTGGAGTTTTAATGTGTACCAAACTCTCCACTTTGTCTTTGCTTAGTGTGTTTAATTTATTTATTTATTTATTTCTGACACACAGTGGTACATACTAAGGCAAGGTTCATAATATATTACTAATACTTGTGGTTCTATGAGCCCCTGATTCGTGATCTACCAGGGAATTATTTTTATTTTTTTTTAATCTACACAAAGCCTAGTGCATGGGTTTTTAAACTGTGGTCTTACTTTAAAAATGTATTCAGTTTTTTTAATGTTAGATTTAATGTAGCTGAACATTTTTAACAAAGCATTTAGAAATATTTAAATGAAATCACGTTTATGGTTCTTGGTCGGTTTATGGTCACATGACGTGGGGTGGGGTGTAAGTGTTTTATTTTGATTTTAATTGTACATTTATGATTTTATTATTGGTTTGTCAACTCACAAACCCCATGACCAAATTCCATTTTGTATAACCAGGTATAATCCAGTTATTTAACAAATTTACAGGATTTGATATTTCTGTATTCACAACCCCTATTGAAGGGTGTTAGTTTGTTTTGTTTAGGCATAAACACTGACGTCACACTCTGATCCATACCAAAACAATTACAGTTTGATTATGTGAAGAATAATGGACTGTTGAATTTTCTTAAAATAATGCATACCAAGGTGGTAATGCAGCCACAACACAAAGTGCAAAATAATTTGGTCAGTTTTTCTGCTTAATCCTGGAGTTCACTACTCAACTTTTAAAATCTGAACAGATTTTTAAAAAACTATAGGCATCATACACCTAAAGACTTTGTAAATAGTGACCAAGGAAAACTGGCCATCTTACACTAAACGACTGAGGATCACACACTATTAGACTTTTAAGTTGTTCCAATCACAACAAACGCTAGGAGTTGCTAGGAGACGTGTGACAAATAAAAACAACGTGTGTTCTAAAATTGGCTCAAAATATCAAAAATGTTTGATATTTTCCCGACTGGATGGAATCAAAGTCTGAAGCTAAAAAAATCTGAGTATGTGACCATCATACACTATACGATTTTCTGTGGAATCTGTCAACTCAAATCTGCAGACTGCCTCTGACTTTTGGCAACTAGCGTCAGCTTCTCCAGACTGTAAGTCAGCGGAAAATAGTTAGAAAGCTGTATGTAATGTTGCTACTTTACTGAAGTGTTGTAACTTTACAGCTTCAAAACACTTATTGATAAAGTTTTGGTAAAGTTATCAAGTTTGTGTGTGTGTGTGTGTGCGCGCGTACAGAGAGCAGAAGGGAATATGCTTTCAATTAATGATATAAGGTCATTTGGCATTTTTATCATAGTCAGTCATTTGTTTGGCCAGTGTGTTTGTGGTTTCTGGTGTCTTTCGCTGTTATAGGCTGTAAATGGATGCTTGAAATAGTTTGCTGAAGTGATATGTAACTGTAATGAAGTCAACAGACCTGCAGCTACATAGCTGTGTGTTTACTGAAAAATAATGGTAACTGGTCTCTGTTACTGCTTTTTGTCTGTCTCTGTTAGTTCCAGCTACTCCTCTTCAGCACAAGACTTTGAGAGGGATCTCAAGATTGGGCCCGTCTACGAGTCGCCCAGGATGTCCAGGCGTAGTCTCCGTCTGCACACCAGCTTGAGTCACTATGGAGACGACAGTCTGCTTGACCCATCTCTTCACCACAGCGCCTCCTTCAGCTGTGACAAGTAAGTACAGTATGTCCATGAAAATCAGCAGGGGATTGTTTAGCAAGAATTAGGCCATTAGTGCCATATAATAACAAATGCATTTTTTTTATGCTGACAAAATAAGTGATTAACTAAGAGTGTAGAAGGCAAAGAGAGCTACTAAAACTAAAAACAGCATCATGTGCAATTTACATGTTTGCATTTAAGTTAAAGGGGTCATATGATGCGATTTCAAAATTTCCTTTCTCTTTGGAGTGTTACAAGCTCTTGGTGAATAAAGAAGATCTGTAAAGTTGTAAAGACTAAAGTCTCAAATCCAAAGAGATATTCTTTATAAAAGTTGAGACTCGTCCACGCCCCCCTGAAACGGCTCGTTCTAACACGGCCCCACATATCTACGTCAGTATGTGGGAAGATCTGCATAACGCCGCCCAGATGTTCATGCAAAGAAAGAAGGCGTGCCTTTTATTCTCGTTGTAGTATTGTTGTTGCCGCCGCTGCCATGTCGTGTAGACGCTGTGTGTTTCACTGTGAAAATGAAACTACTTGGTTTGGCCTTCCAAAAGAGGAAGATATCCGCTTCGTCATGCCTGGAGCTGATCCGTGCTGGTCTCTGAGGAAATACATCAACTTTGCACTGTGGATCGCAGAATGGGCTTTCACCGTGGATGAAGCAGCGTCCAGCCCAGGGTCGTCACATGTGGTTGCTGCACGCACAAGATGCGCTCCTTCATAGAATCCGCCTCAAGCTGCCCACCTCTGCTCACTCAAGCTGGCCGCGGATCACTCTAGGCCTCCAGCCTCTGCTCACTCAAGGCAGAGTGTGTGACGCTGTTTCGTTGAGAAAGCAAAACTACTTTGTTTTTGCCTTCCAAAAGAAGACACGACTAGAAATCATGTTTATATCAGATTTATAATGGGTTTTATGTTTATGTTTTGTGGCTCCGGCCAGACAAGGCATCACAATATGTTAAGAGGTGTAACATTTCTGTCACACGCTTGAGGCATTCGGTCAATCAGAGCACACCTCGCTTTTCAGAGCGATGAGCCTTGTGAAAATCGACGCGTTTCAGAAAGCGGGGCATAGAGGAGAAACAGTAATGTACAGTATGTGGAATTTTTTTTTTTTTTTTAACCTTAAACCGCATAAACACATTTCATTACACCAAATACACAAAATGATGTTCTTTTTAGCAGCGTCATATGACCCCTTTAAGTTTGGGCTCTGTAACTAACTTTATTGTAGACCTAATGTAAAAGAGCTCACTGTAGTTTAGACTCTAGAGTGTAAGCCAAGGTAGATTTTTATCCCTAAGAAAATTTAAATATAACTGAATTCATTTAAAGAGAGCAATTTGTTCAGTAAACCACTGTTTAATAAAAAAATATATAATAATTTTCCCCTGCTCTACTGAAACTGTACCGAACTGTGACTTCAAAACCGAGGTACGTCACAAATGTTTGTGTACAGTTACACCCCTAATATACAGATTCAGCTACTTATTCCACTAATGCTCCTCTTGCTTGGATCATGAAAGGGGTCCTATTATGCCTTTTTACAAAGTCTTAATTTGGTTTTTGGGTGTACTAGAATAGGTTTTCTTCCCAGTCTGTTTCAAACAACCTGCTGGCTAACTTTGGTCGTTAGAGTTGAATAAAACTATTGGTAACGACGGAACTTGCGACCATAGTTGCATTTGGGGAACGCACCCTTGTTTAGTTCCTGTTTTGATGAAGTCTCTCCTTCCAAAATATGAAATCTGCTCTGATTGGTTAGTTTGCCCAGTGTGTTGTGACTGGCGAACAGCTTAGAGTGTGTTCTGGAAATGTTACACACCTTACCATAACCGCAAGTTTAATCTACTTGGCTGTTAATATTAACAATGGCGTAAATTTTGCAATACCAGTTTAAGCCCAATTCAGAAAATTTGAATGTTTACGGATGAGGATCATGCGGAACCATTGCAAGCACGGATTTTAGGGGGCGTTTCCGAATGTCATGATTTTAATTTTGGTTTTTGTTTTTACAGCCTGTGGTCTCTGGTGCAGCTCTTTTTTGCATATTCCGTGCGCAGGAATTAATTAAATGAGTGACATTGTGACTTCACAATATCCAGGGGAAGCATGTTGTAGTCCTTACGAACCATTTGTTGTTGTACAGTTCTTAGTGTTTTCTGTTAAAGAAAATATCTCCCTTTGGAGTGGAGCTTTGCAACTTTGCAGATCTTTTATGTTCAAGCAGCAACATTACACACTAACTAAAGTTGAAAAAGACACACTTCAAATTGATAGTTCACCTGAAAATGAATGTTGTCATTTGCCCACCCTCAAGTTGTTCCAAAATTGAGTTTTTCTTTCTCACAAAAGAGATTTTGAAGAATGTGGGTAACCAGTTTCTGATTCCCATTGACTTCCATAGTTTTTTTTTTCTTTTTTTTTCATACAGTGGAAGTCAGTAGGGACCAACAGCTGTTTGGTCACCCACATTCTTTAAAATATCTTCATTTGCGTTCAAGATTTGGCAAAGGTTGTGTAGTGTATTCCAGCTATGTCACTTGTCCTAAAAAATAATACAGCTTCAATGTATTAACAATATTAGCTAAATGGAAGGAGGCACCAGGAATACGACATCAGCAATATTTTGCTTCGGTTTTCCATCCCCTCTTCTCTTATTCTGTCTTTGTCTGATAGGACACTGAAGAGCAGAAGAGCTCATCACTCTTTTTCAGGGACAACACCAATTGTTCAAACTCCGAGGTCTGCCTCGACGTCAGTCCTACAGGCCCATAACAGCACCCTGAACAGCTGTGCGCCCAGCGATGCCTCTCTGCTGTCCTCTCTTCTAGATGAGTCCTCCATACAGGAAAGCACCCTAGTTGACAGCTTCTGGGGTCAGTACCAGCACACCTTCATGGTCGCCATAATATGATACACCTGAGTCGCAATGAACTGAGATTGATGGACAGCTGAAGCATTGATTGTAACTGTAATTTTTTTTATTTTGTTTTAATTGTTTGGTTTGGATGAAGATTGTGATATTAAGGGTAAGTGTTCACTCTAGTTAGTTTTTGTTTTTTATTTTTATTTTATTTATTTATTATACTTTTCTTGGGTTTTTATTTTAGACCAGACTATAATTGCGCACTACAGCACAGTGGAGGCCAAAACACAGACCTCTACAGCACAAAATGGTTACATCTGCAAAGACTGCTCCATCACCTCTCCCTCCAAGAACAACAGTTCCCTTCATAATGCTACAGGGCATCAGGTGTCTTTTACACAGACACCCAGCACAACCTCCTTTCCAAACACTACATTATACTGCAGGGACAAGAATCGCAGATATAAGCCAGGTGAGACACTTTGATAATGCACTATGAAGTGGTGTGTTGCCTACCTGTAGTTCCCCTCTTTTCCTGCCATGTCAGACACCTTAGATGATATGGTCACGTTTCTCTTGGTCTCCAGAAAGGGGCCTCTCAGAGTGCTTCCGTTCTTTGGATGCTAAGTATTATTGAAGGGAAAGTGCAGGCTTGACTTCATTGTGTCTGCAGGTGTGATGGGGATGTTGTCTGAGGCGTGCCTTCATAACAGAAGGAGAATTGCTGCATTTGTATTGTACATATGCACTCTACTGATGCAGGTGGCTCTTCTCAAAGGTATCAGCCTTGGTTAGTCTGTAGTTCACCTCTCCAGGCTGTGGGGTACCTCACTGGATGGTTTTTGGCTGTTTGGGAGTCTTTCTTTTCAGCATGTTTTCACTGTCAGAGCCTGAAACTACCCCATGTTCAGATTAGGTTCTCGATTACAATGTCAATATTGGCAAACATTTTCCATAGTTTCTTTTTACATCTCAGTAGATTTTAAGGATGGGAAACTCTTACTTAGCCTCTGCAGCATTAAGGATATATACAGCCTGTGTAGTTATGTTTGGATGGATTTGGATTTTAGGACTTTGACATGTACAAATTGCATGCCAATTGATAGCTTTCAGTCACGTGACCAGCTCGAAGACCTGGAGGGCAAAACATCCATAGAACTGCAGCACAAGCCTATCAATTTCATCTGTTTTACAGCCACAAATATTTAGATCACTTCTCAAAAGAATAAAACAAATGCAAGTTTTGGCCATTTTCAATCCATATTAAGCACCCGCGGCAATATTTCAATCATTAAACAGTGCAACAAACATTGTAAAAACACTTAAAGTGCCTTAATATATTTAAAACTGTAATATGAAAAGATCAAATTCAGTAATCACTATATTAATGATGTATAGTTTACATAGGCAAGCAGATGAGGTTGGAATATGAACGCAATCTGCTTAATGGTTCAGTGTTTTCCTTATTATGGTTTTCTATGGGAAACCATTAAACGTGTAAATGTCCACATTTGTTTATATTCTGGGTTCATATGCTTGCCTGTACAAACTATACATCATCAATAAAGTTTTTACTGAAATTCACCTTTTAATATGCAATTTACTATTTAATTCAAACTGCGTAAAAATAGCTGGCGGTTAGTGGACCAAAGCTTTGTTTTGCTCTCCATGTGGGCGTTCCTATGAGTGTGTGACGTCACGAGAAAACTATCAAATGGGTTAAGATGTTCTCCAGAACCAATGTCACTCTCTCTGTTCACAGTCTGTCCTGACCACTTCATCACTTTCAGATATCTTTGATCGTCAGACCTTATGTGTTGATTTAATATCAGTCCATGTTTCTCTAGGCCTGCTGTTATCAGTGTTGCACTGGTGTGTGCGAGTGTGTAAGGGAATCACTCGCTTCATAGTCACTGTGCTGAGGAAGACACTGCGGTCTGTGCAGCAGAAGAGAGCCACCAATGGCTGTGCTAGCGGAGGTATTGGTTTCTCTTAGACCCTCTGGTGCCTGGATATTATTTCCACTTATTAACCAAACTATTATGCACACTGTACAAACAGCCAGAAACAGACAATAGCTTCATCTTAAAGCATTGGAACTCATTAAGCTCATGATGTCACACTTTAATGTTTTCCTCTTGAAATGACTTGATTTAGGGAATTTCGGGGCTATTTTGTTCTAGGGTTTTATAGAAATGTTAGATAGTTCTTAACTAGGCTCTTGTTATGCAAACAGTTATGTAAAATGTTGGACCGGGGCTCATTTGTGGCTGGAAAACTCTGAAAAATATTTGGCCACCAATAATCTGGCTTTCAAAACAAATGTAGTTTAGGAGCCCTGATGTAAACAGCCCCTTTCTGGTATCATTGCAGGCATCATACAAAAGATACCTGGTTTTCGTCGTCTTGAAATTGAAGTTGCAATAACGGATATAACTGTTCGTAAACCAGGTTAGTAAGTGGGTTTTATCACAGTGGTCTTATATTAATAAGTATAATATTAAAGTCACCCTAAAGGTGAAATGCATCTTCTATGCCACTGAGCCCATTTTATTACTATTTTATGGCACCATATGAACACCAGTGTTCACTCTGGTAGCCTTAGTAAAAATGACCATCACTTTTCCTCTATACTTGGTAAGCAAAACATATACAGCACTTTCCATGAATAGGATACAAAGTGGGCCTGAAAATGAACTGTGTGCATAATTCAAGTACTTTTAACCACAATAAATTGACAGACATTGCATTTTTAAAACTACTTGATTTCCATGGCATGTTGATTTTTATGGTAACTAATAGTTAATTTTATATTAACTTAAGTTACTAAGAAAATAGATTTAAAAAAAAAAAAAAAAAAACAACCTGCAACTCTCTTGCTTAAGCTGTAGATCTGTTTCTGGTTGAGGACCCCGTGGGACAATCACTAGTGTTTTTTTTGTTTGTTTTGTTTCTTTCTCTCTCTTTAGGATTTGCATTTGAGCACCTGTCTCTACCTTTATGTCTTTGTAAATTCAGTCCCTTAGTGAAAGTCTGTCTCAGGAGTAACTCATCTTCAGCTATCCTATTACACCTGAACAATCATTTCTGATAAGCCCTTCTCACCCTCTATCACTAACCAGCTGCTTTAGTCTCTTCCTTGGTGTTTGACCTCCTTTCTTTCCTACAGCCACTATAACTTAAAACTTTTTTTCCCCTTCCAGATGTTTCTTAGAAGCATGATTACACTGTGCATAAACAAATGCGCCTGTCCACCATGAGCACTGCCTTGGTTACATGCAAATCTCTTTTGTTGGAGTCTGTCTGTGCAGAGCTGGGATTGGAGCGATGTACCAGTCTTCTCCAGAATTGCGAAGGAATCTTGGTTTTATCTGATGTTTGTTTGTTTGTTCTGTTTTTCATCATAGGCAATGAGAAATACTACAGCAGTATGAGTGTTAAAGAGGTAGTGCTGCAAAAGGAACGACCGAAGATTAGCAGCGTACTGTGTAAGTACACATACTTGACTTTCAGATATTTTTCCACTTCAAATCATTACGTCTCCATGTTTAATGTTATGTAGTATAAGGAAAAAGGAACCGGTTTGGAATAACATGTGGGTGAGAAAGTGATGACAGAATGTATTTTTTTTTATTTGTTTTGTCTTTTATCCTTTTAATTGTCAATTTATCATGCTGCCTTTAAGTAATTTCCTTTGGTCTAACACTAAGGCAGTATTGCATATTTCCAGTGTGAAGGCAGTCATAGTGATTTTAAAATTGTAAATTACATAAATCATAATTGTAATCACTACATCAAATCGCCTGTGCATTTCACACAAGCAGTGTTATTTTTATGACACTGTAAGCGGCCACTTATGTGGTTTCAATTAACTAGGATTGGTGATTGATTGATTTATTGCCCAAATGTAAGGGATCTTACATTTTATATATCAGTGTAGATTTAAATACAAATTAAATGGCCATCTGTGTTGTCAGTCAGTTTTTCAAAAGCCTAGTTCGATTTCTACCTTAGAGGGAAGCTGCCTAGGTACAGTCACTACCTCATATATAATAGCAGAATGATTCATAAATTATTGCTCTAGTACAGGGGTGTCGTGGAGGGCTGGGACCCTGCAGAATTTTTTCAACATTGCTCCAACATTCCATGCAGTTTTCAAATAAGCCTGAAGGATCTGATTAGTTGGTGTTTAATTAGGGTTGAATCTAAACTTTGCACTGCTCTGGCCCTCCAGGAATTGAGTTTAACACCCCTGCGCTAGTAAATGTACATTACAGGCTCAACGTGTGCACGCTTCTGCATGCAGCATCTGTTTAAATGTCTACATTGGTGGCTGTCATGGTAAAATTAAAAGCACAACAAATGCTGTAGGAATAGAACTTTAACACACTGGATAATTATTTTCATCCATACACTGATTTTAACAGGTGATGACTGCAAAAGGAAACATAATTTTGCAACGGACACTCAGTCTTCCCAGGAAGAGAAGCCTGTAGGGTCCTTATGGTGGCTCATAGTTTCTACAGGTTATATACTCATCACTTACCCTCAGTCGTGGTCATTCTAAGAGCTTGTGGTTTGGAAATAGTTGGCAAGCCAGTTAATGCTGCTGTGAGCTCCTTCCCTGCATTGATGGTTTCCAGGTTGTGGTCGGGGCAGTTTGTTCCCTGGCAGGTGTGGGCTTCGGTGAAGAGCTTTCAGATGACCTTGCATGGCCTGCATTTGCTTCCTTTTTTTCTTCCTTAAACTTTCTGTGGCTCTGATTCCTTGTGGGAATCTCTTTCCTCTTCACTTGTAGTTTTAATAACTCCTTTATTTATGTACTCATGTATGTATTTAATTTTTTTTTTTTTTTCGTCTCCAGTTTTGCTCCCAGGAACTTTTTTTTTTTGGGGGTGGAGTTTTCTTGACATGCATCTCCTTTTGTTCAGGCACATTCAATAATAGTCCGGATATAGCTCTTGTTTACAGATACAGTGGGTTCCAAAATCGTTGATGGCAAAATATATTGAAAATTGAAGTAAATGAAGAGAGATTCAAAATGCTGCACTATTGAAGTCAGTAATCAAATGTAAGCAAATTAGTGACCTTGTGTGGTTTTTTTTTTTTGTTTTTGTTTTTTTGTTTTTTTTTCGTGTCCAGATTGTTAGATTTTCTTTCGTTGAAGCACAGGTTTTTGTTTGTTAGTTTTTTTTTTTAATGGTTTTTATGATGATTTTTCCACCCTCTGTCTTATCCTTAAATGACACAACAGCAAAAAGGACCTGTCTACTTCAAAGACATTTATGTAAACGGCCTCTTTGCATGTGAAATGAGAAATTGAAAGTAAAGATAAGATAAAGGAAAATTTGATGCCTCAATTTTATGTCATTTGATATGAGCCCTTGAAAGCAAAAGGTAGGCATACCAAATAACGTGCAGTTTGTTAAATTTGTTTATTACCTTTTCACTCATATTATATTAATTTTAAATGTAAAAAAAATGTTAAATGGAGGCATTTTCACTAGTGGTATAAATTTCTGGACCCTACTGTATGTCATCTAATCAGATTTTAGGAGGCTTTTTTTTGTTTTGTTCTTTTTTAACAGAATGAATACTACAATATGAAAAATGTGCAGTTTGTCAGCTTTTGCAAATCTCTTGGGTGTGTGTGACCTCTTGCTGTGCACCCTAACCCTACTCTGTGCTATGTGCATATCCACAGTCAGTCTCTACTCACGCTTTACTCTGTTTGTGTTTGTTTCTAGGGAGGACAACCTCAGGAAGCTTCTTGTGGCTTGTCGATTTCATTTCAAAGTGAGTTGTGCACTTTTTTTTTTTCTTTTTTTCCCAATAGGTTCTTTCTATACCTTTCAGTGTCCAATGCTTGTCCAGTGTGGGTATATAATAGATTCTTAACGATTGACTAATTTTTAAAAGGGAAGCAATTTTCAGCCAAAATCTTTACCATGATATAAATAATTTTCAAAAAAGTTGCACTGAATGCTCAGATGTCACTATAAATACAATAAATCTAGATTTAAAATCGGTAGGATTACTTGTATGATTGTGTTATATTGGACTGGCCAAAAACGTGCTCAAGGCATTATTGATAACCCAACTTTCTGAAAGCGGCTTTAAAACCGTTTGTACTTAAATGTGCTATTCAAATAAATTTGACTTAATTAAATCAACAGTACATAAACGTAATTGGTTAATTTCATAATTGGAGCATTGCTAGTGTGTTAAAGTATGATGTGACAAAATTTAACTTGTCCTTGTTCTCTCTTCCAGGTGTCTCCCTATGCTTTCGAAAGTCCTATTTCTTGTACCTTTGCTTCTGTTTCTTGGTGAGCTTGCTGTTTATGACCGACTATAGGTCTAAATGCAAATAAGATCCTACATCGTCATTTTTTTCATGTGTTTCTTCGGTGCTGTTTCTAATAGCTCTGTGCTACTGGGGGCCATCTGGACTGTTAGCCATGCTGCCTTCTACTAATGTGATGGTGTGGAATGATGCCTCCTATGTCACCCCTTCAACCAGCTCCATGCTCGACTCGGAGGACGGACAAACGCCCCCTGACACAAACACTCAGGTAGTATTTACCTTTCAGCATATTACTACTTTATTGTAACCTGCTGAATTAACTAACTATCTGTCAATGCAAAAATATTATGTTGACTGTCTGGTCCTATGTCTCCCTCCTCCCAGAGGCCCTCAGTTCTGTCGTCTTCATCAGTAGAGGCAGAGAGGTTGATGCGTTTAGAAGACAACTTGTCTCAGCTGTGGGATCGAGTAGCGGGGGGTTTGCTCAGGCAGGAGGAGCAGCACACTGAAGTGCTCAGTCTGTATAACACGCTGCGCTCAGAGCTTCACAGTCACACAGACAGAGAGAGTCTGGGCCAGTGGATTGGAGACCTGCTGGAGGAGAGATTCAGCCTGCTGAAAGGCCAGGTCCAGAAAGACGCCAAGGACACGCAACAGGTGATGATATCACATTGTCTGTCTTTTTTAATTACTACAGAGTTTTAAAGAGCAGGTCATATGGTATTTTAAAGTGTCCCAATATTGTATTGGAGTCCCCTACATCAGGTTTAAATGCATCTAAGGTCAGAAAACATTGTAATTTTCTTAGAATATACATTTAATATTAGAGTCATTTGCTAATGATCAGGAAATGATTCGTTTCAAGCAAGTTCGGAGCAAGCCCCTCCCTTCCTCAAGCCTACTCTGCTCTGATTGGTCAGCTGGCCAAACCGGTTGTGATTGGCACAGAGATGAGTCCTTGAGCCAGTTAGCCAGCGCTACCATTGACAAAACACCTCTACATAAAACAATAATATAGTCAATCCATTCTTATAATGACATAAAATACAAAAACACTTATGCAAGCGAATCGTGCCCACAGCTAAAGTTTAGCTGCTAAACTGTGAACACTAGGTGGATACGTTAGCCGAGTGCTAACGTGACTTACTGATGAAACAATACAGTTTATAAGCCAAAATATGTCTACTGTAATGTTTGAAGAACGACAGACAAAAGACGCTTGGTCTTAACTTTTAATCAGAACGCAGAACAGTTGTATCACAGGAGCACCAGCCGAAATCACTCATCTCTCCCACATTAACCCTGTAACTGCCAGTGCAGCACAATAAACAGCAGTTTCACAATTATTATAAAGTCTGTGTGCTACACTACATTCTTTATTATTACACAAAGTAATTAGAACAACGTCAGTCTACAATAATCGACATATTCTTAGGTTCACTGCGAATTTTTAGAACTACTTCAGTAAGACAGTAATATCGTGCTTTACCTGGAAACCTAAGGCTGCGCTAGGTATACATCACATATTGGCACAAAAAAATTATATTTTGAGCACTCAATTGAAAATGTACACCTAATGTATCAATCGTACTACTTACAGGTCGTGGTTCAGAGAGCTTGTTAGTCCAAATTAAGAAGATTAGAAGCCAAGGAAGATAAAAGCCCAGATTAGAGAAGCAGTTCTTGATAAAATGACAAGCACACAACAAAAGGCTCAAAATTGTATTTCTGTGGTATCCTTGAACACCGCGTCTTCTCAACATGATGTAAACGCACTAATAGCAAAAGTGTTTGTGGGCAGGTCAGACTCTGTTCGTATTTTGCGGGCAGGCGGGGATTATGCAAATGTGTTATCCAGTGACGTATACCGGTAACAGGCAAAAGAGTCGAAAATATAACGACTCGTTACGGCGATTCAGAACCGACTCTCTCTTTTGAGAGACAATATCTTTATTTATCATGCACTTTTTTGATTAACAACTTTGCAGATTGTTTTCATTTAAGGAAAGCTACGTTATAAACTGCAAAAGAGAGATTTTTCAAAAACCCATATGACCTGCTCTTTAATAACCACCCTTATAAATGCAATGCTTTTTAGGCTCAATAGCAGTCATTAATCAATAAATGCTCATCATTTCAAAATTGACATTATGGACAACTTTTAACATATTAGAAAAGCTAAGCCAGATATGCTGTATGAATTGAAATTAACATGCAAACATGAGTCACAGAGAAATCAGTAATATATTATGTAATACCTTTATAACTAATCATCAATTCTGTCTCTGTCTGCAGCATCAGGAAAAGCATGCAGAAGAGCGTCAGTCAGAGAATACTCGACTCGCTGAAGCTGAGGCTCTGCTTCAGACTTTAGCACGCAAAACTGAGGTGCGACACTCAAATTGTACAATGAATACAAGATGCATTATTATCTGCATGCAGGGTTTTGTTTTTGTCAGTGGAAACCACTGATTTGAGTTAACTTTGGGCCAAAGTTCACATGCTTTTTGAATGATTGAATGACTTCAGTTATAAAGTGTAATTTGAGCCAATTCAGCTGTCTGACTGACCCGTTTGATTTAGGAGTTGCAAAGAAAACAAGAGCGTGCTTTTAGAAAGATTCCTGAGGCTGAGGCGCCTGCCACTGATCCTGATCCACACAGGTCATTGTTTAATCTGGTTTAAAGGGTCAACAGTGATGTGTCTCATTCATTAAACTAATATTCCTGGTACTTCATGTAAACTGATGTTGTAATTTATGTCTGATCTCTTCAGTGAGGAGGCTGAGAGCAGTTCCAGTGAGGTTTTGCTGGCAGAGGTGAGGCGACTAGAGGAGACTTTGGAGCGCATCAGAGATGATGTGCAGGGACTGATGGGATGCAGAGACAAGTGTGAGCAGCTGGACTCCCTTTCAGACTCCGTACGTGCTCTGTTTCCATCTCTGTTCAACATCTGTAGAGGCTGCAGGGTCTAGTTTTCATACCTGACATTTTTTTTTTTTTTTTTTTTTTAATGAGATTAAAGCTGAACAGTACTTGAATATACCAAAAGCCAGATATTCCCATCTGTTTGAACAGCTGGATCTGCTCTTCACAGGTATCCGAGCAGGTGGAGAAGGAAATCAGATCTCTGTTTTATGGCAGTGACAGAGAGGAAGAGCTGGAGCTTCCTAAATCTCTCCTGCAGTGGCTCTCTGATCACTTTGTGAGCACCACTGAAATGCAGGCCTCGCTTAGCACTTTAGAGAACAGCATTCTGGGTAACCTGTCCCTTCAGGTAGAGGAGGGCCAGTCACCTTCTAAAGAGACAATCACCCAAACTGTACGACAAGCCACAGGGGAGGCAGGCCTCTCTGAGGAAGTAAGCTTTTAAGAACTTGAGTATTTTAATAAATTTTAATAAAACTCTATATCTAATGCTACTTTTGTGTTTTGTTTCTCCACAGCATGTACAGTTGATTGTCAACAATGCAATGAAGCTTTATTCTGAAGACCGCACTGGTCTGGTGGACTATGCATTGGAATCTGGAGGTATAGTAATGGTCTTATCTCTGTGGCTGCATTTTAAGTTATTTTTAAAGTTGTTTGTTTAGCTGAAGGAACATAAAACACAGAAATAAGGATTGCATGCATTCCATGTAGCAGCATGTGAAAGAAAATATATTCCGTTCATTGTTTTAACAGCGTGAAGTGCATTAAACTGGTGTTTGTCAAAGAACTGCAGGGGGGTTGTGTTAAATGAAAAGCTAATAATTAAATCATAAAAATCTGATATTAAATAATTTTAAAATAACAGCAATCAAAAAATATTTACTAAAAGAGATTAAAAAAAATTGAATTTACCTGCATGTCATGTGACCGTAAGCCAATGTCAGAGAACTGTTACTTAATTGCTAACTTGTTATCTTAAAATCTCAGGGTGGACTTCAAGTCAGTATAGTAGGTGGAAGCTTGAAAAACAAGTTTGGGAATCCCTGCTTTACATGTAAATAAGAAATGACATCAATTTGTGCATTTTAATGTGTTTGAAAGACAAAAACCTTCTAAAGACAGTAACACATGGTTAAATAACCCACTGAGTGATTATTCAAATAAACATGATTGTTTGTTTATTAGTAGTATATGCAGTGTTGAAATGCTGAGAAAATACTTTGATTAAATTGAAATTTATTTTTGTAAATCCAGTAGTCAAATGCTGTGTGGCCTCTCAATTTTCAGGGCAATGACTGGTCTTTGTGTGAATGTCCACAAAACTGGGATACTTTCTGAATGTATATATGCAGTAGGCTGTTTTAGAAAGGAAATATTAAAAAAAATTAAAAAGTACTTTATTTTTGCAATCATAAACCTACTATGCACTTACACCACTGTGTATTCTGTCATCAAGCAAATTAATTTTAGGGTAGATATGGGCCAAAATTGGGGCCTTGACTTGTACAATCTTGAGCATTTTTTTTTTTCTCTCTTTCTTTCTCACTCTCGATGGTGCAATTTTGACCCTGTGCAACTTTTTGGAAACTACGGTGGTCAAATTGAAATCAAACTATTGTTATGATCTGTGTACGTACTTGAGTAGCTATGCTTTTGAGGGCCAAATGTCCTCACATATATCTTGACAACTGACAAGTGAGGGCATTTTTTGTGTCATCTCGAGTTTAAAAGGCTTATAAATCAACAGTGTTTTTATTTAAATCCAATGTTTTGCACAGTTGTCTGTGAGTTTTTAATTATTTTTTATTTTTATTTTACTTGTCTGAATGTAATCTGCTTTGCTACAATAGCTGTTTGATTGAAATGGTTTTTCCTCTTATTGGGTGGAAACCACATGTCTGAAAATATTAAGATGGTAGTAGCGAATCACCCAATCCTATATAATTATGAATGGCAGTCTTGCAGATATTTCTGCTGTTTGATATCTGAGTGGTGTAGTGCAGTGAATTTGAATGTTTCTTTGTGTCTGTAGGAGGCAGCATTATAAGCACACGCTGTTCAGAGTCCTTTGACACCAAAACAGCACTGCTGAGTCTGTTTGGCTTCCCGCTGTGGTACTTCTCCCAGTCAGCACGTGTAGTCATACAGGTTTGATACGTTTCAGAATTCTGATTTCTATTCATGTGCATTTATTTGTAAAGTCAAGCATGACTTTAATGGTAATTTCTCTCCTTTCTTAATCTCTTTATTCATTTGTCCCTGCAGCCAGACGTGCATCCTGGGAACTGCTGGGCGTTTAAAGGATCACAAGGTTATCTGGTGATCGGGTTATCCATGAAGATTTTGCCTACAGCCTTTTCTCTGGATCATGTGCCGAAATCCCTGTCGCCCACTGGCAACATCAGCAGCGCCCCACGAGAGTTCAGTGTATATGTGAGTACACATGAAATGTTTTCACATCTCGACTAATGAATACATTATAAAAAATAATTATTGTATAATTAAAGGTTGTATTTTTATAAATATTGTAGAGCAGAGTTTTCAGCAACAGTTTACTCCTGGTTTCAGTGTCTCATGATCCTTGAGAAATCATTCTAATATGCTGATTTGGTGTTCAGTTACTAATAATGGTATTGTTGAAAACAGTTATACATCCCATTCAATGCATCCTTGCTGAATAAAAGTAGTTTTTTTTTTTTTTTCCCCTATACTTTCATGCTATATAATAACTGTTCTCAACATTGATGAGAAGTGTTTCTTGAGCACCAGATTTGCATATTACAATGATTTCTGAAGGATCATGTGACACTGAAGACTGGAGTTATGATGCTGAAAATTCTGATTTGTTATCAAAGGAATAAATTCTGTTTTAAAATATTAACCGAAAACAGTTCTATTAAATTGGATTATTTATTTTCTGTATTTTTGATCAAATAAATATAGCCTTTGTGAGCTTAAGAGACTTCTTTCAAAAACATAAAATCATAATTATATCAAACTTCTGTAGAATTTTCCCATCAGTTTTAAACGTTTCCTTCCTTTTCATATTCAAGATCAGAACATTCAGATCACATTCAGTATTTTATTTATATCCATAATTTTCCAAATCTAGATGCCACAATTTTAAAAATGTCCTGATATTTCCAGGCATGTTGAAAGTTAAATGTTGACTTCTCTTAACTTGGGGTCAATTACCTTTTTTACCCCTCTCTTCTCTGTTTTATTAAAGGGTCTTGATGATGAGCAGCAGGAAGAGGGGCAGTTACTCGGACAGTATGTTTATAATGAAGATGGAGATGCTCTTCAGACCTTCTTAGTGTCTGTGAGTATAACACAAACACATGTTTTTCTGTGTATTGAGATGTGTATTTCATTCATTCAACCACACTGTAGCTGCATAAAAAAAACATTTAACTGATATTTTGTTGCTAAAAAAAAATCATAAATAACAAAATTAGTCAATACAGTGGAATATTTGAAAAGGAAAAGGAGGATTGTCAACGTGGAAGGTGTAGTTGTGATCTACCAGCAGTAGCTAACGGGGTCATGCTAACCAGCAAAACCTTATTTATTTGTAGTCTTTAATTGATTGCCTAATCTTGTAATTCTGTGTCTGTCTTCCCCAGAAGAGGTCTCGAGAGGTTTTCAGATCATTGAGATGAGAGTGCTGTCTAACTGGGGCCATCCTGAATACACCTGTGTGTACCGTTTCCGGGTTCACGGGAAGCTTGTTGATGAATGACTTGCAAGCGCTTAAGATATTGTAACTTCCTGACAGTCTGTCACTCATGCACAGAGAGAAGGAAAAAAAAAGAATTGAGCTCTTGAGAAATAATGTGTCATGAGTTACACAGTTGGGCCTGAGATGACCTGAGGACGTCTGATAAAGGATTGCATGCTGGGACATGTACTGTTAGGCCTCAGGGCCAGATTCAGCACTTGCACTCTTCTGAAACATCACACTGTTTCCGCTATTGTCAGTCATCAGGGTAATGCTTATTTTTCTTTCTTGATGTTTATTATTATTATTATTATTATAAAACCACCCTATCTGGCAGAATTGTCACCAGCAAAAAATGCACTGACAGATTGCTGAACTATAAACAAACCTGTGAAGAATGTATTTTAGACTAAATGTAAATGTTGTTAAAAAGTTCTTCAGTTTTGTGCTTTTTTTTTTTTTTTTTCTTGTTTTTTTTCTTTGTTTTTGCAGAATGGCTAGAGAAAAATCGCTATTTATTTTTGTGTATTTAAGTTGATATAAGTGAGATTGGATTGTGTATTTTTGTAAATGCTTTTCATGATCTTTATGCAGAGGATTTTGTAATTGCCATGTGAATTTCATAGGTTGGCTTTTCAAATAAAATTCTAATTTTTATTATTTTAAAAGATTGAATGCATTTATTATGGATATTGTTTCCCAGAACTTTTTCCCCCAAAATAAGTTAAAACTGGAGTGTATTACACATGTGCTGTGTTGTCCTTGTGTTAAAGGTTCTCCAGTTTAGCACAGTGAAGAACCGCATATTTGAGTATAAGCTGAACTAAACCCTGATATGGAGGCTGGCACTCCAAAAATGAAAACATCCTCACAGAACTGTGATCTCACCTAAATTCCTCTCTGATGCAGGGCAACCTAATACCTCATTGGTGGTTGCCATATATGCAGGAAGCCCTTCTTCCAACAGCAACGAGAGATGGGCTCCATACCTTTATATGCGGCCTGATTAGGAAGAGTTGCTAGAAAAATGGAGAATTACAGTTAAGTAAAAAAGCCCTCCTCCAACAGCAACAACAGAGACAGGCTGTATGTACGCACTGATTGAGAAGAGAAGCTGAGAAAACGGAGAACCATTCCCAGTTTTAGAATGTGCCTTTTAAAACAATTGACAATACGCACCGTAAATGTGCAAGAAATATGCAAATAAAATAAGCAAATTATGAATGTGCAGAAATACACATCTACAAAAAATATGCACAACAAAATAAGCACATTAAAAATGAACATTAGAATATATACACAAAATATATGCATCTAGAAGTGTGCACATGAGGAATATGTGTATTAATATAAACTTTGAAAAATGTCTAAAAAGCACATGACAAACATTGCACATTTTAAAAATGTACAAAATTGCCCTAGTGTACAGTATACATGTCAAGTCAAGTCACCTTTATTTATATAGCGCTTTAAACAAAAAAGATTGCGTCAAAGCAACTGAACAACATTAATTAGGAAAACACTGTGTCAGTAATGCAAAAATGTCCCTATCAATATCCAGTCATAACAGAACTGTCCAAAGAAAAAAAGTTGATCACAAAATTAAAATACATATAACTATACTTTAGAAACATACAGACGAAAATGAATAGCATTTCATTAAATAAAGAATAATCAGTGGGGTGGCGCTTCAATAATTTATTAAATATGATACAAAAACAAAAAACATATATGCTATTCAAACTTTTTATTTATTTATTTAATATAGACATTTTTCTGTTTTAATTCACTCATTTTTAAAATATGAAATATCTGATAGTCAGCAAGACATGAACGTTTTCATCAAATCACAATCATAAACTGACCGCTGCGAGGTTTGGAGCTGTAGATCCGCTCCAGTCCTTCAGGAGGCAGCAGAGAGTGTGTTTAGCGCTTGGGACGGGACGGGATATGTGTGTGTGTGTGAGTGCAGACCGGGATCTGAGATTTTTTTTGGGTGGTGGCTGTTTGTTTCACTGGAACTGCAGCAGCAAATGCGCTGGAATGCGGTCGGCCAGCTAACTTTACCCCGTCGAGTTTGAGCGAAATCTCGCGTTTCCTTTCAACGTCCATCGACTCGGCTCTTGTTTTGTGCGTGTTGGATTCTGAGGGCGGGTTAACGTTATCCCGGCCAGAGCAGCTTTTATCGATTCATTCACAGAGTAAGCTAACGGGATAGCGTGCTAAGAGAACACAGATGCAGGCCATAAAGTGTGTGGTCGTCGGGGACGGGTGAGTTTACCCTCGTTTTCAGCATTGTAATAGTCGTGGGATTAAGTTTTCCACGCCTCGGACCTTTCTTAAGTTTGCTCTGTAGTGTTTAGATCATTTGTGAGCCTTTATTTTGAGACTTTTGTTCGGTCTTTGTAGCTCACAGATGTTTTAAAAGTGTTCATTTCACACATATTACACATTAAATCTGTGTTTTCCAGCTTATGAATGAATTTAGACTTGAAATGTGTGTTTGTTTGTTTGTCTGGGTTTTCTGTGTTGAGGAACGTTAACCCTTCCCTGAGTTTCCTTGATCTGTGACGTCATGAGATGCGGGCTGAGTGTGTGGGGGGTGCTGCAGTGATTAATACACAAGTCAACCAAACCCACTTTTATGATTCATATTAATAACACCGGCTGCTTATGAGGTTTAAACAATGTTTTGTTTAAGACAAGTATTTGCTCTGCTTCTTTTGTATCTCTGTAATGTGTAACTGTTTAGTTGGAAAAGCAATTTTAAGAGATGACATCAGTTTGTGTTATATAAGACATGGTCATTTCTGTCACTGGATGTATTATATGAATGATAAGATTTTTTTTTTTTTCCCAGGGCTGTGGGAAAAACATGCCTTCTAATCAGCTACACCACCAATGCTTTTCCCGGGGAGTACATCCCTACTGTGTAAGCAGACCTTACTCTGACCCTGAGTTTCTTAAAGGGACAGTTCAGCCAAAGAGATATATATGTGTATATATGTATATATGTGTATGTATGTGTATATATTGTACATCTCTTCACAATTTTGAGATGTACCTTTAAGAATATCCATACTGGTACAAGCCTGTGGATTTATCTATTTGCACAATTTAATCCCTGAATCTTTTATTTAGGTTCGATAATTATTCTGCTAATGTGATGGTTGATGGGAAGCCGGTGAACCTGGGACTGTGGGATACAGCAGGGCAGGAGGATTACGACAGGCTTCGACCGCTCTCCTACCCTCAGACGGTACAATCATAATCATAATAAAAACTGATGTATCTCTCTCTATAGATAGATAGATTAGATATTTTATACATATTAATATAATTAGATGTTTATTTGAGGTTTAATCAATGGAGCCAATCAATTTAGATAATTTTGTTTTAAGAAAATGCCATTTGGATAACATTTGAGAGAGTTTTGACTTTCTGCATTAATGAGTCATGAGACCAGCAAGGATCTTGAAAGTAGTTTGACTTACTGTTTTGGAAACATAATAAACCCTATGCCTTAATAAACACTAAAAATCGCCCATGTCCTGATGCCTGGTAGGCTAAAGTGATTTCTTATATGTTGCTCGGAGCATTAATGGCAGCTCTGTGTTGACGTTGTCTCTCTTGCTAAGGCTGAGAGTGAATGGCTCAGTTGTTAGCCGTTGTCTTTCAGACACAAACCTCACTGTGTTTTAGTTGCTCTGTTTCTCTTGGGAAACAAGTGGAGTCTATTTACAGTTCATTAATGCAACAGTCTAGTCAACGCTGTGCTTTACAGAAAAGAGTTGAAAGTTAGCATGAAGTGAGGGTTTTGTCTGATGAATTTTTTTTTTTTTTCTTACAGGATGTGTTCTTGATCTGTTTCTCTCTTGTGAGTCCAGCCTCGTTTGAGAACGTCCGTGCGAAGGTAAGCAAGCACTCAGAGATTGTGTGATTTAAGTCAGTGTGGGCAACTTTCAAAATGATCTCAGTGAATGGAAAAGAGGGAAGAGGCTGTAAGAATAGTCTGTCTCGCTTGACTGATTGAGCAAATGTGGTTTCAAAGCCTTAAAATAGCATGTTGATGCTGCTGTAAGGAAGCAGACAGAAGGTCTTTTTAATCTTCTGTGTCTGCAAAATGTCCAGTGACGTCCATTTCAAAGGATCAAGTGGCATTTGCTATTAATTTCTGCTGGGAACAGGAGGTTGTGGTCTTTATCCACAGGTAAAATATAGGTTAGGTTTGGACATGGCACAGTGATATGTTATTAGTATTTGAGTATAGAGTTATGTATACTGTGCACAGTGTGCCAGTTTTCTCTATGCATAGAGTGACTTTGCATTCAATGGAAGCTCAACATTTGTGTTTTGTTTTCTTTAACAGTGGTATCCAGAGGTCAGACATCATTGTCCCAACACTCCGATAATTCTCGTTGGGACTAAGCTTGACCTGAGAGACGACAAGGACACTATTGAAAAGTTAAAAGAGAAGAAACTCACACCCATCACCTACCCTCAAGGCCTCGCTATGGCCAAAGAAATAGGTCAGCACTTCAGTTTTAATAAACTGGATTTTAAATGCATTTTATTATTGCCTTTACACACGTGTGTATGTTAGGCGTGGATTGACAGTATCAATTTGAATCTGGGGTGCAAATCAGGCTAAAAATCGGCCTTAAAATCTTCAAGTGTTTGTCAGGCTTTTTAAAGGGTGGATCCACTTTAAGTACTCTTGTGTTCATTACAGGATCTGTGAAGTACCTGGAATGCTCAGCCTTAACGCAGCGCGGCCTTAAGACGGTGTTCGATGAAGCCATCCGTGCGGTCCTGTGTCCACCTCCGGTCAAGAAACGAAGGAGGAGGTGTCTTATCCTCTGAACTGACTGTACTCACAGCCCCAGCTGCAATCTGAGCTCACCTGAGAGGAGAACAATGGAGGCGGGGATGTTGGGAAATGTGTGTTGGAGAAGAAGAAAGAGTCTGCACAGTGTATGCATTCAGATATTTCTCCCTCTCGCATTGTAATTAGAATTATGCCACTAACTAGCTGTTAAGATGCCAGATAATTTGCTTCAGAGAGCGGCGTCCATAGTTGTTTTCCTTCCCTACACTAAGAAATTCCTGCTGCCTTCTAATGATCTTATTTCCCCCTCATTTTGATGAACTAAATACTACTTCTCCATCTTTGTGAGCGCATATATTTTGTTTACAATCTGCGTTTTTGTAGAAGATGAATTATTGCCAAAATTTAAACCTACAAGTTACCTACTTCAATTTGCTCACACTAACAATCTCATTTTTTCCTAAAGGTTCGGGGGGGTGTTAATCATAAGAGACAGAGATTGCAGTAATATTGAAGGAACTATTTTACAGTTGAAGAAAACACTTTATTATTTTTTTTTGGTTTGTGTTACGGTTTCCATGCTAGAGAGTTTATTTTGTTTAACTGTATAAGAAACAGAAGTAGTTAAAATGAATATAACAGCTTTGTTTTGTCAGCATATTGCATATTTTCACTACTGTTTCTAAATATTCAGAAGGGCAGATCTCTTGTTTAATCTCTCTCTGTATTTTTATCAGTCTGTCGGAAAAGGCTGGCATTGTGTTTTATCCATTTTACAGTCCAAGTATTGTATTTAGACTACAGATCTAACAGTGCCTAGTAGCAGACCAGGGTTTTGTCAGAAAGTGGAGTATGTTAAGTTTCTGTGCTCTAGACACCTCAACACTATGGCATGGGGTTCATCTTCTCGAAAGGTTCCCATGAACACTGTGCTAAATGTAGTGGATTCTTGAATTCAACATATAAACCGTTTGTTGTTAGGGTACAGACATTAAGTATTGAGCTTCTAATACTCAAGAAGAAACATGGAATGTTTAATTTTGTCATCTTGACAGTTCTGTCATTTTTAAAACATTTAAAATGCTTTATTCATGCTTTTATTGTCTCCACTTAAGCTACAATGTATTAACCTTTATGTCTGAAAATAGAAACCAAATATAAAAACATTTATCTTTGTCCTTGGTTTTCATTTATGCTAAGTTCTAAACTCGTTTTCGGGTTTTAGCCAACAAAAAGGTCATCCCTGCAGCACTCTATTAATGATGCTTCAAAATGTGTAAAAAACAAAAAAGTGATGTTTGCAAAAAATAGCCACACTAAAAGTAATTTACTGATTAATCTTTTTACAGGAGTGTAAAGCATGAGAGCAGTTTGTTCTTATAATCATTGATCCAGGTAAAGATGCAGTTCCAGGACTAATTAGTGCTTTCTAAGAAACATGGGAAATCATAACAGACAGCTTCTTAAGAACAAACTCTGACATGACATTCCCAAATTTGAATTAGAACTGGCTGAAGATCAACAGGGGTTGCGTAAGCTTGCAAGTTATACATAAATACTTCCTTTTTGTCTCTTGAGAGGACTAAAATGCAAACGTCAAGATATTTAAGGCACATTCTGTTACTACTATCAGTGGTGAGAATGCGTTTTTCTTTTTTCTTCAGTACATCTTGGTCATTTTTTTTAGTCTGCAGCTGCGGAAAAACAAGTTACCCAGTGACTTGAATACCGTAGTCTTCTCACGCTGAGCTGGAAAAGATCCATTTATAACTTCTCCGAGCTCTGTGAAAACGTCTAGGCAAATAATGAGCATACATTTTTAGGAAAACATTTAGGAATTTGGACGTATTATATGTATGACTGAGCCAAATGTCTAAAGTAAGCATGTTTTGAAATCAGTTATATTTTATTGATGGAAAGTAATGCATACTCCAGACAGAATGATGTCTCTTGGCTCTGCTGTCCACGTACACCACGGCCTCTCTCATCAAAACATCATCCAGCTCCCTCCAGTCTGGCCGACAAGCGCCCACCGCTGTCACAAAATAGAGCACCACGATAGATAAATACACAATGTAGTAACTATGATGTGGACTTGTTCAAGTTGGTCGCTCACGTAACTGGATCTAAACAGCATTTTTTTTTTTTTTTTTTTCATGACTATATTCTAAATATAACATGGCCTCTTGTACCTAATTGGTTAAATACCTCACAAAATATCTTTGTTGGAAATCTGTGGACCAGCTGACCTGCTGTATGTGCACCTGGTTTGACCCACTCTCCAGAGAGTACGGCTGACTTGCACCTGTGGCAGTCACTATTACATCAGCTCCTATCACTGCCTCTTTCACTTAAGAACAAACTGTTACAGAGCCTTGGAGATCATTAACAAACCGTTGAGCCATTTCTTTCCTTCTGCTCCACATACAGACCTGAAGTGCATACAACACTGGATCACACACACACACACAAACAGTTTTTGAATGACATGGACATATTTCAGATTTTTAACCTGGTTGCCTTTGAACTTGAAGAGCTTTGTAAAGACATCATAGTGGCTTCTAAACATTTGCAAAATTGTTGAACTGATTCTTATCTTACTGGCAGTATGACTGAATGCCTCATGTTTGTTGACTTTCATTTTAAGATGGCTTCTGAAAGTTATCTAGAATAAATCACTGAAAAAGGTTCAAATTGTTTAATCCAACCAAAAAAATAGTTTGTGCATGTAACACATCATGCAAATGTTGCATCATTTTTGAAAGTACTACATAAAAGAACCAAAAGATATCCTGCATTGTTGATTTTATACTCCAAATTTTTCATGCACAATATTCCCAACTCATTCTTATGATCTGCTTTGGTTTGTGTACATCTGACAGTATTTATCGTAGTTTTATATTTATATGGAGGGGAAAAGATATGCAACATTTTTCACTTTGCATAAGGTAACAGAAATTTTCCATTTCAAAAACACCAATGTATTAATGTTAGATGTGTAGTATGTACATCCATCAAGCACAAACAACCCACACAAATCATTTGATTTGAACCGAACTTTATTTCGGCTGTCAACTGCTGAGGAACACACTCAACATTGTTTCTAACATACAAAAAGAAAAAAAAATCCTTAAGGATTGCACAAAAAGAAATCATTTATAAAACCTGAAAACAAATGTGTAAGAAGTATGAGCTCAAACTAGGAGTCTTTCAATAGCCATCTGCACAGACTGAATCTGAGGTTTCAGCTGCGATCCCTCCTTGATGGTGACTGAGGTGGCAATGACAGGTCTCGACACTCCACAAGCACGTCCGAGAGCCTGTTTAGAGCGCACGAACACATACGGCACGTTCTTATCCTCACACAGCAGCGGCAGGTGCAGGATGATCTCCAAAGGTTCAGCATCAGCCGCCATCACAATGAACTCAGAAATCCCACGGTTAAGAGTTTTGGTGGCTGTGGAAGACAATGAGAATCAGAGCTGGCAGAAGTAACATTCACAATGAGTCAGGTGAACTTACACTAAAGTCACTCATTTCGCCGATTCAAGTTTTATGTCTTTGTTGCCCATTCTCATTAACCACACATCTTGAAAGAGCAGGTTTTAAAGGGGTAACCTACTGCTGGGTGTTTAATAAAATGCTACTTTACCTTCATTGGCCCCTTTTCTCAACTGTTTGTAGTTCGAGGCCTGCTGCACCAGGTCCAGAATGGTTTTGGAGAGCGTGGCGTCTGCCAGAGGATAGGCTTTCGGGTTCACTTCAGCTTCAGTCTGTGTTAAGATGACAAACAGAGCAAAGCGTTATCAGCAAGACTCTCAACTCCATAAAGTTAACCAAACGACACTGATTATCTGCTCAACCTGATGTCTGACAACACGGTATTCTCATCTACAACTGAACTGATTTTAAACACATCAAAAACATTAAAATAAGGTTCAATGTAGGAATACTTTTATCATTCCGGCAGGCAAAATTCAAACAGCTTAGTTACACACTGAATGTCGTGAAGGAACCCCACACGTGATACTCACCATTGTGTTTTAATCTGCGACTAACGTAACTTATAAACACACAGGTCCTCTCGGCTTGAGCTTCACGGAGGACAGTACTATTTAACTAAACAGAAGCACGTCTAAAGATTAGCAAATAAACGAAAGAAATAACTCTAATGACCAGCGAAGCTGAATGATCTTCAACACTCTAACGTTAGTGACTCGCCACACGTGTTTACGATCGGCACACTGCGCATGCTCACATTTAACACACTTCCGGTAGTCTTTTTTTAATTAATTTTTTAACACAATTACATTTGATCTTAAAGACATTCCTTATATAATGTTAAATATTATGAAGAATATTTTAAAAATGTATAGAATAAACGACCCCCCCCCCCCATTTCGAATTCATCACTGGTTTCGAGAGAAAAAAAAAACGTGAACCCATGAACTGTAAAATGGTTTTAACTGATCTCGAGTCAGTTATAACGTAGATTAATATTTAATTAATTTTAATAAACATGATATAATGAAAAGTGAGATCTAGAGTTAAGATCTTTATGTGAAGAACCAATACTGTCTAAAGACATAAAACAAGCTGCAAATAATAAAATAACAAAAATGATACTGACACTTCATTATATCAAATGGTAACGATATGATGTTGGGGAGTAACTATGTAACGGCGTTACGTTATTTAATTACAAAATAGATGTAACTAATCCATTACAGTTACTGAGAAAAAAAATGCGTAATTAAATTACAGTTACTTATGAAAATGTTAATGATTACAAATGGGGTTACATCTGAATATTTTATTTCAGTGTTTTATTTCAATAAGACCTGAATTTAAAATGTACCTGTCAGGTAGAGAGCTGGAAAGAGAAGAGGTTTTTAAGTACTTGGGTGTATGGTTTGACAAGAAGTTGACATGGGCCTTCCATATCCAGAAGATGGTGGATAACTTGTAAGAAAATTCTAAATGTGATGAGGTGCTTGTGTGGGGTTGAGTGGGGTGCATCTGGGTCAGCATTGAGAACAAAAGTCATTATTATACAAACTTGATTTAATGCAAAACCAAGCCCTGAGAATTTGTAGTGGAGCTGTTAAAACCTCTCCAGTGGCAGCCATCCAAGTGGAGGTGGGGGAGATGCCCTTGTATTTGAGAAGAGATCAGCTTGCCTTAGTGTATTGGGCTAGTCTTATGGGTCATAATGATGATCACATAACACTGCAAGTCCTAAGAAATTGTCAAGAGCGATTGAATGAGGGAGTAAAAAGCTTTGGATGGATTATCAAACAAAAAGTTGAGAGTATGGGGTTAAGTGATCTTAATATCTGCACTACAGTACCATACTCTACAGTTCCCCCTCGGACGTTTGAGGAATTAAAAGTGGATCTAGGTTTGCTTATGGAAAAGCAGGAAAGTGAAGCGGACAAAGGGAGAGTTGGTGGATATATAGCAGAACACTACAGACAGGACATGATCATATTTACAGATGCTTCTATAAGAACTGATAAAAGGGTGGGAGTGGTGCATGTGGTGCCTGAGTTGTAGTTAAGAGGCTAAATGATGATTCGGCTGTATACGGCAGAGTTTGTAGCTATATGGTTTGCCCTGTTATGGGTAGAAAGCAATGGGGGTAATAGACAAACAGTCATAGCATCTGACTCTAGTTCGGCTCTTCTAAGTATCCAGAATTCCCACCAGTGTTGCCAACTAATTTCCAGAGGAAGTTGCTAAAGGAAGATCGATTTGTTGCTAAAAGTTGCTAAATGACGTTGTGATGTCGTTGTGTGATGACATCATTGCATAACCATTACACAAAACAGCGTTTTTATGTAGAATACACAACAGTATAACTCAAATCTCAGCGAAAAATATTTTTTAAATGTTATTTGTTAAAAAAAATATTATAAACTAAATATTTTAATTTGTAAAAGTAACATAAATAGCACATCTTTATGATCAGATTTTTTACAACATTGAATTATTGAACAGTTAAACATTTTATGCATTTTCTTATAATTATTAAAATGCACATTCTGAACAATTATAGTTTTAAGCAGTGTACTGGTAGTTAGTTAGTGTGCTACACAAAAGTCTATAAAAATAGGACACAATGTACTGTTTATATGAATTTAAATATTATTTAAATTCCACATTGCACTTTGTGTTTTCAGGTTACAGTTTACATCTTAATGGATAACATCCTGGCAGAAAATGACTAGTACCTTTTCAGTTTTTCCACATATTTTGTTCTTACAGTGTACCTAACTGAACAACAATTATATATACAAGCTAATAACATGCTGTATCATAAATGTGCATTTATTATTGAGCATTTGGAACTAGCAAGTAATGCACATTTGATGTTTGTACTGTTAAGCATCTTTCTCTAGCTCTCTCCAGGTTGATGTGCTGCTTGGCTGGCTAGCTGTTCAATGGTTTCCTCTTTTTGTGTAATTTACATGAAAATATGTGTCTTTTTTATAATTTGAGTCACTTTACAAAAGTTGCTAAAAGTTGGCAAAAACTTTCTAAAAATAGCTAAATTTGTTGCTAGGTGCTTTTTGAAAAAAAAGTTGCTAGGGTAGTCTGAAAAGTTGCTAAATCTAGCAACAAAATTGCTAAGTTGGCAACACTGATTCCCACTCAGGGTCCAGGAAAGACATTCTTCTTGAGGTTTTACAGTTAGCGAGTGGATTGCAAAAGGCAGGATTAAAATTTGCATTCTTATGGGTTCCAGCCCACATAGGGGTGGAGGGGAATGAGCTGGCTGATATATATGCCAAGAAAGCAGCAGGTAAAGACAATATTGACGTTGACATAAAATACAGCAAAGCAGAGTTTAAGAGCATTATTAAATCAAGAATTTATGAAAAATGGCAGTTCTTGTGGGATAATGAATCATTTGGGAGACATCTTTTTAGTATACAGCCTAAACTAAGTAAGATTGCAGACTCAGGCAGAGCTAGACATGAGGAAGTGGTGTTGTCCAGGCTGAGGATTGGACACACCAGACTTAATAGTACCTTATTTCTAATGAAAAGGCATGTTGATGGTAACTGTGAGCATTGTCTCAGGCATAGCCCAGAAACTGTAGAGCATGTTGATTCATTGTAAGAAATATCATCAAGATAGGCAGAGGATTATTGCTCAAGTAGAGGCCAATGAAATTATCTTTGAATATAAGATATAAGATTTTTTGATTTCTTTTTTAAATAATACAGGGCTTTTAAAAAGAATGTGATTTTATAGAGAAAATGCAACCATTGTTCTACACTCCAGTCCAGCGGTGGCGGTAATGCAACAAATAGTTGTCAATCGCCATTTAAAAATAGAAGAAGAAGAAGCGGAGCGCGAGGGATTTTGGGTAGGACATCCTTAGGTCAGCCATATTGCGGTGTTCTCTGTGTGAAGGAGAGAGAGAAGATGAGGGGGATCCGGGGAATAAACCAGTTATCGGTGAGAAGTTTGTGTTGTTTCGTGCGGGTTCTCAAGATCGCACAGACGCTGGCCTTGTTCTCAGACAACCAAGCTAGAAAAGAGAGAAAGTTGACAGTTCAGCTCTGTGTATGTCATCTCATCTCATCACCTTCGTCGTTTAATCATGTTTTAAATCTGCGGCCCCCATCCTAAAATTTACAAGGGATCTACAAGCTTCATGTATAAAGGCAGTGAAATATTACTGGCCATAAATATTGAGTTTTTGATACCTGTTATAGTACTGTCATTTGAATGTTTTTTAAATGGAATATTTGTTTATTTACGGTGTTATACTGTATGTTATACTGTCCATACTTAAAGTAGCCTATATATATATTTTGAAGACTTGACATTGTTTGCTCATTAGTTAGCCATCATGATGCACTTCTAGAGCAGGAAGAGAGACAGAATGAGAATTTTGTGTATTCAGCACCATAAACGCAATATGGGATCGAGAGAAATGTTTACTGAATATTTATCCTTATATTAGGGGTCATGCAGTGCATTAAATGATCTTACAGCTTTTTTGATGACCAACAGCTAACTTACACTTCCTGTGAAAAGTGTATACACTTGTCTGGATGTGTTTTTTTATGATATTAAAAACATTTAATTTAAAGGATTATGCTAAAATGACTGAAATAGTCATATTTTAGACGTATATTCAATATAAATCCAAATTGTATTTGTCACACTCACAAGCATTCTCTGTACAGTGTGTAGTGAAATGCTTTTTATGATTCTCCTTGCATAGAATAAAATTAACATGGGCGTAAAAAAAAAAAACACAGGAAAGAATGTGGAAATAGGTTTATTATTTAAACAACTGTAAAGAGCATAAACGAGAATATAAACACAGGAAATACAAGAACAAATAAAATAGAACACGCATATAGAATTTTGATGCAATGTAGGAAATATAAAATAGACATGCAAATATAAAATCATTATTTTATAAAAAAAAAAATTATTTTATGTTTGATAAAAAAAAGAAAAAAGTTGCAGTTCCTATTTTTCACCCTTGAACAGTGTCCATGTTGGAATTGTGTTATCCATTTCTTTTTTTTAAGTTGTTTATTAGATGAAAACGTGAGTTTATACAGCTTTGAATGTTTTATTACATGGTTTTGGTGTCCAAATGGCTTCAACCTTAATGAACATGAAAAGAGGGCCTGTAGCACTCTTATTTACTCTTCAGACACAGGAGTACAGTTTAGTAGCTCTTCCTCTCTTTATTCTGCTCTTTTCGGACACACTTATTCTTCAGAGGCGTGATGTCTTTTGTGATTTTCAGAGGAGGCTGTATGCAGCCCAGGCTGCCCGTAAGGTGGATGCTGCGGCAGCCGTGGAGCCAGTAAAGCTTCTGCCGCAGGAAGTGCAGGTCAGTAGATGATGATTTGTCTCTCTGTCCACAGAGACGCTTCTATGTGGCCACTCAAAGGGACCAGCACTTGACTGTGCCTCTGCCAGGCATCAAGGTCTCGGCAGGTGGCCCTCACATGTACCAGGATGTTCATGTACGTGTGGGTGCTGGGGAGGGTTTCTGCTCTCATATTAGGGACTGTTCATGAATTCGAATTTCAGTTTATTTTTCCACAACCCACAGGATGGTACTGCAAGGACAGGAAGAGGGTTTCATTAGTCTGATGATGCAAGTTTTGTGATTTAAGTTTTGTAAATTATCGCTTTGTTTATTTTAACCAGTTCTGTTTATTTATAACATAATACATACAATATATCTTTTATTAACTAATTTCTTTACTTTTCTTAACAAATATAAACTGTTAAATACTGTCAAGGTAATTTTTTTTTGTCATGAATCACCACAATATGTTTATTAAAGTGTCTGAAAAAACAACACATTGTTTTCAGGTTACTTTACAAAAAGAAGTATTGACAACAACGTAGTTTTTTCTTTCATGGTGAGGATGAAGTTACGTTTTTAATTAACTAATTATTTATTTAATAAATATTATAAATCATATGTGAATTAAATTTCTTTAAACAAACATTATTTGTTCATTATAAATATCTTTCTAGGAACAGCCCAGCTGTTGTGTGTATAATCAAATGTTTATAGGTTTAAACCTAAATGCATTATTAAAATGGAAATTGTATGAATGCTTATTTAGGTATTTGCTTGATATTTAGACAAATACATATTAATTGTGTGTTTATAGAGAAACTTTGAATTAAAAGCCTGCATTCAATGTATTAATATTATAATATTATGTGCCTATTTTACATAACTGGTTGCATTTTTATTAACTCACAAATGCCACCAAAATATAACAAACCTTAAACTGACTTTTTTGATTGATTAAATTAACTTTGAAAATAGCAAAACCCGTATCCCAGTTGGGACATCCACAACAAAATGAGATACTCCAGCTGTTAAAAGAATACATTTCTAGAGAAAAATAAAACAGATAATAATAAGTTAAGAAAAAGGAAAAGTTAAGTTAAAACTGGTGCTGTCCATTGATTAATCGCGATTAATTGCATCCAAAATAAAAGTTTTTGTTTACATAATATATGTGTGCATACTGTGTTTATTTATTATGTATATATAAATACAAACACATGCATATATTTATTTTGAAAATATTTACATGTATTTACATGCACATATGTATATTTATATAATTTATATTATTTACAAATATATTTAATATATACATTTTTTTTTCTTAAATATGTACATGCATGTGTGTGTATTATATATATATATATATATATATATATATATATATATATATATATATATATATATATATATATATATAATACACACACATATATATACATAATAAATATACACAGTATACACACATTATGTAAACACAAACTTATTTTGAATGCAATTAATCGCAATTAATCGTTTGACAGCACTAGTTAAAACTAATTAAATATGATGACAGCTCAGTGACAATCCAACATCTTTTTAGAATGGTCAAACAAGTCTGCTTGTATGTCTTTACATACTGTGTGTATATATATATATATAATTTCTTTATATATATATATGTATATGTACTTGAAAAATATAGTTTTTTTGGGCATTGCATCGATATAATATATCATTAGTCACTTGATCAATACATGATTTGTTACGCCCCTGCAGCTATAGCTTAACCTGAAAACAATCACATTATTGACCAGTTGATGCAAATTGGATACAATTTTTTTTTTTTGTCTCTTCCAGGTTACAAAATTACCTAGTGGGTTAGTGATTGCGTCCTTGGAAAACTATTCTCCTGCTTCTCGGATTGGTGTGCTCGTCAGGGCCGGAAGCCGATATGAGACGATGGACAACCTTGGTGTCACACACTTGCTCCGTCTGGCTGCCAGTCTGGTACACATCCATGTTTGACCGCTGTATTGCTAGTGAGCAGTGATTGTGTTAGAATTCACTTTTCCATATTGCTGATTCCAGACAACCAAGGGAGCGTCTGCCTTCAGGATCTGCCGCGGCGTTGAGGCTGTAGGCGGAAGCTTAAGGTCAGTTTATCCTTGTCACAGAACAGCTTCTTCTAAACATCTATTATTTATAATATCTATGTGTTATGTGACATAATACAGTGGTCCTCGACTGCTTTTGCTTCAGTACCCAAGTTTACCTTTTGTTTCTTGTCTTTTTGCTGCTAAAAACCACAACAGATCTGTTACCCACTTTTAGTTTGTAACCAACCAATTGAGAACCACTGGCATAATATATATGGTGCATTATTATGCAAAAATCATGTCTGTTATGTTATGTGAGTAATTGTTTATAATATATTTTTCCATGCAGTGTGTCAAGCTCCAGGGAAACCATGGCATACACTGTAGACTGCCTGAGAGATCATATGTGAGTAGAACACAATTAGTTTGTCTGTATGATTTTTTCTTCTGCTGGAAACAATATGTTGTTGGTCTGTCTTCTCGCAGTGACACTGTTATGGAGTATCTGATCAATGTGACCACTGCACCAGAGTTTCGGCCATGGGAAGTGTCAGACCTCACTGCCAGGGTGAAACTGGATAAGGAACTTGCCAAGCAGAGTCTGCAGATTGGTATGCAGTGTTTAACCCTCTGATGGTCGTTTTAGACTGAGAGATTTTGAATTTTCAAATTGTGACATTTTTCACCTCATTAGAATGGTACAAAATTCGAATTTTGTGTCACTTGGTGTATGAACATAAAAAAATGGCGGAAATGATTAGAAAATACAAAAATACAGAGCTATTTTTGGTCTGAATGCAAAACCTGAAAATAATAAATATTTAAATATGACACTATTAATTGACGATGCTAACTATTTTTTTAATATTTATATTATTTTATATAGAAATAAATGGTGTATAATTTAGAGGTGAATATTGTCTAGTAACATGAAAATCCCCTCAAAACACAAAATATTTCTTTCAGAATAATGATGTCAAACTTATTGTCTTCACAAGTGTGGCCCCAGAGGGTTCATTTTGATGGAGAACTGTTTGTTAATACAGGAATTTTGTCATGGATTTATAATGGACTAAATTTGGTTAGCACTCATAATGTCTCTGCTTCTTGTTTCCGGTCTTCATTTATTTGTCTGTGCCTCAGGTGTCATTGAGAATTTGCATGCTGCAGCTTATAAGAATGCTCTGTCCAATTCCTTGTACTGTCCAGACTACATGCTCGGCCAAATCACCGCAGATCAGGTAAGGCAACGCTGTGAAGGGAAAACAAATGGATATGGCTCATTAATGTTTTTTGTATTGTTGTACAAACTCATTTGAGTCTTTTAGTAGCATTTGGGTCTTGTCCAAATTATGCATCATTTAACATAGTGACTATATATATTGTAATATAGTTATTTCTGCTGGAAATTTAATGGATAAATTGTTTGGATTTTCATTTATAAGTTTATATTTTAAGAAATTTAAAAGGCACTTCATCTGATTTTATCATTTTATTTGTAAGTTCATGGACATAAACCAAACAAAAATTAATCATAACAAATGAGTAAAAGTCTAATTTCTGTAACGCCTGGACACTTATCTTTTAGGTGTTACGTTCTTGTTAAAGAGCTGTAGAATAGTATTGCACCAAGTTACTACATTGCTTGACAACAGTAAACAACATGTATATAACAGTCTTGCACCTGCATAAATTTATCTACCACAGCGCAAATGGCATTGCAAATAATTGTGTATTATACATTGAAAATAAACATTACATTTTGATGTTCTCTGTGTTATGTCCTTTTTCACAGATGCACACCTTTGTTCAGAACAACTTCACAAGTGCAAGAATGGCCCTTGTTGGTCTTGGTATGTTGAAATTGTTGCTTTATTAAAGGAGAAGATTTAATATGGCCCAAAAAAGGCTATTAAATCAGTCATTTGTACTGTATGTTATTGTGTAGGTGTGGATCATGCTGTGCTTAAGCAGGTTGGGGAGCAATTCCTGAACATCCGCAGTGGAACAGGCACTGTTGGTTCCAAAGCCGTGTACCGTGGAGGTAGAGTGGATCAATAATTATTATTAATAGTATTAACAGTATTACGAATACAACATACAACACAATACGTTTACCTTACATATTCAATAAATGTCTCACTTTCAGGTCGCTACTGTCAGTAATTCAAAGGGATACTCCACCCCAAAATGAAAATTTTGTCATTAATCACTTACCCCCATGTCGTTCCAAACCTGTAAAAGCTTCGTTCATCTTCAAAACCCAATTTTAGGTATTTTGGATGAAAACCGGGAGGCTTGTGACTGTCCAATAGACTGCCAAGTAAGTTACACTGTCAAGATCCAGAAAAGTATGAAAGACATCACCGTATGCTGCGTATGCTCTTCTGTATCAGCTGCGCCACAAGGATGTGCCGTTTCTACGTGTATTTAGCTTTGATTTGAAAGAAAACAGCGCATCCTTGTGCCGCGGATGATACAGAAGAGCATACGCAGCATACGGTGATATGGAGAGACACAGAGGAGACTGTTGAGAAAGGAATTGTTGAATAAAGTCATTATTTTTGTTTTCTTCGTTTACAAAAAATATTCTCGTCGCTTCATAACGTTATGGTTGAATTAATAATGGCAGATGGACTATTCTGACGATGTCTTTCATACTTTCCTGGACCTTGACACTGTTATTTACTTGGCAGTCTATGGGACAGTCTCAGGCCTCCCGGTTTTCATCCAAAATATCTTAAATTAAGCTTTTAAGGGTTTGGAACGACATGGGGGTAAGTGATTAATGACAAAATTTTCATTTTGGGGTGGAGTATCCCTTTAAGGAGCTTGAATTGTCTCACTGCCTGCCGCCTACATAGACTGCTAACTTCTAAAGCAGTATCCAAACTAAAATAGACCTTTATAAGTGACTAATTTTAATCATGTTAAATGGGCAGCAACACCTAACAGACACTCATGGATGCATTACATTTACCCATTTGGCTGATGGTTTTATCTAAAGCAGCTTGCAGCACATTTAAGGTGTGTTTAATAAGTTTGTTCATTCCCTGGGAATCAAACCTAAGATGCAAAAAAAAAAGATGCATTACTCTGATAAACAAAATAAACTTTTCCGTTTGTTATCCATTTCCTTTTGGTTTCAGGTCATATGTGTGCTCTTAAAAGTTGACCAAATTTTCCAATTAATAAGACTTTTTCTTCTGGGAAAAAAAACAATAATATTGATGAATTGTCATGTACACAACAACAAATATATATTGTATAATAAAATGCTCCTCTAGAATGAAAATATCTCTCCTGCTAATGTAACTTTGTTTCATGGGGTTTGAAATTTGTTGTCTAGGTAAGCAGCTGATTATGTTTTGGAATAAGACTTATCCATCACTAGATATTATTGTCATTGGATGATTGTTGGATAATCTGGCATGAGACAAAGATGTGCAATGGATAAGCAATAGATGAACCATTTTTTTTTTAAAAGAAATGTATATACTAAGTGCTTTTATAGTGTCAGAAGTAGCATGCTCCTAGAAAAGTGCTCTGCCTCTGAAACGCTTTGTGATCTCTGGCTGGGTTCTCCAGGTGAGCAGAGGCATCATTCTGGAGGAGGACTGGTTCATGCGGTCGTGGCGAGCGAAAGTGCAAGTGCAACATCAGCTGAGGCCACAGCATTCAGCATACTGCAGCATGTGCTTGGAGCAGGGCCTCGAGTCAAGAGAGGCTCCAACACTACAAGCACACTGAGTCAGGCCATCTCAAAGGTCACCGCTCAACCCTTCGATGTGAGTTTCACCTTTTGTGACCTTTAGCTTAAAAAAGATTTTATATGAAGGACTCTTTGTAACTGTCTGTCTTGCTTTATTGCAGGCGTCTGCCTTCAGTGCCAACTACACTGATTCTGGTCTGTTTGGAGTTTACACCATCTGCCAGGCTAATGCTGCCAAAGATGTATGTGTGATTTTTATTATGCTCTGGTGTTAATATGATTTTATTCTGTGCATGGTGCTAGCAAGGCCAAAAACGTTGGTTTGGTTCCCAGGAAACATCTCCTTTTGTCATAAATAAGTCTTAATCAAAACTAAACCATAATTAAAGTGATAGTTCACCCAAAAATGAAATTTCTGTCGTTAATTACTTACCCTTATGTCGTTCTAAACCCATAAGACCGCCATTCATCTGTGGAACACAAATTAAGATATTTTTGATGAATTATGGGAGCTCTCTGACCCTCCCATAGACAGCAATGTAATTACCACGATCAAGGTCCAGAAACGTATCAAGGAGATCGGTAAAATAATCCATGTGACATCAGGGGTTCAACCGTAATTTTATGAAGCTATGAGAATACTTTTTTTTATGCAAGAAAACAAAAATAGCAACTTTATTCAACAATTCATCTCCATTTTGGAGAGTATTCACTGAACGAGTATGCTATTCTGTGTCAGCTGCGTTGTTTACGCTTTGATTTGAACGAAAACAACGTATGTGTGTAACAGAATTTTCATTTTTGGGTGAATTATCCCTTTAAGCAATAGTTCAGTAAACAATAAATTCATATTATATAAATTTTGGACACAGTAATACCATTTATTGTTTTGCTTAATCAGTAATAGTTCGTATTAAGTAAAAACAGAATTAACTGTTGAGTGTCTGAGCATTCATGAATACATCAGTGTTTTCAGAGACGTTATTACATGATTTCATAAAAAATTAATGTGAAACTTCAGTAAAATAGCCAGTGATTTTGATATGCTACAGCATTTTGTTGTTAAATCTAGTCCAGCAATGAATATAACTTGTGGTGTGACCCATGAGAGTTAAAGGGGTCATATGATGCGATTTAAATTTTTCTTTTCTCTTTGGAGTGTTACAAGCTCTTGGTGCATGAAGAAGATCTATAAAGTTGCAAAGACTAAAGTCTCAAATCCAAATATTCTTTATCAAAGTTAAGACTCTGCCACACCCCCTAAAACGGCTCGTTCTAACACGCCCCCACATCTCTATGTCAGATATTTGCATAATGCCGCCCAAATGTTCACGCAAAGAAAGAAGGCGTGGTTTCAGTAACTGCAGTTAGTGTTGAAGCAGTCATGTCAGGGAGATGCGGTGTGTATCTAGGCGAAAGCAAAAGCACTTTATTTGGCCTTTCGAAAGAAGATGCATTTAGGAAGCTTCAAAATTACTTACTTAACAGAACAGCAATGCATTTTATGGATGACCGTTTCGTGAACCTAGGAGAGGACGTAATTCTGACTTTGCTACGACAATCTGGCCCTTCTGAATCAGCTACTGTAACTATGTTTTGATATTAGTTTAAGTATTTGCAATTGACTGTTCAAATGCGGAGTTTTGCGCATCATATGTGTGTGTGTGTGTCCACGCGCATGTGTGTGTGATAGAGAAAGACAGGGTCACACAGTGGAGTCAGCTGTCTTAACCGTCCGTGGCTTGTGTACTGCAAACACATACAAGCTTCATCACTGTGTCTGTCACGCGCCTTTTGGACTTGAACTGATGGTAAAACTAAGGACATTATTAGCTGTCATTACATTTATTTTGAAAGATGAAGCTCGCGATTATGGAAAGGGGTGTTACATTTCCGACGAGTTCTAGTGGTGTTCGGTCAATCACAATGCACTGGGTCAGTTGGCCAATCAGAGCAGACTGCGCTTGTCAGAAGGCGGGACTTCGTAGAAAATGACGCGTTTGAGAGAGGCAGGGCATAGAGGACCTACAATAATGTACAATATTTGAAAAATTATGTGTTTTTGTACATTAAAGCATGTTAGCATATTCTGTTACTCCAAATACACAAAATAATGATCTTTAAAAAAGCATCATATGACCCCTTTAAAGATTATGTATGTGTTTGTAAAGTTGCTGTATGTAGGATTGACACCGAGTGGTTGAACGAGGTATTGCAGTCCAGATTCAAAATATTGGAGAGGGTTTTTTTCACGCGGCCCCTCCTCAGACTTGACGCACACATAGGTTGCCAGATTGACGACACCAACAGGAACGAGCGCACTTGACAATTAATGAAATTAAATGCGCTGTGTTTTCCACCAACTGGCAACCTAGGTTGCCGGAATACAGTTGGGTGAATTGGCAGTGGGCGGGTTTCACAAACCAAAACAGAGACCGACATTCCGTCCCAGAACGCACATTTTCAAAGGAGAATAACTGACTGTAGTGTTATTTTTAGATAAATAAGTATGTTAACTTAGCATGTATCTTAAATATCTACAAACTTATTTTGGCATTTTTATGCTTTAGTAGAGTCAAAAACTTACAGTACCTTTAAAGTGTTCATTTTTGTATTGAGGTAATCAAAGCAGCAGTTGGTCAAGTGAATGACATTGCACAAGGAAACCTTGCAGCAGCTGACCTCAGCAGAGCTAAGTGAGTTCATTTGCTTGAGACCTAGATTTTTCAATGCATGTTTTAATGTAATTATTAATGAATTCTGTTTTTGTCTGAGCAGGAATCAGTTGACGGCTGAGTACCTGATGTCCATTGAGAATTCTGAGGGCTTAATGGAAGCTATTGGTTCACAAGTGCTTGCAGAGGGTACCTACCATTCCCCTGAAGCTGTGACCCAGAAAATCAATGCTGTGTCTTCAGCTGATGTTGTCAACGTAAGCAACCATTGTTTCTTAGGGTTGTGGTAACCCAGTGTAAATGCTTTGGGATAGCAATACAAGAATATGAACCTGTGAACTGAAGAATATTCAGAGAAACAGTGTACTGTGTAAATAATTCCTATATTAACATTAGTGTTATTTATAGCTGACTGTACAATTAGGCTATTTTACTATAAGGCTTTATCTTTTGGAGTGCAATTTTGTATAACAGAATTTCTCATTTGTTTTTCAGGTTGCAAAAAAATTCATGTCTGGCAAAAAGACTATGGCCTCCAGTGGACACTTGGTCAACACACCTTTTGTTGATGAAATCTGATGGGCACACATCAGTACTCACACATTCTGTCTTTCAAGAGTGTCTAACTCTTCTTTTCATTATAATGAAATGAGGACATTTTCATGATATCTTTATTGTTCCTGTCCAAAATAAATAAAGAAAAAAATAAACATAATAAGGTTGTCATCAAAAGTTTGTCTTGATATTTGTACGATTATGTAAAGTGGATTAATCTCAAGAGAAGAACTCAACACTTGAACACCATTTGAAATGTATAGATGTAAATTAATAAAGTATCTTACCAACACCAACAAACATTTTTGAAACAAGTTGTGATTTGTGATCCTCTTACAACTTAAACTTTGAGATCTTTATAACATCAATGGATCAAGCTGCATTGAAATTAATTTAAGATATTACCTTTCTGAAATCTGAATATAAACTAAAGGTAACTGAGTAGTGGTGTATTGCTGCTTTGATTTTACGATAAACGGTAAAATATTTAACTGGCAAGAAGTTGCTTTTTGCAAGAACAATAGTATATACTTATAAAATACTGTATAAGATTGTAAAATTATAGAAAAAAATTATTATACAATAATCATGAATGGCTGGGAAAAAATTATGAAAAAAACAAAAACTAGTGATTCAATGGTCAAAAGGAGGAGTAACAACTTCAGATTTGGTTGGTTTAAGTTTGTGTAATAATATTTACTCAATATACAATGAACAAATTTTAACTGGTTTAAATTAAGCAAATGTCAGGTAAAAACATACAAATGCTCTTGTCCAATGTGTATGTGTATATATATATATATATAAACATTCTTTAACAGCCTTATTGCGTTCACTTCAGTGTTTTATAATTTATAAAAATGAAAAATAAGTATCTCCTAATATCATTGGTCAATTAAATGTTACCTCTACCTAGTTGCAAAAAGTATATTTCCAGACTAGTATAGGCCTAGTTATTATTTTCGCTTTATTACTTTTTGTGTCTGTCCAAATTAAGCATCTGTGCTAAAAAAAAATTTTTTTTTGGGGGGGGGGGGTATTTTATTCATTGACGTTTCCATTGAGAGCATTTTTTTTATTTTATTTTTAATTTTTTATTATAATGCATCAAACAATGAACAGACAAAAAATAGCATAATAAAGACATACTGAGGAAACATTATGTGTCAGAGGCGTTACAAAACAAATCATCATAAGATTTCAAAAATCTGTCACTTTTCTGGTTTTTAATCAAACTCAGAGATTTGAGAAATGCATCAATTTCATATAAGAAATGTGAAAAAGCAGGCTGCGAGTTAGAAAATGTTTGTGAATAAAAAAAATTCCAAACAAAATTAAAAAATTAATAATGTTATTTACTGGAGTATTAGTTGTGCCTTTATAGTAACAAATAATATCTTTTAACTGAAAGTATTTGGAAGAATCAAGGTGCTTATCTATATAATGATATAAACTATTCCAAAAGTTTTGAGTTTTTCCACATTGGAAAAATAAAAGGATCAGTGTTTCATCATTACTCCCACAAAATGAGCACGAACTATTAACCTCCATATATTTTGCCACAGGATATATTTTATGTAATATCTTAAAATGAACTTCTTTGCTCTTATCTGGAATACAATATTTATGAGGTATTGCGGTGAGAGCACACTTGCTGTCAAAATCAGGCTGGTGACGTCACGTGTTGCGTCATGTTCTCCAGCCCTCCTTACAAAGGGAAAATATCTCGCGAGCAGGGTTGTGTTTTGAAAGGTTCGCGGACGCTGTTTTACGGTAAATTACTTTAAAATGAAATGCGGAAGACCATAAGACAAGAAGGACAACTGTAGTAATCGTTACAACACGACATTTCCCAGCATATCAGATACTGAGACTCGTGCGCTGTGGAATCGTTTTCCCTTTTCAATGATATCCATAAATGAAGAGGAAAGATCCAGCGCGGATGTAACACATCGGAGCACTCGGGATTTTCCACAAAGCCGTGCTCAAGTATGGGCTCACCTTTCAGGGTGCTGTTAGTGGAGTACGTGAGGGGCTGTGCTTCATAATGGGATGATGTTCAGTGTGAATGTCATACTGCTGGTGTTCGCATCCTGATCCCTCAGCTGACATTCAGATGCTGTCTTCCAGAACTGCACCAAGAGCATCTCCATGAGGTGCAGAGGGAGTGAAAGTTGCATCCATCTCATACAATCCCAAACATCTAACAGACCTAAACTCATGTAGTTCACAGACTGAAGTATGAAAATGGATAAACTAACCATTATTTCAGGATGTCTCTTTCTGGCAGCAGATATCTTCGCAATTGCAAGTATTGCAAGTCCAGACTGGATCAATACAGGCGGTCAAGAGGGTAAGAAACTTCATGATCAGTCAAATACCATGGTCACTCTTTAGGCAGAGCATGCGTGTATCTGCATGTGCAAAAATACACAAGTCCATTATAAAACAGTTCATCTGGCTTTAATGTATTTATTTATGCATTAAAACAAGCATTTCCGGTTGTAGTTGGACACATTGATAGGACAATATACTTTTCCTTTCGCTACACAACCATTTATGGGTAGAACATATAAATATATAAAAGCATCTGGCATTAGCTGATAAAAGCCAGTGATTAAATGTTTTGCATTAGTGAGATGTGCAGAAGAACGCTTTTAAGGGAAATGTGTTGTTGATTATTCAGTGTGTTTGTTGCTGTATTAATGAAGTCTGTTGGGAATTGCCTTCCACAGAGATATGATCTAGCACTTAATCAGATGGAAAATTGTTCTGTTATGTAAACGTGGTAATAATATTAATAGAATGTTGTTGCTGCAAATTATCTCACATTGGATCCTCAACATTTTCCACTCCACTTTAATGCTAAAAAAAATAACACTTGAGTTACAACACAATATAACAGATAAAAACCCACCTATCATCTCTTTGTCTGTCTGTCTCTGTCTACGTACTTGATTCTGATGGGTCAATTGCAAAATGTTCATAAAATGTTTTTCGTAATGAAGCTAAAATGTATAATTGCCTGTTGTCCCAGGCAACAACCTATGTAACCTATCACTCCAGCTTTCTTCCTTTTCCCATAATAATAATATCCTTAGAATTGTTTAGCTGTAAAAGCAATGTAATAAACATTGTATTGGGTGTATATATATATATATATATATATATATATATATATATATATAGCAAATGTATACACTTTTTTTACACAATATTTAATCAAAATTATCAAGAAAAAAAATTTTTGCAAAAAATTAAAGTGCACTATACATTGAGGAGGCTGATGGTAGATTCTGACAAGGGGGTACACATGAGATAAAATCATAACTATGCTTTATGGCCTCACCCTACAGATGTGTAGAGGGAAAGAACAGGATATCCTGTGGAGTGACTTTGAATGGAGTTTCCCACGGTAAAGCTGGATTTGGCAATTTTTCAACTAGTTACATTTTTTGAAGAGCTGGTGTCCAGCAGACCTCCATTACAGAAAGACACTGACATTACATTTACATTAATCTTTTATGTAGCTCAATTAAAGTTTAACCCTATAAAGTCTACTGTATCATATTTGATACACAAATTTCGAAGTCTTTGAAATCAACATGGTCAAAACTTTACTAAAAAACACGTTGAACTCAATCTACTACATCACCTCGATTGTCTGATTGATGGTTTATACTTTTTTAGCAAGTAAAACACCTTGTGAGAAAGGTTTATTTGTCCATCTCTCAGTCACCTGAGAGACTGACTTTTCAGAAACTAGACTTTTATTTGCACAATAAAAACTATGGTTTTAATCAGAAAACGAATTATTTAAATATCCTCTTACTAAGACATATTATTGGAAGATTTAGGGTGACAACTGATATTAATATGCATTATAAAGATCTCATTTAGATCACATTTAGATTACATATTTCTTATTTAAATTGTTCTATTATTTCATATCTCAGGCTTTGCAGGGTCACGTTAATCTGATTTGGTGACTGTCTGGTTAAATTAAATGACTTAATTGAAACTTGAGATATATTTTAATCCCTTTTTAGTGTATTTGTGCACTAAAAAGGGTAACATGACACAATTCAGTGTTGAATCCTGAATGTTATAGGAGGAGACTCTTTATTTTTGAAAACTCTTAGTTATTCACATTCTTGTCCATGTTCCAGGAAGGAATTCACATCAATCATACTTGTATTTTATTTATTTTTTATTATTTTTAGCATTGTAGTTAAAAAAAGCGGTTTGCAACTGCAAGAATTGATATCATCACTATGCCCTTTTGTAAATTACTTAAAGGAATACTTTAAAATTAATTTTTTTATCATTTTCTTTATATTTTGTCACCATGTCATTCCTGTATGCATATTTTTTTTCTTTTGCTCCCTGCACACACACACACACACACACACACACACACACACACACACACACACACACACACACACACACAAACAAACACAAACACAAACAAAAGACAATGTTGGTAACCAAGAAGTTTTCGGGTTGCTATTGACTTGCATTGCATTTTTTGGACATTCAATGGAACTGAAACTGTTTAGTTACCAACGTTCTTAAAATATCTTCCTTTGTGTTCCACAGAAGAAAAAAAACAAACTGTAAAGCCATACTGGTTTGGAATGACATGATGTTGACTAGATGATGGTAGAATTAGAGAACTACCCCAGTAAAGGAGTATGACATTCAAAAATGAAAATGTATCCGTCATTATCTACTCGTTTTATCTTCTAGTCCTAGTTGTGTTATGTGTTGCTAAATGAAGACTCGCTTTACTCTTCATAGTCACAACATTTTCTTGTGTTTTGCACATAGGAGCTCTGACTGTGGGTCTAGTCAAGCAATGCCAGACCATCCATGGTCGAAACAGGGTATGTATCTCCCCAAGCCTTCCTCCAGAATGGATCACTACCCTGTTCTTCATCATCTTAGGCATCATCTCACTCTCTATCACATGTGGCCTGCTTGTGATCTCACAGTGGTGGCGAGAGGCAACAAAATATGCCCGCTGGATCGCCTTCATGGGAAGTATGTTACCTTAGGGAAATCTGATATGCACAAACAATCCAAATCTCTTAAGTGTTTTAAACAACTTGTATCATTTGTTTCTTTTTCTTTTTCTAGTGGTCCTCTTCTGTATGGCTGCCCTCATATTTCCAGTTGGATTTTACATCAATCAAGTCGGAGGACAACCTTACAAATTACCCAATAATACGGTTGTTGGGTCCTCATATGTATTGTTTGTTTTATCAATATTTTTTACAATAGTTGGACTTCTTTTTGCGGGTAAAGTCTGTCTGCCTGGCTGACTAATCCTCTGTTTTTTTATGCTACATATTTGACTTTTTCAGCACCAGTGTTGGTTCAACTGATGGAAAAGTAATAGATTTACTTCACACTGACACAACAGAGCCTTGTTGCAGTGGATCTTTTATTAGAATGATACTGTGGTCGTTAAAAGATTTACATAAACAATACTGTACAGTCAGTCAGTCAGTCATTAAGGCTAGATAAATCATCCTTGTATTACCCCGAGAGGATTTATTTTTGAATAATGGCTGGCGGACTGTACAATATCCTGCTTATGACAAGGCTACTCCCCAAATAAATAAATAAATAAATATATGGACATATAACATTGAGTTGAAATTATTTAAAACATTTAATCTGTATTTTACCTATTTATTTTAGCCATACACCTACCGAATGCACCTTTAAAGCTTTCATTAAGGAAAAAACAACCCATTACAATGTATCGGTTTATTTATCGAACTAATAGATGACTAGTGCGTCCAGTTGTTTTGGGCGATGGTGAATGCTGGGAAAAATCAGACCGCTGGAGGGCGCAATTGACCAATAATTTCTAAGAGCTGTGCACTAAATATTATATATACATTTTTTACACTCTATGGTACTAAAACATCAGTACACCAAAAGAGTAAATTCAGAGTTTTAGATCTTCAGACCACATTACTTTTAGTACCAACCGTGCTGCTTAATCATTTAATGTTTAACAAATGTCTTTTGGGGTTTTGAATTATGGAGGTTGTACTGAAAAATGTTAAAGTTTTAAAACATTGCCAAGTAAGAACAGCTTTATTAACTTAATGGATGAACTGACTGTGTTTTGTGTTACACCTGCCTTTAATATCAGAAGTGAACATTTCCAGGCCACTCATGTATGTTTCAGGTGAGTAGACCAGCTTGGAAAACTGTGTATGGCCTATATGTTCCTAGGAATGATAAATGCCTATATAATATGTAACATTGTTAGAATCAAGTGAACAGAAATAATGTACAGTAACCTTAAAAAGGAAAACAGGTTTGTATGATATTAAAAATGACAAAATTCGTGGTATTTTAATTTTCCATGCATGGAATGTTTGACTAATGTTAACCTATTCATATATAAAGCTGTAATATAGCTACGTCTGTATGCTTAATTATATGCAAATTATTATATGGAGTACAGTAGAAAATATAATGGCAGCGGTGGGATTCGAACCCACGCCATCGAAATGACTGGAGCCTAGAGCTAGCTGACGACGGATAGTCTGACAATATTTCAGAAATGTCAAGCAATGTCGAACTGCACAGCCAATCGCATCGAAGCGCTTTGACATTTGGACCAATCGCGTCGAAGCGCTATAACATTTTCAGCCAATCAAAAAGCGCAATTCATAACATTCTCTTAACATTCGTGACATTTGACCAATCAGAGAACAGGGGGATGTCGACGGCACGTTTCCGCGTTTCACCGCTAGGTGGAGGGGTCAGCGCTTCTAGTCAGGGTGTCAATCAAGTTGCCGAACCATGCCGAAGGTGCACGAAAGAATGACATTTTTTTTTGAAAACTTTATTTACTGTTTTATTTACCTTTTATAATTTATTGTTTGAAAACTTATTTAATTTAATATCATTACTGTTCTGTTAGCATAATTGTAAAATAAAAAAAAACAAATTTAGAAATTATTTCTTTTTGATTTCTACATTCATTTTCATTTTATTTCCCTTTTTTATTTAATGTTGTTTGAAAACTTATTTAAAATTGAATTGGTTTAATATTCATTACTGTTCTGTTGGCATAATTGTGTAAAAAAATAAAAATAAAAATAAAAACTGGCAAATGATTGCTTTTTTTTATTTGTACTTTAATATAACAGTTTCATCAGTACACTGCAACAATAGAACGTATGTCTATAAAAACATAATTTGCATATTGTCATTTGTCACAGACATTTTTCAGCATATTAATTACTATTTTGCATCTTTTTTTCATTAGAAAGGACAGATTTGAAAGTGTCTTGAACTAAAAAAATGCTTAATCAGAATAAATAACAATACAACTACAAATAATAACATGCTTAATCATAATAAATATGAATATAATTACAAATAACAACATGCTTAATCAGAATAAATATGAATATAATTACAAATAACAACATGCTTAATTAGAATAAATATGAATATAATTACAAATAACAACATGCTTAATCAGAATAAATAATACAACTACAAATAATAACATGCTTAATCAGAATAAATATGAATATAATTACAAATAACAACATGCTTAATCAGAATAAATATGAATATAATTACAAATAACAACATGCTTAATCAGAATAAATATGAATACAAGTACTAAATAACTAATAATAACAAAACACATTTCCATTGGTGTAATTTTCATGGAAAAATATGTACATTTGTAAAACATATGTACATTTAATTAACCTTAAAGCAATTAACAATATTATAAGATGTTGTCTTCAGCTGGATTCGAACCCCGGTCTTGGTGAACACCTGCAATAGGAAACAGTGTAATATAAATGCGCGAATTTCTCACATGAAGAAACCAGAAAAATTGTATTACTGCGCGCATGCTAAGGAAAAACTGTCTTTGAAACATCGAATTTCACCTTTTCTTTTCTTCGTTTCTCCTTTCTCTTCTCCCCCTTCTCTTTTTCTTCCTTCCCTCTCTTCTTCCCTTCTTCCCCACCTTTAACGGACTATTGTTCCCCAGCTTGAGCGCAGCGCCTTAGACCACTCGGCCACGCTACCATGAGACTTCACATCTGAAAGATTGGACTGATAAAAATGAGCAAGACAGGTGAACGCTTCAAATTTTAGTATGTTGCTTTAGTAACATATCACAAATCTTTAATGATTCATAAAAAAAAAAGTTACAAATGTTATTCGCCAAAAATGAGTTAGCCTACCGACTCGCTCGAAACAAACCCAGCTCAATAGTTTTTTTTTTTTTACTTGTTAATTTTGCAAGTGTCATAAAGCCGAATTGTTAGAAACCTCGTGGAACAATTTGGTAACTGATTACATGTAATCTGGATTACGTAATCAGAGTCCAAAAAAAATTAAGTACTTGAAATTAGATTAAAGTACATTTTAAAATACTCGTAATCAGACTACAGATACTTTTGTTATTGTTTACATTATTACATATTATTTACACAGAAGCAATAAATTATTAATAATTTATTGATTCTCCATAATACCATTTTTTATCTTTTAAATGTTCTAAAATAGATTAATGTTTCTAAGATAGCCTACCAATTATATCAGAAAGTCTTCCAGCTTTGTGGACATTCACACAAAGGCCAGTCATTAGTCAGGTGGCTACACAGCATTTGACCTATGGATTTACAAAATCATTTCGGGTTTAAAAAGTCTTTCAACATTGCATCAACTACTGATGAACTTTTTTTTTTCTATATTTTTTTTTATAGGTTATAACCATGTGTTACTATGTCTTCGGAAGGCTTTTGTCTTAGTTTTAATACACATTAAAATGCACAAAATCACATTATTTCTCATTTAAATGTAATGCAGGCATTCCCAAACATTTTTGTCATCTGAACCTATTTCACCTAATATATTTACTTGAAGTCGAGATTTAAAAATGTTAAAATAAATATTTTAATAATTTATTATTAATTATTATTATATCATTAAATATTAAATATATTATTAAATATAAAATATTTAAATTAAGCATCACATTTGCTTGTTCGTGGTTCTCTGACGTTGATTAGTAGTAAAATTACATTCAGGCAAACAAATTTATATATATATATATATATATATATATATATATATATATATATATATATATATATATATATATATATATGAGTTATATATGAGTTTAATGAAAAGCTAAAAATTAATAAAATAATACAAAATTAAAATTAAAATAAATCGTTTAAAAATAACATCGATTAAACATACTTATATATATATATATATAAGTATGTTTAATCGATGTTATTTTTAAACGATTTATTTTAATTTTAATTTTGTATTATTTTATTAATTTTTAGCTTTTCATTAAACTCACGAACCCCTGCAGTTTCTTTGCGAACCCCAGTTTGGGAAATCTTGAATTAATGTAATGTTTAGTGCGCTTCATGGTGTTAATTACAATGTAATATATTTTCTTAATCTTTGTATTTTTAAATCAGTATGGTACAAGATTGACATATTTAAATCGATGTGATAAACGAGTTAGATCAAAAGTAATCTAAAAGTAGTCTGATTATATTACCTAAAATGTTTATGGATTACGTTACTAACTACAATTTTTGTCATGTAATTTGGCATCAGTATCGAACCACAATTGGTTAGTAATCTACTCAGGTCTGGCTTCACATGTGATGATGTTGACACTGGCTGGAGCACAAAAATATCCGCTCGGTATGTACAACTCTTGAGTGTAATGGGCGGAGCTGTTCTTTTTCACAGTGGCTACGTGCAGCTAGTCCTCACCAGTGTGGAGTCCCTCCCTGTCCTCGCGAACACGCGATGCTACTATGGTGAAGGGTCCCCTCATGAATATTAATTACGTGACGTGACGTGGCCCTAGTGCGCACAGAGCCGTTGAAAAACATACTTAACGGCTCCGAGTGCGGCTACTTGATTTGATTTCGGAATGTGGCCGCTTGAAGGCTTGGCTTATAAATATTAATTTACTCGGTGTGTCCAGGAAACGTTAGCACGAATAAATTATTATCCATGAACTATGCCCTTGCCTTAGTAGAATTCGTAAAATTCCATTGAGCTCGATAACAACATGCGCTCCCCATAAAAGGCCATGTGATTTGACTGTGGTACGTGGCTCTCTTTGAATATCAGAAGGGCTTTTTTTTACTTTAATTTTTTTTAAATGGAAATCTGTTTTGTGTATATTTTAATTATTGTATATTTGTTTCCTTTACATATTCAGATACCTAATATTTCTCTGCATGTGTGTTTGTTACAGCCCACTAGAGGGCTAAATGCAGCTTTGACGTTGTCCTGAGAGAAATCAACAGTCGCAGTCCAGAACACGTAGAGCACATTTCTGCAGAGCCACAGTGAAGCTGTCACCGTACAGTGTGCTTGAGACACAGCCGTAGCTGAAACTTCCGTTCAAACGCGCGATTCATTGATGATTTGGCTTCCTTCTTTAGAAAGAGCGTGAAGTTGATTCGAGATGAGTGATATTATCTGTTTCCTGTTTTCGTTATGTCTTCAATCTGTCAGCTTTATTCATTCTAACAAGGTATGTGACATGCACTTTTGCTTATTCTTGCCCTCTATTATGCTTTGTTGCCATTAGTATTTAATGCAAATTACATTAAATTGAAACTTAAAATGATTGACGGTGTAACTTGAATGTATTAAAATGTCATGCTTTTGTCATTGCAAACTGGTGTTTTAAGTATATTTGGCACAACCATTTGACAGCTCAATGGAATGCATGAACAGGAACAGGTTTATCTCGTTTTGAGATTAACGAATGCCTTCGCATTTGATCAAGCTGTACTTGATCATTCGTTTCTCAGTTTATTTAAAAAAAAAAAAAAAGAGTTAGCTTATTTTTTTTCTTGAAACGAATCTGCTGATGTAGCTGTATTTGACTCTTGTGCTTGTCTAATGTGCTTGTTTGCAGTTCTGGTACACAACACAGTGGGACATCATGGCTGAGGAGGAGCTCATGTTTAGTATGGAGGAGGTGGAAAGTCCTCCGGATGGACCTAGGAGTGGGTGTGCTAAGAGTGGAGTGACTTTCCAAGATTCCAATGCAGATGATGAGGACGATGATGATGATGATGAAGATGACCTCCGTATCTGCCCCATCACCGACGACCCCATAAGCCCAACCAAAGGCTTCTTTGACTACCCAAAGAACGCTGTTTGCAACCAGCAGTTTTCGAATTCATTGCCCAAAAACTCGTTCACATACAGGGTGAGTCTTTCCCAGTTAATCTACAGTTGTAACACTTTACTGTAAGCAACACGGTACAATTGGTTGTGCTAAAATTTAGAATATAGTCATGTATGCACAATACAGCTGGACTTTGAGTGTCATATTGCTTTTATAAAACTGTTACTACATAATAAAATATTAAGGGCACAGACATTCATTATGTTATTGTATTGAGCAAATGCATTAAGTAGCACTGTCTTCCTAGATAAATGTAGTCCTAAGCATGTTAACAAAGGCTATTTTTGGACCAGCATACCACTATTTGTACTATTTCTGTAGTACACAGCATGTTATCCTGTCTAATATCAGAACTTTATGGTACTTACATAACATTTTTTTCAAAAAGGTGCAGTATACAGCAACTGAATGCCACAATGTAACAGCAGCGAATGCCTCTGACACAAATTACATAGAAATGTATAGCCGCTGTTTTTATTTTTAAATTACGTTATTAATATAGACATGTGACAACAATACTAGTTTTTGAAACATTAATCAATGCACACATACGATTTCATACTATTACAATAGCTATATCATACTATTGCAGTAGCTGCATTTCACTTCATAGATGAATACAGTTGTGTATTTTAGCATGACTGTAATGCTGTATCATTATCCAGAACTGGAACTATCCATATCATAATCGTATTTTGGTAGTAATCCAAGAACGTCCTTGGCTTGTTCATGTCCACTTAGACAATGACCTCTCTGTATCTGTAATGGTAAAAAAGATCGCCTGTACCACAGAGAACTACAAAGTTTTTTGTGCTGTTTCCAGAAGCAGCAGTGAACTAATGTACAGTATGTAAAAATTGTTTTCCTGTGTTTTATCTCTGTGACAAACTCACTTCCATATATGGAACTCTGTCAAGCTCTCATGATGTGTCTTCCTTAACCTCATGGACAGTAAATCTTACTGTAAATATATCAGGTTGCATTTATACTAATATTTTTGTGCTTAAACAAGTGGGTTTGTCTATTCCTTAGAACAAAAATGAAATCGAGCAGGATGGGCACTCTGTCAGGTTTGGCTCTTTAACTGAGAAAAGCCGGGTATGTTTAATACAAGTTTCGATTTCTACCCTTCACCTTTACTGTTTCTTTCCCAGATTTTATTAATCCATCTTATCCATGATCTTTCTATATTTCTCCTGTCACCTTATTTTTTTTCCCTTTCATTCCTTCTGCATTTGCTTGCTGTAAGAAGAATATCTATTAGGGATGCAAAGAAAGTGTGTCTGATACAGACAATAATATTTGATATGTTATTGTTGATATGATGGCTAATATTGTAAGTTGAGTACAGTTTACTTTCTATTTTCCAAATGCATGTTATCTAAATGTAAACTTTTTATATTATACAGCAGAAAAGATGCTACTTTTTAGTGCTTTTTAACCTAGCATAGTAAAATACTTTTCTATTCAATAAAAAAAAAACATGTTTATAAACCTATCAACACAGATACTGTGTTGCTTATGAATACCTATATCATGCTATGTCTTATGACACATTGGTAATGTTTCCACACTTTAGGGGTTCCCTGTAAAGAGGAGCCAACGTTTTCCTGGTGTCTGACCTATATTTGTGCTCAATGTCTCTCTGTGACCTTTCAAAAGGAAATAAATAATTTGCTAAATGTACTTTGCCACAGAATCTATGTTTACTGGTTATTTTGAGATATCGTATCTGCTGCACGTCAGGTTTATTTCACTGTTGACACTTGGATCATGATGAGACTTTTATTACTGTATTATAGTAGGGGAAGGGGAAGTCGTGGCCATCATATACTTGGCTGTACGTCATGTCACTTTATGATAATACAGTAAACGAGATCTGTTACAGCTGTTATTCAGAATTTGCAAAGCACAAAGTTCAGGAAATGACCAAAACACTTTCAGCATTGATTCAAACTTTTCTTTGTCCTTTTATTCCTGCATGACCATTATTGTAGCGTTCCTCTTTTCCTCCAGTACCTTCCTTCTTTTCCCAACCATTGTTTTGTGCTTGCACACAGCCGTAAAATATAACGTGGATCTCTACCATCTTCAGTTTTTCAACCCATACAGGAGGATGTGGAAGTTTTTCAAACAACTTAATTTTTTCTTGATCAGGCAACTTGGAAGCATGCTATTGAGAAAGCCAAAGCCATGCCAGATCCCTGGGCTGAGTTCCATCTGGAGGAAATCGAGACAGAGCGCTGCACTCGATACAGGTGAGTAAATATGGGGCCTTTTGAAGTGTTGACCTACTGTTCATGGAGTGGAGGTTTGAATCCAGCAGGAGGCAACACACAAGCAGTGTTAGAGAAGCTAATCTGAATCTTTAGAAAGCCAAGCTACAAGTTAGGTCCTGCTAATCTTTGGGAAAAGACCTGAAAGACTTTCGTTTTTCTCCAAAACACAATTAAATATTTCTCTCCATCCAACCAAAACTTTGACTTGAATCGAGTGGTTTAATGCAGAGACACACTTTATGTGATGAACAGATTAAATGTAGACATATATTCACATCTAAATTTTGATCAATGCACATACAAGAAGCCTCAAATAAGGTAAACAGAAGGTCAACTGTACTTGCTTGATACGCAAGAACAAACCTTATTGATTCTCCCACATCAAGCAAGCACTTTTGAGATTCTGTTTACCAAAAATATCTTCATTCGTGTTTCAAAGATGAACAAAAGTCTTATGGGTTTGGATTAGAGCAACATGAGGGTGAGTAAGTGATGACAGAATTTCATTTTTTGATCAATTATCTAATTAAATTAACAACTACCTCAGCAAAAATATATGAAATATAAAAATTAGTGTTTTGAATAAATGAACAATTTCAGTGACAATGACAGAAACTGCTTTTTTGAAGCTGCTCTCATGTTACTGAAAAATTTCAAATTTGTAGCATCGCTGTTTTTAATTAGAGTCCTCAACACTGAACATTAGATTGATCCTTGTGCCCTATCATCACTGAACTTTAGTTTCTTTCTGTTACCAGTCCTGAGTTTTTACCACTATGCCACATCACAGACACCTGACGCAACTCATCAGTCTCAATCTCATATGATTTCAGAACGTGTAGTCGCATGTTAAAGAGGCACTGTAAGATAACGTCAGATGGATACAAACACAAGGGGTCTGCTCCCAGTTTCAAGACTCTATTTTTAAACATTTGTAACTTCACACCTCTAAAATATCCCTTGACTTCCAGCCAATGGCTGTGTGTCATTAAACTACTGCGTCTGATGGGTTGGTCTACATGGTACACAGTATTCTAGGCAACGGGGAAAAAAAGCAGCACTTACTTGTGTAAATATTGGGAGTTTGCTTTTAGGACTGTGCCCATTGTGCAGTATTTGCTCTTAATTCTTTCATTAACTGTTCCAATGAAGACGAATAATCACTTTTGTGTATTTTTTTCTTCTTAATGTAAAAGATACATATTTTAGGGTAAAATGCGTTTACAATTGTTACGTTTACATCTCCATGTAGCCACATAGTTTGAGGCTGATTTCCAGTTGCTGCTGTGGAAAAAGTTTGAGAACTACTTCTTGAGAATGAAAGGGAATAGAAAGCTATATTTAAAGTGTAAATGTGTTCTTGCTCTTTAGATACAATGCAGTTACTGGTGAATGGGCAAAAGACGACATATATATCAAGGTTTCCTCTCAGGTATTTTGGCACTATAATACACTTGTTTTCTGTGAAAGTAAATGTGTTGGTACTGATTATTTATGTTTTGTTAATTAATTAAATTCTGTTCTTTCACAGGTGTTTGGAAAAGGAGCCATGAGGGAATGTTATAGAGCGTAAGTCAAGCAAATATAATCATATATATATATATATATATATATATATATATATATATATATATATATATATATATATATATATACCCTAGACTAGGTAAATATGACTGTTTATTAATGAGCATTGGTTTTAAGTAAAAAAAACAATTGTAACAAAAGTAACATTGTAATAAACATATTTGTTATGCTTTATAAAATATACATCCCTGTTAGTTTTAGTATGTCCTTTTCTTATTGGTATATCTTCCATTTTTCAAGTGATAATTTGAATGGCTATTTTTAGTTATTTGTTGACCTGTAGTTTTCTTTTCTCTTTCATTCACAGGAAGAAGTTGTCGAACTTTTCCCACAGCAGCAACTGGAAATCAGCCTCAAACTATGTGGCTAAGAGATACATGGAGACCGTGGACAGAGAGGTTTACTTTGAGGATGTGAGGTTACAAATGGAGGCTAAATTATGGGGCGAGGAGTTCAATCGCCACAGGCCTCCCAAACAGGTACTTATTTGGTGGACGTAGTTTGTAAACCAGGGTTAACCACTCAAACAATAATATCATATATGAATTTTGTACTTCTTTAACATATCCCATCATTATTAGGTTGACATCATGCAGATGTGCATTGTGGAAATGACTAGTCGCCCTGGGAGCCCTTTGTTTCACCTGGAACACTACATAGAGGGAAAGTACACAAAGTACAACTCTAACTCTGGTTTTGTGAGGGACGATAACATACGGCTTACACCTCAGGTATATTGGCAAAAATCTAACATAGCTGTATACTTTGTCCCTGGGAAATGATGTGTGGTTATTTATTGGCAATTATGTATTTGTGGTTTCAGGCATTCAGTCATTTCACATTTGAGCGCTCTGGACACCAGCTGATAGTGGTGGACATTCAGGGTGTTGGGGACCTTTACACAGACCCTCAGATCCACACTGAGAAGGGAACTGACTTTGGAGATGGCAACCTAGGTATTTATCAACATCCTGCATTTTTGTTTCTACTTAGAAACTTCATATTTGATTTGTCTTAAAGGAGTAGTTCACTTCTAGAATAAAAAATTCCTGAAAATTTACTCAAACCCATGTCGTCCAAGATGTTCATGTCTTTCTGTCTTCAGTAGCAAAGAAATGAAGGTTTTTGAGAAAACATTCCAGGATTTTTCGCTATATAATGGTCTTCAATGGTGGCCAATGGGTTGAAGGTCAAAATTGCTCGGCTGGGATCATACAGAGCCCTTTGAAGCTGCAATTTAAACCTTCAGCCTGTTGGCCACCATTGAAGTCCATTATATGGGAAAAAAATGGAGAAAGTAAAGAAAGCATGAGAAACATTTGTAGTGATTGTCTATGTGTTTGTGTTTCAGGTGTGCGTGGCATGGCTCTTTTCTTCCACTCTCACCTGTGTAATAAGATCTGTAGGAGTATGGGCCTAACTCGCTTTGACCTGTCCCCTTCTGAAATGGCACAGTTGGACTGCACCAACAAATTGCTGGTTTGTATTGGAAAATAAAGAAGATCCTTATGTAAGCATAACCATGGCAAGAGGGTAGGATGGCCTGAGGCTAGAGTGAGAGATTTGGGCCAGTTGATGGAGCTGCTCAATAGGGACATTGCTATATTTATATAGAGTGCTGCAGAGATGACGCATTTTTGTTGGCCAACCCGAAAGTCAGCATCACCCTGGTTTCCTCGAGAAAAACCCAATAGGATTTTTTCATCAGCTTTTGAATTATTTAAAAAAAGAAGCTTTGTGACAAACAAAAGTTTGATTCTTTGTTTTGTTCATCTGGATAATCTTTGCAAATAAACACAACTTGTATGAATTTTAAAGCCTAAATTCGGTCGTCAGAAGTTAAAAGCTAAACGCAGGCTATAGACCTGGTTGCATGACTTCGGTGTCACCACCATTAAAGGGTTAGTTCACCCAAAAATGAAAATTAGGCCATAAATTACTCACCCTCAAGGCATCCTAGGTGTATATGCGCAAAGCCGACCTCATTCATCATCAGCCCGGAACTGCTTCCGTGTACAACAGTGAGCGCAAGCTAGATTAAATCAATTATTATGTTTTAAATATGGTTATTTTTCTTACAAAAATGCATTGATTTGCTACAGGAGGCCTTTGTTCACCCCCCGGAGCCATGTGAGAAACTTTTTATTAAGGATTGGCACTTTTTATTTAACTTCTTCTGGGCTAAAAAGCACTGCAACACCCACTGAGTCGAATTAAACAGCTTGAAAGTAGAGACCTGCACTCCCGTGGGACCCAACGCAACAGGGTGCGGCGCGGGACAACTCTTGATGGGCGAGTGCGGGCGGGAAGAGACTCGTGTGTGTGTGTGGGATGCAGGAGAATAAAATGATTCGCGGGACAAGTGTCTAAAATATATAAATTGTTATTTATCTGTTGCACAAAAGCAAAAAGAACAACTAATATTAACATTAAATAATTGACATGCGCAAGCTAGGCATAGTTTCTATTTATAACACGTGTTTAAAGGGTTGCGCATTATAGCCAATCACAGACATAGCTGTTGATTTCTGGAACACAATGGCCTATCAGAGGTGATTAACTTAGAATCTACTCACCGCAGTACTGAAATTGTGTGCTCATGAATCCTCTTATTTAAACACACAAAGTTGTAGACATTGTGAAAGATTCATTGTGCTTATATTTATTGTGTTATAACAGAGCTTTATGAGATTGCGATTAACTGAGATGTCAGCTTTTAGTGATAATAAAGGAAGCGCTGCTCGCATTCTGCCATGCCAAATCATGTAAGCAGCAGCCCATGCTTGCTTTTCTGTTAAAAATAACAGTGATTTGTGAATGTTGATGCTTAGCCTAAATAACAAATGTTTTATCAGGCGTGTTTATGCTGGGATGTTGTGGAGCTTAGGAGATGTTACAGAACAATTTTATGTAAATTTCTTTGGATGTACGGAAAAAAATCTATATAGATAATTTTTATGCGGGCTTTTGCGGGTGGTAGCAGGACAAAACATGAATGTTGTGGGCGGGAGTGGGACCAGATAAGATATATTTCTTTGGGAGTGGGATGGAAAAATCCGTCCCATGCAGGTCTCTAATTGAAAGATCAAAGTCAGTTTTTTTTAGTAGTACTACTGGTTTTTTTTTATGGAAGAAGGTAGTCATTTAACCTAGGATGTTTTGAGGGTGAGTAATTTATGCCCAGGCCTAATTTTCATTTTTGGGTGAACTAACGCTTTAAGCTTCAGACAACTCTTTATTAAAGACTTTTCCCTGAAAGTTTACAAGAGCACAAATATAAATGCAATGAGCCTGTAAACATAGACCAGTAAGTAGATGAGTTTACCTGTTCGACATGATGACGTTAATATCCCCGACAACCTCTGTAGGCCCAATTTGCCACAACTAAAATATTGTGTTTACTTAATAGAAGCGGTTATTACTGATGTGTTGTATGTTTTAGAATAAAACATTAAAATATCTTCAGCTTGTGTCAACCATAGATCTTATTTCAGCCATTTACCCTAAAACTCATTCAGAAAACCTTTTGACTTCAGGACGTTGGAACTGGAAGTGCTAAAATGCTAACTCGTTTCTGAGTTTTGGCCAACATGTCCTGCAGCACATCTATAGCTGATATATTGATGTACTATTTTTCTATGCTTAACCAAAAAAATAAAAGATATTCTAAAATATTATGTTTTGGTTCTGATAGTTAATTAAAATATATGTTTTGTTTTGTTTTTTGCTGTGGCAAGTGAAAATATCACTGGAATTGCTGACCTGATCAGGCCAACAGAATAAAATAGCAATGGCTTAGCCCTGCATTCACAAGTTGCTGCAACTGTTTATTCATTTCTGCAGGTTTTCTTAATAAATTCTTTTTTCTCAGCAGCAGTCAGCTAAGACTGCCCTCCGTGGATGTGAAGAGCAGTGTGGTTCGCCCAGGGTCCGGACGACCTCTCTCGGCCACATGCCTGTTCTTCTCTCCCGGCTCTCTGAGACCTTCTCAGTTGATGAAAGCAGTGACACAGACTCGATTCCCTGTTCTCCGCTTAGTATGGGCATCTCTGCAGGCCGATCACCCATGGGTAATCCTGTACTAACCCAGCACTGTGTGTGAATACACTTTAATGGTTCAGCAGAGTAATATCAAATCCCTTTCAAGCCAAGTCAGTGACAGATATTTATTATGTAGGTTACAAGCATACAGTCACAACCTACTTGAGAAAAGAGAAAGCCTGAAAGGCTTAAAAGTGGGTTTAAATAACATTTATAGTAAGTAGTACAACTTGACAACAGTGATATCACACTTATTGCTTTCTTTACTGAATAAAGCAGTATTTTTCAGACAGGTCTAGTTAATGTTATTAATACAGCTTCTCCTTCAAATATTGTCTGTGATAATATCAGTATGTTACAGTTGCCCCCTACTTAAGGCAACAGACAAAACTATGAATTAATCTTTTTTAGGGTCTTTTGCAATAACAGTTTGTCAGCTGTAAGGATGTTACAACCATCTGGAAACCCTTTTTTCAAATATAAATATTTAAAGTACAAGAAGTGCCTCCACTTGTTGTCAGCTGGCTGAGAACTGAAGTGGGTCTACGACTGGCTGGTTGTGATGTTACTAAAATTAGCAGTTCATTTCAATGGGAAAACAAATATACATTTTAAATGGGTTTGGCTATTTTTAGAAAGAAATGTTGTCTATGCTTTCAAAATGCTTTAAAGTTTAGTGTGTTGTTTGACACTTACAAAGAAAAAGTCCACAACCATCTTTTTATATTTTTATACCAATATGGATAACAGAAAACTGCAGTAAAAATAATGGTTGCTCTAAACATGCTTGTCTGCAGCAGTGTGACTTAAATATAGCCACATTTATAAGAAATGTCCCCATAGAAATAAGTATGTTAGCAAGGGTTTGTTTTCCCTAGTGCTCAATTATTCCTCCCTAGTGTATGGTGCACTGCTGATGGTATCTGTGGCTTACTTCATGAATATTAATTAGCTGGTGTTGAAGTTGCTAGGTGACCCTCCTGGGCCAGTGTGCACCAACCTTTTATTGTTTTGATTAGTATTATAAGCACACACATTCTAGCTTGCATATATAAGGCTTTAGTGGAGTATATACTTGTTTAAAAAATATTAAAACTCATGTTGAATATTTAATATTATGATTGGAAACAGCATTAACAAAAGTGATGCAATTAATATCAACAGCAATTAAGCAAAAAGTGATGCAATTAATATCAACAGCAACCTGATTCGTAGTACTATATTTTGTTCAATTAAAACGCATTGGATTGTGTACAAAGAAACCAACCACAACATATTTTATTTGTGAAATTCGTTCTCACATCTGTCAGCAGTCAGGACATTCTAGCTGAAATGTAAAGTTTGTTCCCATATGTAAGGTTTTTTTTTTTTTTTTTTTTTTTTTTTTTTTGCTGTGCATTCATTTTTATTAATTTCCCAACTACTATGTCTTTCGATCTATGTGTGTTTACAGGCTGGTCATTTATGAATGAAATGAATGAGGCACATCGAGCTAACACAGATCACAAGGTCAGTTTATGATTTGTTATATATATATATATATATATATATATATATATATATATATATATATATATATAAAATATATATTTCTTTTTGTGGAAACTGATTTGATTTAAAGTTGATTTTAGCAGCAGTGCAAAGCTGATTACTACTGTGAACTGTCCTTGCATTCACAGGACTCAGAGAATGGAGGAGACAGTGGTTACCCCAGTGAGAAACGCAGTGAAGGAGACTCAGTCGAGCATCAGAGTCAGGTACAGATTATTAGCTGGCTAGACAATGCAATTATTAAAATGAAATATTAAAAAAATGTTGTGTATTTTCATTATATGTTATATTATGTTATACTAGCCTATATTATATTAATCACAACATTGTTTGTATGATTGAGGGTTTTTGATGATTGAGCCATTAAAACCAAACAAATAAAGAACATTTTAAACTAAACTAAGAATGTACAACTGTTGTATTTAAACAAGAAATTGAATTAGAAGCTATTCTTGCTTGTTTTCTTTGTTACTCTTCCAGCTATTAGAGTGCATTTTAAACTTGTGTGCTTGTTGTGTGCTGTACTTAAATGCATCTTAAAATACAGCAGTAATCATTTTTGGGCTCCTGAGATGTGTGACGGTAGGTTTTTACATCATCATTTAGGGACGTCCCTTCTACAACAGACATTTCTCAGAATCGGATGAAGACAGTGTTCGTCGGGTAACTACGAAACCATTGATAAACTCCCTGTATCTAATCATGATAGAGACACCCATCACCCATTGATTCCTAATCTGTTTTCTTTTCATAGATCATTAATTTAGAGTGGTGCCGTTTTGTGATCCACCTGTTATCTAAACCTCTAAACCTTATTCTTCTTTCACTTTAACCTTTATCTCATCTCACTTTCATCCTCTTACTGGTGGCAAGCTCTCCTTTCCCATACTGTAAACCCATATGCAGGGTTCCCATGGTCATGGAAAACCTGTTAATGTCAGGAAATTTTAAACTCTGATTTTAAATGGCATGTAAAATTGTATGTATTGTATGTAATTGACTAACAATTGCTGTTTATGAGTGAAATTTTTTATAAACTATTATTTTTTTAAATCCTAGAAATCATGAATGACTAGAGAAGGCACGGAAGTCTTTAGTCAAAATGTGTAGGAACCCTGCATGTGATTTCCTGCATGCATTGCTTTTTTTTGCAGTAATATCTGAAGTGTTTATTTTTGTGGTTTTCCAAATCTCACAGATGTTAATTCTACCACTTGTCATAGAAACGTTTCATATTTAAAAAAAAAGAAAGTAAAATTGTCAAATGACAGTCTGTTTTCATTGACAGTAAAGGAATAATTCACAGATCAGCTATGCACTGTATTTGATATCACAATAGACCAATGTTATAAGCTAAAGATAAAAGTATTGACACAAGACATAGTTGGATTTTGGACATGGGAAAAGTCAATGTTATTACTCTGGGTGCTTAATAACATACTTTTTTTGTTGTAACTCTCAGCTGACAGAAGAAAAATGGAGTTTTTACCATACATCTCGCTCCCACATACACAGACCCTCCTGTGTGGCAATGGAGGTAGAGAGACTTAACACTATGCTTCTCGAAAGGAAAATTTGTAAATCCATCCTAGGCAAGGTGAGTAAATTGTGTCATGTGTTTATTAACCTGTTAGTGAAACTAACTGACAAATATCTTTATATTGTCATACATTATTCCTTGGGACTCGTCCATTTTTTGCTTGAAGGTGAAGACCCAACTCTGTGCATGTTCTGCAAGACCCCCCTTTCTATTAAACATATTCTTTTTGACTGTTTAATGCAAGTAGAAAGCTCTTTTATGAATTTAGTGTACTTAAGGTCTTATTTGGGAAGATTTTGCCTGAAAAGGTTTTAGAATATTTATCATATGTTAATTAAAAAAATCTTGTACAATATTACTTGCTGTGTTTGTTTGTTTGCTTGGTTTTTATTGCATTTATGTGATATTTGCATTTTTGTAATTGAGTTTTTGCCATGAAAATAGTCCCAGATGCATTAAATAAAATTATACTACTACTACTACATTATTACTTGGTTATGTCAATCACAAATGTAATGTTGTGATTGTTTACTCACACTCACGTCATTTTATAAGATATCTTCGAAACAGAAATTAAGATATTTTAAATCAGAGCGGTTACTGTCCCTCCAGTCAACTTTGTGGGGGTGGTTTCCCGGACAGGATTTTAATTAAGACAAGAGTAGGCCTTAATCTAGAATAGATAATCATGTCTTTTTTAAAGGTTTTTTTCTGAAACATATTTTGTGTGGATTTTTTTTAAATGTGGAATGTGTTGTTATAATATAATTATTTATTTTATTTTTTTAAAAGAGTGTGTTTTTATGTGTATGAGTGTGAGAGGTTGCCAATTAAACATGGAATGAACCAAGAAAAGCTTCAAATTGTATGGAACTGAGAAGCAAATCCAAGAAAAACAATGTCAGCAGAAAAAGGACTGCAACCCATTAAAAAAAAAAAAAAAAAAAAAAAAAAAAAAAACTTTACTGAACAAGAGGAAATATATGTGACCCTGGACCACAAAACCAGTCTTACGTCTCTGGGGTATATATGGATCAAAATTATAGATTTTTCTTTTATGCCAAAAATCATTAGGAGATTAAGTAAAGATCATGTTCTATGAAGATATTTTGTAAATTTCCTACTGTAAATATATCAAAACCTAATTTTTGATTAGTAATATGCATTGCTAAGAACTTCATTTGGACAAATTTAAGGGCGATTTTCTCAATATTTTTTTTTTTTTTTTGCATTTTCAGATTCCAGATTTTCAAATAGTTGTATCTCAGCCAAATATTGTCCTTTCATAACAAACCAAACGTTACAATACCCTTATGACTGGTTTTGTGGTCCAGGGTCACATATTTTAAAGCAAACAAAATAAACTGCACACCTCGGCTGTGGATTAAAAGAAAAGGAAAGCCTGGAAATCCGTTTGTAATGAATTCTTGCATAAATTCTTGCAATCAGTTGTTGTTGTCAGTTTATTATTATTATTTTTTTTTTTATTTTTTTCACATTTTTTTTTTTTAAAATGTTTTTTATATATATATATATATATATATAGAGAGAGAGAGAGAGAGAGAGAGAGAGAGAGAGTGTCATGTTCAGAATTATTGGCACCCTTAGTAAATATGATCAAAGAAGGCTGTGAAAATCATTATGAGTATTATCTCTGAAGGTCTGTATTGCTATTCAAATACAATTAAAATTTTTAGTACACTAGGGTTAGCAGCATGAATTATAAATATTTGAGTTCTGGAGACAGAAAACCTCAAAAAAAGAAAAAAAAAAGAAAAAAGAAATCAAACAGCAGCTACATTACCACGAGTTTAAATAACTTGTCACACACTACTGGATCTTCAATCGGGACTGGGTTCTAAGATCAGATGTAACTTAAAAAATGAGCTTTTTAGCAGCAAACACTCAAGATGGGTTTGGTGCAAACAGGGATAAAAAGGTGGCCCATGTATACAATGAAATATACTGTTGTATCTTTTATGTTGGGCATATTGTTCTGCTGGAGGTAATGGACATCTTCATGAGATATATGGCATCATGGATTCGAGCAAATGTAAACAGATAAAAAAAATGGGGGTCTTGTGGGCCTTGTTTGGATATTCATTCCATAAGGACAATGATCTAAAAAAAAAAAAAAACCCTCATCAAAATCAACACAAACATGGGCCACAAAATGAAGGTTCTGCCATTGCCATCCAAGTTCCCTGACCTGAACTGTATAGAAAACTGAAAAGAGAGTGTGTCAACATGTACTTGGAAAGCTGAAGGATCTAGAGAGATTCTGTATGGAGGAGTAGCATCTAATCTCTTGTCATGTGTTCATGACCTCATCAGGCATCTGATATCTATTATCTTGATAAAAGGAGGTTCCAAAAAGTATTGAATAAAAGGGTGCCATTGACTGTGGCCAATGAGTATTAGAAAAAAACATTTATTTCAGAATGAGATTGATTAACAGTGCAGATTTATTTTATCACAGGCTTCTTTATTCATATTTACCAAGGGTGCCAATCATTTTGTAATTTTATAATATGTATAAAACTGGAAACACAATGAGGCAAGTTGCATAAACTGCTTAGACTAGTCTTAAAAAGCCATTTAAAAAGTCATTTAGTCATTTAATTTATTTTCTTCAAGACTGGTCATAACTTTTTAAAGTCAGTTACAAAAAATGGTAGATTGGTCAAATGTGAGTCCAAAATGTAAAACTGATTACCCCTTGACTAACTGTTAGTTGGTCTAACTAGTTTGTAAGACACCGTCTTAATAGTGTCTATGTTTATGCAACTGGGTTTTAACTGAACTAATTTAAGCCTCAGATTAGTCCTGAAGTAGCTCTTGCCTTCCTCTAGCAAACTGGCCTGTTGAACTCTAGACTAGACTAAGTCTAAGACGATTTAAAACCATGACAGAAAAAGCAGATTTCTCTTAATCTGGTTTAAAGGGCCATTTTATTCTAGGATTAGGCTTAATCTCTGTCTGGAAAACCACCCCTTTAGATACAAAGATCTTAAAGGTGTCAGAAAGCTAATGCATATGAATCAAGCAGTTTATTCAAAGTTTTCTGAAGAGGTACGATCACTGTGTATGATAAACAGATTTAATTTAACACTGAATTGAACATGAAATTCAAATGTGCTTGTCACACATTATTATAATAATAAACATTTGAGCTTCCATGCTTTCCATATTTGATGTGTGTCGTCATTGTTTATGATTGTCCAGCATATAAAGTGATTGTATCGTCACAAGACTTTGATTAAAGCGCTTTTAATTTTTGGATTCGTTTTCTCTTGGCTCATCAAAGTTTTGGTTGCGCAGACTTTCAGTGGAGGGACAGAAACCTCAGGTTTCATAAAAAATGCCTTCATTTGAGTTTTGAAGATGATTAAAAGTCGAATGGGTTTTAAATGACGTAAGGGGATGTAGATGAAGACAGAATTCAATTTCATTTTCGGGTGAAATATTCCTTTAGTACATCTAGCCATGGTCCGCTACCACGAGGCCGGGCGTTTCTGTGAGAAGGATGCACCATGGGACCAGATATCTGCAGTGTACCATTTGGAAAGAGCTGCCATGTGCGGGGAGCTTGAGGCTATAGTTGCCCTTGGCCAATGTTATCTTCAGCTGCCACATCACATTCTACCAGAGATCGAATTAGAGGTGCGCTCTTTTCCTAATCATCTTGTGGTTGGTGAAACATTGTTTTATTTCTCTGCTTATGCTTCCCCTGTCATTTCTCTGTTGTTTTATCTCAGGCATCTGTGGAAAACAGCAAGAAGGGTTTCTGCTTTCTGCTGCAGGCCGCTGAGGCAGGAGACAGGCCTAGTATGATTCTAGTAGCACGAGCATTGGACACGGGTTTGAACCTCCCTTCTGATAGGTGAGAAACGCATTGATCAATTTTTTGTCTTTTTGGACCAACATGTGTTTATTTTGGACTTTGAAAATGCAGGGCTGTGGACTGGAAACACGCTGTGTACTGGTATGACTCTGCCCTTAAGATGACGGACTATGACGAGGGGGGAGAGTTTGATGGGATGCAGGATGAGCCGCGCTACCTTCTGTTGGCACGATTGGCTGAGATGTACCAGGAGGGAGGGCACAACCTGGATGCAGACCCCCAAAGAGCAGGTGAGTGTATCACATGCTCGAGGGGACCTATAGATAACCAGAGACCTGTGGGCCCCTCTACCCCAAATGAAAATATCGCTAGGCTATTAGTCAATAAATAGACATTTCAAGTAGTGCACATGTATGAATGAATTCAAAGCACATAACTTTAGAAACTTCTCTTCATTGTTTCTGCATTCGGTAGATGACAGTAACTTGATCTAAAAACCTTCAGATGACACAGATTATATCCACGTCTGTAAGTTACCAAACCTGTATTCGGCAAACAGTGGCTCTCTTGCAGTGTATGACGTTACAGAAAACTAGTTTTGCAATCCGGTTCCATTCATACAGCAGGGTGAAAATGCGTTTAATGAGTCCTGGAAATTTACAGAAGTGAGTTCAGTTACAGAATGCATTTGTCAGTGTTGTAAACTCCCATATCTAAAAATTATTATTTAAAAAAAATATTGTTTGTCGTGCAGCCAGTAGGCCCCGCCCCAGTGTAAGCCCCTGGGCTTCAGCCCATGGAAGCCTGTGCATTAATGCTCCGCTGCTCATGCTATAAAACACAGTGGTTCTTCTGGAGAAACTCAGATTCAACATTTGAAGTTATTACAGCAATACAATCTTACTGAATCATTTTAGTTACATATGTTTTAATGCATGGGTTTCATCTAGACTTTGTCTGCCCTGTACAAATCAACAAGTGTTCATATACCAAAGCAAAAGCTATGGAAAATCACTGCTTCACAACATCATTCCGTGACTTTAAAAATCTTGAAATTCTCTTCTCTCTTACTCGTGAAGACAAATATCCCTTGAAACCACTGAATCAGAAGATTTAACGACAAAAGCAAGCATTGCAAAAGCAAGAATAATTAGTAAAGTAACTAGTATAAAAAAATGTTTAATGATTTATTATGTCTTTTATATTTTGTAGGTGATCTTTTTACTGAGGCGGCTGATGCAGCTATGGAGGCCATGAAGGGCAGACTGGCCAATCAGTACTACATGAAGGCAGAGGAAGCATGGGCTATGATGGAAGAATGAAAGTGCTTGTGTGGAAAAAAAGCATGAAGATGGTTCCTATTTTGCACCCAGTCCCAGTTTACATGCCGTTTTCAATGCCTTATGTTTTCCTTGGGTCCCTTTGACTTAAGAGAACTAATGCTGATGTTGGATCAGTTTTCTAATGAATGAGAAGGGCATACGCTGATTCAGTGATATACTGAGGAGCTACATACACATATTCTCCTGATTCATTTTTAATTAAGAATAGTTGCACAGTGTCTGCAACCTGTTCAGGTTGCTTCATGGGAATATGTGCGTTATCTGTTATTTCTTTCTCGTTTCCAACTGGATGTTTCTTTAATAAACATGTTGTGACTGTTAAAAAATTGCATCCCTGATTGAACTTCTGGAAAATTGTAAAATTGCTAGTATTGTTAGATCTGATGTCTAAGAATATTAATAGCTATTGCTGTGTTTTAACCTGTTTTCTGTCATTCAAAAAAACTTTCAGAATTCACTAGAATCAAGGAGTGTAGAAGTGAGTGTGATCGTTTTTGCTGGTTATTTTTCAAATGAGAGCAAGATTACAAACAAACAATAAAATCATAATGCTTGTTTAGCCAGAAATATGACCTGTTGTCTTTCAATTCATACCAAGATGTCATTGCACATTAAGAAATGCTAAGATCAATAAATTATATAAGATGGAATTTCATGCATGGCAAGGATGGCTCTAGTTTTACACTTGACAGCACAAAATAAACAAATAATAAAAGTAATTTAAATGTACGATCAAATATAAATTATGATAATGTACAGACAGTTGGTTATTATCGTAAAATAAACCCTGTTGGGGTTGCATAAGTTTCTAATCACCCTTTTTGGAGTTTATTTTAGAATAATGCCAGCATAATATGCAACATAGTGTTATTTTTAATAGATGGTTATAGTAGTATTTATTTATTGTCCTTTATTACAGTATTTATCAGTATTAATTAATTTCAGATAGTTACCATTATTTACATATTAAAAAATACTAATTTTATTTGATATAGACTTACTTGCTAAATTCTGCCTTGGAGTGAAATTAAGTACAGAGTCAGTAACAAACTATTGTACCTAACTAGACAAAAAATAAGTACTATAGTACCATATAAACCCTTATCCCCGTGTATGTTTAGGTATAATATTGCTAATTATCATAGAATTAATACTGATGCTTGCCTTTTCTGTATAATATTAAACTAATAAACTTAATTTATCCATGTTTATATTCCATACTGTACAGGTGATTTTTTTTTTCAATATCTAAATTTGTATATCTTTTGCTCTGTTTGTACACAACAATATTTGTTCATGTAAATTATACAATAATTAAAGAAATTACAGGAAAATAAGTTTGTAAGCATTTTCAATGGGACACTTTAAGTGACCATTATTTTAGTTTTCACATCACTTAAATCATAATTTATAAAGGCTAGTACATTAGGGGTTGTGTGCACAAACTTGTTTTTCATAGCCTTGCTTGCTTCCGCCTTCTTATCAAGCTAGGGCGGATAGTGTCTAGTTTAAAAGATTGGTTGCGCATTTAGCAATATTTAATTGGCCATCTTTACTGTCGCGTTACGTCGACCCCTAATCCTATTGGCTATGACAAGTAGCAAGTATTACTACTGGCCAATCAGAAGCCTTCGCGGGGAATTTTGAATAGTTTTTTGAAACATTAATAGTTATCCGTCTTATATTCCTCCGCGGATTGACAAAGAAAGTAGTCCTTCATTTTTATAATGGATTACGTGCTAAATTAACCTTTGAATAAGGCTCCAATTAGCTAGCTCCGTTCATTTTGCGATATAATATTATATTTGGGTAAAAAACTGGTAGTTGTTTTATTTTGGGTTTTTTTTTTTTTTTTGCGGAGGGATATATGCCGTCAGTCAAGACGGAAACATGCGTTGATGGACTCCTGTGCTGATGTTTGTTAGTAGTAGTAACGTAGTTTGAGCGATTAACGGCAGGAGCGACAGGGACGATAGTCCTAATGCTGGATCAAGCTGGTTTTAATCGTTAAGACAGGGTTTGACATCGATGGAATATATTTTATCGTTTTGATTTACGTATCCTCAGGTAAAGACCGGGTCATTTTAATATCCTTGGAACTGCTCAAAATTTATTGACGTACTACGCTATCGACAGATGCGTAGTTACAGTTAACACACAAAAAAATTGGTAGCTTTATTATCAAATATTGTGGGCAATTCCGGTCAGTCACTAAAAGTAGTAAATGTGGATGTATACCTGTGCTTTTTGCATCTTATGGAGTGTTTTAAAGGTCTTCGGCCATGTGCTGATCTCGTGTTTCCAAGTGTGTATGTGAACGTAAATTATATGAAGAAAATATGCATTAATACAGACTATTCAGACATTTTCTTTGTATAGTATGATTTTTTTTAACATCAGTGATGATATTAAAGCTAGATTTCCAAGAAACCTTACAGTAAAATGTTTCATTTGCTTCGATGGAAAAGTCACACCAGTCACGAGGTTGTTCTGTTTTCTCTTTTGTGTTTGCTGAACAAGGTAAGTTGTTTTGAAATGCCTTTGCTTGGGAAGATAGTGGTGATCAAGAGAAATGGAGGAGATGGCACTGAATTTCCCCTCACAGCGTCCTGTCTGTTCGGAAGGTAAGTAACTCATTTTAAAATAATGGCTTAACGTTACATGGTTATGAATGTTTTAATACTGCCAAGTACACGGTCGACGGCGAGGCGCATGAAAAGCAACATTTATAAGCCTACTACTACTACACATACACACTATCACTGTATGTTACACACTGCAAGGGCGTTTTGCTGAAAAACCTAAACATTTGGTTAAAGTATCTGCTAAATGGCACTTGGTAAATAGTTGTAAATGTTTGGGACATGCGCTGTTCTACTCGTTTGATGCCAGGCGGGCTTTTGATTGATGTCAAATTTCACTCCAGCCAATCAGAATGCGTTATACACGCGTCATACTCGGAAAACCACGCCCACTGGGGTGGGGGCATCCAACGCTCTGCTTCCCAATGTTGGCAACTTAGCAATTTTGTTGCTAAATTTAGAAACTTTTCAGACTACCCTAGCGACTTTTTCTCCCAAAAGCACCTAGCAACAAATTTAGCGATTTTAAAAATTTATTTGGCAACTTTTACAACATTTGATAAGAGGAAACCACAGATGCCTAGCAGTACACACATCATGTGAATTTGAGTTAGCTACTATTTGCATTTGTTTAATTTAATAATAATAATAACAATAATTGAATAACTTGATAATTTAATAATTGTTTATTTATGATACACTTTGTTAGTAGCTTGTACCTGCGATTGTTGATCAGTTAGTATACTGTAAGAAAAATGGAAAATCTAGGATATTATCCATTGTATTCCTGTAACCCGAAAACACAAAGCGTAATTTAAAATGCAGGTAAAAAACCATTACGGAAAATTCTTTAATATTAACATAGTAGATTGTGCCTTATTTTTACAGACTTTAGTGTGACTGCCAATACACTGCTTAAAGCATAATTGTTGAGAATGAGTAGAATTACTAATTTACTAGCTATAAAAAAAAAAACTTAAATTGTAATCATTCAAAAATGTGTAAGTTTTCAGTAATTCAATGTATTTAAAAATACAGTTATTTATATTTTAATATTATATCATGCATATTTACAAACAAATCTAAATTAACATATAGACAGCTTATAAAAATGTAGTTCTGGGTTTTTTAGCTTGTTTAAGTTGTAAATTAAACCATATTTAAAAAGATATTACAGGAAAATAATCAGTGAAGCTGCTCCTATCACATAAATGTCAACAGCCAGTGGTTAATGTATACTTGAGTGAGTAGTGCATGATATTGTTTGTCATGCTAACTTGGAAAATTGCAGTTTATTCTAGAAATAAATGAACAAAAACAGGATGTTGTCTACAATAAGTCACTAATGTAAGTGTTGTTTCTAGAATATTTGAATCTAATGTGGTGAACCTAGAAATGCCCAAAAAATGTGAGAGAAATTCATATGGTATCTTACACCACATATATCATAATGTAATATTTCACATTCACCAAAAAAGCAAATGGGCATAGAAGTTTTAATGTGAACTCTCCTGTCCACTTTAGGAAGCTGGACTGTGATATTCGGATTCAGCTGCCGCAGGTGTCTAAAGAGCATTGTAAAATTGAGCTGAATGAGAACAAGGAGGTAATTATATTGTTGTTAAACTATAAGTTTAATTAATTTTTTTCTGAACATTTTTATGTGCAAATGAACACATGACATGCTATTCATCTATTCTGACTTGTCTTGTTTAAGCTCATTTTGACCAATTTGAGCTCTGTGAACCCCACGCGTATTAATGGACAAGTTTTTAGTCAGTCGGAACGTTTAAAGCATGGTGATCTCATCACAATCATTGATCGTTCTTTCAGGTGAGTCAGATGTTTATTACTAATAATTTAATTCAGAAATAAAAAAAAATATTTTGCGGGAATCCTTGTTTGCTAGAATAATTTGCTGTTTCATTTGTCAAAATGTCAGGTTTGAGTACCCACCTCCTAAGACACCGAAGAAGAGGCTGTCCACACCTGGAAAAGTCAAAGCAGTTTGGGTGTGTATTTGATGCGAGACAATTGATGATTGTTTTTTTTTTTTGTTTCTTTGATAAATTTTGGTTCTTTTTTCCTGTAGGCTTTGCAAGAACAGCAGGAAAAAGGCACACCTGTTCCTGTGGAAAAGAGGAAGTCAGAGCATTCGTTTGGTTAGTGATTGAGAGATTTTTATTCTCTATAATGTTACTATTAGTAGCAGGGGCGTCGGACTGGGGGTAAAACCAGTACTGATTACCAGGGCCCCAAAGGAAGAGAGGGCCCTTGAAGAGTCTTTAATATATTTTATTTTACCTGGATATTTTCATGGGGGCCCATCAGGACTGCCTATGCATAGGGCCCGGGATCTTGTGCAGCGCCCCTGATTAGTAGTAGTGTTATAATAATAATAATAATAATTCATTTTGTTAATTGTTGTTGTACTTAGGGATGGGTCACGATTTTCAAATATTCGATTAGTTGATTTATTATAGGATATCTAATGGGTTGTTCGATTGTCTAAATAATTCCCCATGATTTCATGCTTATGCAGTGGTGAGGCGTTCATGTAACTAGAGGGTGGCGCTGCCAATAAAGCTCCTAAAAGCCGTCAAAGACAATAGAAGAGCACATTGTCTCACGTGCACACTGTAGACTTGGGTGGCATATAACAGTTATTTGGAACCAGTAGCGTGCAAAGACACAGGGAGGGGTTGGTCCTGATCGCTGCAACAGTCGTGGAGCACACTGCTGGACCACAACTGAGTGCAGTGTGAACGCTCTAAATCCATTAACATGGGCACGGAAAAAAACACGCTCCGCATACGCATTGTGCAAATGGAGTTGTTGTTCACTGCAGCTGGACTAATTGTGAACAAATTGTGCTTCTGTCTTCATCCCGAACACATGGACATGCTCATTTAAAAAAAAAAAAAAATTTGTTAAAGATAGATGTTAAAATTAATGTTCACATAAGTGCCATCATTCAGGCTGTTCATAATACATTTTATCGCGTTTAGTCCTAGCCTAAAGTCATTATGGCTTGAGGTGATATTCATGGATGAATTAATCAGACTGTTTTTTTTTATTATAAAAAATTTTTTTTTATTTCTATGAATGTTTATGCTAATTTTTGAAATGGAACTGCCCTAGCCTTATGAGCAGGTGATTTATACTACATATTTCAGCACTTTAAAATCATTTTATGGCTTGAGCTAAGATAGCCTAATCCTTAGTTAAACGGTTTGTTAATTTTCAAATAATAATCGAATAATTCCCAGCGATCATTAAATATTATTTTTGCTTGAAATGGCTATCCCTAGTTGTACTATCTGTTGCTAGAATTTAACGTCATATCAATGATTGTCATGTCTACTGTATTTACAGATACTTGTTTAAAAGATGGGTCAAATTTGCCACCATCTGTGGAACAAACTGTTGAGACTGAACCAGAAGATTGCAAACTTAAAAAGGACAGCCTGTCACCGTTTTGTGAGCTTTACCAAATGGTCAAACATGACCTTGTTGCAAAATCACCATGGAAGTCTGAGCAACCGAAAACACCTCTTGCAAAACCTCAGATTGGTCATGAGAAAGTTTCCGCTGCAGATGTTAAAAGTAGTCAGAAATGGGTCCCAACCCCATCTGCCAAGAAGCGAAGATCCTCGAAATCCAATTCTGAAGATACAACTGGACCAGCTATACCTCAGAGCTCTTTTAATGCAAATGTGGAAGAAAACCCCACTGACGATGTGCCATCTATAGGGTCCACCACCCCCTCAATGACAGAGAAATGTGTAACTCCTGTCTCCCAGAAGAATAGAACACCCTTGAAAACACCTCAGAAGTTCAGTGCTGGTGAGGTAGTCCAGCAAATTCTTTTACAGCCACAGCCTGAAGAGAAAACTCCTAAATCCCCAAAAGGAAGGAGAAGTGGTGGATCACAGGATCAGAGCCTTGTTCATCAAATGCCTTCAGTCCAGCCTCAGACTCCAGGCCCAAATGATAACACTGAGGGGAAGATGTCACCAAGAACATCCCCAAGAGCAAATGCTGGCAAAAGGTTTCAAATCCAAGATGTTCTGCCTGATATTACAGCTACCACATCATCTTCTAAGAAGGAAGGTGAGTTGACTGTTTTTTTTTTTCCCTTATGAATAGAACTATAAGTTACACATTAGAAGTGTCTGCATGCCATATGAACCATTTGTCATTTAGAAAAATGTTGCAAATGTTTTGCTATTTAAGTCATGTTCATCATACTTTTGTTTTGTCCTACAGATGACACTTCAGTAAATGAGCTATTTGATAGAAATGAATCTCGCAATGAGGTAACCGTTCCAAAAGCAAAGAAAAAGCGAGTGTCCTTTGGTGGTCAGTTGAGTCCAGAGCTATTCGACAAATGCCTGCCCCCAAATTCCCCCCTTCGCCGTGGGGCAACACCACGACACAGTTTGGGTCCTTCCCAAAGACCCCAATCTCTCTTACGACGAGCATCCACCATTGGTCTTTTGGTAATGCTTAAATCCAGCTTTTTGAGGACTATTAAATCTTTGAAACTTCTGAAGGTTTTTAATTGTTTTTTTTTTTTTCTCTTCCCTTTTTAGGCTCTTCGACTTAGAGAAACCATTTCAGAGGCTCAAAAATGTTCTCCAAATAAAGCTTCACCCAAAAGGTCACCGGGTACCAAGGCTAAAACTCCATCACCTGCCAAAAGGTCACCAGGTACCAAGGTTAAAACTCCATCACCTGCCAAAAGGTCACCAGGTACCAAGGTTAAAACTCCATCACCTGCCAAAAGGTCACCAGGTACCAAGGCTAAAACTCCATCACCTGCCAAAAGGTCACCAGGTACCAAGGCTAAATCACCAAAACCTCAAAAGTCACCAACTGCTTCAACCAAAGCACCAACACCATCCTCTACTCCTGCTACACCCAGCACACCTGCATCTGCTAAGAGAGCATCCACTTCAGCGATTGAGGCTGTGGGTGATATGTCTTTAACTGAGACACCTAAGGTGCAGGGAAGGTTTTCAGTCTCTCTTATCAATACTCCATCACCTGTCCAGGACCAGGGGAACATGTCTGAACCACAGTCAGCCATTGCAGAAGACGTGCCCCAGAAGTGTGTAACACCAAAGATACCCTTAAGGAGGAAGAGCATGAAGTCTTCTGCAAGAAAAACTCCCAAAAGTGCAATTAAAAGTGCTCTTAATGTCATACGTTCAAGACGCAGTGGAGCATCACGGGCTAATCTAAAAGGTGAAACATTTAAACTGGTTATATTTATGTTTTTCTGTTTTGTATACCAAATCTCTTATTGTTTTAAATATCTTTTTTTTGTTCCTTTGTTTTAAGTGTTGACCTCTTGGGCTGACATTGTGAAGTTTGGTCAGATCAAACCTCAAACAGAAGTTACAACTAAGAAAAAACCTATGAAGAGCAGTATAGTGAAGAGAACTGTAATGCCAAAACCCAAGGTAAAATACAGAAGATCATCAGTCTCAAAATAAATGTTTTTGTTCTGATTCATTGTTCAGATATCTTTTAATGGTTTTATTCATTGAATGGCTCATTCATTTGTGGCTTTATTACAAACTGCATTTGACTGTTGGTTACCTATGCAGACACCTGCACAGAGGCTGAAAGATGATGTTAGCACTGGGCATGCAGCATCTCCAGTCACTATTGTTGTTGGCAAAGCCCATATGAGGACTAACCCGTCTGTTGGTGCTGCACCTAAAATAGTGCCAAACATAGCACTATTCAAGAAGGACATGAAAATGGATGAGGACTTGACAGGTTTGTTAAATTTTGAAGAAATTTTTTATTTTGTGTAATAAGTTTGATGAAATTGTTAGTCCACATTCTATATGTTGTATTTGTATTGTGGTGTTGCAGAGATTTTCAAAACACCAGCCAACACCAGGTCTAAGAATAGAGTTCCTTTGAATAAAGAATGTCCAGAGATTCCTCTGGATGAGGTTTCAGTGATGAAAACACCAGAGGAATCAGGTAAGTGTTTCAGACTTGTCATAAATGATCTACTTTGTATTGTTTTGATATAACTGATTTCTTGCTCTTGTTTTTCACTTCCTTCACAGGTGAAATGTTGGTGTCGCCATTAAGTGTGGTGTCCACTGCCAAAAGTGGTCGCTACAACAATGAAGCAGTAACACGACTACTACTGGACAACCAGGATGGTAGTTTGTTGGAAGATGAAGGTCTTTCTCAACTCCCTGACAACTCCATTGAAACAAGTTGCCATGACATCATTCCAGATGTAGAGACACCTTCTAATATCCAAACAGAGGAAGAGGAGGCTGCACCTGAAACAGTACTCAAAACCCCAAAACAGAATGCTGCACCATCCTTGTGCCTTACTGGAGTCAAGCGACTCATGAAGACACCCAAACAGAAGGCTGAACCAATTGAGGACTTAAGAGGAAAGCTGATCAAGACCCCCAAGGAATGTAAACCTACCCAGGGTGAAAGTCTAGAAGGCATTAAGGAACTCCTAAAGACTCCCAAATACAGGGGAGCTCCAGTAGAAGACATGGTTGGAGTGAAAAGAGTGATGCAGACTCCAAAAGAGAAGAGCAATCCTGTACTCTGCGCTTCTGGTCTTCAGAGGCTTATGAGAACACCCAAAGAAAAGGCGGAGCATCACGAAGACCTCACTGGTGTGAAAGAACTGATGAAAACACCGGAAATAAAGGGAGACATGGTGGAGAATCCATTACGGCTGAAAAGATTGGCGAAGACACCTAAACAGAAGAGAAATCAAGTTGAAGAGGACCTAACTGGTGTTCAGCAACTGATGAAGACCCCTAAACACAAAGGAGAACCAGTTGAAGATCAAATGGGTATACAAAGGTTGATGCAGACTCCCAAAGAGACAGTTAAAGCTGTGGAAGACTTCTCCGCTTTGAATCAGTTAATGCAGACTCCCAAGTTAAAAGGAGAACCTGTCAGCAGTCAGTTTGAACTCAGTGAACTGATGAAGACCCCTCAACTCGAAGCAATGACAGAGGAGTCCACTGGCCTTAAAGAACTCGAACCAGAGAACAGCTCTTTCTTGACAACAGAAAGTAGTGTGACTGAGCCTGCTGAGGTAAATGTCGGAGTTAATCCATTAAACACTGACGCTATGCTTACACCGGAGACAATTTGTCTGTCAATGGGAGTTTTGTCACACTGCTTGCTTGCATTGTAGATATGTAAACCTTTGGATAGATGATATACACCAGGGGTGCCCAAACTCGGTCCTGGAGTGCTGGTGTTCTGCAGAGTTTAGATCCATCCCCTATTAGACACACCTGAATCAGCTAATCAAGCTCTTACTAGGCATACTAAAAACTTCCAGGCAGGTGTGTTGAGGCAGGTTGGAGCTAAACTCAGGTTGGATATCGACCCTCCAGGACCGAGTTTGGGCACCTCTGCTTTACACTAACATTCCGTAATGGTTCAGTTCATTCTTTGTTTTAAAAAGTAGTCTAGAATTCTTTTTATTTTCTTCACATATAATTAACTTAGCCTTGTATATTTAATTTTTAGATACAAGAACTGGTGGAAAGTGGCTCTGCATTCATGCCAGCTGAAGGCGAGTTAAAACTGGGTAATGCACATTTGTTCTCATTGTATTCTATTTTGTAGTTCTCAGTCCTAAAATGACAGTTAACTTCTTGGATTACTAAACTCATGAAGTTGTCTTGACTTGTAGGTTTGGATGAGGAATGTGACCAAGAAAATGTCTGTCAGGTTGAAACCATGGAGACTGAAGTTTTAAAATCTATGGATCTCCAGTGCACAGCTAAAGCAGTTGAATCTAATCAGAGTCATCCAGAGATTGAGACTGTAATTCCCAAGGAAAGACACCCTGACCAGATTGAAGAGGAGATTGTTTCAGTTGATGCTACTGATGTCTGTTCTTCTGTGCCAGATAAGAAAACCCAAGAGCAGTCTGAAGAAACTGTATGCGTATCTGATAATACCAACGCAACAGTTGAAGCTACTCCAACTTCATCCACTGCTGAGCAGGAGGAGCTAGTCAAGTCTCCACCTGCCAGCAAAATTCAGCGTGGCACTCGAGGAAGAGCAGCACAGAAATCCAAAAATGGTAACAACGAAATGGCCAAAGCACCTGCTGTGTTGTCATTAATTGAAGAGGAAAATATGAGTAGTCAACTTCCCGCTAGTCCTACCAGGGGAAGGAGAGGCAAGAAACTTCTTGAAGTTCCAGAAATCACTGCCAGTCCAGTTAGAAAATCAGCCCGTGGTAGAGTTCCCAAGCACAGCTTTGTGGAAGAAGAGGCAACGGATACCGAGGCTGAGATGCCAGGCTGCCTGCCTGTCGTTACCAAAACCAGGAAAGGGAGAAAAGCTAAACAAGATGGTGCTGATGCTGCAGTTGCACCCACTCATGATGCAAATGCTGTTGACCCACAGTGTCCTGATGCAAATGCTGTTGACCCACAGTGTCCTGATGCAAATGCTGTTGACCCACAGTGTCCTGATGCAAATGAAAAGCAGGTCCAAGCCCCTCTTGTGAAACCTGGGAGGAGAAAGAAGATGGATAAACCCGAAAGACAACCCTCAGAAGAACTTGAACAGAAAACAACTGAAATTGTTTGTGAGGAAAATGCTATTGCACCAGAGGATGTCAAGTTGCAGACTTCACTATGTGCTGAGACTATCTCTGCATCTAGAGCTAGGAGGGGAAGGCCAGCAAAGAAGGAACACTTGAAAACTGAGCCAACCGCTGCTTTGGAAAGTGAAATTACAAGCACTCATGCTGTTGTAGTGGCTGAGAAGCCAGTGATACCTGTAGCAAAGTCAGTGCGAGGAAGGAGAGATAAAAAAGAAACTGTCAAAGACCAACCCTTGGATGATGATGATGTCATGGTTGTTTCCAAAACTGTGGCAGAGGCAAATGCTGACCATAAAGAGGAGCCTGAAACACCTGTGGTCAAGTCTGGCAGAGGACGAAAAACCAAACAGCAGAAACCACAAATGGCTGAAGAGGTTGTTGACCAACCTGCTGTAGATACCAGCACACATTTACCTGTGACCGAAGAACACACTGAAACAGTGGTAAAATCTGTGAGAGGGAATAGGAAGACAAAGCAGTCAAAGGAGACTGTTTCAGTTGAGGCTGAGAAGACCGTTGTCAGCCCGGTTGAACAAGCAGAGACCCCTGTTGTGAAATCGGGTCGAAAAAGGGCTGTTAATGCAAAGGAAACTGAAATGGTGGCAGACGTTTCTGTCAAAAGAGGTCGCCGTGCTGTTGCAGACCCTGCACCACCAGTTGCTGTGGTGTCTAGCCGTGCACGTAAAGCAGTTGTCAAGGCAGAGTCTGAGGTTACCGAGGATGTAGCTTCATCAAAAGAGCCAGTTAAGCCTGTTAAACATACCAGGAGAACAGCAAAAGCACCTGAATCAAAGAAAGAAGAAAATACCATGACACAGGCAGGGTCTGAATTTGTTGCTGCTGAGAAAACACCAGGTGTTGCACTGGAGAAAGTGGAAAGAGGAAACCGTGGCAAAAAACTGAAGGATTCAACTAAGGACATCCCTAACAACCCAATCAATGAATCTGCTACAGCTGATGAAGCTAGTGAAATAAAACCATCAAAAACGGTTAACTGGAACCAAGATTTGGTCGTCTGTAAAGACATTGAAAAGTCTGGAACTTCTACAGATGTAAAAGAGCCACAGATGAAGAAGTCCAAAAGGTTAGGCAAATTACCAGCTGAGATGCCCTCCACAGAATCAAATCAATCAACTGATCTGCCACCCAGAGGCCGCAGAGGGAGAGGAGTGAAAAACGAAGAAATTCCTGTTGAAGAGACTCAAGAAGAAGCTCAGATAAAAGTCAAGCCATTGAGAAGAGGAAAGGCAGTGGCTCCCTCTGATCCCAAATCAGAGCCCACTGATAGCAAGATATCAACTCCCCTCAAAAGGAAAAGGATTGAGGTAATGGACGAGTCCGTAAATAAGGAACCTTTGCCAAAGAGAAGAGGCAGAGTAGCTGAAGTTGCAGCAGAGGTCTCCAGCAAAGAGAAAACGCCTGAAGCTGAACCAGAAAAGGCTGAGCCTACTCCCAAGAAGACTGGAAAAAAAGCTACAAGAGGACAGAAAAGCACAGCCCAGGAACCAGATCCAGCACCTGCTAAGGCTCAAGAGTCTGTTTCAGGTAAGCATAATATAAATGCTGTCCTCAGTGTTTTCCAGAAGGGTTCAGGAACTTTACATTGGGGTTTAGTATGAAGTGTCCAGTGAACCTGATTTTGTGTTTTGGGACTACAAATTTTTTTTTTTTTTGAACCCTTTCCAACAATGACTATGATCTGAGGGATTCATGCAACTATTACAGAAGGTTCAAATGATATATTAATAGATCCGTTTTTAATTTGCGTGATACAGCTGTGAACGGTTAGGTGTAATGGTAACTCCTAAATATTTGAATCCCTGTTCAGGCCATCTAAGTGTTGCTCTGTCGTTTAGTTCTCCAGTGTCCATTATAAGTGCTTGTGTAATAATATTGTTTTCTGTTTTGCATTTGTTTTGTTCATGCTGTGCTGTACTGTCCACCTGTTGAGAGTGTAATGGTAATGTTTTATGTATTCACACAGGAACCACCACTCGAAAAGCAAGGAGTGTGAAAAAATTAGAGGAAGTAGATGTCCCTGCAGAGGCAGCTCCTGTCAGGCGCACCAGGAGGAAGTAAAACACTGATCTTACAGAGTGGTCTTAATTATCTATTTTCTGTAATCTCTGAAAAAAGTTTTAGTTTTATATGTTTGTAATATTGCATTGCATTTTTTCTATACATTTTTCAGTGTAATTTTAGCTGATTTTATCTTAGGAAAAACTGTGAACACTTGTCAAATGTGTTTTTTTTTTTATGTTCTCTTAAACTCAGATGAAAGGGGCATTGAAACATACAGGCAGACTTGTTTTACTTTAAGAAACTGTTTAAAGACTTTCTACATTTGAACTGTTAACTTCCGTCAAAAATCTATTATCTTCTGTATTCCCTTCTCTCATGTTCTTTTATAAATATATATTTTTAAAAGAATAAAATAAGTGAGGGGTTCAAAACCAGGCTTGATCTGTCAATTCTTAGCCCAAGAGTGTGTGTTGTGCTGTAGATGTAAGTGTACATGTGACATGTTTGAAAGTTTTCATTAAAAAGATTTTTGTCACCTCATGTTTGATTATTTTTTTTTTTTAAGCTTTCATGAAAAATAAATCTGTCCCATTTGAAGATGTTGAGCTCTTTTGTTGTTTAGGTTGTAATTCAATGTCAGTGAAGGTGTCCCAGAAAACAGGCTTCGTGTGTGGGGCGGAAAGCACCTGCAATGGAACAAGAAAAGCTGTAAATGGTGTATATCCACTACATTTATAGCAGTTTAAAATGCTAATAACTTTACCTATATGTACCACAGCATAAATTATGTCAGAAATTATTTTTTACATTGTGCTTGGTATTATGGTGTTAATATACAAATCTGAACAAGAAGGGTAAAATCTCAATTTTAATATGGCCTGAGAAGTTTTTTGTCTTTTCTGCTCTGGACAGCAGGTGATGAGGCCTGTGACAACAAAGGAGGTCTGCAACAGACATCTACAAACACAAAGCTGTCAATAGAAAATAAGTTTAATAATCTGTACATCCTCTTCCTCATATTTATAATCATATTGATAATGAAAAATCCTGTGGTAGCACCATAGTGCTGAATGATTGCTGTTATAAAATCTTATAAAGGTATTGTGGTATAAAGAGTAATATGCCCCTTCCACCTTTAATTTTTCTTGATTATGTGCCACTGAACAAAATATAAACAGCTTTATTGATTGGCTATACTCTTATTAATCCTAAATACATTTTCATGACTTGCTCTGTCTGACCACTTTTGAGGTTAAATTATATTTTATAGTCATTGAGTAATCAGTAGATTTTTGTAATCTGTGCATTTATGTTATGTTAAAAAATAATGGGTATTGTGGACACAGTAATTCATTTAGACGCGTATGGTTAAGAATGCGTATTGTATTATAAAGTGAAACCACTGGGTTAGGTGTAAAATTGACACAATGTCCCAAAAGCATGTTTATTGTATAATTGAATAACTATTATAATTCATGACGTTATTTAATAATTCAATAGTTTAAAAAAAAAAGAAAAGTTTTTTGCAAAACTTTCAGTTAATGCACAGCGCAGTCTCCGCCTCAGCAGCAGGTGGCAGTGCAGCGCTCAGCCCGCTCTAACGGAGGCGGTGACGTAATCAGAGATATCCGTTGAGCAGCGTTCGCGGAAATTTTTGAAATCCAACCGAAGCATCGACGGAAGAATATAACAGTATAGTGAAGTTCATATATACTGTAGTATACCTTACGCCGAAGTATACCTGATACATCTGTTTTGCTGATATACGTTAGGTTTCTGGAGTATAGTTCTTATAAACCGAGAATCGTCCGCCCGCTGAAGTTTATATTGGAGGTATGGTTCGGTGCACAGTTCTCATTTCGTTACTTGCATAAGTAGTTCATTATTCTGTAAACACCATTCAATTTACGTTATTTCGTTAATTTCTCGACAGTTTTAGATGTTTATTGGTGTTTATTTGTGTGCGTGTGCGTTTAAAGCTTATTTTCCTCACGTGTAACCAAGCTACATATTTATATTGGTAACATATTAGACACATAACACAATTACAGTACAGTTTTCCAAAAAGAAAAAATTAAAAGTATTTAGTGAATATATGCATTTTTTTTTTAACACATTCATACTATAATAGACAACAGTTAAAGCTCTCTTGAATCATAAATGTTATCAACATAGTAAGGTATAATCTATGTTTTCTCTGTCCTACATGTGAAGGAGGTGTTTATAAAGGTCAAAATGAGTCGGAGACCCAGCAGCAGATATTCTGAGATGCCCATGCGTGTGACAGACAGCAGGATGAGCCTGATCAATGCCACACCTCAGAAGTACAACCTTCTTCTTCTCTTTTATGTTGTATTATTTGAGATCAGTTATAAGTACACATTATGTGGTTTTGTTGGCCTGAACTTCTTTCATCAGGTTACACGAGTTATGTTACAATATATATGACGTGTCAACTTTAATTTCATAACAGTAAGGACAATGTCTTTGGCAAGCTGAACATACCGAAACCTCATTCTACCACATCTGAGAGGCGAACAAGCTTTTTTGGAAAGTGAGTGTGGCTGTAGATGTTGCATGATCATGGTTTTGATTTGTCATTGTGTATTGTAATCCTTAATCATGTCGTACAGAGTTTTATCAGTCATTAATTGTATTACAACAGTGTCCTCACATCTCTCCACAGAGGCATCGGGGCAGGTGGCCAGAGGAACAGCATGTTTGGGGCTTACGGGGGCTCAGAGAAAATGAAGGACCCCAGACCCCTACATGACAAAGCTTTTGTCCAACAGTGTATCAAGCAGCTTTGTGAAGTATGATATTGTCTGTGCATTAAAGGAATATTGGGGGTGAATAGGCAAAATTATTTAGGATTTAACAAGAAATTTGAAGCTTGAAATTTTATAAAAGCACTTATATAAATAGTAGGTTCATGGGTGGTTCTCAGTAACATTGTTTTTTCTAGTTATGGTCAGCTCTAAATATATACGGTACATTTCATCAGTTAGAAAATGTTCTTTGAAGAGGCAGTCAAAAAAATCTATCCTGTAATCATGAGCAGCTGGAGTAATCAGAAGTTAAAGGGATACTCAACCCCAAAATGAAAATTTTGTCAGTAATCACTTACCCCCATTTCGTTCCAAACCTGTAAAAGCTTTGTTCATCTTCGGAACACAATTTAAGATATTTTGGATGAAAACAGGGAGGCTTGTGACTGTCCCATAGACTGCCAAGTAAATAACAGTGTCAAGGTCCAGAAAAGTATGAAAAGCATCCTCCGAATACTCCATCTGCCATCAGTGGTTCAACCGTAATGTTGTGAAGCGACCAGAATACTTTTTGTACGTGAAGAAAACTAAAATAGGAGAGGAATTGTTGAATAAAGTTGTTATTTTAGTTTTATTCGTGTACAAAAAGTATTCTGGTCGCTTCATAACGTTACGGTTGAATCACTGATGGCAGATGGAGTATTCTGACGATGCTTTTCATACTTTCCTGGACCTTGACACTGTTATTTATTTGTCAGTCTATGGGACAGTCACAAGCCTCCCGGTTTTCATCCAAAATATCTTCAATTGTGTTCCGAAGACGAACAGAGCTTTTACGGGTTTGGAACAACATGGGGGTAAGTGATTAATGACAAAATTTTGATTTTGGGATGGAGTAACCCTTTAACTGGGCCAAAACCCTAGTTACAATCAGTATGTTTTCCCATAATTTCTAGTTCCTGAGCGAGCGAGGCTTTCCTGGCAGCATCACAGTGAAGACTCTTCAGTCTCCATCAACAAAAGAGTTTTTAAAGATATATGAATTCATCTACACTTTCCTGGAACCGTCCTTTCAGATGCCCACTTCCAAGGTTGAGGAGGAGATCCCAAGAATGCTCAAAGATCTGGGGTAATCACAATGTGGAAAAAAAGCAAAACAAAGCACAGCAATATTACTTCATTGCTACAGCTGTACGAATCAGTTAAAATATAGTCTGATGTCAAACACACATTGGTCAGTTCTATCCATCCTGCACTCTGTCCTTGTCACTGAGAGATGATCATGGTTTTGTTTCAGATACCCGTTCGCACTCTCAAAAAGCTCCATGTACTCCATTGGGGCTCCTCACACGTGGCCTCAGGCTCTTGGAGCTCTTATCTGGCTCATCGACACAGTCAAGGTGACTATTCAGACCTTTAACAGGATTGAGTTTTGCCATTTGACTGTTTTCACTTTCTACAAAACCATTTTCATTTTCTACAATAAAATGTGAGAATCAATATAGCTTTCCTTACCATCCCAGACTGCAGTTTGATGCACAATAACATGCAACTGGAAACATAGTAGCATTGCCTGACCTGACATGTAGGTTTTGTCCCTGCAGCTCTTCAGTGGTATGAGAGAGCAGGGCCTGCTGTTCTCCGACTTCTCAGATGAACTGTGTGATCTAGAGGAAGGGGCCGAGTACAACAAGGTATCTTATGAGACAAAAAGTCAGCTTTGACGGTTTCAGCAGTCATTTTGTATATTTTACTCCTCTGCATTGTAGACTTCACACATATGCCAAATTTGTGTGCTGTGTTTTCTCTGTAGCTCTTTATGGAATACTGCTCTGACACCTACAACAAGTTCATGCAGGGAGCAGATACATTTGAAGATGAGGATGAAGAATATCTTAACAAACTAAGTACTTCACATTAAGCCACCAAAAATGAAAATATTAAGCATGGAAACAATAATAAATGTTTTTTTTTTTTTTTATAATAATAAAAATAAATATATTTTATGAAACTAATGCAAAATACAGTCATGGCTGATACATTTTCTGAATTCTCTCAGAGAAGCTGTACAGTGTGGATGAGGCGCTGTTACAGTCCCAGCAGGAGAAACATGCAATGCTGATGGAGCATGTGGAGAGACTTGAAAGAGAAAGCCAAACTGTGAGTCTGTGTTTCCTTGTCATTTCTCATGCTACTTTTGAAATAATAGTCAAGTCGGTTTACACTGTGAATTACACACTGGGCTTCTCTCAAACACCTTTATGAAATGCCAAAAATGTATTATATGAAAGAAAAGAGTTTACACTAATGTTGGAGGTATGTGTGTATGTTGACAGGATCGTTTAGCAGGGAAGAGGACGGAGAAGCTCAGATTGCAGGCTGATCTGCAGAAGCTGCAGAACTATCGTTGTACTCTGGAGGCTCATAAAACTGGACTGGAGAATAAAGCTGCAGGACTAGCTGAAGAGCTCGAGGCTGCTGGTGAGAGAGATTACAAGATGCAGATATAAATGCCTTGACGTCGTAAATACAAAGGTGGAATTCAGTAGCTTAATGTCCCTGTTCTCTGTGCAGAGATTCAGTTGGATGGTCTGAAGCAGGAGAGGACAAGGCTGCAGCACATCCTGGAGAATCAGAAGTTCACTCCAGCTGATATCGAGCGTATTAACAGAGAGAGGAATGAACTGCAGCAGACCATTCAGAGCCTAAGCCAGAGTCTAGAGGAGGCGGAGCAGCTGGTGTGGAACGAGGAGGTCAACCTGTCCAAAACCAAAGAGAAGGTCAGGATTTTACAAATGTCCCACCCAGAGTTGGTGTGAAATCGCATACTCTCTGAATAGGTATTACATTTGTGTAAGTACTGCCTTAATGACCATTAAAAAAACTCTATATACTATGAATGTGTGCAGTACGATTGAAAACCAGACATAGTGCCATGCTGTCGTGTCACTTTACTGCCATTCACAACTCCTCTCTGTGGCCTCTTTGGCACATCCAAGATGTGTTTTTAATATAGCATAATGAGAGATTTACAAACAGTTTTTTAAAAAACTGGTCATTTTCTTTAACAGAACAAATTAGGTATAGGATTTTTCAGCACAGCACAAGGGTTAAAGAGGAAGAGACAATGAAACTTACATGTAAACTGGCCAACCACAGTTGTGTGTACATAAATCTGAAAACATTGATACCACAGTATTAATCCAGCAGAAACTATAAGCAAAGAAATTAGTGGCTCAAGAAATCAAAGTAGAATATCTTACAGTGTCAAAAAGTAGGGGTGCGACGATAAATCAATTTGTGGATCGATTCTGCGATTTTCGTGAATACATCATGATTCTCTCTTGAATCGAATCATTCGTGAAGTTTGAAAAGGTTGAAGCGAATTACAGGAGTGTTCACAATGGGGTGTGGTTACATTAGTCATGTGTCATAAAAGCCATGGTGCAAGTATGTTTAACCACTTACATTACTCAGCCGTATACACAATTGCTCTTCTTTGTGAGGGTTTAAGTGTGCGGTTAAAAATTAGCCTAGAGAGCCATCTGCTTTTAAAAACTAAGCTCAGAATCGATTCCAGAGAGAATTGTGATGCATTCGGAAAATTGAATCGATTTAGAGCTTGTGTTTTGTCTGTTTTCTGTGCCGAATACATAAATCATTCGGTTAGATCCGTCATGCTGTTACCATGCATTTTTTTGCAGGCGGAGTTGAAGGTTGCCGAGTATAATAAACTGGGTCGTAAGCTGAAGCTCATCCCACAGTCCGCGGAAAACGCCTGCGGTCATGACTTCGAGATCAGAACAGATTACAGTGCCACTACCATCACACAGTACAAGACACAGATACAGGTACAACTGCTACAGCCGTCCCTAAAAGAGGCTTCGGTTGTTGTAACAATTAAGGATTTCTCTTATTCTTTCTCTAACTTGTCTTAACTCTGGTAGAATCCTCTGAAGAACATGATGGTCGATGTGGAAGATGAATACAGCAGACTCACAAATGTGAAGTTGAGTTTGGAAGAGACTGTTGAACAGGTGTGAGACTTTTATTAAATCCCTTGTTCAGGTGCTCTTTATGCCTTGCATTAAAAAATCTTTTCATTCAGTTAAATATAACAAATTTCTGATGTAACTGTGGTTATCCTAGTCTGAAGACGATCTTAGAAAGCCTCTCAAGACATACCCAGTTCTTATTTCACTCCAAAATTAACAATAAAAAACATATATATATATCAATATATATATATATATATATTGCATGAAGAACACAAAGCCTATTTTAGCACCAGAAAGACTATTTGCATTATAACCATATTTTCCCAAATATTTGTGTAACGAATTGTATTAATAGTTTTGCTTAGAGTATTGTGTCTTCACTTTTGCAACATGCTAACCTCCAACTATTAGAATTAACTGTTGCACAGTGTTCCTGCAGGTAATTAAAATGTCTTAAATTCAGTTTGATCAAATTTAAGGTTATAAAAAGTCTTAGATTTCTTAAATAGTGTAACAGAAGTCTTAATCTTCTAATTATTAAAGGTATTATATTTTGGGATGGATTAAACCGGAATCACACTGTTGCATGAGTGCTGCATGTTCAAAGTCAAATGCTTCACGATTTCATGTTCTACAGTCACACGGTTTTAGAGCAGTTTGCAATAAATTCCACACATTTATGGCAAACAATTTTTAATGATCTATTCTAGATGAATTATGATGTTTACTTATGGTGTTTACTTTGTAATATGTTATAAATAGAAAGAGTGCATATCACCATTCCATTTGTTTGTTAGGTGAAGTCCAACATCCTTGATAAGGAGAATGACATCAAGCATCTAAAAGAGCAGATTCGCAGAGTCGACCAACAGCTGGAGCATGACATGCAGGTACAATGCATCAGCATCAGGATTTCTGATTTTAAACCTGCTAAAAATATATCAGCCTGTATGTTAATTAAATAAATACTTCATTTTCGGAAGTGACACATTTGAAATTGTCACTCGGCACATGTGATTGAATTAGTTATGGTGTGTGTAGGAAATGGCACAAGAGGAGGAGAAGTGGTCAGCTGAGGTGGACTCTGCTGAAACTCACAAGAAGCGTTTGGAAAAGAATGTGAGGCAGGGATGCGAGGAAGCCGAGGAGGAACTCAAAGCTGCGCAGCAACAGTGAGCATCTGTTTTCCACTTCATTCTTCTTAATACGTCAGCTGTTCATCTTATTTTACATGAACCTGAACTTCTCCATCAGGTATCACGTGGTCGTGCAGGAGACTAATGAGGAGAACCGCATGGTGTTCAAGAATCTGACTGATGTCTTCACTTCCGCAGTAAACCACCTGTGTGCAGTTGAAGTATGTGATGGTTTCACATGCTATTACCAGAAACTTCTTGACTTAATATGTGCTGCATGAGGTGGAAGATTTTGAACACAGAAATGTGTCAATGCTGCCTGCAACTTTTATTAATAAAATAGCTTTACTACACTGAGAAATTAAACTCACATTCATTAAAATATTTACTTTTATACTTGAAAAGGAGCATGACCGGCTTTGTGTAGATTCTACCTGTAAACAAAAAATATCTTTGTCTTTTAGAAACACTGCGGCGAGCAGCTAAAAAGGTTTGATAAGCTGAAGGAAGTCATTCATGAGGATGAGGCTGACATGAAGCAGCTGACGGATCTAGTGGAAAACTTTGTGAAGAAAGTGAACAGCTTTTAATGCCTGATAGCTTGGATTTGTAAATAGTTTTACTGTTATAGCCTTCTTTTCTTCTCTTTCTTCTTTTTTTTTTAACTGATGTTGTCAGATTCTGGCCATGGAGTAATATCGTAGAAGAAATTGTCTTTGGAGACAAAATAGAACTTTTGTGTGTTTATCCTGTATTTACATGTTTGTTTACTAAAAAAAATAAATGTTTTGGAAAATTGGAGATCAAAATGTGGTTTATTGTACCAGCTTTCTTATCTTACATAGATTATTGTGGTATCAGACTATATTAAAATGACATTAGTTTTACTTCATCTTTGTTCTTTTGACTTATATTTACTGGAAAAATTGTCTGATTATATACCTCTAGCAAGAATTTAGACCATAAGGTAAAGATTAAACAATGACGCTATATACCAAACCAAAGTCAGATTTAATTGTCCTTGTGAAATTAAACATTTGTAAAAAAAAAGCACACTTTGTATTTGTTGTACATTCTCTAGAATCTAATTGTATATTATCTAAATTTGCCCTCATAGTTAGTAAGTAGATACCATATACCACACTGCAGTGCATTTAGCTTGTCTTTGCTGTCCCATGTGGACCAGAGATAATACTATACTATACTACAAGGCTGTTACCAATAAAATTAAATCAGTATCAACAACATCCATGCGTGCACTGCAGAAGTGTCATTAGATCTACATACATGGACTTACACAGCTCCTTAATGGCAAAGGTTGAGATATAATGTAGGTTTAAATGCCATTACAGGGTGCATCCAAAAAAACAGATTTTAAATCCCAAATTTTGTGAGTGTGTGACTTGTAATATTTAGTAAATCTCCCATTTTTATAGAACCAATGTGACACAACAGCTACATATTGCAAACTGTGACATAATAAATTTTAAAATCCTCCTTTTGGGTTAAAATTTGTTTATATTCACCGTGTATTTATTGCCTAGATTGTAAAAGGACTAAGCCTACAGTCATTATGTAACACGTACTGTAATGATGTGATGTAATACAATACAATACAGTGTAGTGGATGCTGCAGTTTGAAAATCTAGTTTTTGTTGCATATATTACTGCTCACCAACCGTGTTTATTAATTTTAGTTTATTTTACTTTTTACTGCATTTGTATACAGTATACCGTTAATGTATACTAATTTTCGCAAAAGATTTATCAGATTATCTGGCAACTCTACCTGCTGAAGGGCGGAACTGAAATTCGGCGCTCGGCGTTTCTGTTGGAAGAATTGAGGGGACGGACGCAGAGGAACATCATGGAGGGAGATTTGAGTTGTTTCATGTAGCAGCAACTCGGACGCATTTCTTAGGAATTATCAGTACAGCCTCGCAATGGAGCTCGATAAAGACATCCAGACGACGCAACGAGGATTTCACTGCAACCTCTGCATCGTTAATATACCCAACAGTAAGTTGTAAAAAACTAAAAACATCAGCGCTGACCCACGTGAGACATGTTTCTGCACTTTGCAAACGCGCTATAATACAACAATTGTGTATACACTAACCTTCCCTATTCTTTTTCTATCATATCTACTTGCTTTTCTTTTTTATATTATATATATATATATATATATATATATATATATATATATATATATATATATATAACCTTGATACGTCTAACGTTACTGTGTTAGTCTAACCTAGACTTGTCACAGCACAGCCCTTGCATATTATTGCACTTTTATTGGTTTTGATTGCTTCTATTGTCCTCATTTGTAAGTTGCTTTGGATAACGTCTGTAATCTGCTTAATGTACCCCATCGACTTCCTTTCACATTTAACGGAAGTGTTTCTGTTTAGGACCAAGCCTTGAAGATCATGTCAAAGGAAAGAAACATCAGCATCTCCTGCGGCTCAGAGCTCAGCGCAAAGCTCAGGAGGAAAACGGTGTGTTTGTGAGCGGCTTTAAAGCAGACACCTCTCAGACTGATCTGAAGGAGTATTTCGCACAGTTCGGGCCGGTGTCAGATGTGATCATGGACAAGGACAAGGTTTATATACACACTGTCTTTACCTTGTGGTATAATTCTCCTGTGTTAATAATTGAATCTTTGTCTTGCTTACATCTGTATCTGAAAACAGATGTAACGTTTGTTACATTACAGATATAATTCATATGTGAGATTTGTTGTTCTCTGTAGGGTGTCTATGCTATAGTTGAGTTCTCTGAGCCGCAGAACGCTCAGGCAGCTCTGGCACAGCTACAGCATCAGCTCAATGGTCTCAAGCTCCGTGTCAAGCCCAGAGAGAGGAAAGAGTTCAAACTGGCTAGCAGGGGGAAACGAGACTCCAAAAACACCCAGATCAGCCTGGACAAACTCAACTACGAGATCTGCAAGGCTACATCTGTAAGAGAGCGTTCCACATCCCGGCTGTGTTCTCTTGTCTGAAAAGCTTTCTCTAAATTTTTAATCTGTGTTGATTTGTGTGTAAAAGTAAATGAGCAGATGCAGAAGGTGGTGGAGAGTTTCGAGCTGAAAGACAATGAGAAGAAAGTGAGAGATCTTCTAGTCCAGCTGCTACAGGAAGTCTTCACGGAGTTCTTCCCAGGTTCTCTCTTAACTGAAACATGAACCAGACAAGACAGGAGTGCTCAAAGTTGCCATAAAATAAACATTCATCTTGTCTTTGTTCTAAATGCATGTTATAGATCTTATTGTGAACAATTCATCTGTGCATTGTTATGGATATTATTGTGTGATGTTTATATGTAAGTCCTTCTCTACATGTTTGTTTTTCGATTTTAATCAGTGCAGAAGAGTGCAACAGTGACCACACATCTTTTCTGCTGCATTGGTTTTAAATATTTTTTCCTATTCATTTTCAAAAAGTTGCTAAGTTGCTTTGTGTCATGTCTTACAGATTGCCAAATTGTGCCTTTTGGCTCCTCTGTGAACACATTTGGGATTCACTCCTGTGACCTTGATCTGTTCCTCGACCTTGAGAACACCAAAGTATTTCAAGCTCGTGCCAAGTCTTCTGAAGTGGTGTGTAAGCACTAATACTGGATGACTGTGAGCTCAAACATCAAATAATCAAACTGTTTACTTATTTCAATAGTTAAAATCTCTAAATCTGGCCATTTTCAGCAGACAGGTGAAAATCAGTCTGAGGATTGCCATTCTGAAGACTCGATTTTGTCTGACATCGACCTGTCCACTGCCACTCCTGCTGAAGTCTTGGAGCTGGTTGCAGTCATTTTGAGGAAGTGCGTTCCAGGTGTGCACAAAGTCCAGACGCTCAGCACTGCCCGGCTCCCTGTGGTCAAGTTCAGTCATCGAGAGCTCAACCTCCACGGAGACATCACCGTCAACAACAGGTTGAGAACAGTTGTTTTTGGCCACTTTGTGAAATTTAAAACTTTTGAGTATAGCACCCCACTGGACAATCTGCTTATAATGTTTTCCTTTCTGCACTAGATTGGCAGTAAGAAACACTCGATTTCTGCAGCTGTGTTCGGGCACTGACTCCAGACTGCGGCCCTTAGTCTACACCATCCGATTATGGGCCAAGCAGAAACAATTAGCGGGTAATGAAGCTGTGCATGACAATTAATGGTGAACATCAGATAAAAAAATGAATACGTTTTTAATGTTTTACCACATATGAATGCATTTTTGACAGCATATTAATTACGTACATTTGTAATGTGAAAAATAATTTTTGACTGTAAAATTATGATACATGACTATAGTACAGTTATAAATCATCCTGTCTAAAAAAAAGAAAATGTGTATATATATATATATATATATATATATATATATATATATATATATATATATATATATATATATATATATATACTATATATATAAAAAAAAAAAAATTATTATTCTTTTAAATAATAGTTCAGAAATGAAGGAACCACCATGATGCATGCTTTGAATTGTACGTTTACTATTTAAATAATTTATTATATTGTTTATATTCCAGTGTTGACACTTGATCTGTGTAATACCAAGCTTTATTTGTACTTGGCAGAATATAACTTTTAACTCAAAATTTTCTTTTGATTTTGGGGTAATATATATATGACCTGGACATTTCTTGATTGGTTTGGTGAGATTCACATTTCAGTTTAACCCTATACATTTTTAATATTGTAGGGAACCTGTCTGGCCCTGGACCGTTGTTGAACAATTACGCTCTTACACTGCTGGTGATCTTCTACCTTCAGAATCGAGACCCTCCTGTGCTTCCCTCTGTGAACCAGCTCAAAAACATGGCCTGTGCGTTAACAATTTTTGGTGTTGTTTTAAACACGGTGGAGTGTGAGTTTTAAAATGTCTTTTGGTGTGTTGTATATTGTTGACTGTTTTTTTTTTTTTTTTTTTAAGAAATATGAAATCAGAAGTAATAGGATGTCAGTCTAAACAGTATCTCTGTGAGATACTGAGAGCCTGAGATGCACATTAATAATGGTTTTTATTTTTGCAGGTGAGGAAGAAGAGTGTGTTATTGAAGAATGGGATTGTACATTTCCTAGTCAGCCATATATTGTACCCCCCAGCAAAAACACTGAAGATCTCTGTAAGTACCTCATATGCTTTACCTTTTCATCATTTTGTTAAACCAGTTATGGTTAATATGCTGACAAAGTGTATGGTCGTGTAAACATGTAAAACTGTTTTTCCATACAGTTCCATACATATCTCCATACAGTCATAAACGACTTTGGCATAATTTGATCAACATGGCTAGATTTTTGCCCAAATTTGTCTGACATATAAACATTGTAACTGCCATTCTGTCAGCTTATAGACCTTAGTGCATGTGCATATTGAATTGTATGCAGATGTAGATGAGGCTGTGAGGGTTAGACTTGCTGTCTTTACAATGGGACACAGTGTATAAAGTTGCTAGGTCACATAATTTTCAAAACCTGCAACCTTCAAAAATGTTTTATGGAGCCACCGAACACACTGTACTTCTTTCCCTCACAGCCTTGGCACTTAATTCGTCAGTGAATAAATATGACACTACCCTGACTAAGGTCTCTTGAAGTGCATGTCTGACTGTATATTCACATCCAGCAAGAATTGTGTTTCACGATAGAGAAGGAGACAATAAATAGTACACTCTGTTCTCAGGCAGCAGAACGAGAAGTTGTACAGTCAGTAAAACTTGCAACACCTAGATTTGATGTTTTTCTTTTATTTTCTGAGTTAACATTGCAAGTTAAATATTTTAGGTTGTTCATATGGTTATGTAGATGAAAAAACTTGAGACATTCATTCTATGTAAATTTTGAATAGGCAGTATTTATTTTAAAAACAATACAGTATTCTTTTATTTCAATCTGCAGTCTAATGAAGGTTAGTAATAGTTAGTAATATTTTTTTTTTACTTGTTTGCAGCTCCGTTAAATCGCTATTGTGAGCATTATACTAACTAGACTAATAAAATAAAAATTTAAAGACACAAGCAACATTTTTAAAATGACTTCAGTAGCTTTATTTCATTCTAACTGGTAAACTTTTACAAAGGAGACGTAGAACCAGAACAAAAAAATCGCTTACAGTTTTTGCTCAGAATGAACATAACCTTTAAATCCCTGAATTTTGACATGCATGACAAATAACAAATACTTTTGACTATTCATAATAGACGACATAATCAAATGACTCAATATTTTTATAGCGATTATTGATTAAAATATGTGTACATGTGGCACAGCCCTATTGCGTGCTACCAAGTGGAACTTGTTTTTGAGTTCTCAAATCACTTACACGTGTTGCTGTTCGGGAGACATCAGTAGACTGTGCCTGTGATGAAAATGGTCACACATGATGTCTGTGAGACGGAGTTGAGCACGGACAAGGTGTTGTTCTCCCTGTAACTTCCTCCATTTCCTTTCCCTCAGGCACTTTGCTTTCTGGATTCTTCACCTTCTACTCTAAATTTGATTTCTCTGCATCAGTGGTGTCTCTGCGAGACGGCCATGTGCTGCCTATCACAGACTTCCTCCGAAGTGATGAGGAAGCGGCCTCTAGTCCCAAACCAAAGCGCTCCTCTGCCCCTAAACTGGGGCCTATGAATGTCCTGGATCCATTTGAGCTAAACCACAATGTGGCCGGGAACCTTAATGAACGAACGCAAAAGAGCTTCAAGAAGGAATGCTGCGAGGCTGAGAAGTACTGCCGCAGTTTGCAGTATCAGCGCAAATCAACCAAGGGCAAATCCTGGGGCCTCGTGCGGCTCTTTGCACTGCCAAGTGAAGCCGGACCCCGTTCACAGGTCAGTACTGAGAAGATAATGGAGGTCAGCATCCCCTTCAAGGCAGCTGTTCTCCCAGAACCCTTGCGTGCCCAACTGGCATTGGCTGGGAAGGGTTTTAGAGGTCTTTGGTTTGCAAAGGTCTGCTCTGCTGTGCACATGGTGTTTCAAGAAATTTTAAAATGTTCACCTTTAGAGGAAACTCAAACTGTAGCTGTTTGTCAAAATCTGGACAAAACAGACAGAGATGGAAATGAAATGGAGGTGAATAATAACCGAAGTGTAGAAGATTCTGGTCTACAAGCCAAAAGTGAAACTGGTAAGAAGAGACCTCTTACAGTGGAGGAGGGTCCATCGACTTCAATCGTTGTACAGGCTAAAAGACAGAGACTAGAAGCTGATATGGAGCACCCAGAGCCAATCCACTGGATTTGGACTCAAAGAAACTGCGTTTGGGCAGGCAGACGGAAAGTGCGGAGAGATCTCTTGAAGACTAGCGATATGATTTCCAAGCCTGAAGGAGGCTGCGTTGACATCGAGAGCAGGGTGACACAGAGCATTGTGGAGAAAGAGGAGCAACTGCAAGATTTGTTGGAATTCAGAGTGGATGCAGAAGTCGTCGGTGGGAACGAAAGCACCAAGGTTGTCCTCCGTTTTCACCCCAGCCATGATACTGCAGGCATCTTTCAAGACTTCTTCCATTTTCTGGAGTCCTTCCTGCCGAAGATGGCAGAAACAATTCTAGGGAGGGTTGGGTCATAATTTTTCTTTTGTTCAAAATTTAATTTTTTTGAATTCTGCCTAAAGTACAACTTTTAAACAGAGCCATTTTTAGTTAATTGTTTTGAGAATATAACAATATATTTTGCTTATAGCATGTTATGAGATTACATTTATTTCCTGCGTTTATTGGGTTTTGTTTCTATTTTTTTTTTCTCCCATGATTTTGGCATGTTTGCCTCTCTATAAGGTTATGTAAACACTCACATTAAAGTTTGAACTGAAACTTTGAACTATCAACACCTGGATTTGTCATTCTTTTTTAAACGGATAGTTATGATTTTAAAATCTTATTTGTTGTAAACAATCTAAAATGTGCATGCTCTGTTATTAAGGGCTATTGGAGAGGAATACATACTGTCCTACAAGATATCTTTAAATGTGTGATACTATTTTTATAGTAAAATCTTATTTTTTTGGATACATACCCAGGAATGGTTAAAAGGAGATAAATACCTGATTAATATACTGTTGGTGGCTGTTAAAAAGAGCCTTAAATGCATATATGGAAATTACAATGGACATTTATAAAATGGAGCAAATAACAGCATTTGTAAATCACAAAATGGAACAAGTTGATTTGAAATGGGGAAATGCACCAAATATGCAAAATCTAATAGACCTGATTTAATTTTTTAATCAAAATGCATATGTAAAAAAAGACTTCCTATATGTACATAGTTTTTCTTTCGTTTCCTCTTCCCCCCCACCCCCTTCCTTTTTCCTTAATATGTACACAACATATGTAATCTATGCATACATGTATGGGCACAAATAGGTATGTACAAAAATGTAGATGTGTATGTGCTTACATATGAATGTTTTCAGATATATAATGTCTGACATACATTTGATGGAAGTGAAACATTATTTGAGAAGTAAATAAAAAAAGGAAGTGAACTAAGGTTCTACTAAAACTATAATAAATATAAGCAATGTTATCAATTATTCTTATTAATACAATGAACAAGAAACAGAGACCTAAATTACAGCCAATTAACATTGATTAACAGTTAGTTTACATAAAGTTGTCAACTTCTTTTTGCAATTCATTTTGATATATATATATAGATATATTTTATTTTGTTACCATACTGATTTGATGATGATTAAGAAATTAAGTATCTTAAGTACAAAATACTAACAGGGTAGACAGTGACATTGAAGACACAGAAAATATATAAAAACACATTTTGATTGAAGCTTTTATTAAAAAAAATGAAGAAATGGAGCACTTAATAAATATCCAGTTTTTAATGTTAGAATTGGTAAATGACAAATATGGCATAAAATGCTCACTTAGCAGTGATGTAAGATTTAAAAAAAAGTAACTAATATGATTTCAATCCTAAAACAAATGTGAGTTTAATATTTTTTCCAATATAAGACATGATAGTGACATGAAAATGTACATGTACGGTAAAACAGAAGTGACTCACCTGTGCTAAAATCAATAACACACCTCATGTGGCTTTTCCCATTAATAACTTTTTGCAGTTCATGTTCAGGACCTCTTCTACCCATCAGCCTGCTGTCCATATGGTGGACGTTATGGCCTTAAGACATGCTTAGAAAAGCTGTGAATACTCTGGAATGAGAATTCAGAGGTGTGTGCAGAGATAAATGACTGTAATTACACAATGAGGCATGCTGCTTCATTACAGCTGCTGTATATGACACTGGAGTATTAGTCACAAATGAACAGCACATCCTGCCTTATTTCATGCAATCTGATAAAAGTAATTAGATATGCATTCTGCTTTACAGATGACATCATTAGTGACTTCTGTGAATTGAAAGACTGGCTTTAGTTGTTGCATCAGAGGGTCCATTTAGGAAGAAGATTATCAGTGTTTTAAGAGTAAAATTTTTGGTGTAAACCTTTATAGGCACACCCTGTCATCTCTTTAGACATTCATGCTTGCATGTAACGACCTGCACAAATATTGTATGGTGACATAAGTGTGATATTCTTACTTTTATTGATTTATTAGTTAATCTGTATCATACTTTAAAATCCTATGCCTTCTTAACCCTAGAATGCTCCACAAAAACACCAAATCTTTTATTAAACTTTCTTTGAAAATAAATCATTAAATAATATTTAAATAGTTACATACAATAAGTAGTTAAATTGACCAAATATTAATCATTTACGTTGCTATTGAAATATATTTGAAGTAATTTAGAATACTATTTTTAGTCATTTTTGTGTAGATTTTGTCTGTAGATTTGAATGTGGGTGACTTTTTTTCTTTTTTTGAGACAAATTTATTTTGACTCCAATTTTCCTTGTTTATTAAAAATAAATATATTTAGTTGAGAGTTAGTTTGTATGCTAAATAAACCCTAAAGATGTCTGACATCAGTTTTTTAAAAGGTGTTTTCTTTGGCCTTATCTCGCTGGCAAAGTGAAAAACCTGTTTAATTATATTTAGATGCATAACCTTAGGTTTATGTGTTAGTATTTTACAAACAGTATTAATAAGGCTGAACATTTAAAGATTTAATCTCCCGCATTTACATTGATCAAAGTGGGGGATCAAAATTTTCTACATTCAATTATTTTTATTAACAACAACAACAACAAAAAACAACTCTATTAATGGGTAAAAATATTATGGGTACTGATTATGTATGTAATCTTGCCTCAACAAGAAAAAACAAGAAGAGAATATGAGAATTTAATCTCAGACATTTTCTTATGCCAAAACTGACAACTGACGCCTAGTCAGATTACATTTATGGAAATCTAAAATAGTTTTTCTGGCAGTCTTAACATATTTTATTGTTGAAAAGTGGAGACATTTCTACCTCATAATTATTTAATGGCAACAACGTATTGATCCTGGACCAATCACAAAAACAAATTTAACCTGTAAATCTTTAACGGCACATCAGCTGGTATTTATTTGTTTTAATTAGACGCTAACCGAAGAAGAAAGAGTTACGTGGTTCTGTAACCCGAGGTCAACTCTCTCGGGAAATCAGTTGTGTTGTGAGGCATTGTGAGTCATATAAGGGGTTATATTATTTATAGTATGCAGTTGAGTCAGTAGACAACAGATTTGTTGTAAACTGTTATTTATCTCCCAGTGAAGAATTAAGATATGTCATGTCACTAAAACAGCTAGCATTTAGAAGTGTGAAGAGGACATTTATTTATCATTTTACTGTGTCTTCAGCAACGCTTTAAGACCCCTTCCCAGACTCAAGAACAAGTTTTTGGAAGTGTTACAAAATACAAATATATTTGGCATGGTTAAGCATTGCACAGTTTAAAAGTGGAAGTGTTCCCATGACTCATTAATAATCTAGTTTACAAAACACTCTACTTAGTCACAGTGATATAATTGTCTTTATTTGGTGTGTAATGGATGGAATTTTCAAATAAAATATTATTTTATTTATTTTTTTCCCACATGAAATTACCAATTTTTCCCCATCACATTTTATGCAGGTATGTAGTATAAAAATGATTTTATTCTACCTTTTTTATTTAAAACTTTTATTTACATTAAAATGTGAAAGCTTCATGCGTTTTTCTAAAAATAGATAATTTAAAAAAATTGGATTTTGTCTCTGCACTAAATAAAAACATTATTTTAAGTCACTTTTTAAAATAAGTTAATTGCGTTTTAGTGTTAGGATTAAGATTAATAACTCTAAATAACTATTTGCTAGGCTGTAACCAAATTTTTTTTTTTTTTGTATATTTTATGAATAAATCTGGCAAAACATTTGTTCACCGCTAATTTGAATATACTGTATGAATGGATGTGTCCTATATTTGTGGTCCCATGATGGTGGTTATGGCCCTTTTTTGAATATGAGATTGGAAAATATGAATTTAGCAGTAACCCGTTCAAAAGAAATGATAATAAAACTTCCTGAGAATGAGTCTATTATTGGAACTTTAATAAAGATGAAATCAAATCAGTGCAGGGCTACAATTCTTCTAATGGGTTTATAAAGTTTCATCATTAAAACAGGATCAATTTTCACTATGACCTTCATCATATTAGCAGCATTTTTAGCAGCCTACGTTACAACATGACGACTCACTGAGGTCTATATTAAGTTTCACATATATGAAATGTCCATTAACGTCATCCAAATCACTGTGTTAAACTCACTGGAAAGGTTCCTGCTCTCTCTAATATATTCTTAGACATTATGATATCAGTCTTATACTTTGTGTCTCTCAGGTCATCTCTCTCTGAACTGAATCAGCTCGTGTAAACATGCTAGGCTGCTACCAAAGCACTCTGCCCACATTAGCGAGGCCATAACGCATGATAAGACTGATAATAATTCCATGTTTTCCTCTGATTCCCTGTAACATTATCCCTGAGACAGGAGGACAGCCATAAATGCAGGAAGTTTCAGGATTTTGTGCATGTAAGTGTAAGACACACGGTAGCAAATTTAAAACACTGAATGATTGCTCCTTTTCATAAATGGTCATAAATGGCTTTTTACTGTAGAGTTCTTCTCTTCGGCTCCTTTCTGTCTGAGAGATGGCAGTGAACTTCTCTTGCCTTTGTCTGTTTGCCATGTTTCTTTTCAGTTTGCTATAGGCTTCTCACACAAACATAGCCTTAGCCAAACATAGCTTAATACATGTTCACTGTACAAAGATTTAAAGAGAGCTGAACTTTTTTTTTTACCATAACATTTTTTGTAATTGACATACTCTCATAAAATTGCATAAAATAGGGCCCAGTGTACCATGTTAATATAAAGGAATTTTCTTTATTGATTCTGTATTGATTTTGACGTAATTTGAATTACATATTGAAGTGCATTGCAAATGTGTATATATATACATATTTATTTACTAATGTGAGTGCTTCAAAGGCTTCTAACATTGAGAAACAGAAATTTCAGGAAGTTTCAGGATTTTGAGCACGTATAAGTGGAAGAGACACGGTAGCAAAGTTAAAACAATGAACGATGGCTCCGCAGAAAGTCATAACTGCATACAATTAGAAAGTAATAAGAAAATGAACAGTACTGATGCTTCATCGCACTAAATATCAGTTACCCTTAAAAAGCACCAATTAGACAATCAGTGTAAACTGTGTTTACATGAATATGTAATTAAACTGTTTAATCAAACATGTTCATTAAAATTAGACATAGGGTTAATTTTATATTTTAAAGACAAAAGATTCAGTCACAGCAAAAGGAAAAGATGTAACACACTCTATATGATGCTGGTCTACTTATGAATAACGTAACTAATAAAGCAAGAAACTAACTGTTTTCTCTTTTAACTACCATGTGAGACTTAATTTTATAGTTTTTCTTTTCTAAGCTGTTTATTCTGTCATGTCTGCGCTGTATGCCCCTCCTTTTTCTCACATATAGTTTTATGATTCTTCATATAATTAAATTTTACACCTAGTGGAATTATTACACATAATCCCACTAAAACCTAAAATCAATACAATAACAAGCTCCATAGTAAAAGGGTGTTCTCGTTATTGATCAGAAAATCTAACACCATATATTTTCATTTGAAAGTGTGTATATTCAAAACTCTAATCAAAAAGTGTCTTCTGTTGAGTTCAGCTAAGCATTTCACGGCAATCACAGCATCAGATGACATTATTCGCTATCTGGTATTTGTGGAGTTATCATAGCATAAACATTCATCCACTTGTATTATCTGCCGTGGCTTTCTCAGTGTTTGTTCATACTGATAAGCTGAAGTGTGAGTATCAGTATCTACTGTGTGTTGTGTTCTCCTGACTGACTTTTATGGTTGCACAGGATGAGCGACCAGGAGTGGGCGACTGCAGCCACAGAGACAACACTAAAAAATTCACAAAAGAAGCCTCAGTAGGCCTAAATGTTCATATAAATTGTATATGTAATATAAACAGAGAAATTATCAATCTGTAGAAGCAGATGAGTTCTTACACATTTAAGGGTGATCATATTTATAGCTAATAAAGAAAATGTCCTCAAGGAAAAAGCAATGTGCAGAAGACCGCTGACATTTATGCAATTTGTAGCCTTTTATTAGTGGCCATGAACTTGAGAATTTACACTTTAATCTATTCCTGCTTTCATGGAGCTCAGAGAAAAAATGGCCATGTGTCTTTAAATGCAACTATACAACCTGATTTCACAGGAAAAAGTAACTATTTTATCAGATGGCAATTTCATATGAATTAATTTGATATGAACTGTACAAAAATTGTACACCCCATCAATGGGGTGTAAGCAAATTGCACAAAAACATGAATAAAATCCTGCAAATTCATATGAACTATTCTACCTACAAAAGATGATTTGTTGTGGTTTGTTGTGGTAGGTTGTGTTATGTAGTGTTAGAAGATCGACAACTAATTAATTTGTCCTGAAGTCAATGGGTTTTTTGAAACTCATCTACTCTCTAATCTAAACTATTCTAACTCAGACTTTCAGGGAAATGTTATCATAAGCTTAATGGTCGTGGTGATGTTGAAGTTTATAACCTATGTTTAGCTTTTTACTTCTGGCTGTAGTATAGGCCTATTTAGGCATAAAGTTGTGTTCATAGACTTTTGTTGGTCACAGAGATTATTTACTGCAATAAGAGCCAATGACAAAATCATACTGGGTTATTAAGAGGAAACCGGAGTGATTCTAATTTCTGAGTTGACCTAAAGAAATAATCACTGAAGCAATTAGGATGTAAACAGGGGGGAAAACTACAGAAATACTGTATGTAAAGTCTGATCTCATGAGAAAATGTAACTATTTAACGGGGTGTTGATTTCAAATGAATTTAAATGTATGATGTGTTTTTATGAAATCGTGGCATTTTAGTAAAAGAAAAAAAAAAAACATGACGGTCCTATTCGTCAGTGGGGTGTTAGCAGGTCATACAAATTAAAAAATTAGCCACCAATTCCCCCAAAACGTAAAATAGTTACAACAGCCATAAGATTGTGTTGATTTGTCTGTTCATCCTTACTATTTTATTTTATTAAATTTCCCAACAATTACGCCAGAACAGAATTTAATTGTTTGTCAATAGGCTATTTGTAATTTGAGGGATCTGATAATTAGGGTGGTTTCATTAAAACACTTGAAGATTAATTTCACTAGTTAACTGATCCAAATATTGATTAACCACCCCCTGCCTTCATTAGTAATCAATGACGTATAATTAACATTTCCAGCTCTCATTTTCTTCCTGATTCTTTATTCTTAATGAATGGCTCTCACTTATAGATTTGAGAGAAATCATTTTCATTAAAAGCTCCATGATCACAGTTTTGTGCGAGAGAACACGTTCACACAAGACATCACGTAACGTTATTTATCCAAACAAACAGGTTTGTCACTTCCTTTGTACTACTCCTTTAATGTCTTGGCTCGTGATACTAAGACAATAGTGCAGAAAGATTGGAATTTTACTTGTGCGTTTTTTGTGTTGTATGGTTTGGTTTAGTGAATTTTTTTTTTTTTATTTTATTTTTTAGAAGATTATTAAATTCAACTCGATTTATGAATCTTATTTGCAGTACACGTTCCCTACGTTCATAACGACCATTGTCAGTGGACGCTATATTGAACTTTTCGACTGATGTGTGTGTGTCTTAAAACACAGCTGATCCAATCAGAATTGAGTATCAAATCAAAACTTTTTTTTAAATAAAAAACTAGAGTGTTACTTACAGTCCTGGGAGCTTATTAATTAATATATCATTCCAGTCAAGTTGAAATACAGTATCTAGACACTGTGTATATGACCGCACAGGACCTATTGACAACTATTATCCATGTTTACATGTCAGAGACTATATCTACTGGGAAAATGCCAGTAAATTTGCCTAAAAAATGATGTTTGAAAGAATTTTTGTGTAATTAGTATTTTTTATTATGCTCCAAGCATGTTATAAAAACAATAAGGCACTCAAGGCTGTGCTGTATTGTGAATATACTCATGCATGTTGGGTTTAACCAGTGCCCATTACAATGCTGATATTCACAACATTTACCTTATTGCTGAATTATGTAAAAGTGTTAAACTGACTATACTATATAAAAAAATCACAATACTCAATTTTATTTTAACCATTTTAAATGCTTATCATCAGCTGTTGAGATTTAAAAAATAAAACTATTGGCTGGAACAGTATTTGAATTACCCAGTCTCAATTTATTCAGTTTGAATCCATATCATACAGCAGTCTTTTTAATGTTCAGAATATCATAGATATTGTGATAATAGGGTTGGATGGCTTGTACCAATGACTCATTAGTTTATCATTAACACTCTAGTTGTGTGTAAGTGCTGGGTGGGGTTTGGACCTCCCTCTGGGGTCTCATGAGCTATAAAAGAACCATGGTCTGGTGAGAGAGGAGCAGATCAACGCCAACAACCAACATCAGATCTATACAATCCTTCTGGGCCTGAACATCTACTGCAGAGTAAGTAGCATTTTGCTTCTTTCACTCATTTAAGCAAAGATATGAAATTGCCTTTAGTTGATGACTTTAGTTGAACTTCAACAAAATCAGCACCATGGATAGCACCATAACAAATGCATCAAGTGATCTATTGAGGCTATCAATAGAAAATTTACAGAAAATGTTTAATAGTATATTTGAAATGAATTCAAGTTTTGTAGACTTTGGCACTTGCTCTTCAAAGTCCATCTGAATCAAAAGTATGAATCCCAGAGGTTTTCTGTCTGTGTCTATCAGATGGCGAGTGCACTGAGATCTTGGACCGTGCCGCTGGCTCTTGTGCTGTGTGTCATCGTGTGTCTCAGCAGCCTGGCTGAAGCTTACCCGCCCAAACCAGAACCTCCAGCAGGAGATATGGGTCCAGAGGAGATGGCCAAGTACCACACGGCTCTAAGACACTACATCAATCTCATCACACGACAGAGGTGAGACTAGAATTACATGTCCATTACCTTTGTACAATTACATGTGTCAGAGCAGATTTTGGCAGATCATTCAGTATTAGAGGCTAACAGTAGCACTGATTACTTAATAATAGCTTTCATTACAAACACATGCCTTCATCTTGAAAGTGAAACACCCACAAATATGGGTCGTGTTTGCATTTCTTCTGTCACTGGCTATCATTTTAACCTTGAAATCATGATTAGGCATTAAATAATGTATTCAGACTCATTCATAAATGTAAAAATTGGTTAAGATTTGAACGAATAGTACTAATCTGGCTCAGCGAAAAATAGGAATCATGTTGTAAGCAAAAATGCTATGAAATACCCATCATACAGGCACTATTTTTGGAATCAGCAGCCCAAATTTAGTAAGAAACAAGTATTGGATTTCATTTAGCAAATATGATGGGCGATGTTATTGATTGAACATTATATATGCATGTTTCTTTGGTAAATTATTTAATACATTAGTGATCATGAATTATAAATAAGCAGAATTTTTACAGCATTTGGTAATGTAACTTAATGATTAATTATGAATATGCACTTTTTTAGGTTATATTATAAATAACATTAGTTAATCTATTGTAAACAAACATCAAACATTGAAAAAATAGTATATTTATAAAGTAACATTAACCTAGATGAATAATGTTTGCTCGTGTCTCATTATTGTAAGCCATTATTATAAGTCACTAGAAAGAATTTCTGTGTAAATTGTTTGTAAAAGCATCTTACATAAATGATCACACTGGACTGAATGTGACAAAATATGTAAGAATGATTTTACAAACAATTTATCCACAAATTTGTTCTGCTTGTGTTTTATGATTGAAGCCCATTCAGATGATTCTTGAAACATGATTCTGTAATAAAAAATAAAAAATAAAAACAGCAGAAAACAGCTAATGGCCCAACAAAGATTTTCAGATGATAATGGAGAGTATGATACTTATATTACTGGCACCATTTCTAGCACATCTCTCTCATATTGACGTCATTTACTGAACCACTGTGTTGCAGTTTTTTATATCCCATTTTCCAGTCACTGGGTTATTACTTGAGCTTGTATTAGATTTGTTTAAATATCTCTTACAAGAAGTACTATAGCAGATACAGGTATGATATTAAATGATAAAAAAGAAAATATAAACAAGATATTTTATTTCAGCTAGTGGCCAACAAACATTTCTAATTTATTTTAAGTTGATGTACTAAAATGACTAAAAATAAAACAGAAATAAAATTGATTAAATATGTGTGTGTGTATATGTTGGAGGGGTGGGCTGAGTTGCCAGATATCCTTCAACCTGTACGTAACCCCTCATTATTGTGCTGTGTGTTAAAATAGATTGTTATTAAGTGGGATTAACATGTCTGGTAATGTCTCTGATGTTGCATGCTAGAGATGTACCCTGATATTTTCTGCAACAAGTTAAAAGGCTGCAATTAAATGACGATCGTGTTATTCTGGTTCTGTTTTTCCTTAATTTTCCTTATAATTGTGAATTTATCTACAATTATCTGGAAGATCACTCTCTTTCATTTAATTCAGGAAGCTGGATTGCAATTCTTTTTGGTGATGTTTGTTCAAGCCAGCATCACTAATACTATTGCTCATATTTAGAGTAATGGAAATGAACAAACACTAAGTACTAAACATGTAACTTGGGCTACAGACTTGAATGACGCATCAAATCATTCACAATTCATTCTCATGCATCTGCTCATTCTTCAGATATGGGAAGCGATCCACCCCTGAGGCCGCTGTGGCTGAACTGCTGTTCGGCGAAGAGGAACAGGACGTCAGGCCCCGGTGAGCAGTGAGGGAACATGCTGGAATATCTTTGTTTCTGTAGTTTTGTATCAATGCATGTTATATTTAATCACAAAGATACAAATGCACCTGCTCAGTCAGTCACAGTCATTCCAGAGATATTCAGACAAACCCCTGGTGGAGATATTGAAATGATTGCTTTGTTTCTGTGCAGTGTGGAAGACTTGTTATGGTGATGTGACTCCTCTCTCCTTCTCTGTGGCTGGTGCAGCAGCTTTCTTCATCCATCCATCTCTATGATAATAAATGAGTTTACTGAACAGCAGAAACCAGCATGAGCCAAACCCTCATCATAATGAGGCTCCAGAAACACCTCATGATATGTACAACTCTATCAGCCTATTTCTCCCTCTCATTCTCTTTCTCTCTCTTATGATTTGATTTATGCTTTGTGAAAGAAAATTGTAAATAATTTATTATTCACTGACAAAATTGACAATAAAAAAAAATACTGAATGTTGAACCCTTGATCCCTCTCTTTATTTTTCTATATATATATATATATATATATATATATATATATATATATATATTTAGTTATTCTTAAATAAAGACTTGAAAGATTGTGTCTGAACTAGTACATCTGTGTAAGATGGAGGAAATCAACAATATTTCAACATTTTTATTTGGCCATTGTTGTTTCATGAATGAGTTTGCAACATTTGGTTGTAATTATATATATATATATAATAAATACTACTTAAAAAAAAAATACTGTTCATATTGCACTGAACAAAAAAGCATATTTTATGGACATTCTTTAATGTACTTTTAAAGTTCCATATAAATGCTATAGCCTGTGCGCAAAAACATTGTATAAAATGTAAAAATAAAAATATTTCTATTAATCTAATGTTTTTTATATCTCTCTTGTAAATTAAGACTATGAATACTATGAATAAAAATAGTCCACGACTAAAAATCTCATATGCTATTTGGACATGTAGAATGGCAATGCCCCTTTTTTATATTTCAAATAGCCTACCTAATGATTCAGTACTATGGTACCGCCACAAGAGTTTATTTTTGGAAAAATAACCAAACTTGATCTTAGTTAGAGTTGTTATTAATGGAATAAATATAATTTAATAGCATCTAAAACTGAGAGACTGCGGTATATGGTGAATTGCTTTTAAAGCTGTAAAGATCTGAGTGATTTGAGACTGGGTAGAAGAGGTGATGTGGTGGGGTCCGCAGAGAGGCGTGGAGTGTGTTGCCCCTTTAAGACACAGCATCTCAGTACAACAAAAGCGCATCGCCGCCGGTCAGAGACGTGATGTAAAGCGGGTACACAGGTTGTTTAAATCTTCGTTTAATTATAAGGTGAGGAGATACTGACTAAATAGATGATTTAATTTAAAGTGCTCTATGTGATAATATTTCTGTCTATTAGACTCATTGGTTGTTGGTTTATCAGGTTTGTTTGCGGTAAATAAGACGTGAATTTATTAATGGTTCGAGAGCCGGTGGATTATACGCGTTAATTCAGCGACCATCATCATGACCACCGTCTGCAAACCGTGAAAGACGTGCACCGCTGGTTTATTTCACCTTGTCAGACATCACAGGTGAGCCAAGACGTTCATAACAGCGAGCGACGCGACAGACAAGTAACAGCTAGACAGTAGAGTTTGATTTGGACTGAATTTGAATCTTATTTTACTAATGTCAGTGTAATGTCAAAAATACCACGGTACTACATGGGCTTTTCTGGACATTTGGTACCAGGATAGTATTAGATTTTTTAATAAAGCTAGATAATGGAAATTATTCAGTGCCATGTGTTTTACTGTCTGATACCATCACTGTACCATACCTCGCATAACTAAATGTGTTTAGGCTAATTAAAAGGAAAAGCATGCAATGATGAGTAGATTTATATGTGTGTGTGTGTGTGTGTGTGTGTGTGTTACAGTTAATTAACAGTTCGGATCATTCACAATGACGTCACCTGTTATGAAGACTTCGTAAGATTCATTTTATCACACTGGTCTTATGAGATTTTATTATATTTTAGTTGTTTTCACTTGAGTAGTGGTTGGAAAATCCAACAACAACAACAACTTTACTGCATGCATAGTCCAAAGTTTGTATTAATAAATATTTTTCCTGTTGTTGTTATTATTATTATTATTATTTTTATTATTATATATTTTTTTTTTGTAATATATTTTGTTCCATTTTATTTGATCTTTTATCTTACAGTTTTGAGACGGAGTCAATTACTTTTTAATGTTATTTGTTATTTTTAATTGAATTATATGTATTTGTATCAGGGTTTTTATAGTTAACTAAAACCATAAAAAAAAAGTAAATTCAGCTTTGCATCACGGGAATAAATTGTATTTTGAAGTATATTAAAATAGAAAATATAGGGACTATATAGACATTTTACATATTTTAAAACAAAAACTTGTAAAACTGACAAAAACAACAACATTACTCAAATTAAAATGAAAAGAAAATATATAAAAAAATCATTCAAAATATTAATAAAAACTATATTAATATTTCAGTGATACTAAAATAAAACTTGCTTTGATACTAAAATAACAGATTTGTATTTCTATTACTATATTTCTATTATTATGTAATTTATTCTTGTTATTTTGTTATATCTTTTATTTGATTTTTTTTTTCTCATCTTGTTGTAGTTCATGTCCCAGTTAGGAATATTTTGGTCTATTTGAGTTGATTTTCATTTAACGTGTTTTGCTGGCTTGTGTGGGAAAGTCGACACCTCTTCAACTCCCACGTTCACTTCTGTGTCTCATTCATAAACATGACATGACCTCTCTGCTTCTGTTCCACTCTGTGTGGCAGCTTTACCCACGTGTGCAGCTCCAGGGACTGTTTCCATGAAAACTGGAAAAGTGTGCATCAGTGACCTTGTAAGACGTGGTATTTTACCTCAGAAGGTCTAAGATGTTTCATATTCTAGATTCGATTGATTTTGTTTTGAGTTTGTTCGTAAGGTAATGTCTTCGATTGAATAATACTATACTGTGGGACATCAACATGCAATGAAAAGAGGTTTTCTGTCACTCATTTGGCACATTATATATATATATATATATATATATATATATATATATATATTAATAAAGAACATCAATTGCATTTCTAAATAACATGCCTAAACACAGAGCAGCACTATTAATAACAAGATTTACTCCCCAGTTTTCTAGTTCTTTTGCTCCATTCAAATACCCTACAGTAGAGGCTCTTGGGATTTTGTGTGTTGCCAGGCAACCGTCACTGCCGCTGCGCAGCTGGAGAGCAAATGCTACAGTGCTGTTAGTGCTGACCTCCCACTGTCATCTGCTGTCCTGACTGCTTTTGGTTAAGCTAATTGAGCTTGTGTGTGTAACTGTGTGTGTATCTTTAACACAGCTGTAGCTGCGTAATTCAGAAGCACTTGCGTGCTGGTCATAAGAAAATTCATGATAAATTATTGGACAAGGAATACAAGGAATCATGCTGAGAGGTTCTTTGTATAAGTAGAAATTATAAATACTGCCCTGCTTTTGGCTAACAGTAGCAAGCAGTAAATCTGATGTTGTCAGTGTGTATTTGGCTGCTCAAAAGTGTATAAATTATGTAGTTTTCCAGCAATATGTAGGTTGCTAAGGAAGTTATTTATTTTGAATGTTCAAATATAAAATAACGTTCTAAATTATTGTTTTAAAATAAAACAATTATTGTTCTAAACAATAGGCTTTAAGGATCAAGTTCTTTATATATATATGTCATCTATGTTTGTTATTAGAAGAAACACATATAAACACAACTATAGAGGAAAACTGTGCTTGTCTGAATGGGTTTATATGAATGTGATTTGTATTGAAACGTATGATATTTTTTAGAAAGAAAATTAAGTCACTTTTATGTGTGTTGTTCACACTTACAAGAACTAATACATAAAACTTAGAAAACTGCAAGTAACAGTACAAATGCTTATGTCTTAAATTCTTCACTTTCAAACACTCAAACCCTCAAGCTTTTAACATGTCAAATCTTCAAGGTTTTATTTCAGCAGGGTATTGGTGACATGTTCCTATAATACACATTAAACTCACAGCACTTACGGAGATGGAGTTCATGAGAAGCAGCATTTACTGTGAACTGAGCCACTCTGAGGGTACATTTTTTAAAACGTTTTGTGTTCAGACAATAGCGCTGTCAAGACAATCCTCCTTCACGCTGATCTGCGAAAACGACTAAAAATGCTGTATAATGCATGCCAGTGAAACACTGAGCGCCTGCGCACTTATGCACATATGCCTATAGATTTAATAATAATAGGCATGCACATGACATCACCATTTTCACAAATGTTGTAGTTTACATGGAGCTGATAACGATATAATTTTAAAAACTTGCAAATTGAAACCTGTTCTCAGTAGTTTGCCCCAAAACACCCTTTTCATGAAAATAAATGGCCAAAACACATAAAAAGGTTTTGTGTAAACACTGTCTGCATGTAAATGAACACAGTGTCACAGTGAAACATGCAGGACAACTGACCATATATTTTATTAATTAAATCGCAGCCTTTAATTTGGTAACTGCAATTTGATAAGATATATCACAGTTTCAGTTGTATTTCAAATAATTGTGCTGGCTGGATTTGATTTAATAAATTATTAGCTTTTCATCAACTCACAAACCCCCATTTGGTAAACTCTGTTCCAGTAAAAGAATGGATTGTCTTCATACATCATTTTAATGAAAATCTATGACCTTAATATTTTATTTAGTAGTTACCAATTTATAAACGCCATATTAGGTTTTGCTAAATTATAAATGTAGTAACTTTCTGAAAAACTACTACTTGGTGTAGATTGTAATTACTGTTTAATGCAGTCCCTGTTGTTGCCATGGTGAACCGGCACAAAAAAAAAAAAAGAAAAAAAAAAAGAGGCAGCGTGTGTGAGAGGTGCTTATGGTTGTCTTGGTTACAGCCATTCTCCAATGTAAAGTAAGCTGAAAGGGGCTATTTTTAGCCCAGATTCACCAGCACCTGTGCTACTTTGCGCTTCGTATATGTCAAAATGTCTGTCTTGGTGAGTTTTCACTAAACACAGTCAGTCATGTCTTTAGTGAAAATAAACAGTTTGAAAAGTAAACAAATGCTAGTCAGTATCTGTGCATTCAGTGACAGCATTCTACTGTATAAACCTGCTTCTGTCTACCATCATCTGTTCATCAAACAACAAAAGAAAATGAGAGAATTACTCACTGCTCTTCTTTGAATATTGTTCATAACTTTGTTATGAATCAATTTATGTTTAATTTATATGGTGAAGTCTATGCAGTGCTTAATTTGTCAATTTCTGTATAGTAGGCTAGTTAACTTGTTTAATTGTTAAAATGGTTTTTAAGAACGCACAGGCAGCAGCATCCCACCTGTCCATCTGACTAATGTTTAACATTAAGTGAAATCAGCCCAGTGTTATTTTAGTAGCATTGAGATAATATTATAGTTTTATTTATATTTTGAATTATTATTATAATTTTTTTAATATTTTCTATTTTCCTTTTAGATTTTAGTTGTATTACTAAATTAATAGTCATTTGTTGTTTGTTTTTGTCATTTTTATTAGTTTAAAATATAATTTAAGTTTTTTTGTATTTAAATTTTTAGTGTTTCTTTTAAACTAAATGAAAAAGAGAAATGTTGCTTTGGCATCTAGCTGTAATCAAATAGGTTCCAGTTAGCAATTTATTTTTATATATATATATATATATACAGTACAGGTCAAAAGTTTGGAAACATTACTATTTTTAATATTTTTGAAAGAAGTGTCTTCTGCTCATCAAGCCTGCATTTATTTGATCAAAAATACAGAAAAAACTGTAATATTGTGAAATATTATTACAACTTAAAATAATAGTTTTCTATTTGAATATACTTTAAAAAAAAAAAATTATTCTTGTGATGCAAAGCTGAATTTTCAGCATCATTACTCCAGCCTTCAGTGTCACATGTAACATCCAGTCTATCACATGATCATTTAGAAATCATTCTAATATTCTGATTTATTATGAGTGTTGGAAACAGTTCTGCTGTCTAATATATTTGATGAATAAAAGGTTAAAAAGAACTGCATTTATTCAAAATAAAAAAAAAATTCTAATAATATATATTCTAATAATATATTTTCTTTACTATCACTTTTTATCAATTGAACACATCCTTGCTGAATAAAAGTATTGATATTATTAAAAAAAAAGAAAGAAAAAAAAATTACTGACCCCAAATTACTGACCAGTAGTGTATATTGTTATTACAAAATATTTATATTTTAAAAACATAGCTTCTTTTTTTTTTTTTCTTTTTTTTTTTACTTTTTATTCATCAAAGTATCCTAAAAAAGTATCCTAAAAACATGTTCTGAAAAAATATTAAGCAGCAGAACTGTTTCCAACTTTGATAATGAATCATCAGTTTGGTTTGGTTTCTGAATGTTTATGTGTTAGTGATCATATAAATTTGTATTTGCATCACAGAAATAAATGATAATTTAAAGTATAATAAATTTAAAAACAATTATTTTAAATTGTAATAATTATCACAATATTACATATTTTCTGTATTTTTTGATCAAATAAATGCAGGCTTGATGAGCAGAAGAAACTTCTTTCAAAAACATTAAAAATAGTAATGTTTCCAAACTTTTGACCTGTACTGTATATATATATATATATATATATATATATATATATATATATATATATATATATATATATATATATATATTCCTTGTATTCCTTGTATGCGCAAGCATACTTGGCAATAAAGCTCTTTCTGATTCTGATTCTGATTATATTTTTTTACAGTTAGTGTTTATTTTATTTCAAGTAACGAAAATGCTTTTTATGGTTTTAATTAGCCAGAAAGATCTTAAGAAATGTTCTTATATGTGGTGGCTATTTCTTATGTTTTTCTGTATTATGAGATTTGTGCAGAAATGTATGACTAAAGTAAGCATGAGGTTTCTTCTCTAACCTATTTCAAGTAGATTGTATAACTGTATAATAGTTACAAATTGCCATAAGACATGACGTGTACTACGTTAAGCTAACTGAGACTTAGTTATAGCACTTGCATATCATTGCTCTCTTGTTGGTTTTGATTGCTTCCATTGTCCTCATTTGTAAGTCGCTTTGGATAAAAGTGTCTGCTAAATGACTAAATGTAATGTAATGTAAAATTGTGTTGAGTTGTTCCCAAGCAAGTTTTTTACACTAATGAATCTAGAACAAAACAACCAGGAATCTCATATGGTAACACTAATGTCACAGACTTCACCATTTTTGTAGAGATAGCTGAGCTTTGTCGAGAATGAATAGAGCATGTCTTTATTGAGATCAGGATTGCTTCAAGATGCTATTCTTGTCTTGTCTCTTGTGTTAAGACATGTTATTTTGTCTATCACTCCTGTGTCTTTTATCTCACTTGTCAGTAACAAACACACAGCTGTGTTCAGGCTCCTGTGCTGGCAGGAGGAGCTGATTGCTGGGTTTTCTGCCACTGAGGAAAGCCAATGTCACAACAGACATGTTAGAGAGAGAGAGAGAGAGAGAGAGAGAGAGAGAGAGAGAGAGAGAGAGAGAGAGAGACGGTAACAAAGAGAGATAACACAGAAGTATATCACTCAGTGTTAATGACTATGACTTTGTTTGAGGCACCATGATATACTATACTGCATAGTGTTTCAAATACTAGCCTACTTAAAAATATAGTAGGCTGGCAATATATAGTATTAAAGAAATAGTTTAACCAAAAATTAAGATTTGCTGAAAATATAAACTCCTTCAGGCAATTCAAGATTAGTTTGGTACTGGTAGATTAGTTTGTTTTTTCATAAGAACAGAGAATGGAGAAACGTAGCATTACATCACTTGCTCTCCAATGGGTCCTCTGCAGTGAATGGGTGCCATCAGAATGAGAGTCCATACAGCTGATAAAAACATCACAATAATCAATAGTAATCCACACGACTCCAGTCCATTAAGTAACGTCTTCTGAAGTGAAAAGCGGTGTGTTTGTAAAAATAAATCCATCATAATTGGTCACATTAACGTGTGCTTTAGCAAATGCAGAAATACACAGAAATGCAGATCGAGGCAGAGTTGAAAAACCTGCCATACTTTTGAATAATTGTTTTTGTTGTTTTCAGAAATCGTATCATTTATATTCTTGAAATTGTTAAATATGAAACATGTCACCTTATACAGTTACCTCTGCAAAATTATATCACTAGAGCTTTACTATGTTAATTACAAAAAAACTTTTTGTTAGTGAAGTAGGATTATACAGAATCATGATTTTGCTGTAAGAAATGATCTGGTTTGTCATGTAAACCAAAGGGAAACTTTTTGATTTATGTTTTGATGTTATCATGGTCTCCAGAAACTCTGTATTACCATGTAAGTAGTTCTCCAAGCTCAAATGCTGTCTTGTTTCTGTGATTAGGGTTTGGTTTTGACAGTGAGCTAAGGAGACTGGTAAAGAGCACTGGAGCGTAATACACACACACTTACACAATCTCTCTCTCTCATACACACACACACACATTCAGCTAGGTTATGCAAAGTCTTGCCGAGGTGCACAGTCAGAGTTTAACAGCTTCAGTGAGAGCTATATTTAACACAGTGTGTGTGTAGGATAGTGGTATAAAGTGCCATTTAACTGTGTGTGTGTGTGCGCAGGTGTGCAGCTAAAAATGTGTGAAAGAGTTGCCATATTTGTCCATGGCATCACACATTTATTTTCCCATTAGGATAGTGTAACGCACAACTTTCTCAAGAGAGAACAAGAGACTGCATGTTGTGATGACTTCTATTTATGTGAAATGTTGAGAGTCTATAATAAATGTTTGTTTGCTTACCCGAAATTGGATGGTTTCTGTTTCAAATTATGATTTAAAAATGCATCTGAATTCATAATTTTGCATAAAGTGAATAATTATTTTTGCAAAAGTGTTTATAATTTGATTATATTGCATTTTAAAATGCTTCTAATTAGATTACAGTTATGTTTTTATGTATTACATAATCATATTATTCACACAATATTTTGACCTTAAAAATGTACTTAATACTTAGTTAATATTTCAGTAGTTTTATAATTTGCATATTCATTTCTCATCCACCTGGCTTTCCTTTGTTACGTTTTTGTTTCCTGTGCTCCAGTTTTCATTTTCTCCTGCAATTTTTGGTGTATCTTATTATACAGGTCCTTCTCAAAAAATTAGCATATTGTGATACAAGTTCATTATTTTACATAATGTAATGATAAAATTAAACTTTCATATATTTTAGATTCATTGCACACCAACTGAAATATTTCAGGTCTTTTATTGTTTAAAAACTGATGATTTTGGCATTCAGCTCATGAAAACCTAAAATTCCTATCTCAAAAAATTAGCATATCATGAAAAGGTTCTCTAAAACGAGCTATTAACCTAATCATCTGAATCAACTAATTAACTCTAAACACCTGCAAAAGATTCCTGAGGCTTTTAAAAACTCCCAGGCTGGTTCATTACTCAAAACCACAATCATGGGTAAGACTGCCGACCTGACTGCTGTCCAGAAGGCCATCATTGACACCCTCAAGCAAGAGGGTAAGGCACAGAAAGAAATTTCTGAACGAATAGGCTGTTCCCAGAGTGCTGTATCTATCAAGGCACCTCAGTGGGAAGTCTGTGGGAAGGAAAAAGTGTGGCAAAAATCGCTGCACAACGAGAAGAGGTGACCGGACCCTGAGGAAGATTGTGGAGAAGGACTGATTCCAGACCTTGGGGGACCTGCGGAAGCAGTGGACTGAGTCTGGAGTAGAAACATCCAGAGCCACCGTGCACAGGCGTGTGCTTTTGAACCAGAAACAGTGGCAGAAGCGCCTGACCTGGTCTACAGAGAAGCAGCACTGGACTGTTGCTCAGTGGTCCAAAGTACTTTTTTCGGATGGAAGCAAATTTTGCACGTCATTCGGAAATCAAGGTGCCAGAGTCTGGAGGAAGACTGGGGAGAAGGAAATGCCAAAATGCCTGAAGTCCAGTGTCAAGTACCCACAGTCAGTGATGGTCTGGGGGTGCCATGTCAGCTGCTGGTGTTGGTCCACTGTGTTTTTTATCAAGGGCAGGGTCAATGCAGCTAGCTATCAGGAGATTTTGGAGCACTTCATGCTTCCATCTGCTGAAAAGCTTTATGGAGATGAAGATTTCGTTTTTCAGCACGACCTGGCACCTGCTCACAGTGCCAAAACCACTGGTAAATGGTTTACTGACCATGGTATTACTGTGCTCAATTGGCCTGCCAACTCTCCTGACCTGAACCCCATAGAGAATCTGTGGGATATTGTGAAGAGAAAGTTTAGAGACGCAAGACCCAACACTCTGGATGAGCTTAAGGCCGCTATCGAAGCATCCTGGGCCTCCATACCACCTCAGCAGTGCCACAGGCTGATTGCCTCCATGCCACGCCGCATTGAAGCATTCATTTCTGCAAAAGGATTCCCGACCAAGTATTGAGTGCATAACTGAACATAATTATTTGAAGGTTGACTTTTTTTTTGTATTAAAAAACACTTTTCTTTTTATTGGTCGGATGAAATATGCTAATTTTTTTTGAGATAGGAATTTTGGGTTTTTCATGAGCTGTATGCCAAAATCATCAGTATTAAAACAATAAAAGACCTGAAATATTTCAGTTGGTGTGCAATGAATCTAAAATATATGAAAGTTTAATTTTAGCATTACATTATGGAAAAAAAATGAACTTTTATCACAATATGCTAATTTTTTGAGAAGGACCTGTAGTATCTTCTTTGTTTTGATGAAAAAAAAAAAAACCTGATTTAGATCCTTTCTCCTTGTTTACTTCACTGGCCAGGACAATCTAGTAACTAACTACAGTTTTTTACCATGTAATTTGTATTCAGTAATGAACTACAATTTGTAAGTAATCTATCCAGAACTGAATGCATTACAGCTCTCTGCAGAGAGGGTGGATTTGGGGTAAATACTCGGGCTGACCATGTGATTTTCACACAGAATCTCTCTCTCTCTCTCGGTCTCTCTCTCTGTAGTTGGCCTCTGACAAATTCGGTAACGGACAGACACTCAAAGAAAACGAAAATGCCAGTAGCATCCGCCAGCTCTGACTCAGGTAAGATGCATTATCTTAATGATTTACTGAACTTAGAGTTTGTTACCATTCCAAAACCTTGTTAGTCCACAAGAGGTTTTGTGATATAATGAGGAGGGAACGTCAGTGACAACCATAACAAGCCAGTCAGCCATGTTTGGCTGGAACCCCACAATAAACTGGGATTAAATGTTTGTGCTTCACTGAGTAGCCACACATCTGCCAAGCTTCAAACCGTAGCTTTCATCGAAGAGACACTTGAGTCAATATCATTGCATTTCTCTGGACAGCTATATATATAGGTATTCAACAATATTGATTTTTAAAAATGTTACATCATGGTTCAGTGATTAAATTTAAAGAGATGTGTGCAGTTTTTGGAGGTTGAGGTTGGACTGTTTTTTTTCTAAACAATTGAAGATGGGAACGTTTTTGAAAAATTTTTGTTTTTGTGTTTGTGTTTGTTAATTCTAATGGTGTTTTAGTTTTTTTTTTATATATATTTGTTTTAAATTAATCTAAGTATTTTTTTTTTTTAAAAATTGTAAATTTAAATTTAAATTTTTTTTTAATAAGAGACAATTTTTTATTTTTTTTTTTGTTATTCATGTTTTAATTTTTATAGTGTAATAATTTAAAATTTATTTTTAATTTTTATGAATTGTTTCAAGTTAAGTTAATTTATACTCATACTAATACATTGTGTAGCATTTTTAAAGTTGTATAAATGAACGTTACTTTTAAATATTTTAAACAAGCATGAATTTACAGTGAATTACCGTTTAAATCAGCACCACCTTTTAACAGACGTCATTACCATCCTTCTGTTATTGTACAGGTATTTGGTATTTAATGAAAGAGCTCTCAGTGCTGACCAGCAGTCACAAGAGTGCACACATTGTAATCTCTTACACTGCACAGAATCTTGGCTCAGAGCCGATACTTTCAGCTATGTGATCACACTGAATGGATTGTGCACACGGACAAAAAAAACTAAAACAAAAAAAAAACCAAGAGACCATTTGTGTGAATAACAAATGGTGCAACCTGGGACACGTTACTCTAATTCTAATGTTGAGTTACTCCCTCTGGGGCAGCAGCCATATACCTACCTCAGGACGTTTGTTTTGGCTATGTGCTCTCTGTCCTCTGACGTCTACTCAGTAGACTTTGTAGACTGTAAAATAAACAAGCCAATGACCCTAGTGTCCATTAGATTCTCTTTAACCAAAGTGACTTACTAATTACAACTCTCTGCGGCAACCGAGGGATAATGGCACGTTGGTAGCTCATGGCTCTCTATGTAGGACTTGTACACTGACGTTGAAGTAGATGTAGCTTGGAATCATTCTGAACAGACAGATTAGACTAATAAATGTTCTAGAAATGTGGCTGTACTTTAAGAAGCTCCTGAAGTTTTAAACCTGTAGCTTTACCGGTCTGTAGTGTCCTGCATGCCTTTCTGGTCTGCTGAGGGAGCAATACCATTTCAGCAGATTGTAAGCACCTAAACATGCTGATCCAGAAGGCCAGCTCAATTACTCTATTACTAAATGAAGTGGTGCTTGACAGAATGTCTTGAGCTGAACTAGATTCTAAAGTGGGTTTAAGACAAGACTGTCCAAGGTCTTCATTATAGGGGATGTCAGTGCCTCTAGTTTTTGGTGCCTGTTGTTGCGCAATGACACTAACAAGATTTCTTTATGAGCACTGGAAAGTGCCCAATCAAATTTCCACTTAACTTGTGAGCACTGACATTCAAGACTTTGGTACATCATCACCCTTAGGGGACGTGCTGGCTTCCATCCTATGCATTTCCTTCACCCGATCACCTAAAGAAACTGCTTTCCTTGCCATTACTGAAGTGTCAGTGTCAGCACTATATGAACTCATCTAGATCTGTCTAAAAGATAGAAGCCTCATATCACCACTTGATGACACTTGTGATAATGAGGTCCAGTTAGCCACAAGTAAACACTGGCTGCCACCATCATGACAACTAACTGATCATACATACAACTCCTTTAGCCAGCTATTAGAAATATGCACAATATGGTTTGTTTAGTTTTGTATTTATTCATTATTACAAGGTTTAGATTTACAGTTTGTTTACAGTGTGTATATTAACAAAGTAGACTTTGATCATCTGTATGAATTGGGATTAATTTGCAGTATTTGTTGGATAATAGTTTTTTTTACAGTAGTATTTCTACAGTGTATTTCAGTTAAATATAAGTAAATAGTTTACTGTGAATTCACATTGAACAAAAACAGGAAATAATTGATGTAGCAGCATTGTGCTGTAGAATCACAGTGATTGTATGTGTCAGTATTTATTATCTGTGCCTATTTACAGACATCTCATGTTTATTTACAGATTAACTGTAATAGTGTGATGTCCACAGTACCATACTGGTGCTTAGGTTCCCAGCATGCATTGTGGCATGAATACAGCGCGCAGTCACATTTTTCTGCCTCTTGTTTTATTTTGTTGTAGCTCTTTAAGTTACTTGGGTGACAGTGTACAAGGTACATTTGTCAGTAGTGACCAATGCATATATACTTATGAAATTTAAACATGTTAAGTTGTAAAAAAATAACCAAAAATGTAACTGAAAACATTAGTTAATGCATTATTAGCAAACATTTAAACTGATTCATAGTATATTTATGAATTAACATTATAGGAAATATGTTGTTAGTTGTTAGTTCATGATATCTAATACATTTAAAAAATGATTGTAATATGTAATCTGTACTTTACTGTAGCTAGAAACAAAATAAATGTGCATAGGATAGTTCAGATCATCGCATGAGCCATTTTCTTCTTCCTCTTCCTCTGTTTTTCTCTATTCAGTCTCTCTCTCTTTTACATTGTCTCCTCTTATTAGGTCTCTGCGTTTGGTTTTACAGCTATGTTAAGCTTTATTGGTGAGTCTGTCACAGTTTTCAGCAGCTGAGAGGAAGTGATGGGGAGGAGGCTGAAATTCTCTGGCAACCTATGTATCTGGAATCTGTGTTGTTAGAGTCAGATAGAAGGATATTAGGAGGAGGAAAGGCCAGCCGTTTATGCTGCCTTTAAACTTACAGTAGGAGGGATGAAGAGGGAAGGCAAAAATGGGAAGAACAAGGAAGCCTGAGGTGTCACAACAAAGGGAGGGAACAGTCAAGAAACTGAAGATCTAGGAAAGGAGAGGAAGAATGAGAGGCGGGGAGGCTTTCTGGAAACCAGTGCTGACGTCAAAGAGGTGAAAAAAGTGAAGGAACAGAAAAGAGGGAAAGAAAGTATATGAATTAGAGGCAGAAAAAGGGGATTCAGAAAGATTGAACTATGGCTGGGAGTCTCTATAACAGATTGTCCCTGGAGGAGATTGGATCGATCAGTTCTCTAGAGGCTCCAGGAGGTAAGACACAGAGAGCGTGAGATCAGATCTGTTTTTTAGAATGATGTTGTTTTTTTGGTGGAGTAGTGGGTACAGTTTTTACCGTGGTTTTGCAGTTTGAACAGTTCATACAACAGTAATGATGGATGAATTGATTGATATGCCTTACAATGGAAATTATGTTGGGATTGAGAAGCATCATATTCTCATTGTAGTTGATCTTTCTGTGTAAGATAAAAAATTAAAATTAAAAAATTAGGTAGAAGTTATGTTGGTAAAGTGTGTGTCATATTCTCATTGTAGTTGGTAACATGATCAAGGAATACTATGTCTGTTGTTAATTAAAAAATGTAAAATGTACAAAAAAAAACATTATTGATTATAAATATTTAAAGATATATATTAACATTCAACTGTTAAATTGAAAACCTTATGAATTCATTATGAATACCCTTACATATACAGGCTTCATAGAAATTGTCACCAACATTTTTTACATCCCTCTCTAGCACATAATATGTGCGTGCATGTGGAGAGGAGAGACAGGGAAGGGTGCATTGAAAGAGAGATGACAAACCAGTGTCCAATTAGCTTTGTCCATGAGAGCACATCCTGTGTTTGTTACAGCTGCCTGGAGAGAATGAGTCTGACAACTTCCTTTATTTCCAGATTTCCTCTCTCTCTCTCTCAACTCCCTTTCTTTGAGGTTCAAAATACAATAATTTACAAGTGGAATACATTCCATTGCATCTTTTTCACAAAAAACTTCAGTTTCATATATTTTGTTTTGATCTATTTTATTTGTTATTTTTCATTTGCTATTTGGGCTGTTTGTATTTGCAATTGGTATGCATTACTTTGTTTATTTTCTGGCAATTGAACTTTTGACATGTGAAATTGTGTTGACAACATGTCCTTCCTGAACACAGCAAGCAGCGTCGGCCTCATGAATATTCGGTCAGCTTGTTGGGTATTACATGAATATTCGGTCAGCTTGTTGAATAATACATGTTTAGGTTGGTTGTGTATGTTTAATGAATATGTGGGCTGGTTGTCTCCAATCCAAAACATGAGCAAGAATTACATATTTATGAGAGACTAGCAGTCTTTTAATGTTGTAGATGTGATATGTCCTCTGTTTATACAAGCTGTTGGGAAATAAGCAGAGAGAATTATGGGTGTAATGACAGATTGTGTCTAGGAACTCAAAGATTGCTATTCACTTCTACAGTGAGATCGTAGGTGGATGGGGTGGTTTGTTTGATTTGTTGTTGTGGTGGTGTTTTCAGAGTACAGAGCGCCGATGATATGCATGCAAGAAAAAATAAATAAATCGTGCACGCGATTTACTAATTTTTTACCTCAATGTACTAAAACGTGTGTATTATTACTATTTAATTTATTAATTTTTATGTTTTGTTACGTGGACTTTGTTAATATTTCATTTCCTCAATTTGCTAATTCGTTCCCTCGATTTGCTAAGTCATGCGCACAATTTACTAATTCGTTCTCTCGATTTATAAATCGTATGCACAATTTAAATAAACAAGGGAACGAAATAGTAAATTGTGCATGTGATGTTTTATCCGTAGATATGTAATTTCACTCATGCAGAAATATAATAACATAATGCTGTGTGGAAAACCTTGTCAGAAACATTTTGTTCCTGCAGTGATTCGGTGGTTACCTCACAACAGTGATATTGGGCTTTACGTCACAGGCACAGAGCAGCCTTAACTCTGTGTAAATACAACTAAATGCCACTTACGAAGTGCTTTTGCACCACCTTTGCAGTGTAAATTTGGCATTAGAGTATTTATGGTGCAATTAGAATTCAGATGACTGGATCCACTTTTTTTACATTCCTTTAAATTAGGGCTGTCAATGTTAATGCGTTAAAGCATGCGATTAATGAAAAAATTTGTTAATCTGTTAAACTTTTTCTGTCACAATTTCTGTTCTAACCCTTTATCTCAATTTCACTTCTCTGTTTGCAATCAGATAATTTTAAGCCGCTAAACTCAGGGAAAGTTTTCAGTCCAAGGATCCAGTAAGAGAATGCATTCAAACAATTCGTCCAAAACAGCACTAATGTAAAGAATCCAGACTGATTACATCAGAAATGGCATAGAGAATAGAGACTCACGTCACAAATTATTCATTTCATTGTGTTATGCTTTAAAACATGAGCTCTGTCATATTCTGTAATTGTTTCTGAAGAGAGCAAGCCCTCACGCATCACACTTAGTTAAATCCAGACTAATAACATCCCACCGCTTTATGGCCAGATGAGACACAAAACATGTTTCTCGTCAGGATAACCAGCTTCTCACTAGTTTTATTGGATGAGGATTGCAGTCAAGGTAAAGTCGATTGCAGGAGTTATGCAGTAAGCAAGCATGAGTCTGATATATTTATGCGCAACAAACCTTGTGAGTGCTCTCGACATATACATTGTATGTATGCACAGACACATTTCAGTACTTTCACATTGTTTCCACACACATTTAGGATAATATTTTGATTTGTCGTGCATGTTGCTGTGTTTAGTCGTTCTGAATGCATCTGTTTACTGTAGTAGATATCTCAAGGCAGTTGGTTTAGTTTTATTTTGACATTTCCATGTGGTTCAGTATTGCAACTTGACTTGTTTTAAAATGTAAACAAGCTCTTTGCTGTTGAACTGTACACATACTATACACTATGAATTATTTTAAAAAAAAAATTAATTTATAAATTTAAATTTATCAATTATATGGACTCTTTATATCATTTGGTTATTTGGTGTCCTTTCTGGGAATGACATCAAAATGTATCTTTTTATTTATTTATTTATATTTTTATAAGATTATTTTATTTTTTTTGATTTATTTATAGATTATGTAGTTTTTGTTTACTTTCATGCTTGATATATCTTTTTGATTACATTTGAAGGTTTTAGTATATATTGACAAATGAACGTGTTAAGGTATATTGTTAATTATTTAATTATTTTCATTAATGTAATGATAAAAATTAAACTTTCATATATTTTAGATTCATTGGACACCAACTGAAATATTTCAGTCTTTTAATTGTGTTTATAGCTGATGATTTGGCATCCACTCATGACAACCCAAAAGTTCGATCTCAAAACATCGCAGATTTCATCCTACCATAGAAACAAGTGTTTTTAATACAAAAAAGTCACCTTCAAATAATTCTGTTCAGTTATGCACTCATACTTGTCGGGAATCCTTTTTTTTTTGCAGAAATGACTGCTTCAAACTAATTTTTTGAGAAGGACCTGTAGTACATTTCATCATGATAAGTGTGCAATTAATTATTATATTAAAATATTATATTAAAAATTGTAATCTATTGACAGCACTACTTTAAATATTATGCAGGATTCTCCAGATGATTTCGGAAAGATTTTTGGAGAAATGCACATAAAACATTACAAATGGTTGTAAGAAGCTAAGATAATGTGTTATCAGGTTGCATGGCTGAGGATAGATAGAAAGATAAATAGACAGACAGACAGACAGACTGTTATGAGTGAGTACCAAATGTAAAAACTAGGATAAGATCATTAATTAAAGATAAGATGAAAACTGTTAATGCTAAGAAATGATCAAGATTAAAGCCCAAAAGATTTAAAGACGGTCCATTAAAACCCATGAGGCGTTTGGAAATATATAATTAGAAATTGAGTTGAGGCATCTTTATGACAGTAAATGAGAACAGGAAAAAATGTGAGTAATAATTTTGGCTCCAGGGAGTGAACAGATTGCAATTAATAGATCACTTGGAGAAATGAGGTGCAAGTTTAAGTGACTTCAGTTTTAATACACTTTGTTGATATGATATTTGTTTTGAGACATTCCGTTTCATTATAAATACAATCATTTTTCATTTTGAAGGTGGATACCATAAATAAAAAATAAAAAAATACTATATTTGTTATATTAGTGCATATAAATGAAAATAATTCAGTACAATTCTTTGTTGTGTTAATTTAGTGAACTTAATTATTATTAAAATAATTGTCAATTAAATGTATTAACAATAATACATTTTATTATGAATAAAATAATAATCCAAACTGTTATTAAAATTGTTTTGATAGCAAGCCATCATTGTTAAACTATATTTTTACTCTTTTATTTCTTGCTTTAAGCAAAGATTGGCAACAATAACAGATTGAAAACTCACCCTTTTAAGATATTTAAGAGCAAATATTGAGACATTGAATATCATTAACTGATTACCTAGCTCAATTTTGATAGGCTTATTTTGTTACTTATGCAATATGAAATAGATGAGCTAATTTGCCATGCATTTATGCTCGGAAATAAATTGAGTGTTACTGTGCTGGCTGAAAATTATAAGCAGAAACAATCAGTCACAGAGTTTGAGCTCTAGGTGAGAAAATAAGCATAACAGCAGGATAAACTTCCTTAGGATGAAAAAAATTGTGGTAAATTGCAAAATTTGACAATTGAAGTCATGAAATGATTCAGTTAAACAGATGAATAGAAGAAATAGAATTTGATGTAACAGTATGCTAAATTGCTTTTTCAAATTTGTTTTGTCAGCTAGGCTTAATGACTGTTGTACTTAAGTGAAAAACTTAATACTACAGGCTTTCTCTGTTTCTGAAGGAGTGGTGGAATGGAAATGAGTCAGAAGCCAAACACTCAGCGGTAGTCCTGAGCTGGGAAAATAAACAGTAATGCAGCTCTTAAAAAAATCTGTGACTTAAATGTGACCTGTGCTGCAGTGAGCTGCTTCAGTGTGAGACAGACATAATGTGACGGGATACAGTGACAGATGCTTTTTGAACATCAAAGCATGTCCTTCAAGTCATTTTGCAAAACTTAGTCAAATATACAGTCCATACAAAATATGTTTTAGAATTCTAATCAATCATAGCTTAAAGGTCTCAGGGGTCAGACTTAAAACTGTGTATTTGGTGTGTCCTTTCAGCTTAAATGTCACTCAGTCTCAGCAGGATGTCGACCCAGAGTTAGTAATGAGCTTGACCCTGCTGCTCGAAGACAGACCAGTAGGACGTGTTTCCATGGAGATGTACATTACAAAGCTTCTTGTGGTATTAATTATAGCAAGGAGGTCTATAATACCTGGAGAGAGCTATTCGTTAGCGTTTCCATTCATCTCAATCATAGTTGCTCGGCTGGCGTAGGACCCCGCAGAAGTGCCTGCTAGTTTTAATGTCAGCAACAACAGAAGAATGTAATAGTACTGTGTGTGGCACCAGTGATTATAGCAAAACTCAATTAGCTGCTTTGGAATTTTCTCACATCACACTCTCATTAGAAGCCACATCACAAACTCCGTTTCAAAGACTAATCAGATGCTACGCTTTAGCTACTTTTAAAAGAGTACTAATTTCAAAAATAATATACTTACCAGTACACTAAAGTGTGATCAGAATGAACTGATTTAAATATTTTACAGATTTAAATGATAATTGCTATAATAGTTTAAAAATGGAACCAGTAGATCTTTCGACTGCTACGTTTACATTTATGTTTTGTGAAGTGGTGCATTTAGTAAGAAATCTAGATTGTTTTGGGGCTAAATTTTTTTTAATCCTGCTAGAATCTCTATACAGTACACACACACACACACACACACACACACACAAATCTTTAAAATATGGTCACAGTGTACTCCCAAATGTACTGTTAGTACATGTTATCACATCAAAATAAATGTACTAATGGTGCTAATTAAAACATAATTTAAAATGTACTTTAATGTAAAACTTTTAATTTGACATTTTTGCAAAGTGTACTTTTAAAAAGTGAACTTCCCTGTTAAAAAAAACAGCATATGCTGGTTAGGTATTTTTTGAAACATGGCCCTGGTTTAAGCTGGTCCTGAGCTGGTTATAAGCTGGTCATGTGCTGGTCCTAAGCAACTAGCTCCTGCTCAGTACCAGCTTATAACCGGCTCAGGACCAGCTGAAACCAGGGCCGCCCGCATTCAGCCCCGACAAAAATGGCACAAAACGTTTTTTAAACGGAAACGGTGGTGCATTGAACACCCTGTTCTGATGACGCAGGAGTTGCAACTATGGCAGCCGAGAAGCACATTCTTTGTGTTCTTTTTGAAAAATTTTCAGAGCCTGATGAAATCGGTATAAATACGTGTTTAATACTGCAAAATATGCTCGATGTTACAGTCACTGCCCTTGCCCTCCAGAATAAAAGAGAACATCCCAATCGAGTGAAGGGATTTGTGGAAACTGTGGTTCTTAATTATTGTGATCCAACATTTGCCTCACATTTCAGGATGAAAAGACGAAGATTTTAGGTGAAGGATAATCCACTTCTTACCTCAGAGACTGTGTTATGATCTATACCTTATTATTTTTATTGTGAGTGTTAGGCTTTTCATTAGTGGTGATCACTGTTGTTGTGCTATGATGTTGTAATGTTTACCATTATAGAATCAGAGGAGTATAGAAAAAATTATGAAAGTGGCACTCCATAATACAATAGGAAAATATATAAATATGTATAGTATTTTTAAATTGCACACCGTTTCCAGGAAACATGTTGTTCAAACCGGAAACCGTAGCAAAACGGTGCACACCGGTTTGAGTTTAAACTTGCCCCAGCTCATGACCAACTAAGGACCAACTTAAACCAGCTCAACAGTTTTATTAATATTATATTATCTTTCAATAGTATTTTATAATCTTAAAATAAAATTTTAAGATTTGAAGTACACTACATGTGCACATTCAATACTTTTATGCTCACTTCTTTTTCATAATGAAAAATTGTTTGTTTAAACACAATTGTTTAAATAGCAAATGCATTTGCACCCATTTGTGCGCTCAGGGACTTGCTGGTCTAAAAAAGAGGTGTGTTCAGGCACATTGTTGGCGCGTTGCTATTTTGAGGAACTAAAATAGACTGCGCCATAGACCAACTCAAACCTGGTCTAAAGTCTGGCGCAATATATTTTCTTTGTTATTTAAAGAGTGTGTTAGTTAATTGCTCCTATAGGCAGAGCACAACGCGCGTACACTTTGCTTATTCACTGTAAGCAAATTTTTATTGGCTCTATTATATTTTCTAAAATCTTTTTTTTTGATCCAATTTTAAAGTGATGTTAGATGTATTACAAAAACAAAACAAAAACAAAACAGGAAATTCAGTCAATTCAATCAAAATTTATTTGTATAGCACTTTTTACGGTATAAGTATCATTTCATATACTTTTCTGAGTTTATTGCAATGTATTTTAGGATTGCCTTATTTGTGCAGAGAATGTGATGCTGTCTTAGATTTTGATTTTATTGAGATTTGGTAAGGTAAGGTACTGAAACATAGTTTTACTGCCAACTGTATGAAACAGCTTTTCACATCAGGTGCATAAATACAGTGGGCACGTAAAGTATTCAGACCCCCTTAAATTTTTCACTCTTTGTTATATTGCAGCCATTTGCTAAAATCATTTAAGTTAATTTTTTCCCTCATTAATGTACACACAGCGTCCCATATTGACAGAAAAACACAGAATTGTTGACATTTTTGCAGATTTATTAAAAAAGAAAAACTGAAATATCACATGGTCCTAAGTATTCAGACCCTTTGCTGTGACACTCATATATTTAACTCAGGTGCTCTCCATTTCTTCTGATCATCCTTGAGATGGTTCTACACCTTCATTTGAGTCCAGCTGTGTTTGATTATACTGATTGGACTTGATTAGGAAAGCTACACACCTGTCTTTATAAGACCTTACAGCTCACAGTGCATGTCAGAGCAAATGAAAATCATGAGGTCAAAGGAACTGCCTGAAGAGCTCAGAGACAGAATTGTGGCAAGGCACAGATCTGGCCAAGGTTACAAAAAAATTTCTGCTGCACTTAAGGTTCCTAAGAGCACAGTGGCCTCCATAATCCTTAAATGGAAGACGTTTGGGATGACTAGAACCCTTCCTAGAGCTGGCCATCCAGCCAAACTGAGCTATCGGGGGAGAAGAGCCTTGGTGAGAGAGGTAAAGAAGAACCCAAAGATCACTGTGGCTGAGCTCCAGAGATGCAGTCGGGATCATGCTGTGGGGGTGTTTTTCAGCTGCAGGGACAGGACTACTGGTTGCATTCGAGGGAAAGATGAATGCGGCCAAGTACAGGGATATCCTGGACGAAAACCTTCTCCAGAGTGCTCAGGACCTCAGACTAGGCCGAAGGTTCACCTTCCAACAAGACAATGACCCTAAGCACACAGCTGAAATAAAGAAGGAGTGGCTTCACAACAACTCTGTGACTGTTCTTGAATGGCTCAGCCAGAACCCTGACTTAAACCCAATTGAGCATGTCTGGAGAGACCTGAAAATGGCTGTCCACCAACTTTTACCATCCAACCTGACAGAACTGGAGAGGATCTGCAAGGAGGAATGGCAGAGGATCCCCAAATCCAAGTGTGAAAAACTTGTTGCATCTTTCCCAAAAAGACTCATGGCTGTATTAGATCAAAAGGGTGCTTCTACTTAATACTGAGCAAAGGGTCTGAATACTTAGGACCATGTGATATTTCAGTTTTTCTTTTTTAATAAATGTGCAAAAATGTCAACAATTCGAATTTTAGCAAATGGCTACAATATAACAAAGAGTGAAAAATTTAATGGGTTCTGAATACTTTCTGTACCCACTGTATATGCTGTCTATACTTACTAGTTTAGGAACAGAGACACAGAAAATGGCAGATCTTATTCTTTAAATGGCCAACCTTTGTTTTGTTTTCCATCACAGAAATTAGATCCAAGAGGAAAGATGTTTATTATCTTGAAAACACACACACATACACACAGCCAGTTTACCTCACATCCACTGTCACTGCTTAGCAACAGTCTTGGGATAGCGATTGACCTTGATGCAGAAGTACATTCACTGCTTTGTGCTGTGAGTCCAAAGAGAACTTTATTTCACCTTTCAGCTCTCACAGCAAACCTCATAAAGGATTTATGGATCTCTTTAATTCCATGAAAAAATGACAATGTTTGTGTTTTCTGATGCTGAAATGTATTCATGTGAATGAAGAGACACCTACACATACATTTGAATATTCTGATCTTGGAGCATCCCCAGTACTGCTGCATATGTGTCCCCTATTTGACATTCCCAATTCAGGCTGTGAGCACTTTACTGATGAGATGTGTTGAATCAGGTGCATTAGACACACGTGATTAACGTTTTTTGGGAATAACGTTTTTAATAAAAATGTATTACAATACAGTTCTATATATATATATATATATATATATATATATATATATATATATATATATATGTATATGTATATATATATATATATAGAGAGAGAGAGAGAGAGAGAGAGAGAGACTGTAATTATTACATAATAATTGTAAAACACAGTTTTCAGCTTATCTGGTAGTCAGTCTGGTTTTCCTTTAAACACAATAGAAAAACTCATTATGAAGACTCAAAAGACACCTTTGAAATAGTTCTTTGACATTTCTTCATTGCATTGAAGTTGGTGTTATTTCTTGACATTTATTCATTTAGCATATGCTTTTACCCAAAGGAATATTGCTTTCAAGGTGTACTTTTTTCAAAGTTCTTGCAAAAGAAAAAACTTCTAGTTTGTACCTGTAAAATGTGTACAAGGAGACTCAGTTGTGAATTTCAATCTAATATAATATGTACATAAAATAAACCAAGCTAAATCTTTATTGAACTTTATTGACATTTGGATAATACCTAATTTTATGTTCCAAAAAAAAACAACAAACAATTTTATTATTATAAATTTTTTATTATTTATTTATTTATTACATGTTTTTTTTATTACAAGAAACTGAAATAGCCTCCATTTTTTTTACCCCAAATTTCACCTTAATTTCTTTAAAAAAAATAAAAAAATAACAAGTACATCTGTGAATGTTTTCTCTTTCCTCCAGCATTGACCAGTCCCACAGAACACTAATTGCTCTCTCACACATCCTTTTATGTTTCACTCTGTATGGTTTGAAGTAGACTATGCAACATGTCTGCAAACTGAACAAAGGGAAATAGAGTTGAGAACAGAAGGGAAACATGAACGTGTTCTGTGTAAGCGATGCAGATTGCTGCAGGGGAAACTTAAGAGAATTACACAGAAGCCACAAGGGTCCCACTGATCTTTCTCGAAACTTCCTTTCATGAAACTCTGTTTGAATATGAGGAGATTCAGTTTTGATGCTTCTCCACTGCTCTGATCTTTTCTCATGTTTATTCAAGTGCTCCCCAAGTAAGAAAATAAATATTTCTTTTATCTTTTTTTCTAGCAATCTTATTAAACAGATACAGATAAAAACAGATAAATAATGAGGACTAGTCAAGCAATCCAAAAACATTATTTTAGCAAAATGGATCTGCCCTCGAACATGATGTTAGGTTTTAATGAGGTTTCTTTTAAAAGATGATTTGCATGTTTCACATTGAAGAGGAAAAACTTTATCTTTATCACTGGGCAAAAGTTCCCATTAACATTTCTGTCATTTAAACAGTGTATAATGGAGTGCTTCTGAAATGATAAAGATGATTATCTCTATCGTGTTTTATTCATGCATTTTTCATTTGAGGGCATACTTTTAAACTGTAGACTGAGTATTATGCTGTGGTTTAAAGCTTAATCCAATTTTATATACAGATGGGCAGCATTTGCAGCTGACCCCATCAGCTTAAACCTTAGCTTGAACCAGTGACTGGCGTAGATCATCTAATAAACAAATCAAAACTGTTTTCATCGCTCATATGGTCTATAGAGTTGGGCTAATTTCATTAGAGAGTCATTTGAGTGGCTTGTGCCTCTATGAATGGATTGAGAAAAGTCTTCTTTCTAACCTGTGAACCCTTTTGTCTTCTCGTCCTCAGTGATGCAGAGTCTTCTGGACACCTTAAGTGACAGTACCAGCTCCACTACAGCCAATGACCTGGACCTCATCTTCCTGAAAGGAATCATGGAGAGTCCAGTGGTGAGTCCAGTGGTGCTTTCTTAACTTGATGTCCATGTGTCCACATGAGGCTTCTTTAATTCTGAATCTGTCAACAGGTACAACATATATATATTTTCCCCATTCGTTCCAAAAGAAAAAGAAAAAATCCACAATTTAATTTCTACGACTCATCGAAAGAAGAAAAAAAATATTTAGAGATAGATTAAAATGTTCAGAAGAGAGACAAATATTAAGTTTGTTATCACTACCTCAGCTGTTGTATTAGAAACACTCGCAGCAGCATTAACTAACTTTTTGTAAATAAATGGCAAGGTAAAACAAAGTATAGTGTTACAATTGTGCATTAAAAAAAAGAAAAAAAAATTTGATTGACTTGCAATGTTGATAACTATGGAAACAAGTCATAATAGTCAGGAAAAAGGACTCATACCTTGATTCAAATAAAACAGTTTTATTTGATGAAATATTAATGTTCCAGAAATGAACAGGCATTTCCTCCAGCATATTTACTGTGCTGTTTGGCCACAGGCTGGGATTTGGTGTGGGATCACACACACACACACACACACACACACACACACACACACACACACACACACACACACACACACACGCACCTTCGCAGGTCATGTGCTGAAAATTCTGACATCATCTACCCACTCTCATGTTTAAATTAACTTTTTTTTTCATAGTAATTAAACGTTTAATGTTTTGTGTGGTTATGTGCGTGCAGTCTCGTGAGCACTATGAAGAGCCAAAGCTGGAGGCAGTGAGGGACAATAATATGGAGTTAGTGCAGGACATCCTGAGAGACCTCAACACTCTCACACCTCACAGTCAGGCGGCACATGAGCTCGCCAGCATCCTCAAAGAGCCACACTTTCAGGTACTCTCAGAAACACTGGAGATTCAGTAAAGCAAAAAATAAAATATCTTGAATTGTTTCATTTAGATTTTTAACGTGGTTTCCCTCAATACCTGTTTTTTTCTCTATAGTCTTTACTTGAAACACATGACTCTGTAGCTTCCAAAAGCTACGAGACTCCGCCCCCCAGCCCCTGCGCATTTATGGACTCCTCGCTCAACAACCAGCCGGTGCCACCGGATGCTGTCAGGATGGTGGGCATCCGCAAAGTGTCTGGAGAGCACTTGGTGAGACCTGACAAACTGCATTACTGTTTGCTGTTATTTGTTTTTATGCTGTTTTTATACTTGAATGCCATGTGAGAAGCGCTATGCAAATTAATTGAACTGAAATTGAATCTTTAATAAAGTGAGGCATGATTTTGCCTTCATAAAACTGAATGGAACATACCGCTAACTAAAATGATTAGCAAATATAAGGACTGTTTTTCATCTTCATCTGTTTAATCTATTTTTAATCTATTTTTCAAATATAGCCTTTTCACATTTCCGGATTTGGAACGTGGACTTGTGCACTTTTAGATTTTTGTAGAGGTATATGGGCCAAGGATATTATCATTAACTTAAAACTATAAAAAGACATTGTAAATTGAAATTATATATATATATATATACAGTATATATATATATATATATATGTTAGATGAAAAACTAAAAAGAACATGAAAAATGCTGCCTTGGCAACTAACTGAAATAAGGTGAAGTACTTAAATTACTAACTAGAAATAAATAAACTAAACAGAAATAAAAGCAAATTAAAGGTAAATAGTAATATGTAAAAAGAAAAAAAAACTAATAAAAATAACAAAGGCACATAACAAAATTACAAAAAATTTAACTAAAGTTATAATGAATAAAATATAAAATTAAAAGCTATTTCAAAATATTAATATAAACTATAATAGTATATACATAATATTAAAATAACACTGACGTGCGATAATTGTAAATATAATGATTATAATTGTTTTTAAAATGTATAGAATTCTTTAAAATAAATGTAAATTCTGTAAATGTTTTTGGAAATGGTAATTTTCAAGTGTTGACTAGTTGTTTGTAATTTAATGCCAGGGTAAAATAACACAAAGTACAGTGTTATAAATGTACAGTACATTTTCTAAAAATGAAAATATTATATTACAAAAAACTTTGCTATATTTACAGAGTGAATTATTGCATAAATGCATCATTATTATTGAAATTAACCATAATTTTAAAACTATATTTATATGTAGGTTTAATTTTTCCACTGTCATTTCTACCCTAGTGATTGATAAATATGAATTTATTTATTTAACAAAGCACTCAACAAAAAAAGCTAATCGTTTCACGTTTGTTTGAATCACATTCTGTTTACTCTGCCAGGGCGTGACGTTTCGGGTGGAGGGTGGAGAGCTGGTGATTGCTCGGATCCTGCATGGGGGCATGATTGATCAACAGGGCCTGCTGCATGTGGGTGACATCATCAAAGAGGTGAACGGAAAAGAGGTGGGAAGTGACCCGAAGGTTCTTCAGAACATGCTGAAGGAGTCCAGTGGCAGCGTGGTTCTCAAAATCCTACCCAGTTACCAAGAACCACACACACCACGCCAGGTGAGCAACATTCAGATGAAGGTTCTGGCCAAAGTGTTTTGTCCTTTATTGAGCAGTAATTATAAATATATATAGAGCCTCACCCAAATGTTGTCACAGAAACATCTGAGACATGGTAACGTAATTCCTGGTGTAAACGATGTGTCTTGCCTTTATGACAGCAGTTACATAACTGCTTTTCTATCTATCTATGCCAAACAAAATGACAACATGTGTCAGCTGGCTCGCTAATGCACCTGATGATTTGGAATAAATTACTTCAAATACATAGTTTATCATCACACAGGAATCAGAAAACAGAAGCTTGTATATCAGGTTGTTATGTTGAAACACTAAATATAATGATAGAAGATAGTCATAAACATGCAGATGCAAATGGGAAATTTTATGTGTTTTTCTTAAAAGGGCTGCATGTCACATTATTTATTATTTATCAGAGCACACAGATGTTGGCACTGGAGATTGTTTCTGGAGTCCGTTCGGCATGCTTCTGTTTTTTAAATAATGCATACATAAGATGAAGTCAAGAGATACACAAGATATCTTATAGATATTCTTATAGAATAGATATCTTGGATGAAGCCAATGTGCATTTAGTATTCAGATGTTTACTCTGTCAGTCTGTATTTACAGTTAGAGGAAATAAATCAAAGATTGTCCTTAAATAATCTTACAAGGAATCGCACCAAAATAAAAAAAATCCATGTAATCACTTAAATTTCCTGCTAACAAAAATGTTCTATTGTAACATTCTCATTCATTTATGAAAATGTTATTATTAAAATATCATTCTCTGAATGCTCAAAAAATTTAAATGACACAACGTTAGTCAGTAGTGGGGGATTATTTTTTTTTATTTTTTTGAATTGTTGGTGTTGTTATTGTTTGTTGTTTTATTAATCTTATGATTGTTGTTAGTAATGTTTAAAAAATATTAACTCAATTTTTTTCTGAAAAATGACTTTGGACTGCAGTACTGGGTTTGGGCACCTGTGTCTATGCCAAAGCATGCTGGGATATTTGGTGCATTATGCCAAAGCGCTTCCTGTTTTTGACGCTGTGCCACCACACCTATTGAGATGAGACACCAACAACATTCAAGTCTGCCCTTTCACATTTTCAGCTATGTCATACTGCAGATATTACCCACTTTCTGCATTTCTGAGATCTTCTTCTTATTAAATGAGAATTAAATGAGTGAAGTTCTGTTTCTCTGCCCATATGGTGCCATATTCAGAGTGTCCCATCTGTGCCTGTCTTTATTTTTTGATCCCAAAATAAACGAACAACTTCCTGTGCCTTCTGCCAATATGGGACTGGACATCACAGTCTCATGTTACTAATGTGATTCACACTACTGTGATGGGAATATTCATGTTTTTGAGAGCTGCTGTAGGTGTTTGTGCTGGCAGATGGTATTGTTGGCATGTGTTGTGTTGTGTTGTGTGTGGAGGATGCTTGTTGTTGACTGTCTGAATGATGTAATCCAGGCGTATTTTCTGTGTGTTGGCGTTCCAGCACCTAATAGCAACATTCCATTGGACTGCAGGTGACTACAGTTGCCACGACAACAGGATTTTAGGCACTAAAATTCTTCTTGAAGGGATAGTTAAACCAAAAATAAAAATCCTGTCATCATTTACTCACCCATTCATCATTTACGTTTCTTTATGAAACGCTTACTGAAAGTCTTCTCCTCCAAGATCTTGTTTGGCTAGTTTTTCCCTTGTGAAAAAGTGTGCTCAATGCATACTTGTTTACAGACAAGGCTTAAGCCTATAGGCCCAGACTAAAATGCATGTCTGGGCTGTTTGTGAAACTCGGCTGTAGTGTACTTCAAATCTTCAAAAAAAAAAAAAAAGTTCTTTATTTATATAGTGTTTATACAATACTGATTGTGTCAAAGCAGCTTTACAGTGTTAAACAGGAAAAAACGTGTGCTGATAATGCAAGAGGACAATAGAAAACAGTCAATTTATAAGTTAAAGTCAGTTGATTGTTGATTTAGTGACGTCATCGTCCAGCTCAGTTCAGTTCTCTTTCAATAGTGTCTGTTCAATCAAGTCAGCAGTGTTGCCAGAAATTGTGTCCCCAACTAAACAAGCCAAAGGCGAAGTGGCAATCAATATATTTTTAAGAACTGTACTTGCAGATAGTATAATATTAATTAAATAAAAAGCCACTTTAAAGTGAATTTAAAGTGATTACATTTTCATCATGTTTCTTAACACACTTAAGTACACCTGTAAAAAGTGTACTTTGTAACAATGTCAAATTAAAAGTTGTACCTTTAGTCATCTTTTGTTGTGCTTTATAGAAGTGCACTTATTTTGATGTGTTGACTAGTATACTAAAGCACATATAAATACTTGATTATAATTTTAACTGTAGTGTGTTGTTTGAAAAATTACATTTAATCTATATTTTATTTACCATTAATGCTTGTCAGTGTATTTTGGCAGTACACTTTACTTTACAGAGTACTTATTTTTCACAAGGGTTAGTATTTAATTTATAATTTATAATAATGCACACAAATAATATTTCACATTTAATTTGACAAATTACAGCTTGATTGGAAATGATGCGCAATAAAATTATTTTGTGATACTGATCTTTTTTTTCTCACACATTTTATATTTCATCACACGCTGATACTGAAACAACCCTTCATTGGAACAAAATTTTGGTTGTAATATGACTGCACAATTAAGGAGAGGCTTAATTTGTGTAAAACATAATTATTAATAATCTATAATAATTAGTATTATGGTATAGTATTCATATTATAATATTAATTGATATTTTGATTATGGATTTTCCTGTTTTAAGATTAAAAGTCTGAGTCTGAAAAAGGTAGTTTCCAAGATATGTTTATTGTGACCTTCATGTAACAGGAAAAAAAAGTTGTATTAAGCTGAATTAGCCTGAAGTTGAATAGTGAGTGTGTATTTATGTTGACAGTATAAGGAATCACTAGAGATATATTTATGCCCACTTTCATTTATGCTAGACATACACCCCTAGTGTTTTCAACAGGCTGTCAGTATGACACTCTGATTGATGGACATATTCAGTAATAAGAACCATGTGTTTCTTTGTCTTTACTCTCTCTTTCTGTCTGTCTGTCTGGCTGCAGGCCTTTGTGAAGTGTCACTTTGACTATGACCCCTCTCATGACAACCTGATCCCCTGTAAAGAAGCTGGGCTCAAATTCAGCAGTGGAGACATCCTTCAGATCTTCAACCAGGAGGACCCCAACTGGTGGCAGGTGCGTGCGTGTGTGTGTGTGTGTGAATATATTGTGGTGATCTTTAAGCTCTGTATGGTGGTCTTACCTTGACTCCGGTCTCACCTGTAGGCATGTCATCTGGAAGGAGGCAGTGCAGGCCTGATCCCCAGTCAGCTGCTAGAGGAGAAGAGAAAAGCATTTGTCAAGAGAGACCTGGAGCTCTCTAGCACAGGTAGGACACAGGGCACTAAAGATATTTATATATAATAAATTCAGGTTGGGGTACACATTTTTTGCTGTAAAACTTTAAAAAAATGTTATAATGAATATCTTTTATGTTGTTGAACATTTACCAGACTGAAGCAACTTTACTTAAGTATCCATACATAATAATTTTTAGAAAAATCATGCTGAAATGTATATGATATAAATCAGGCTTTGAGGAACGGTTATATCTCTCAATCATTAAATATCATCTTAATAAGACATATTTTTGAGCAATATAGAGTGACAAATTATATTTATTTGCCCTGTATGCAAGTTGTCTGTTATACTACTATTAGGAACTCATTGATTTACATTACAAATCAGAATTTAATCTTTTTTGTCATATAAATAACAACATCTGTACCAAATTGCATATTTGTGCTCAGTTTGTGCCTTAGAAGAAAATTTATCAAACAAACTGTTATTAAAAAAAAAAAAAAAAAAAAAAAAAATTTGCTTTTTTAAAACAATTTTTTATGTATACATCTTAAGATTTTCAAATTTTCATAAATTATGTATTTTGAAATTATCATAATCACCAAAAACAGATGGAAAGAAGAAAAAATTGCATGAAAACTAATTGACACAGCAGTGAAGTGATAAGCATTCAATTCAGTTGTTTTAACTGTTTTTGTGTGTTCTTATCTATATTATGTTTTTTCTCCTTGAAAAAGCTATTACATGAATCTGAATATCTTACTGTAGCTGTCATAGCTGTCATAGCTGTCACTGACATATTTGACTTCAAAAGCATACATCTGCTAACAGCCTGAGGGGACACTGAACTGAGTGTAGCGCCCCCTGGAGGAATATCAGCGTGATCTGTGTGATTACTGTAAGCAGATTGCTCTGCTGTTGATTATAGGAACAGGCCTTTATTTATTCATCCTCGTATGGTGTTATTTTACTCTGTGAACTAGGGTAATTACATTGGAATGATCTAAAAGGTGTGATAAGTGTGGCCAGAGGTTAAAAGGACAGTGATGTGTTTGACTTCTGCAGTAGACAGGAGTCATTCTGCGTGTGTTTATACTACCAGGATGTGTGCTGATGTCCGCAGGGCCTCTGTGTGCAGGGATTGGGGGTAAGAAGAAGAAGAAGATGATGTACTTGACTACAAAGAATGCTGGTAAAGATGACTGCAGTCCAGTGCGACGGATGTGCATGTGTCATACTCTTGCTCTGTGTTGTGATTGTTGTTGTTGTCAGTTGTATGAGTTCATTCTAAAATGACACTTTTTAAATGGCAGTCGTTTGTCATAACGAGCTTGCAGTCAGTTCCATTTTAGGAGAAGTGCTTGAGGTTCATTAACTGAAATGTGTTAAGAACATGAGGAATGTAGTAAATGAACCTCAGTAAAAGCCATATTTATCTCACAAACTGAATTAGGACTGACAAATGAAAGATTTGGATATAGTGACTAAATCAGCATGATAAAAGATGAGATCTTTTCACCATACCAGAGTTCGACCGACATGAGTTGAGGATCTACGAGGAAGTGGCCAAGGTGCCTCCGTTCCGCAGGAAGATGCTGGTTCTGATTGGAGCACAGGGTGTGGGCCGCCGCAGCTTGAAAAATAAACTTTTGGTGTCGGACCCGCACCGTTATGGAACCACCACACCTTGTCAGTGCATATTTATATATATTTTTTTATATTAATGTATTAAATATTAATGTTTAAAAATTGGCTTCATGTTGGATGTAATTAAAATGGGGCCACATACTCTTGTGTTTAGCAAATATTGCAGGCGACATCCAGTTATTTCAATAGGAATATATGCTATCAGGATTTTTCGTGACGACGAAATTTTTCCCCGTGAATATTTCTCATTGTAATCCACATCACAGTTGGTCATGCAAAATTCAACCATGTTAACCAACAGAAAGCTGTTGACAGTATATTAAACTTTATTTCCCCACAAAACTTCACTTAAATTTCTCTAATGTAAAAATAAAATCTACCTGTGTACATAAATCTGATTATTTGCAGTGCTAATGTTAACCTGCCCTATTTGTCCCTCTGGACAGACACATCTCGTAAACCCAAGGTGGATGAGAAGGAGGGGCAGATGTACCTGTTTATGTCTCGCAGTGAGATGGAAACCGACATTAAATGTGGCCGTTTCCTTGAACACGGGGAATATGATGGAAATCTGTACGGCACCAAGATTGACTCCATTCATGAGGTTGTGGACTCCGGCAAGGTTTGCATTCTAGATGTCAATCCGCAGGTACTCTTTTTACATTTTCGATATCCTTAAGAGTGCATTAGTGCCTGCCCACTTTTTCAGCAGTGTTGGTTCCTGAAGTATTTTTCCCATTCATTTTTCCCATAGGGATTTTTAAAACAAGTCTTTGTTCAAGTATTATAAGCCGTGAACCAATGAATGGAAAACAATGGGGAAGTAAACTATTAATTTAAAATGGTTTATTGTTTATACATTCATACCACAAGACAGGATGGTTCCATGTCTTCATGTTGTTTACGCTAAATTCTGACCCTATACCATCCAGAAATCTAGACTCACCAGATCAGGCAACCTTTTCCAATCTTCTCTTGTCCAATTTTGGTAAGTCCATTCAGCCTCTATTTCCTGTTCTTAGCTGACAGGAGTGGCACCCAGTGTGGTCTACTGCTTCAAGATTTGACATCAGATGCCCTTCTGCAAACTTCAGTTGTAAGAAGTGGTTATTTGAGTTACTGTTGCCTTTTTATCAGCTTGAACCAGTTTGGAAATTTTCTTTTGATTTCTTGGATCGTATTAGAATTTTTTTTGATTTTTTGTTGATTAGATATTTGCATCAACAAAAACTTGAACAGGTATATATATATATATATATATATACATATATATATATATATATATATATATATATATATATATATATATATATATATATATATATATATATGTATATATATATATATATATGTATGTATATATGTATATATATATGTATGTATATATGTATATATATATGTATGTATATATGTATGTATATATGTGTATATATATATATATATATATATATATAAACACACACACACACACACATTTTGACTGCGAGATCAACTTGATTATGTCATTCGCTGTGATTCATGGAAGTGGCCATTCCCTGCAAGCTCTTTTGGCATGATTTGCTTGCTGCAACTGTACAGCATCATGGGTAATGTAGTTTTTCCACCACACATTTAACTGTTTTTTTTTTTTTAAATAATTAAAATAAAGCAAATGAATAGCGTAAACAAAACCATATACCATCCATTAACAACCTCTGAGCTCATAACAATTCAGTCTTTTGAAATTATTGTTAAAAGTAAATTTCCCTATGGAGAAAATCAGTGGGGTTTTTACTTCCGGAACCCAACTATTGCACTGTATTCGTATTTACAATGACTGTTCACAGAAATATTCTAGGCTAAATACAACTAATACATGATACCGAGTGTATTTACTCACAGTGGAAATCTACTGTGCAATTTTCCAGCAATGCAAATAAATATTACAGTTATACAAGTATCATCCCATTTCATATGTTTCATTGTTCTCCTACAGGCACTCAAAGTTCTGCGAACAGCCGAGTTTCTTCCATATGTGGTGTTCATCGAAGCCCCAAACTTTGAGGTTCTGAAAGACATGAACAGATCTGCCATTGAGGCTGGTGTTGTGACGAAACAGATGACGGTAATTTCTGAGAAGGATTAGTTCTTTGAATGTTGATGAATATTACATTGATGATGTCTCTCTCATTTCATCTCTCTTTAGGATTCAGAGCTCAAACGGACAGTGGATGAGAGTGAAAGGATCCAGAGGGCGTACAGTCACTATTTTGATCTGAGCATTGTGAATGATAACCTGGACGGAGCGTACCGCAGCCTCAGGAGGGCGCTGGACAGACTCAACACAGACCACCAGTGGGTTCCTGTCAGCTGGGTCTTCTGAGAGCACTTGGGTTCTTCAGTCTGCGTTTCTCACAGTGGCTAGAAGTCTAGTTAACTGCTGTAATCTATGTGAACTTGCCTGTTAGATTTTTTGCACAAAAAACACGACAAAACAAAGCTAGTTTATTATTTTGTAAAGAAACGATGCTGATCTGTATATCTGTATTTGTTTTAAAGGAGTTCTGTACAGTGCTGTACGTTTGTTATTCCTGTGAGAGTAGGGCTGTATATTTGTATAGAAACTGTAGAATATGTTTTAGCACCCTTCATTACAATCAAGATACTCAGAATCATGTTGGCTGTATCAATGCTATATGATTACGTAGTGTTTTGCAGGGATTTAGTTTCAATGTATGAAAAGCAGAATTGAAGATTGTTTTGGCGTGTCATATTCTCATGCATGTTCTGATTTGTTTGCATTCTTGTAACGTTTGTTAGTACAAAATCTATTTCAGTTGAGGAAACAGCCGAATGTGTCATGAAATACGTAATTTGATTGGTATTTATGCATTATAAAAGATTAAAGATTCAAATTTTATCATTCCAATCCAAGGATTCTAGAATGTTTCACTGTGACTGATCAATCGCAGCATTCTGCATTCATATATTTTTCTATAATGATGGTAAACTGTGTAACTGACCTTTGCCCAGGAAACTGATTTCCGACATGGCTGTACTAGATTCACTGTGTCTCTCGTATCACTCCAAACTCTCTTCTCACATAATAAAATGAATATCAACTAAAACAAGTAGTTCATGTCCAGTTATTTATTTGGCAAGTAGCCAAATTTATATATATATGATTCTTAAATTATTTTTCCCTCTCGTGCGTGTGTGCACATATATAGCTTTTTACAGTTTTTCAATAGATTCCACTAATTATATATATATATATATATATATATATATATATATATATATATATATATATATATGTGTGTGTGTGTGTTATATATATGAGGGCATATGGGTTTTGTGGTGTATATATGTTTCACAAAACTCAAAGATCATCATATTCAAATATAGAATGTTATTCAGTGTACACAGTCATCCACAATTTCCACATAAGTTTCGATATTTTATTGAAAAGCAGCAGTACATTTATGTTGGAAAGCACGGTGAATAGAGCTCACCGTCTTCCCGAAGAAACTTCAAAACACCTTTCAAAATATTCACAACTCATCTTACTTCATAAGGTAGCCAAGATACTTTCATACAGTGGTTTAATGCTACATTACATTGCATCGGTCACTCACAGTCAACTAGTTGTACTTTTCACACACACACACACACACACACACACACACACACACACACACACACACACAGTAGAATGTTCAAAGTGGACTATCAAAATAAAGTGTTACCATTTAGTTCATATACATTTCGGTCACATTGTAGTTTGGGGACCAATTCTCATTATTAACTATTATCTATGACTTTAACCTCAATAAAACTCCTAATTTGCTGCTTATCAATAGTTGATAAGTTTAGGTATGGGATAGGATTAAGAGATCTAAAATGTGGTCATGAAGAATAAGGCATTAATATGTGCTTTATAAGTATTAATAAACAGCCAATATACTAGTGATATGCATCCTAATAAGCAAGTAATTAATAGTGAGAACTGGTGCCTAAACTAAAGTGCTACCAACATTTCTAATGTAGTAGTTAACTGAATGTATCCCAGTAATTCAGGATTTACAAAAAAAAAAAAAAAAAGTTACAAAAAAATATGGATGCATTTCAGCCACTTCTCTTGACATGGTTCGCAAAAGCAATGAACTTCTTGTTCTTAAGATAAGAAATATCTCTGATGTAAAAACTGTAAAGATCTTCCTGTGGGACTGTTGAGTAACTGTATGATAGACTTTGGTTCATTTGCTTATTAATATAAAACAGCAACTTGATTGACAGCAACCAATGATTGTTCTGGAAAATTGTATACAGAAAGATCTTATGAAGATCTGATGAGCATCATACTTACTGGATATAGCAGAGTATATAATCAGCCATTAAAGTGGGCAGGAATGTCTGTAGAGAAAAAAAACATTAATTATTAATGTACAGACATTATTAATGCAGACCTTATTTTATTGATCAAAACAAGTTACCATAGCTTTGTGTAAAATGCAATTGATTTAATGACTTAAGGCTCACTATTTGTGTACAGATCTATGAATGTATTAAAAAATGCAGCTGACACAGACACTAATTTGAATACATCTTCTATAGTGAAATATGATCACACTTTAGAGACCAGTTCTCTCTATTAACTAACTATTAACTATGACTTTTGCCTCAATAATCTGTCAATTTGCTGCTTATTAATAGTTAGGTTAGGTATATAATAGTAAGGTAGTATATATATATATATATATATATATATATATATATATATATATATATAATTTTTTTTCTTAAAAAAAAAAAGGGTTTAAGCTTTTTCCCCTAAATAAAAATAAATGTGATTTTAAGTCTTTAGGATGGCATGGACCCCCCAAAATCAGTTATCTTTGTGTGAGGGATACCTAAATTTAGGTTATTCCTGCTATAACCATTTAGAATACCATAAAAAGTAAATATTTCACAAAGAGGGCCCCTGTAGTGTTCAGGTTATCAACTGTCAAAATATGTTTAATAAATAAAACAACAACTACTTGTAGTTTTAAACTACATGACTGAATTTGTCTCTACTGATCTTATATTACATTTGTAGACAAATATATATTGTGCCCATGAGAAATGTTTTTCAAACCTAACACTTTCATTTAAAAATAAATTAATGAGTTGGAGTGGATAGTGAAGGAAAAGCAGTCAGCAAGTGTTTAGGATACATCTGAACATCAATATGGTTTAAAAAGCATCTTAAATCTGCATAATAATGTCCTCCATAATCATAGCCCCAAGCAAGTTAACTTAGAACTAGATTAGTTGAACTTAGACTTGTTGAATGAAAACTATGTTGTAAAAAGTATGTACCATGTTTTCACATTCTAGTATTTTTTTTTTTTTTTTTTTTTTTTTAGAAATGTCATACTCACAGTTGTTATGTCATCAGACACAAAGCAGAAGAAAGTGGAAGTCAAAGTCAGTCAGACTGTATGTGCTTTCCAAAAGTGACTGGAACGTCTGTAGAGGACTTTGAGCTGCACACTTACTGGCAGACAGCAGTCATCCGGGGTTGGGTTTGCACAGTTTACACCGTGCAGAACTGAGAATTACTTTCAATTCCATTTCATTTCTGATACAGACATTACATTTAAAACAGAACTAGAATCAAATGAACTGATTTTTTTTCAAGCTGGTTTTAAATAATACATTAATTTTTTTATTATATTAACTATCAGTTTCAATGCATGAAAATATGTAATTACTTTATATATCTCTTAGACTACATTAACTTTTATTAACATTTATCTCAGTTAAAGTATCTTGGTTTATTTCCCACAATGCTCTAGTTATTGTGCAATCGATTCCCCCTCCCCCTCTTTTTATTTTTTATTTTTATTAAATCTGAAAACAAAGTGGTGCCATTTCTGGTCATGGGAAAATTAAATAAATACATTTATAAAAAATAAATTTGATATCCATGTTAAGAATTTTGACAGTATTGAGCTCATTTTAATGAAATTACAATTGGGAACAAAACTAATGTTTAACCACAAAACTAGCATTGGATTAATGAAAGAATTCAGACTCTAATTCAAATTCACACTCATTAAGAAGTTCTAATTTAGTTCAAGGTTACGTTTAGTTTGGGGATTCTGTGCTTTTTTCTTCTTCTTCTTTGGCCTTTGTCTTAAAAAAAATCATTTAAGCACTTACAGTGAAGGTCTATGTGACAATCAACTTTTGTCAATGCAAGGGCATTTCTAAGTGCAGTTTTTTTTTTACAAGTGGAAAGAAAAACAGATCATGCTAAGTGAGAAACAATTTATTTTGAATACATTTGGGTGATGAAGCAACTTAAAGACACACACAAAAAAGCACATTACATAGTCTAATGTTTACTTCCAGAGCTTCTTGATGGACATGTTTTTCTCACTGTCTTTCTGCATCACCTGTAAACATACAGTAAATTATAAATGAGAGCTATTCACTGAAAAAAATATTTTCCTGCAATAAGAATTGGTGGGTTTAAATATTATTTGTACCAAAAACACGATCGAAAAAGAAAATGATTTCAGTACCTTTGCTACTGCCATTTCAAAATCTTCTTGGGTTACGTGGACTCTCCTCTCTCTCAGAGCATACATCCCTGCCTCTGTGCAGACACCCTGTCAGACAAGCACAAATAAAAACAGCTTGTTGAAAATGTGGCGTATAGATGTCTGTAAATGACTGGAAATGAGCGCAGCTCTGCGTCATGCATGGTGGAGACCGAGACCTCACCTTGACCTCAGCACCAGACGCTCCTGGCATCAGCTCGGCAATCTTGCGCAGGTTAATACCACGCGTCAGGTTCATCTTACGGGAGTGGATCTTCAGAATATCCAAACGGGCCTGAAGAGGACAACATAACACTATGAGGCTACTCCTAGTATTTATACACACAATAATAGAGAGTTATACAAAAACAGAAGTATCAGTATCAGTATTTCAGTATCAAGATGATACTGAAAACGTAAAAATACATAGAGATCCCAGCTAACCTCTTCATTTGGAGGGGGAAATTCAATCTTCCTGTCAATGCGGCCTGGTCGAAGAAGCGCAGAGTCTAGAATGTCAATACGGTTTGTTGCCATGATAACCTGAGGGAAACAAGAACATATTCAGGTAACTCAGACTTTCTTTAAAGTAAATTATAAAAATACAGCTGGAGCCAAGCACAGAAATAGTATAAATGTCAGTTTGAGTAGTTTTGTTTGGTCACAGCACCCCTGGTGGTGATGTTTGGAAAAGCAGTTGAACTTTATATAGTACTTTATATAGGAATGTGATCAGCAAAAGACAAAAAAGATGGAAAACATGCTTTGTTTTCTCTTTTCAGTATACACTATACAACAACAACAACAATATAAATGAATATATTATCAGTAATAATTTTTTGAATTTATTCAAATTCCAAAAACAAAAGTTAAAATCAGAGCATTTTTTAATTTTATTATTATTATTATTATTATTATTATCTATAAATACTTTTTAAATAATTTAAAAAAAATTTTGGTTTGGAAAACCAAATGGAGCCCTTGAAGCTTCTCTTTGATCGACTAAGGTTTATGTGTGACTCTGCATATAATTTTAGGAAGGTTGTTGACGTGTGTCACATTTTCAAATGCACATTACAATCGCCCCAACTCACCACGCTTGCAGAGATAGAGTCCGTGTGGAGCAGTTTTATTGTGAACAGAGCTGCTCTGAGACACTGAAAATTCTAGATCATGAGTTACTCATGTGCCACACAGATTTTTCTAGAATTAAATCACAGTATTTTATAATCACACTAAGTCATGCTGTGTTTTCACAACTGTGCATTTTAAGAATTCAATAAAAAGCTACCAAGTTCTAAAACCAGAGATGAGAGCCCTCTCATGTTAGGATCAGCACATAGGTTACAGGTGTTTGCTTTTCACCTTGATGTTCTTGGTGGCCTCAAACCCATCCAGCTGGTTGAGGAGCTCCAGCATAGTTCTCTGCACCTCACTGTCTCCTCCTGATCCACCCTCTAGCCGAGACGAGCCGATGGAGTCGATCTCATCCATGAAGATGATGGAGGGCGCATGTTCCCTGGCCATGACGAACAGCTCACGCACCATACGAGCTCCTGGAATGTACACACAGAGTCAAACAAGGATAAATAATAAAAAAAATCTTTCATAGCAATATATGATTTTATAGTAAGGAAAAGAGCAGCAAGAACATTCTGCTAAACATCTCCTTTTGGGTTCCACAGAAAAAACATTTTTATTTATTTTTTTTTTTTTTTATGTGATTTGTCTGGAAGCACAACCAACCTTCTCCTATGAATTTCTGCACCAGCTCTGATCCAGACACCCTGATGAAGGTGCAGTCGGTGTGATGGGCCACAGCTCTGGCTAACAGGGTCTTTCCTGTTCCAGGAGGTCCATACAGCAACACACCCTGCAGACCAACAAAACATTACAGAAGATGAAGTAGATCTGGCAGGCCAACAGACCTACTTTTGAGAAGGTAGCACTCTTTTACATGACATGAATAAGCTATGTCATCTCTTACCTTAGGCTGTGCAATTCCTAGAGCCTCAAACAACTCTGGGTGCTTGACTGGAAGCTCAATCACTTCCTTGATCTCTTTGATCTGTTTGTCCAGCCCTCCAATCATCTCGTAGGTTGAATCTGGCACTTTTTCCACCATCATCAGTGAGACGAGTGGGTCAACTTTGTTTGGCAGGATTTTGTGAAGTGTGTAACTGTCATTTCTAAGTGCTACACGGCAATTTGGAGTTACCTGTCGGAAAAGAGGATTTAGTTTACTATCAACATTAATACAAAAAATCTATAATATCAGTACATTTTTCCATCGGTACTCTTTTCAAAAGTCACCAGGCAAAAACTGAATCCTCTCCTAAAATTCAGAGGTATCAATTATGACTGTAAAAACTAGGGATGCACATTTAATTGTAATTTGTGACTGTAATTTGTGACCAATATTTAATTTTTTATTTTTTTTTGACTGTTATAATGTATTGGTCATGAGTGTCCACAAGCTTTTACATGTGGGGTTGCCAGATCTCAAGAGCTTAAATCCCCCAATTGGAGCTTTTCTTTTAAATTGATACATTTCGTCTTTTATTTAAAGGGGTCATATGATGTTGCCAAAAAGAACATTATTGTGTGTATTTGGTGTAATGCAACGTGTTTATGCGGTTTAAGGTTAAAAAAAACACATTATTTCCCATACGATGTACAATATTGTTTCTCCTCTATGCCCCGCCTTTTTGAAATGGGTCGATTTTTACAAAGCTCATCGTTCTGAAAAGCAAGGTGTACTCTGATTGGCCAGCTATCCAGTGCGCTGTGATTGGCCGAATGCCTCAAGCATGTGACGGAAATGATACGCCCCTTACCATACTGTGATGCCGTCTCCCAGCAGGACGAGACTCAGTTAAGTTCTGAGGTGAGTCAGAAATTTCAGACTGTCCTTGCAAAGTTGGAACTGCCCAACGTTATAGAAACAGCCGTTGTGCCACAGACGCATCGTAGGCTACTGGTTCAGGAAACAGTCCTTCATAAAATGTGCTGCGCACATCTGGATATTTGGGTTGAACTGTTCTGGAACAGTGTTGTAAATATAATTTAACCGTTGACTTCTAGTCGTGTCCTCTTTTGGAAGACCAAACAAAGTTGTTTTGCTTTCACAACGAAACACAGCATCTCCACAACATGGCGCCGGTGGCAACAGAGAGAAGAAAAGTCACACCTTCTTTCTTTGCGTGAATATTTGGCCGGCGTTATGCAAATCTTCCCACATCGTGATGTAGACATGTGGGGCCTGTTAGAACGAGCCGTTTTAGGAGGGCATGGACAAGTCTTAACTTTTATAAAGAATATCTCTTTGGATTTGAGACTTTAGTCTTTGCAACTTTACAGATCTTCTTTATGCACCATGAGCTTGTAACACTCCAAAGACAAAGGAAAAATTGAAATCGCATCATATGACCCCTTTAATCTTCTCAACCTGCCAACCATGCGCACAGGCAGTTTGTGTTATTTGTAGCGACTAAATCTGTGAGCAAACATTCTGAGTGATGAACTGTAATATATCCGAACATGAATCCAGACTATATTGTTTTTCATGAATCTCAACTATATTGTTTGCGATTGTGGTTGCTGAATACATGCATTAATGCAACGTCATGAGTCTTTTTTGCTTGTTTTAATAGATATACAGTACCGTAATTTGTTATTGTTAAATAATTAGGAATTCTACTGTTTTAGCTTTTGAGAGAAACTTCTTAGAATTTTACCAGTTTTTATAATGTAAAGAGTGTGTTAATGTATGTAATATAAATAGGACATAACAGGAAACTAGATGATGAAAAATACACCCTGCGAATGAGTTGATGTTCTCTTAATAATTGTGATTAATAATTAGAATTTTTGAGCAAAATAATCATGATTATCAGTTTAACCAGCCTTAGTAAAAACCCAAAACTAAACACTTACATCATTTATATCAATGTTCTTATCCACATCCACTACAAACTTTCCTTCAGGATGCACCTAAAAACAAAGCATAAATACAAATGATTAACAAAACTGCATAGTAACATCTCAGCACAAATCATTTAAGCAGGAAATCATGGCTGTCAAACCTTGACCAGCACTTTCTTCTTGTCCATGGCTCTCACCACCTCTCCTACATAAGACCCCTGCTCCTGCAGCAACTGAAGCTCCTCACGCAGGAGGCGCACTAAAAGAAACAGCACAAATCACATACTGATGACATATTTAGCATATTCTATTTGGCATATGCATTTGAACACCACAAAGTGACATTTATGAGAAAGCTGGCTGAAATGGCTTTACCCTTGGCATTTAACTCGTTCCTTTGAGCCTGCAGACGTCTGAGATTTTGGCTTTTCTCATTCACTGTCAACTGAGTAAAGAGACAAGCACATTAAGACAACAAACCCTTGTGAAAAAGAAGTGTGCTTAATTGTATTGAGCCTGCATTTGTAGTGTACTTCAAATCTTAAAAGTATATTTTTAATAAACAAAAGGTAATATATTTTAAATGTTCCAAATTGCAGCTTTATCATTACAAAATATTTTAATACATGACATTAAAGTTTTATTAGAAATGGCATAGAAGTATATTTTAGTTTATTATAAATGCTTGTCAGTACATTCAGGAGTACACTTTAATCATATTTCTAAAACATTAGAATTATGAAATTACATATTATAAAGATGTACTTAAGTTGGTCAAAACTCTCTTAAGTTCAACGACATGAATTTAATAGAAATTTAAAATATAAAACATAATTTTTATTGTAAATAACATGCAATTAAGTGTCCAATAATATTACACCCATTTCTCTGAATATTCTTTTAAATTATATTATTTCCCTAATAAACACTCTTTTTACAAGCATGCTAAAGTGTACGTCTTTTTCGCAAGAGTCCTTAATATCGTTAATATAGTCAGTCAAACAATTTCATGGCTATTCTTACCTGAAGATCCTCAATTTTAGACAGATAATACTGTCGGAGACCAGTGCCCCCTTTACTGTCCTCAATATCCATCTGGAAAAAAAAAATATTATTAACAATAATATTATTAACAAAAAATGTCGATTTAATAATAGTCAGGTACAGACGGTGAAGTAAAGCGATGATTCACGATGTTTTCTTAACAATGAACCATTTAGCATGTTATGATCAGTAATGAGAGATTCCTCATTAACGTTAAAGAGTTCAGATTTCTGTTATGATGTTATGATCAGACACGAGCGATTTTGATTCTCTGTGTTATGATCAGAGTTTTGATTATCGGATACTTCTCTTATTATTAGACGATATATATATATTATTCTGTTATTATCAGTGATACAGCATGTTATAGCTAAACATGAATTATTTGTCATGTAGTAACTAGTTCTCCCATGTTATGATCAGTCCTTGTCAGTGACACAATGAGACAGCAAACTCTGCTTCACTCGGAGCAAACGCGTCTTAAAGTCAGCCATTCTATCTTATATCTCCTAACAATACAGTTACAGCACGTTCCTCGTATGTAATATGTGATGCTGAATTATAAAACACAGCTAATAGTGTTGCTCATATTTCAAGATTTTACAAAAAAAAATCATTTACTTGCTCGATCCCGTCCAGCGCCATCTTGAACATGCAAACTTCCGTCCGTCAGCTGCCTTATTTCCGCTTTGCTTTCCTCTGGCATAATACACTGCAGACTGAAAAATGTGATCTCTAGCGCCAACGTCACGCTGGAGAGTTCCTGTCGTTACACTTAACCGCGAATAATGCGGAATCAGTAACGGTATGTGGACAGTCAGAGTATGGCAAGCTGTTTTAACATTTAATCTAAAACGTAATAGATTCTAATGCTAATTTATTAGGGTGACCATATTTTAGTTTTCCAAAAAGAGGACAGTGACAAAGACTATAGAATAATATACGGACTATGGGTTGGGGATGGGGGGTTGTTCAGACGGGTTGAGAGGAGAGATGACTGACAAGATCATACTGGAGGATTTGCTGCTCAACAGATCCTGAGCTCACCGACAAATATCCTTTTTTCATAAGATAGCTTCCTTTATACAGAGCGTGCGTGATTGCAAAATCGAAAATGAAAGTGAACAGTGAGTGCTAATTCAAAAGAGATTATATACTCCGCATATTGATAGCGGAGTATATAAGTGGGTGGGTGGGACTGGACACAACAATCTCGGGAGCAGAACATACACGTTGCAGGAACGGGCGGTAATGGTAAGAATTTCAATGGTAGCGGATTAAGAAAACAGTCCCTCGCAGTACTCTAATAGAAAAATGCAAACAATGAATGGCGACTGTAGAAAGCAAAAGCAATTTAGAAAACCTGGCCGGACGCATTGTTTTAGGTCCAAAAAGAAGATATGTCCAGGAAAAAGAAAACACATGGTCACCCTTATTTTATGCTACTAGTACTTATTTTTGTATCTATTGTCTATTCCATTGGTTACTAGTGCTTAAGAATGAACTGATGTGATGTCATTTCGAACAAAATTTGGCCAAAACAATGTTCATTTTGAGAGTAGGAAACGGCTTGCCAAAGTGAATTTTCTGCAAAAGTTTGTTCTGGCTGCAAAACACCTTCGTACTACCATTGGTCCATGATGATTATGTCTTAGGAGGTGTGCGCTGAGGCTTCACCTTCTTTCACACGGAACTCTTTTCTGGGTTCAGTTCGTTTGTAGAGTCCTTAGAGGTGAGACATCCGTGGATAAAAACATAAACGCAGTGGAGAGCTGCTTTATAGTAGCAAATTAAGTTAAATGAAATTAAGAGACACTGATACTGTTTTTCATATTTAATGCTGCTGATTGCTTTTAAGCAATCTATTGAATAAAGTACAATGTAAATACATTTGACGTGAGTGCACAGGAGTGCTAAATTATAGAGCTTTGCAAACATACCCATGTTGCTATGAACAGATGCTTTTTATTAAAAAAATGCCTGCTGTCCATTTTTGTTGTGTTTATTTTGTAACTGAAAGGAAAGCATGCATCACATATTTTCATATTCATATAAACTCTATTTTCATCAAAGTGGGTGGCATTGGGATGTTTGATAACAGTATACCGCTGCTCATGTATTTCGAACTTCATTTTATCCTTAAAAGAAGAACAAAAAATAACTTTGTTTCGAGTATATCGGGGCCTTTAGGCAGTGCTTATTCTTTAGGTACAAGTGCTCATTCTTTAGGTAGGCCTACTAATAACTTTTTAATACTAATACTTTATCCATTAGATAGTAGTACTTAATTCAGTAATGACTAGTAACTATTCTATTGTTACTAGTTACACATTACAAATTTTTGCCTTGGACTTCTATCTGGATCTGTCATTCAACAGCTCAGTTCCGACTAGTAAAAACTTTTAAAAAGTACCCAAAGAATAAGCACCAGTAGCAAATAATTAAGTACCTGTACTTAATGGAAAAGATAGTAGTAGCTAAAAATAAGTACCAACAGCATGAAAATAGATTCTACTGTTTTAAGGAATACATGTTAAAACAGCTTGCCATAGTATGAGGCAAAACTTGAACCAGGTTTACATTGTAATAGCTTTCATAAATAGACAGACAACATGACTGAACAATATAACCTATTCTTTTAAAATTATTATTTCTGTTGTGCAATCTGCCTGCATAAGACCAACCATCTCAAATCTCCCACATTTCGTTTTGTGTTACAAGGTGTAACTATGAGAGCCCTCAGCAAAAGTTCTAAAACGCACCGCTCCAAGTCTATGGAACAGGTGAGGTTTTAATGGAGACAGGTATTACCAGATTAACCAGGATACTACATGCATCAACATGACTAGTGTTTTGCTTTATCTAGCAAACAGTCTACCTTCTAGTAGATGGAAACACACCTGGTTTTCTTACTTTTTAATTAAATATGTTATCTAATTATAACATTTAATATTCCTTCAGGTTAACAGTCTTCCATTAAATGTAATAAAAGAAAGTAATTCACATGTGAATTCCCCTTTATGGAAACAACTTTATTGTTTAAAATTCTTAAATTTCCCAGTAAAAAAGTACAAAAGGTAAGCATTTGATTGATACAAAAATATAACACAGAACTTAAGTTGTAAGAACTTAATTGCATTTACTTAATTGCATTTATTATAAAAAAGGCTTAACCCACTCGAAAGTAAATCAAAGGTTGCATTTCAGATCAGCATTAATACTGTCTGAGAAATTCAGTTATAAACAAAATTAAACCATTGAGAGGAAAACTTTCAGAGTTCAGCTCTATGGACAACATCTGTGACATGTTGTCGATTAACACAAAATTGTTTCAACTTGTCCCCCAGAGATGCATTTAAGTCAGAATTTCATTTGAAGTACATAACATAAATTTTTTGTTTTTGACCACTTTATGAACTGAAAAGTCAAAAGTATTTTCTGTGGCAATCACATAGACCTTAACTTGAACCTGCTATATTCCTTTATGGAAAATTCAACTTGCTGTCAGCAATACTTAAAAACACGAATGACTACACCAATATGAACAACCACATATTAAATCTTAAACAGAGACTTTCCATCGGCTGTTTGGAATGTATAAGTACAAACTGAACTGAACTACTTAATAGAAAGTAAAAAATATGGCTTTGAATACCTGAAAAAAAAAAAAAAAGGTTTTCACACCTAAAGCACTATCTTTCAACTATTCGGTCACTGCTGTATGGTCTCTGCCACTCCAGCAACCTTTAAACACTAAATACAAAAAAAAAAACCTTTGTAAACACTAAAATGAAGACAGAAAGTCTGGTACACTGAACTAAAACAGCTGGACAACCAAATGTGCTGGATTTCCTGTTCGGGTGGAAACACAAAATCATGGCTCTTGAACGCAGTGTAGCACATTTTCCTGAGAGACCAAATGGAAAAAATCCACTATATTGAAAATCGAAGAAAAACACTGCATTTTCATTACTAATCTTCTTAACTATAACTAACTGCATCTTAACTCAAAAAATGTGCAATTAAATTGTGAAAATAGCCTTTGTGGTCACAATTAGAAACCTTTCAAAAATGGAATGGCAAATGTAGACTGATTTCGGCAATTCCTACTACAAAAACAAAAAGCTTTGTTGCATCAGTTACCTATAAGGGTGTTAGCCAATAAGCTACAGTACTGTATATCATACTGTAAAATATGATAAGAGAGCCGTATTTAACAAGATACAATAAAAGCAAAGATGATTATGTCAACAAACTGAATGAAGAGGAACGTAAACTGGATGGCTCATTTTCAGAATATATAAGAGAAGACCAGAGAATGAATGCAAAGGGGATATGTACTGAAGTGTTCCAGTTACTGAAAAAGCATTCGAAATGTATATATATCCAGATGTGTGTAATGGTACATAAGCTGCTACTGACAAGCTGTTTATGACAAGTGCAACATACCAAACAATGCCAGCACCCAAAACTTATACATAAAGTTCCTCCACTGGTTTTCAAACAGAAAGCTTCATTCTCAATTTTATTTGTTGAGCCAATTTCTCGGGTGACTGTAGATTTGTAGCCTGAATCTTCTTAAGTGAGTCGGATTCCCAGTACCTGTTCCAATTCCTGTCTCCTCTGCTGGACCTGAAAAAAATAAAATAAAAATGCACAATTATAGATACTATATCATCTGGGGCCAGTTGCATAAACAGCAACTATGTTAAGACTGTATCTTAAGAACTAGTTTGATCAACTAGCAGTTAACCAAGGAGTAATCAGTCTTCAAATTAGACCAATCTACCTATTTGTAACGGACTTGAAAAAGTTATGACCAGTCTTTTTAAGACCAGTCTAAGCAGGTTAAGCAGGCAACCAACCGCTGATGTGCCTTGCAATGGAAAGATATACAAAGTAGTCACCTTTGAAAAAATATAACGTCCAACAGCTTCTTTGACCCAGGGTGAGTGGTAAAACTCAGTTTTTCTCTCCTCCTCTGGATTACCCACAGTGTCTGTCATTAACTGCATAAACCAAGACAAAACATCCGTGAATGGCGAATGGCAAAAAAAATGAAGGCGGAATGAAATCCAATGAGGGAAACTGAAAGTACTTTGAGGTCTCGGCTCTGAGACTTGAGCCAGTCCTGGATGAAGTCCTGCGGGTTGTTACTGAAGCTGAGCATGAAGTCTCTCTGGGTCTTCAACTGGTTGATGGATTCAATAGTCTCATGGATCATGGAGAATGTAAATGTTTGGTTAAAAATAGCCCCTCTATATGTATGTAACTTTAGAATGGGTGGAAAATAATTTACATCAGGTTTCATTTATGTCCTTGCAGACACACACACCTTCATCTCCAGGGCAGTGATCTCCTGTTGACTAGTTGTGGATGACAGGAAGCTGGTCATCTGAGCCTTCAGAGGGTCGTCCACCTCAACATCGATATCAAAGCATGCAGTCTTCTTCTGATCATTGGGATCCACACTGACAAAATGATATAGCAATAAAGCAGCCTTTGGTCAACATAAATAACAACAATATTCAGACCACTCTACAAATCTATATATATATTTTACACATTTTAGATTTTAGAATAGTTAAAATATTAAAAACAAAATATGAGAAACAGGATTAAAACATGAGATGGAAGAATGGGAATTATATGACAACTGAATCCCAAAAATGTTAAACAAATTAAAACTTTTTTCAATATTATTTTCTCCAAGTTTTCCAACAGTATTAAAGGAGTTCACATATATGCTGGACGCAAGTTCATTTTCCTTCCCTATTCTGGTAAATTCACCCATTTAAAATAGATACAATTTTACTTTTGTTCAGAAATTCATATATAGGTGCATGCTATATTCAGAAACATCAGTGTGACTGAACTTTGGACTGGTAAGTTAAATATTTGAGTTTATAAGAAAAAAATCTGACATTTTGATTAAAGTGAAAATATTCTTTTAAAACAGCATGGAAAATAAGTGTTGAGTAACAAAAGAGAACATTCAGAACAGGAACCACAAGCACACCTGATGATATGATTGATGATGATGGGGTCGGGGTGCTGAAGGAGGCCGGCAAGTTTCATGGGGATATCCGAAAATCTCATCCTAGGGCAGCCAAAAATCTGCAGGATTATAGCAGTTCAGTTTAGTTTCATGGCTCAATTTATAGCCATTGAGTTTGTGATCAAGGCACCAATCACGTTGTTGCCATTGCATGAAGCATGCAATAATTATCTCAGATCAAGCACTAAACTAGATTCTGAAGACAATGAGAATAGTGCTTCCCTGTCCAAAACTACCTGCACTATGCAAGGTGTTTTAATAAAGTTGCTAAGGACTTCTAAATAATAGACAGGGGAATTGGTAGGTGGGCCCTGCCAAGTCTCCATGATATTCTGGAGCTGTATTACAGAAACTTCCTATCTTTATTTTTTCACACAGATTTGAAAATACCATGATTTCTAAAGATGGATAGGATTCTGCATTAGGATGTTTCTGTCGTACAGTCCCTGTTCTTTACGTTTGTCTTCGGCCCCTCCTCCTTGTATACTTGGGCAGTTTGAAGAAAGATCTTGTGTTGAGAGGAAGGATGGAAGTAACATGGGAACTAATGCAGCTTTGATTGTCAACATAACAGGGGAAAGTGAAACCAAGTAATCTGATTCCTTTGTGTGAAGGAATTCTGATTAAGTGGAAGCATACAGACTACAAAGAGAAATGGGCAGAGAACAGAGCCCTGAGGAACGCCTCTGTTGATAGGTCAGGAGCAGTGGAAAATTTCTATTTCTGGAAAAAAGTCCAATTGCTATCTATCACTCAAGTAGGATGTGAACTAATGCACAGCTGTGCCAGTAATACCAATGGCTTAGAGGCAAGTGAAAGCATGTTGTGGCAGACAGCGCCAAATGTAAGGCTTAGAAACTAGGGTTTCTGCAGAGATTTTCTTTTCTTGTGAGTTTTCAATTGAGTTTTAGTGTTTTGGGTTAAAGAATTGTGAGAACAAGCTAAAGATAATTTCCTGCTAAGAGGGCTAAACATTCTGGGTACCTGTCTGAAGTATCGGTTGCAGATAATGTACTCTTTCTCATGGCAGTCTTGTAGCTTGTTGCTTTTGATGTAAAGCCACAGGGCCTGCATGATGCTGGCTCTGGTCTGAGTGTGGACACCCAACAGTCGAGCCAGGCGTGGATCCAGCTTATACTGCGGAGGCTACGTCAAGTAGAAGGAGAAGTAAGATAAGATGAGGTCATATCATTAAAAAGATGCAACTAACCACTCTGTAACAAACAAACTTAGGAAATAAATCAAATTGAAGTTTGATTTATTTTAAAGACCCCATTCGTTTTTGGCTTTTAATCCATGTCTGTTAGTTTTGAGGCTATTTATATGCTAGTGTACTGTTAAAGGTAGACAAAAGTATCTTTGTTGTTGCTGTTCAAATTTACATTCATTCAATCCCTTGAAGGGAAAAACATCACTGGTGACTAATGTACATGTCGCTGATTAGCCATTGAATTCATGTTTAATTGGTTCTTATGCTCAAAAACATGCTTCAAAAAACAACACATACAAAGAAATCTAGAACGCAGTATGAGCAGATCTAAATGTAATACTGTAATTGGCAATTTTTACTGATTTTCATATTCCACTTTAAATTGCAACAGTCGGAGTAGACATACAACTATGCAGGGACATTTTTCACCATTATCTTGAATTTGGGGTGCATTTCTGTTCAATTCGATGGGATTTTTGCCCCAAGCCTGATATATAGCCTATATGTGTGTGTGTGTGTGTGACATATACATGTATGTGATACCTGGTGGTCTAGCATGAGAAGGAGAGTACATTTCACGTTCACATCCCCTGGTCTCTTCACCTGAAATCCATCTGTCTCCTGAGTTGTAGGCATTCTGTGCCACTAAGACACACAGAAAACGATATGACTACAGATGTAATGACTGAATTTACTGCAAGACAATACAAGAGGGTGAGGTTAATTATACTTAAGAACTTTTTTTTTTATGTCAGATATATATATATATATATATATACACATACACACACACACACATACATATGTGTGTTTGTGTGTGTGTGTGTGTGTAGTACCTTGACGGTCCTCTAGGGTTAAAACCCAGGTATTAAAATATGAACTTATAACTCTATAATATCTTACCTCCACCAAATGGTTGTCTGGGCCATACAGTTCTTTGTCCAGTTCAATGACAAGGCTTTTAAAGAAAGATGAAAACTTTCGTTTCTGTTTCCCAGGCTAAGGATAAAGATAAAGACAGAGAGAAAGAAGTAGGTTAAAGGGGGAGAGAGAACAAGATCTTTTTGCAACGCGCTCATGCTGTTGATTGATACTGCATTGTTAGGAGCTGACCACACTGGGGGGGGGGGGGGGGAGGTTATTTTAGAAGCAGCACACACTCAGTCACAAACAGCTATTGCGCCAGTATGAGCTTGCGCAATGCCTTGCCTTTCCCTCCCTTTGCAGTACCAACTTATGACCACTAAGGTAGAAGAAAGTGACGAAAAAGAAAGAATAATTTCCTCTTTTTATGTGGCGGCAGCACAGCCAGAGGCCTTCAGCTGGCAAATATACCCTCACACTTTTTTTTTTGGACTAATTTCAAAAAGGGGCCAAAGTTTCAATTCCTTTTCCTCAGAGTTTGGGAACATGGAACAACTTAGAGCACATCTGGTTTGAAGGAGTGAGCTGAGGACATGAGCCAGTGCAGTTAAGCTGGCCAACAGACCAAGAGACTCAAGACTGCCAAATATAAAGCATTGAGAACAGGGCCAACACAGTCAGCTTTATCTAGAGCTGTTGCTTGCCATGAAACACTGCAATAGAGTTCTTTATTGTGTGATCTTTCACCTTGCTTCAAGTTCACATTTCTGCCAACAAGCAAACACATAGTGAAACTCATTACATACATCCTCCAGGAGTTTGCCTTCCACTCGAAGTTCCCATGATGCCACTTTTTCAGCCTCCTCACCTTCTGGCTTGCCAGGTGTGTAGGTATTAGAAATGTAGATCCTCAGTTTACGTTTTTGCTGGATGAGCAGAATAAAGAGCATTGAGATAATACATAATAAATCTATTTATTCAAATACATTTTACTTTTCTTATAGAAATGTAAGTGCTAAAGGATAGTTCTCCCAAGAACGAAAATTCTGTAATCAGTTACTCGACCTACATTGCTCCAAATCTGTATGACTTTTTTTTTATTCTTAAATGTGTCTGTTTTTTGTCCATGCAATGGAAGTTAATGAGCATAAAAATGGTTTGGTTTCCAACGTTCTTTAAAATATCTTCTTTTGTATTCCACAGAAGAAAGTAGGTCATACATGTTTGCAACAACTTGAGGGTGAGTAAATGATTCAAGATTTTTTTTTTTTGTGGGGTGAACTTAAACATAGTTGAACTAAGAATTAATCTCTGAATTGCTACTCCAGTTTACCACATCTACCGTGATGGGCTTTTTGATGGCTTCCTGTATCTCCATTCGTTTGCGAGCAATGGTCTGGTCCAGCTTTCTCTCAAAAGCCAGAAGGTCCATATAAGCCTGAGACTCTGGGACCAGATCCCTGATCTGAAGAACACCAAAATCATGAGAAACGATGTACTTCAGCATAACCCCCCATACCCCCCCCCCGATTTATACTATTCTGTTTAAACTCACCCTTTGTGGGAGGACTTTGTCAGCCATCTTACGCCTCTTCACCCTGAAAATGTAGAGCAGATGTGTAAGAAACATGACTCAACACGAACATATGTTAAAATGTTATTTCAATTACAGAAGGCACAGTTTAAAGTCCTGGAGATCTGAAGTGGACACCACATATTTATTCTTAAACAAATAAAGTAATATTTTCCTCATAGAATTTACAGTGAAACAATTATTGTTATTTACAGCAAACATTGGAAAATTTGGAAAATCTGCATCTTTCCTCTAAGGCTGATTCTGCTGAAATGCTTAATCATTTAAACGCAGCAGAATTATTCTTATTAAATATTTTGTGGAATTTGATAATGCTTTGTAGCTATTGATTTGCCATGTTTAAACGAATTCTGCCAACAAAAATAAATTAATTAATTAACCAACCAATTCCATTCGGCTCCACTTATGACCCATTAAAGTATATAAAAAAGAAAAACAATTAATTAATAAAATTTTTAAGGAACCTCTGTTATCTTTTAAAATAAAACTAGATTTTGAAATCGGTGTGAGGAACTTTTTCGGCCTTGTGTGAAACTCCTAATCGCTCAGATTCCTATTAAAATGACTAGATTTAGTCTGTTTTCATCGTTTTTTCGAGCCACTCCTTATGTCCATGGAATTTTCACTTGTTTTATTCTTAAAAACTAAAAGTCATCTGATTGCTTGTATCAATAATAGCACATCTCTCCTCAACTACATAATAATTTGATAATTTTAGGTATAAATTGTTCATGCGTGTATCACAAACAACCAAAGTTTAATATTTATGGTTAAAGAGATAGTTCACCCATCATTTTCTGCAGAACACAAATTATGATATTTTGAAAAATATGGGTAACTAAACAGTTTTGGTGATCACATTGAGACATTCCTCAAAATATCTTCTTTTATGTGTGACAGAATAACAAAAGTCATACAGGTTTAGAATGACATGAGGGTGAGCAACTAATACCTTTGCATTTTGTGGTGTTCAAAATGCCTCAGCAAACATCAAAAATATCAAATAAATCTGCCCCATGGCTCAGTCTCCTAGCTAATATCATGAGACTTCTTTAAAACCATTTTTTTTTAATTCACAGCTATGCTATGCTTCTTTGGCAAAATGAAACAAATGAGTCTCTGAGCCAGAAGAACAAAGAAGCCTTTGGTGTCCAAGAGACAAATGCCCATCCGGTGCCAGATGACACTTTGGGTTCAGTACTAGACACTTTCTATCACAGAAAGTGAAGCTCCTCTTAGATTTAATATCATACTTGACATCCTGCTCTATAGTATAACCAGACCACTATATTGCCACATTATTAACACATCTATGACAGACTGTACTTGAGGCTCCAAAAATAAAACCTTTCTTTGTTTATAAGGCTTCATAGTCCAGACTCACATGGGAACTTTGAAGAGATATGAATGCTACTGTAACTTTAAATTTGTTGCCATTCATGCACAAACAATTATAGTCAATGCACTTACCCCCTTCTTGGACCCATAAGACCCCCGGACTGCTGCTGTTGCTGCTGAAGGAGTCTCTTCCGGGCTGGGTCCATCGCGGCTTGAGGCATCCCAGGTCGCATGGGCATGGCTCCACTATAAGACGGTCCAGGTAGAGGGGAACCCATAGACCCCATGCCCCCCATTGGCATTCCTCGGCTGGGTGACATACTCGGGCGCTGTGGGTATGATTTGAGTATTACTATTGTGACACTAACAAATATCAATATCAATTATTATAGGTAAAGCACCGCAAATTTAAAACTTTATGTAGGACTACAAAAGAAGAAATTCTGATGGAATGTTGGTAACCAAACGGTTGATGGTAACCACTGACTTCCAAAAAACTCATACAAGTTTAGAACGAGTAGAATGTGAGTAAACGATGACAGAATTTTCATTTTTGTGTGAACCATTCCTTTTATACATTATTAAAATCAAATGTTGTAACTGTTAATAATGTTCCATGAGCTAACAATGAACAGTATTTTAATTAACAAATGTTAACAAAGATTAAGATTGTTTTTAACTTTATAAGTTCATGACATAATGGATATCATATTCAAACACGGCATATGGGAGGTAACGTTACTCCTCAACGGCGTAGTAAATACTATGCTATTACAATTATATATGTCCAGTCCAAAGACAATCGGGTTACTATGGTATATTACAAAATGGAATAGTTACCATGGCACTTTTTTGTTAGAGACTGAACCGAGTATTTGCAGGTAACGTAACCTATTCAGAATAAAGCACGCGCGTTGTGGTCATGGTGGGACTCAAACGCGGAAGAAACGTTACATGTTTGTTCTCCTAGGGCCTCAATAAACAGTGCTCTAAAAATAATTCATTCAAAATTCCTGTCTTTTCTCTTTATATTTCTGTAAAGCGGCATCCTTGTATTACCTGACAGTGTTTATTATCACAGATGTGCTATTAAATCGTCGTTGCAAATTCAAATGGCACTTCCTATTTTAAGGCAGAAGGGAAGACTGAAGAAGCTATGGCGTGATGCTAAACACTTCAGAGAACAAATTAAGAGTGGTTTCGTCACTTACTTGGAGGTACTGGTTCGGGGTGCTGCCCATCCCTCTGTAGGGTGAGTTCTGCGGCATTGCTGACATTCTCATGGCGCTGCTGTGACCCGGGTTCATGGGGTTCATGCTGGGGTTTATTGGGGTACTGGAGTTGACGGGGAAACCTGATAAACCCAACCTAGAAGCCATTTTTGATTATCTTTCCCGCTAATAACTCTTAAGAAACAAATCCGAAATCGTCACTGAGTCACTCAAAAAATGTTAAAGTTCCGCGTGACCGCATCGCGTTCAAATATCTAACTTATAAATATTCTTATGTCTTTAATTGTCGATCGACGTCCGTTGCGTGTGTCATGTCTTCCTCTAAAGCATGTCAAACACTGGTTGCCTCTCTTCAACATTTTAAGAGCCTGACCAATGTCTACAGTTATCAGTGTGTGTGGCTTCTCAGATCTCCTCCCTCTCTGGGTTGCCAAATAACTTTCACTTGAAATCCTCCACCTAGGCAACAGGTTATGTTTCGTTTTGTTTTCTAAACAGTTTAATTTGGTGTACAAAGACCTTTTGTTTCGAATGTGCTCACACCCTCACTGTGTAGTAGTCTTGATGCTGCTCAATTTGTTGTTAGGATGACAAAGTTTTACACGTGTTTTTAGGATGGTCTGCCTCTCCTGCCTAACAGCGTCAATGTCAAAATGATTATATTTAATTTCATTATAAAATCGACATAATAAGCATATGAACAAGTGTAAATGTGTGCTTATTTTAAGATCAAATATTCGCAACCGGTTCCAATTAATTAGTGCGTTTATTGTTCGTCATTCTTCAGCCTTGCCATGCAAAATTGTTCAGGAAATAAAATACACGAAAAAAAAAAAATGCCAAAAAGTGGTTAAATAAACATGTTCTACCATTTATTTCAGTCTGTACTTAAAATGTTACTCAAAATATTTTATATTTTAAATGTTTTAAAAACAAACACACAAACACACGTATACATACATATATACACACACACACATACATATATGTGTGTGTATATATATATATATATATATATATATATATATATATATATATATATGGGGACCAGAGTTTAAAAAAAAACAAAAAAAAAACCCTAAGGGAGGCCTTTGTTATTTCTATTCTATATTTTAGCAAAGGCAAAGTTCCAAATACATTTCATTTGTTCATAAGATTTGGCTGTAAACACAGACAAGCAGTGATAAAAAAAAATCTATATAAAAGCATTTTCACACTACATTTGAAATCACAGGGTAAGTACTATAATTGTAGTAGTAATGAAATCCAGACATACAACATCTGCAATGTTGCCATTGTTAGACATACTGCTTATTTCCTTTAATGCTATTCACTTGCCCTACTCAATTTGAGGACCAGAACTGATTGACAAAAAGTAGCCAGTTAATTAATTGTACATTTTTTATCTGTGAACACAAAAGAAGCCTAAACCTCACATGATACATTTTACCAAGGGACTTAAAGGCTCACAGTTGAATTTTTTTTTAAAATTTCTGTTTAGAATTTCTGAAACACAACATGAAACATGTTCAGAGTTCTGATCTTTTATTACATGACATGTCCATAAGCGTACGGCTCACAGTCAGGATAGCAGCATCTTTCACCTAGTCAAATATATATATACACACAGTCACAAACAAAGTGAGACCGCACAGGACACCTTACACTGTAAACATCTAAAACATAAAAAAAAAAACGAGAAAAGAAAAACATTTCAATGATAAAGATATTCTCAAGCCTTAATTCTTTTTGGAGATCTATGCCAAACTGTCTTCGCTCTCTTTGTAATCAATAACTTGCTATTGAAAAAAAACGTAGTATGATGATGTGCTATAGATCTAGTGACATAATATAGTACAATTGTACCACACTTTGGCTATTAAACTATAGAGAGAAGAAAATACTCTACTGGATCATGATTCTCCAAAAATGTAATAAAAACCTGTGTAGTAATTACTCGATTAGGACTGACTGGGAACTGTTCACACTGATTTATGTTTTATATTTTTTGTTATTAATCTTTAACAATTTAATTATTAACTGTTGCAAAATCCTCCCAGAATGAAAGACTGCATATGAGAATCGTTCATTTAGAAAGAATCCTGCACCTTAGTGATGGGAGAGCTCAACTGGCCCAGCGTCTGTCTACTGATACAATGAGTTCTTACTTCCTCCCTGAGAGAATCGTGCAAGTTCCTCTATCATAGATGTGTCATTTTTGAGAAACCAGCCATCAAAGCTGCATGAACAGGATATGAGAGATTGTGCAAAAAAATAATGAAGACAAGAAAAAAAGAGAAAAAGTAAACTGAATGACAGAAGAATTAGTCCACATCTCCTCCACTGATCAGCATAATTCAGATCACACAATCCCGTGATAAGGTGAACTGTGTGGCACTGTGGGTAGTTAGTGACTCCTGCTACCCACAGTGTTATTGAGAGAATGTCTCATCTCTTAGCAACACGCACGAACTGTCCCAGTTCTCCACACATCGCTTAGGACCAAGCAAAGCTCAAGAAAACCATTCACCAGACAGTTAAATAAAATTATTTTCAAAAACTTTCAATAACTCAAAGACCGTTGACTGCTAGCATACATTATCACTTACAACATTTTTAACCGGCATGTAAACCTTTTAAATTGGACCTTGGACTTGCTGAATGCAACTTAAGGGGCCGTTAACACAGAATGTTTTTGTATTCCACTCCACTGCATTTCCATTGTGTTTCTTTGTAAACATGCGCTAGATGGTCGTGTTTGACAATTAAGCAAAAGAAGTTTAATTCCAAAATAAATGCGTCTTGCGTTTTCCCCCCATTTCCAATGTCACATTTTTCAAAGCAAAAACAAGTTCTGTGTGAATGACCACTACAGGCCCCATATACTGCAAGTGAAATCGAAGAACGAACTGGTGTGATGTAATTTCGAACAAAATCATTTGGAGTTCGCTTTGGGTGTTCGAAACAGCTTGCAAAAGCAAACTTTCTGGAAAGGTTTGCTCTGGCTGGTAAATGCCTTCGAACTACCATTGGTCCGTGACGATTGCATAATGAGTAGGTGTGCTCTGAGGCTCTGCCTTCTTTGACGTGGAAATTTTCCCCGGTTCGTTTCTTCTGTTCAGTCTGTCGAGGTTAGAAGGGAGTAAATGCATGAACACACTGAAGAGCTGCTTTATATGAGAAACTAAAGTTGTAATTCTGTAAATCCCTCAGGCCAACCAAGATGTAGATGAGTTTGTTTCTTCAACAGATTTTGAGGAATTTCAATTTCACTTGGATCTTCTGCAGTGAATGGGTGCCGTCAGGATGAGAGTCCAAACAGCTGATAAAAACATTATAATAATCTACAAGTTATTCACACGACTTCAATTCTACAATTAAGGTCTTGTGGAGTTGAAAAATTGTGTTCGTAAGAAACAAATCCAATTTAACGTTAAACCGTCACTTCTGAGTTCCTCCATTGAAAAAAAACATAAAAATCCAGAGACATATTTATTTAGGACAGTTTTGGACTGTTTCATTTGTAAATGGTACTTGATCTGTGCATATTGCTCTCCTGATTCAGATGACATGACTTTTTCACTGGAGAAAGCAATATTATGGATGGAGGACTCATATTTTAGTCAGAAGCAACAGTTAAAAAAGTCTTAATGATGAATTTGTTTATTAGAAACACTCAGCTTTTCTCTTCACAAGACGTTAATTGATGGATTGGAGTCATGTGGATTGCTTGTTTGTTTTATCAGCTGTTTGGACTCTCATTCTGACGGCACCCATTCACCGCAGATGATCCATTGGTGAGCAAGTGATAATGCAAACCTGTTCGGAGTAAACTCATCTATAACTTGAATGACCTGGTTGGGTAAATTTTCAAAAATGTTTCATTTCTGGGTGAATTATTCATTCAAACTGCTGTATAAAGTGCTATATAATAAATGTGACGTGATTTGAGTGGAGTGCTGAAGTGCAGACATGATGCAAACATGTCCAAGTCGATATGATCAGATGCTCGAATGCTGCTTTCCCCCCCCCATTGCTGTCATTTCTGTTGTGGGTTTATTTTTTTATTGAGAGGAAAGCATGCAGTACATATTTACATATTCATATAAATGCCACTTTCGAGCAGCGTGGGGATGTTTGCTTACAGTATACCGCTGCTGATCAGGTATTTCAAACTTCTTTTTACCCCGAAGCGAAGAACAAAAAAGAACTTTGCCGTGAGTATATCGGGGCCCTTAAACTTGAATATATTACAGATTTCACGCAAGAAAGAAAAACACAGACCTACCATTTTTATGTTTCATGGATTTGGATCTTCTTGGTGAATTTGGATTCTGTGCAGAAAGAAAAGAGACAACAAACATTAGCCTGCACCCAGGATATGAAAATGAAACCAACAAAAAGACATGGCTATGGAAAAGGCAGGCATAAAATGCTACAGTCCAGCACTTATTAGAGAGCTAATGTATGAACAAAACATTCTTGTTGAAAGGAATTGTGGATAAGAATTCTACATCCTTTAATAAACTAATTCTACAACTAGTTTGCACCAGATCCCGTGGCTACAAATCTGAGGGGCCATCTAAGAGCAAACAGAACATCTGTAATAGTAAAACAAACTTACCAAGTGCACAGGCTGTTTCAAAGAATGTAAAAATACCTTATCTGACTTTCTCTTCTTGGCTGGAAAGCAAAATATTAAATATTACAATTATTCAAAACACACATACATTCGTAAATACTAGTTGCAGTTACTATTTATGCAGTGAAATACGGTAATATCTACAATATTGCAAAGAAAGGTGATATATTACAGACTCACCTTTCTTTTCTGCCCCATAAGACCAGTCATTGTCATTGACATCATCATTGTCCTCTTGATCGCTCTCTGATTTGTTTGTGTTGTTGCCACTCGCAATTCTAAATATGCATTTATATATAAACACACACATTACTATCACACGTTCCTCAACAGCAGTCACATGACCAGCATGATCAAAAATGGACTCCAGACATTCAGGCAAGCACCAACCCTTCATGAACATTTGCCTTGAGTTCAGGTGACATCTATATTAAAGTTCTCTTCAGGGAACGTTCAGTTATAATACCTTCGGTTGGCAATGCGACTGCTGTTGCGGCCCATGCCGAGGCATTTCTCCAGGTGAGGAGCAAACCGTGAGGCAGCGATGCTCCGGCTGCAGTTGGGACACACGCACTCTTTGTTTTTCCACTGGTTGTACACTTGCCCGAAAATATCTACTCCAGGCTGGTCCACGATTTCTACAAAAGACAGTAGAAAACAAGAGTTTTGGGTTAAAGGTGGCTTAAATTTTGGTTGGTTCTTTCAAAAGCTGCTTATACAAAGATGGTTCACTCATTTGCCAATGAACAGGAAAAAGCATCTATTTATCTAAATGAAGGAGTCAATTGAGTCATACACTTGGGACTGCACATACTCATTGACTGGACCAATATAAAACATACTTTTTAACACTATTTGATGACTAAAAACAATGTTTATGGGATAGTTCATGTCGAATTTTGTTGCTGACTTGAAATGTGCTATTTAAATATGAGTTTGGCAAGCTGTTTTGAGATTTCAGTATTTCCCTAGTCAAGTACACAAGAGTTGGTATTGAATACCTGAAATTGCTGCCATTACAAATATGGCCTTTCCTTGAAAATGACTTTAGACATCTTGTGTGCAAATGTCATGAAAATTGCTTTTATGGCCTTTTTGTGATTTTTAGAGCTTGAGGGTGCTTTCCCATTTGGTCTCCCTGCCCCCACTGGATAGTGTATTTTGTTTTTATTCTGAATCATAGTACTTTTCCCCAAATTTCACCAAAATGTTGCTGTGATCGCACCTTAAGATAAAAAGATCCTGCTGTTAAGTCATTATAAAAATGAATATCTTACACCCTTTTGGTGAACTAACCACACTTGACTTTAGTCAAATCAGTGAAAATGGACAGGAATATAATCAAATTTTCATTACAAAAGTGGATTAAAACTACCAGTTCACACAAAGGATGAAAAAGATATATAAATATATAGCTCAAGAATTTAAAGTGGCAGAAAACATAACTGCAGCGCATGCTTATAATAAACAGAAGGTTATCATGCCTTTGCGTGAACGCTAATAGCTATTGTTATAGTTATCGTTATCGTTCTTGGTGTGAAGGGCCTTAGGTCCCAGAATGCCAGTTCAATGCCTTATTTGAGAAACATGTGAGACTCTCACCAAAGTCCTTCATACTCTCCTGGTCTGTATCATCCAGGAAAAAGTATCCCTGTTTGACAGCCCTGTGAACCTCGAAACAAAGCCCCAAACAAGCGTCCTCCACCAGATCAGACAGGATCTCTTGAGCAAAGCCCTGTGGGAGAAGGCGCAACACATGCATGTATTAATGTGCTTGAATCACACTGTAACCTTCAGGAGACTACACATCACATTCGCAATCACACATCAGCTGGGAAAAGCAATGAAATGAGTGTACAGTGTATAACATGAGACAGGCTTCATGACGCAGAGGTGAAACACCCACATGTGTTTGTTTATTCAACACAGATCTAATTATGCAGAATATAACATATGAAAAACAAAGGCGTACCCACTCACCTCCATCTTACTGTTGTCCATACTGGACAGAGACACGTCCTCCATTTTCATTTGCAAAAGCCCCAGGAGAAAGCACTGCTGTCTACATGCTGTAGTGCAGCAGTCATGGGCTGAGGAGAGGCTGAAACAACAACAACCCAAACAAAGGAAGACAAATACAGACACAGACAGGGTGTGAGACAGCAATGTATGATTCCGTCTGCATTAATAGTCAAACAAAACGAAAGTCCTGACTATGTAGTTCTGCATTTACTTGTTATATTATGAATAATCGAATATATCAACGATACGTCATTGCACTGACTTGAAAAACAAGCGTTTACATTGCAAACTGCAAACACTCGACTATCGCATTGATGAAGGTTGTTTCATTTTAAAAGCTGTAAGAGATATTTTAATCAAACAGATCGATTGATCACAATAAGATGTACATCCCGTCTCGCCTACAGACTGAAATAACAGCCGTTCAGTAGCTTGAACACAAGAGATCAAGTAACTTACATGCTTTAATAGCATAATATAATAAACGACAAGATATGTTATTAAACATGATTGATGCAAACACTATTATTATGTATGTGGTATTATTATGAGGGCGTTTACAGGGTGGATTCAACAATACAGGCAGCACTGAATTGAATTTTAATCATAAGGGGTTATAGTTAAAAAGACGCCCGCGAAAATCCCAACTCATAAGTGATTTTGGCGTGATTTATACCGTTTATCTGCATCATATGTTCATTACTGTCACTCACCAGCTGAGGAATGGAGGCTGTTGCTGTTGTCGGTCTGTTCACTGCACTGACTGAGGCTGCTCATCTGATCAAATCAATCATCAAATCTGAGAGGAATCTACTAGTTCTCTAATCCATTACTGGTTTGCGCATGAAAGGTAACGCACACAAAAGGCCCTAAGATACATTTCCCTTAAAGTATTTCCTCACAGACAAAAACAAGTTCCACATTCGGACTTCAATCTCTTATCCCAGTCTGTAGACTTCCATTTCCCTTTACCCAGACCTGACCAATCGATCCTAGCTGATCTTATTCTGAACGCCTCACCGCTGAATCGCCTAGCCAGGTCTGAAAGAAGAAAAATGGAAATCAACTGATGAAAGTTAAAGGTAAAATGATGCGTCCCTTTTATGCAGTCTGTGGTCCCGTATCAAATCCTTACGGGACGATATTGTCAACAAATAAGTATAAGCATTTTTTAATACTATTATAAGCAATTATAATGAAGTCAATTTCATACGAGGTATTAGAGAAGCTCATTTGCGCGTGATTGCATTTTGGCGTCTTTGTTTCCATAGCGATGGAGTTTGCAGTGAAGCGTTCAGTTGTTCACGGTGGACTGTTTGACTTAAAGGGACAGGTCACCTAAAAATGAACACAAAAGAAGATAGTTTGACCAAACAGTATTTTTTTTTTATTATTATTATTCTTTTTTTTTTTTTTTTTATCTGCTATGGAAGTTACTGAGGACTAGCAGCTGTTTAGTTACCCACATTCTTCAAAGTATCTTCTTTTGTGTTCAACAGAAGAAAGAACTTTATGCAGGTTTAGAACAACGTGGGCAAATTATGACAGAGTTTTAATTTTTGGGTGAACCTTATTTAAAGTGACAGACACATATTTGCTTCTAAAGTTATAGAACTGTTGTTTTATTACAATTTGGATAGTCTGTTAATATAATATTCCATACATTATCAGAGCTTGGTAGACATAATTATTATATTTGTAGACATGATTAGACAGATTAATTAAAAGATTAGAATTAATGTTCGACCCTGTTTATTAATTTTTATTAATTAATTTATATTTATATTTATATTAATCATAAATATATACATAGTAAATAATCATATATGTCATATACAATTTGGAATTTTAAAAAGTAAAAAAAAGCTAAATTATTTAGATAAAAATGGGACAAATAATTACATAATAATGTAGTCCTAATTTAAGCAAATTAATAAAATAAATAAATAAATAAGAATAAATATTATTTATAATTAATAATTATAAATAATGAAATTTAAAATATCAATATTATTGTGTTCTGTTGCAAATTTACATGAGCATTTTTTCTCATGCATTATTGTTGAGTTATAGTTCCTCCTTGATTATTTGTCCTTGTTTTTTTGGGGTCGCGAATGGGTGCCCCTTATTTTGCCTCACTGAAGGTGGCAACACTAATTTGATATGATTTGTAGTTTGCTAAATATTCGCAATTTTTATTCACTATTAGACAATAAAACTTACAAAAACACAAATACAAATATTTTAAATGAAACCTGAGAGATTTCTGTCCCTCCATTAAAAGTCCATTTCACACAAAATTTGACACTTCAAAAAGTTCATAAAGACATTGTAAAAGTAATCCATATGAATCAAGCAGTTTACAATCAATTTATATGATAAACAGATTTAATTTAGTCTTTTAATTACATATAAACTTCTCAAACATGGCAACCTTGTCCAATTCACTGAGGATTTTTTTTACGTTGTCATTTAAAATCAAGATAATTGAAAATAATTAAATTTCAAGATTTGTTTTTATTTATTTGATTTATTTTTGCTCATTTATGTATACATTTTTATATATTTATATTTTTAATGAGCATTTGTATTTGCTTAAAAATTCATTGTTGAATGTCACAGTCAAATGCTGAGGCAACTGTAGGCTCCAATATGTTAAAACATTATATGATGGTGACAGTACAGGAAAACAACAAACTATCAGACATATTTTTTTACAGAATTTATTATAGATAGATAGATAGATAGATAGATAGATAGATGGATGGATAGATATTTCAAATTTATGAAGTGTCACTTTGGCTGTTTGTCTTATTTGCCTGTAACATGGAAAGGAAAAATGCTTGAACATGTTTGATGTAGAGCTATCTGACAGCATAAAATACATACATTCCTCAGGAAATGCATTCTTCAGGTTTAAGTCACCCAATGATGTCTAGACTGGTACATCTTTATATGAGGGACAGAGCAAATCTACTCCTCCAACAAGACAAAGTATTTATAAAAATTATTTATTTGTATTATTTATTTATCTGATTTTAAAGACCTTATAAAAGGCACTTATATGTACATGATCTTATATGTCATGATGAGCATTATAACAATAATTAACAGAGAATCCCAACACACACACACACACATCAATAAAATGAGTTGCATTAAAATAGGATTGAAGTTGGGTATCATTTGGTCAAAATTTTCATATGCTGGCTGCACTCTAATTCTGCTGACTCTGATTGTGAAAAATTAATTTGGTTCCAGAAAAATGATCTATAACGGCATCTGAGTTTCAGAATACACATCCACTCCCGGCTCCTCTTCAAATGTTGCCTTGGCATCATCACCGTCAAGCTATATTGAAGATATAAAGTAGAAAGGAAATGATTTAAATATGTTTATAGATAATTCTTATAATAATTCTTAAATAAAATGCCATGTCATTTTTTTTAGTGGACAAAACAAGACAAACCAGAACTTTTGAAGAATCTTTTGATGCTTCAGAAAGTGTTTCACAAATCAGGCTATTTTTTTTTTCATAAGTTAAACTGAATTGATTTGGAACTCTGGTTTCAGAAGTTTCAGAACTCTGAGAAGGCTGGACTCATTATTATTAACCAGCATTGCTGACTGTTTCAGTGTGTGCTGTCGTTTTAAATCTTGGCACTGATATACAATATAAATCACTTACTCAGATATCTTTTATTTTTTATGATTAATTAATGAGTAATCTAGAGAGATATCATGTTAAAAACTGAAATAGGAACATTTTAATATCAAGATATTAAAAGCAGATGCAAACTACTCATCTTTTTCTGTCAAAGTTCGCTATTTTGAATCATAATTTACATAATTCATTTACAACATTCAGCAAAACAGTAAAAAAAAAATTTCTACATATTAGGCATTTGAATAAGAGTAAATGTGTGCATGTTTAAACATAAAAATATTGTTTGTAAATAGTTTAAATTGATCACTTTACAAAAAAAAGTGTAGCGTTAGTTCTGGCAGGTCATGTAAATCAAGGTTGCATAAGCTGATGCTCTGATCCATGTCTACCTACGACGCCTATCACTACAGTCCTATATAAGGTCTATTCAGTATTATTCAGCAGCTTTATCACTTGCTCAGCAGCAAATTACCCTTCTCCATCCCCAGCTCCTCCTTTTGTCACAGTCAGGACTCCGCTTTCTGATAGTCCTCATTTTCCCGAATCAGACATCTTTTATCTTGAATATGTTGTTACACTAAAATGTCATTAAGAACATTAATGATATCTGCTACATTTTGGTTCAGTTCTGTTTACCCTAAGGAGGTTATTGCTGCTCTCCCTGCTCATTCATGAGTTTTTGCCCAGAACAGAACCACACTGCTAATCCAAATTGTATTCTAAGTGTATTCTAATCATTTTTGACGATAGTGGTCCTAACAGAAATCTTGTTATTTTTTTCCTTTTCTTTATTCCCTTATATTATTTAATTTAAATAATTTAATAATTTAATACATACTTATGGCATTGCATACTTTTAACCCATATAGTTAAAGGGTTACTCCACCCCAAAATGAAATTTTGTCATTAATCACTTACCCCCATGTCATTCAAGACCCGTAAAAGATTTGTTCGTCTTTAGAACACAATTTAAGATATTTTGGATGAAAACCGAGAGGCCTGTGACGGTCCCAAAGACTGCCAAGTAAATTACATGGTCAAGGTCCAGAAAAGTATGAAATGAATTGTTGAATAAAGTTGTTATTTTTGTTTTCTTCACATACAAAAAGTATTCTCGTCGCTTCATAATGTTACGATTGAGCCACTGATGGCAGATGGATTTTCAGACGATGCTTTTCATACTTTTCTGGACCTTGACAGTGTATTTTACTTGGCAGTCTATTGGACAGTCACAAGCCTCCCAGTTTTCATCCAGAATACCTTAAATTGTGTTCCGAAGATGAACAAAGCTTTTATGGGATTGGAACGACATGGGGGTAAGTGATTAATAATAAAATTTTCCTTTTTGGGGTGGAGTATCCCTTTAAAATCACCAATGCTCCTCTCTAGTCAAGTGCACTCTGACTATATACATTAGTGATGACCTTTTACCTGTTTAAATTCATTTCAGGAGGTCAAATTATAAGGAATTACAGGCTTCAGAAATGTGTGATGTCTGGCATCTGTCTTATGGACTACTGCTAGCTTTTTTTGTTGTTGGGATCATTTGTCTTTTTTGGATGCTATGAACTGTATGAACTGTATGAAAAGACCTGCATGTAGATTCTTAAAAAAATAGAATTTTTTTAATTCTACAGAACAGAATACCATAGTGTTGCATAAATAATTTCATTTTTTGGGGGGAGATATTCCGTTTAAACGTAGGGCCTACGTAAATCAAGATTTAGCAAAACTTGAATGTCAAGAAGATGCAATGGTTTAAGTTCAGTGCACTTTGTTTCCAGCATGCAATTAACTTTTTTTTTTTTGTCTCAGTCAGTGCGCCACTTACATATTTAATCTCTTGCTCAGTGAAAAGTCGTCCAGTTATGAACATGCGCAGAGGGATGGTGAGGATCAGGACGAACGGCAGAGCCAGTGACACAGGGCTCGATTTCACCATCCACAGGATTGCCAGACACACGATCTGGATCGCAGTGAACACATGCATCCTACTGGTGCTGACCTGCAGAGGGAGACAGAGACCAGGATCAATTGGTTTAACATGCAAAAGTCAACCAACCTTGAGAATGGAACATTTACAAGAAAGAAAAACCGAAATGCAGTGACTCCAACAGAGTAATGGAAGATGTGAGAACATCTGAGAGACGTACTTTTGTAGCATAGGGTTCATTGGGGTGATACTTTTTGGGAATAAGGAGGAGCAGGATTCGATCCCAAAGCTGAATCCCACTGAGGGATGTGATTCCCATGTAGAGGAAGATTCCAAAGAGAGCTGTAATAGGAATCATTTTTAGAATGGGCTCCATGAGAATGGACAGACCTGCAAACAGACAGACAAAGAAGATGTTATTGTACCTTTAGGAAGTATAGTATTGCAAGAACCATGTTTAGAAGAAGTTTAGAAGTTTGCCAACATACCAACAAGCAAAGCCACCACTACTCCACTGACTCTCTGTTCCAGAACCTTCTCAATCTCTGGTTTTGGGCCTTTGCTCATGACAGTCAGGGCATTGGCGTGAGATACAGATCGTACAGTTGCGGCACTTAACCAAGGAATGCCAAAAATGGCACTCAGACCTCCCATGCTCACCAGGATGAGAAGATCCATGTGAAAGCCAGAACCCTTGACCATTTTTCTCTCTGGTTTACTCACAATTAGCTTGAAAAACAAGAGGCAAGTGAGAAGATTTGTTTATAAATGAAATCATTATAAATAAATCAAATCATTATCCAAAGCTGATTTCTTTGGTTTCAATAATTTCTGTCACACTGTGTCATCCTGTTTCTACCTGGGAGAAAAGAATAAAAAAAGGTAATCGCAACTTTTTCACTCACAATTCTGATAAAAAAAGAATTGCAAGATATAAACTATTAAAGAATTAAAGAATAAAAATGGTAAACAACTACTTTTTTCCTCAAAATTGCGAGTTTATATCTCACAATTATGGCGTTTCTTCTCAGAAAAGATAAAAATTCACAGTTACGTTTTTTTTATCCTGTGGCAGAAACAAGCTTCCATGTACTCCACATAACTGTAAATTTTACTCAAAATATAATAAATATATTCTGATTGGCTAATTTTGTTATGTTGTGCTATTAAAAATAAAAGTTCCAAAAATCGTTTTCATAGCGATGGAATAAATGAACCATTTTGGGTTCCACAAAGCACCTTTTTGTGAATCTTAAAAAACATACAAACATTTTTTCCATTATAAAGAACATTATGTGCAATGGGATGATTCCTTGGCTGTTAAAGATTCTTTATGGAACCATCAATACCAATAAAGAACAGAAAATTCTCCTTTCCGATCCTGTCAGTTCTATCAAATCATCTTCCTTCAGAAAACATCACTCACGTGGTAATCTGAGACTCTAGGAAGATGAGGATGAAGACCAGCATAGCTGGGACAATAGACGCAAACATCAGCCATATGGGGAAGGGCTTGTGTTCACCCAAAGGGTTGATTAACCATCCCCGCATTTTAGGGTTGGACACCTGAAGACCCTTAGGCACAACCAGTTTCTGTGACACAAGTCAAAGGTTAAAGAGGTCAAGACAGTAGCTTTATAGGATTGGATCTGAATTGGCATCCTAAAAGTGTCATCTATCTATAAAGGCAGCCATTACCCATTATCAAATAAAAAATAAAAGGAATCTAATTCTCATCTAAAATTAAAATAAGAATTTCCAATTAATGTTGAATTCTTTTATAATTAAATATTTGCAGCATACCTGAGTGTATGTATCCTCAATATTGATATCGACAGCAACCATGAGGAAAATTGCAATGGGAACTCCAAAGTCACCGAGCAAACGTCGAATCTATGCATCAAACATTCAGTTCTTTACATTAATGGAACCCACTCATGGAAGACTGTGAAAAAAGTAAATTTGTCAAATTTCCAACAATTCCAAATCTATTTACCTTGCCTGGTAGGAATTTGCCATTCTTGAACATACGTAGGTAGTATGCAATAGAGAAGCAGCCAAACATGAGACACATGGACAGAAGAGCTGTGTTGGGATAAGGCCGGTGTTGAACGGACCTCACGACAGACACATTGCCTGTAGCATTGTCCAGGAGTCTCTGATAGTTGACTACTGAGTGCCAAGGGTCCTCAACTGTATTGTTTAAATGCTCATAATTCAGGATAAGAGGGTGTTCTTTGAAAACCTGGAATAAAGGATGAAATTAATGTCTTGAATGAGTATAATCAAAACTACACTACCGGTCAAAAGTTTGGAATAATTCAGAGGACGTGTTAAATGTTACATGGTTCTTCAGAAATCATTTTAAAAATGCTGATTTGGTGCTCAAGAAACATTTATTATTATTAATATTGAAAATAGTTTTTTTTGCTGTGTAATATTTTTGTGCAAACTGTGATACACTACCATTCAAAAGTTTAGGGTAAGTAAGAAATTAATACTTTTATTTAACAAGGATGCATTAGATTGATCAAAAGTGACAGTAAAGACATTTATTTTGTTTACAAAATGATTTCAGTTTCAAATAAATGCTGCTCTTTTGAAGTTTCTATTTATCAGAGCATCCTGGAAAAGATGTATCATGGTCTCCACATAAATATTAAGCAAAAACTGTTTTCATTATTAATAATAATAAGACCATTGTTTATAAATGAGCACCAATAATAATAATTGATAATAATTTTACACTAAACCAGCATATTAGAATGATTTCCAAAGGATCATGTGACACTGAAGGCTGAAGTAATGGCTGCTGAAAATTCAGCTTTGCCATCACAAGAATTAATTACACTTTGATATATATAAGCAGTTAATAAAAAAAAAGTGTGCACCCTGCCAAGTTTGGCAAAGGTCTCGTAGATGAAGATGAGGGAGATGAGGATGGAGAAGATTTCTTGAGTGAAGCGGGAAATGAAGCGGACCAGGAAGCTTCCTTCAAATGCAACAATGACCACAACGATGACCACCAGCCAAGCACCAACCCACACTCGGCCTACGATGTACTCAATGTCTTGAGACTTACAGAACTACAGCCAGGAGGAAAAGCATGATGGGAGAATTTAAATGAACTGACCAGCAATTACACAAGAATGATGCTGTATTCAAATAGATGTTGTAAAATGAGAGAAACACTCACATTAAAAAAGGCCTCTTCAAACACCAGCAGTGGTCCAGAAAAGCCAATAACTAGTACAGGCTGGGCAGCAATCAGGCAGAAGATAATGCCCAGCACTGAAGTGGAGATCATCAGCTCTGAAACACCCATCATGTTATCCACCTTATCAGCTGTGGAGAAAAGTGTAAGAGAACCAAACAAAAGTATATAAGGTGAGTTTTGATGTTAGGTGAGACTTGATTTGAGTTGTTCAATGATGTTTGGTGTAAAGCATCTGCTGAAAACCACATGAAGACTTATGGAGTTAGAAAAGTGACAAACATTTTTTAAATTGAATTTGTCATTTAACAAAATTAATTTATTGTCATATTTTTTATATTTGAAATTAACATAAAACAATTAAATAATTAAACAAAATTTAGTTGTTTTCTGGCATATTTTATGGATTTGTATTTTTAAACAGGTTTGTAAACAGATTTGTATTTTTTTTTTAAATATATTTTTGGTCAAATTTTATATAATTGTAATTATTTCTATAAAATCCAGTTAAATTCATTCTTGTATCAATATGAATTTCTGGTTTTGAGTTTTAAAATTTTAGAACAAATTATTTAATTTCTAAAACTTTCAAAACAAATATTTACTGTTTAAAAAAAAAAATCCACAAAAAGGAATTTTGTTAAATGTCATTTGGATTTCTAAAATTCTAATCTACTAAATTAAAATACTTTTTTTTCTATTTTTTCACCCTTTTTTCATTAGGACTGAACTCAATCCAAGATTAAAATCTGATTTTTGAAAATGCATCTTAGTTTGAAAAGTCCTATCAGATTTGAAATAGTTTTTTGCATAATTTGGGATTCACTGTTCATGTAAAAAACTGCTTGTTCATTCTTCCCAATATAGTGGACTGTGTGCATTCACTGGTGAACAATGAATGAGTGAGAAAATAAAACAGTACAGTAAATTCTCTGAAAGTTCCAGTTTTCTGTCTTCTCTTTCCACACTGACAGTGTGACAGTGACCGCCTGACAGTGTGAACACTCAGTCCTAAAGATCGGATATGGGAAATATGTGCAACGTGAACAAAGCCTTGTTTAGGCTAAACATACTTACCAAGAAGACCTCCGAAGGTGATGGCTGGTGAGAGAGCAGCAAAGTAGATAAAGATGATTGCAGCGACAACCTGAGTGTTCAGAGCATCAGTGATGTCACTGACGTAGTGTTGATACCGTCTCTTCATGTCTCTAATCATGCCACCGAACAGAACACCAGTACGTGCTAATGGATCTTCTGGAGGGGGTCCTGAGGACTTTGAAGCTGTGGGAAGATAGATTAGCAATAGATGTGCTTTTGTGGTCAGTGGGATTTTTTCCTAAAATTGTATAGACCTGAAGGGGTTTATTTTGTAATAATGACCACTTGACTCTTAATTTTCCCATTTATTTCACAGAATATTTATATGAGTATTTTATTGTCTTACTTCCATTAAGAAACTAGCACAGCCAAAACAAATAATAGTAAAAATAATAGTCATAATCGGGAATCATTTTCCTGGGAGCTTTATAGTGTAGTGTCATTATACAAAAAATATTTGAATGTTGCCGAATAAAATATTCTAGTAAGTTTTCATTCTGTGTAATAAAATGAGATAATTCAGATTTGTACACAAATTTAATTTACATTTTCATTTCATTTTTGTACAGTGTACAGTGCTTGGCTATGATCAATAATTACATCAATATTACATTTTATATATTTAATACTCCTAGATGCTTTTCAGTTTTTGAAAGGTGACAATTTTTATTTTACTTAAATCTACTTTTTCAAACTTGTCTTAGCCTACTGTTTTTTTTGTTTTTTTGTTTTATTTAATTGAGTCCTTTGCCAGATATGAATCTATGAAATTGTTACATGTGGCCTGTTGTCACACCCCTGGACTGTTTTTGTCATGTGTTCATCCTTCATGTGCTTCGTGAACTAGTTTTCCCTCAGGTTTTATTGTGTCATTTGGTTCAGGTGTGTCTTGTTTATTGTCCTCATCATCCCATGTATTTAAGCCCTAGTCTGTGCAGTCTGTGTTTGTCCGGTCTACTACATCCCTACATGTGTCTCCTGCCTGTTCCGTCCTGGATTTACCCTTGTGTGGATCTATTAAAGACTATTTGCATTTATCATCTTCTTCGTGTGTTTATCTCACTGTAGCGTGACACCTGTATTGTCTATTGACATCTAAACTTATCAAAATTTTGTGCACATGAAAGCCAGAATAATCTGATGGCACATACCAAATTTATGTAAGGACTCTTGCTCATTACTCTTACGCAACTGATACATTTATCTTCATGAAATTTGTGTTTGGCCAGGAAGCACTTGAGTTCTTAAATTTCTGTTCAGTTGTTAACTGAAAATACTGATCTACTGCATGTGCAATAGAAGTCTATAAACAGTTATTATATACTTAGATTTACCATGTGTTGTAGTGTGTATGTGTTCTTACGCTTGCGAGGTTTGACATCCAGGCGGAGTTTGGGGTCAGATGGGCGGAGTTTCTCTTGCAGTAGTTTCTTCTGGAAGGGGATGAGTGATGTTAGCATGGACTCATCCTGAATCTCAGTGGGTGGAATCACAATGCAGCAGTCCATGAAGTCTCCCACAGCGTCGGTCAGCTCTCTGTCACTCTGAGCCTGAAAAGCTGCCTGGTTAAACACCTGTATGTAGGAAAAACAAGAGAGAAACAGCTTAAACTTGAAATATATAAAAAAGAAAGAAAATGTAGTGTTTGTCATTCATTTCTTTTATCTTTAGTTAGGTAGAAATTCTTTAGTAGTTCACATTTTCCTTCTAGGGAATAATTAATATGGATGCATTATTAGACCATTCCACTTGTTGTAGATTTTGTTGTCATATTTTTGTAATGCCAGATTGAGTTCCTCTACTAATATAATAATAACTATAATGATCAGGTTGTATGTAATTTGTTGTGGTTGTCGTGTGTTAAGAAACATTATCGTGAAAGTGTACTCTCTTTACAGTACACCTAAGTGGCATATTTAAGGGCCATTTGCATACATCTCTTTTTAATTAATAGAAAAGTCATGCTAAATCTAAATAGGGTACTGTTGCAATGATGCCAGATTTGCTCTTCCTGTCAGATCTCTTACTTTGTCAGCTAGTAGTGCTGCCATTGTTCGGCCACACTCGTGATAGTCCATGTCAGTTGTTGTTGGGCCAATCAGGATGAAGATGAACCGCACAGGCACGGGAGCTTCCAGTGCCGACTCCAGCACCACGGCATCCCGTAGACGCACAAATGCTATTGTAGGCCTCTCCAGGAACTCCAGAGCACCTTACACACACACCATCACAATTATAGTGTAAAAAAATACATTCAATGTTTGCTAACAAAAATGCATGAAAATCTAAATTTTCAATGTAAATGATATAATTGGACTTACAAAATGTTAAACTCAGCATTGTCTTTAAAATATTAATCTGAAATTGATGTTATTCTCACCTACAAGCACCATCGAGGCCTCTGCAGTATGAGTTGCGTCCCTCTTTAGTTGGGGATGAAACAACATAGTCAAAAAATGTAAAATGAGACGTTATTGTATTCGAAACCAAGAAAATAAATGATAGGTAGGTATGCTCAGATAAGTTAAAACAAGAAAAGTTGTGCTCACTTTCTCTGTGACAGAGAATTTCTCCATTTCCACACCTGAAGTCAGAGGCTGGGTCTCTACAGACTGGCTGGAGAGAGAGAGAAAGGAATAAAGTTTGTTAAAGCTTTTAAATGTAAACTGGCTTCAGGCTGATTATTGCTTTCAACAGTAAAAATCTGGGGGGAAAAAGAGAAGAGCATGGTACTGGATTTAAATATATGTAAATACACCTCATACCTGTATATAGAGGTATTAATCTTTAGAAGGAGGTAATTTTTGGTAATGCTACAACACAATGTAACAAAATGTTTTTTTTTTTAAATTTATTTCTGACTTTAAATTTTTATTTCTTTAAATTGCTGCAACAGGCTGCAACACAAACAACACTCTTCATACTACAGTTTATGTTGTAAATGGGAAAAGAGATCTGAAGTGCTTCAACTTTTGGATACAAAATATTTTAGCAAAATGCAGCCTATTTTAGACAAAATTATTGTGCTCCGTCTGCTTGGGCCGGCGCTCCATCAGTGATGTCTGTGAAGTCTAACAGAGACTTGCTTACTATACTTTCTAACACTTTCTAACATTTACAGGGAAAACAGGTCTCAAATGCATTAAACAGCACATGCTTCTGACAGGAAGGCAATCCACTTTAAACTGTAGGCTTATGCGTTCGTTTAAATGGCTTAAAATAATGTTAATCGTCCAGCAGATGTGTTTGAAACATTTGTATATCGATATAAACGGTATTGTCTCATGTAGGGGGAAATTCAGAGTTTCAAATCACATTCCACACAAATACAGAAGTTCTGCATGTGCAATAAAACAATGCTAACAATCGCTCAGTAAGGGTGTGAAACCTTTCAGTGAGTGACAATGATGTCCACCTTTTTTTTTTATGTCAAACGGTGTGGTGTGTGTAGTACCTCTGTTTGTGCATTAATGCTTGAAGAACTTTATCTCTGTCCCCTGGCTGAATCTCCTTTTTGCTAACCAGGGCATCCACAATCTTCTCAATAATACTGGTGAGCGTCTTCTCCTCTCTGTCCAGCATCATCACACCTGATCCAAGGGGAAAAAAGAAAGAAAGAAAGAAAGAAAAAGACAATAATAAAGAGAGAGGAAGGCAAAAGAGAGGAAGAGGACTCTGAAGGAGCCTGAGCTTTATTACAGTAGACATAAACACTAAGGACACAGCTGAAGAGGAGCACAGGATAAGCTGGATTTTCGGGACACTAACTATCTATTACCATCTCATCGAAGCCTGTGTAGTGAAGTTACATTCTTGCTCACATTCCACACTTACTAATAACTAAGCTAACCCTCTGAACTGATATCAGGACAGGACTGGGACTAAGATTTCAGAGCGGGTTCGTTGAGGACACTTGAGAATAACTTTCATTAATAAGTCATTACTATACACATATATGCCTACATAATTCTTAACAGATTAGTACAGTTGTTGTTGCAAATTACTGAAAGCTACTGTCAGAAATGTCAGGTAAATTACAAATGTGCATAACCTATAAATTATTTGTGAAGATACTCTACAATGTAAAAGTTTGGTGTCAGAAAATCCTGATCTTTTGAACTTCCTATCCTATCAACAAATCCTGAAAAAAGGTAGCAAGATTTCCACAAAAATTTTAAGCAGCACAAGTGTTTTCTACATTTATTATAATAATAAGTGTTTCTTGAGCAGCAAATCAGCATATTAATGATTTCTGAAGGATCATGTGACACTGCAGACTGGAGGAATGATGCAAAAAAAATTCAGCATTACAAGAATCAATTACATTTTTAAATATATTCTAACAGAAAACAGTTTTAAATTGGAATATTATTTCACAATATTACTGTTTTCACTTTATTTTATCAAATAAATGCAGCTATGGTAAGCATAAGAGATTCAAAACATTACAAAAAAATCTCACTAACCCAAAATATTTGAATCTAATAATGTATAATAATTAACAATATATAAGTGCCTATAGATCTATTAAGCATTATGTACTGCAATGTACACAGGTATATAATGTTATATAATGTCTGGTAGTGCTTCTACACACAGTGTTTTCAGTCTACTGAAAGCAAGTCTGAGCTGAGGTTTGACCCCATAATGACCTCACAGTCACTGCCTCACCCGTGTTCATTGTCCTGCGTATCTGCACCAGGCTCTTGAAGGTGAGGTAGGAGATGTGGGACGGGCCCCAGTGGCCCGCCTCAACATCATAGGTCTCTTCATAGCCCACCCATCTGCCCATCTCCTGCCAATAGCTCTGCTGGTTTGGGTTCTTCACAGACTCGTTCATCTCCACGTAAGCCTAACCACAAATAACAATAAACTATTACTATTCCTTTTTCTACTAACTATCATACAGCTACACAAACCATCCCAAATGAATTTAAAGTATAGCATACTGATTAATAATGTAGAAATTTATATTTTGATGATTTATATGAATTTGACTTGCTTTTGTTTTGTAGGTTTTGTCAGGTAACCTTAAAATGTATGATTACATTTTATTTTAAGGTGACATTGTTACTGTGTAACTACTTAAATAAATACTGATTAATATTAATTAACTATACATATACTTTCTATAGTGTTAAAGGGACTTCACACAAAAATTCACATTTTGTCATAATATGGAAGTCAATGGCTACCAGCTACTGTTTGGTTTTCAGCACATATTTTCTTCAAAATATCTTCTTTTGTGTTCAACAGAAGAATGAAACTCATTAAGGTTAAGAACAACTTGGGGGTGATTTAATGATGACAGATTTGTAGGTAAACTATGTCTTTAAGGTTAGGAATAAGGATTGGTTTAGGGTTAGTTGCTTGTTACTATAGTAAGTACTTATAATGTATAATATCATTGGCATTAAAAGAGAATGTTACCAAATGTGATTCAACATTAACTTGTAAATTAATTGATTTTATTAAGTCTTCATTTTAACATTTTGCTACAGACCTGTTCAAGTAATTTTTAGGGGGTCAGATCAAGTACAAATTGATTCTGGAGGTAACAACTGCATGTTACAATAATGCATAACTTAGTGTCCTTCTTGTTCTACTGTTGTTATAATTCAAAGCAGATATGTAGACAATTTAAACATGATGGCTGGACCTCTGGTGTGACTGTATATGTGTGTGTGTTTCCTGTCCAGTGATGACTGATAAATTAAAGCTCATGTTTACTCTTCAAACATCAGGAGTGTGCCAGAGTGCAAATTTGGAAACTTATCAGTGAGCATGTCTGTGTGATTGTCTGTCTTATTAATCAAGTCAAGTCTCAAACAGTCATATTAGAATCATGATAATCTGTTTGAAATTGAAATATGGATGTAGGTATGTTTGCTTACCAGTGTCCTTTATTATTGGTGTTGAAGTTTACATTCAGAGCAGCTGGAAAACAATACAATTGACAATTGAATCCTTTAATTATTTAATCTCATTTTTTTTAAATTGTATGGGTGTGATATATATATATATATATATATATATATATATATATATATATATATATATATATATATATATATATATATATACATTTTATATCTTAGATACTGCATACAAAAATAATCAATAAAACTATGCCCTATGAAATAGATTACCTATAAATAATATTTAAAAACAAATGAAATCAAAACCCCAACAATAAGCCAAAGGAATTTTGTGTTTCTTCATTAATGTACAGAGAAAATTTTAGTACTAACATGCAAACAATATTTTGATAGCAATGCTGCAAACTATTATACTATAAAGTTATTGTTCAATAATTTAAAAAGTACGGTACTTAAACTGACTTTTGTTGTTAAAGGCTTAACATTATATTTTTGTTGTACCTCTTGAGTAATACATTTAGCCACTAAAGCGCACATGGTGTGTGTGTGTGTGTGTGTCTGTTTGAAGTTAGTTTGTGTTGACCCTTGTACATGAGAATTGTGAAAATAAAGTTGAACGAGAATAATAATTTATGCTCATGCAGTAATCTGTGTTATTGTTTTTGTGCTCAAAAGTCATCATTTATGCTATTTGCATGGTTATATTTATATAAAGTAATTCTGTTCAACATCCAATGGAAATTTGTTTTAAAATAGAAATAGAACAATTTAATATTTAATTGCATTTTCTATTTTGAATCAATTTTTTTTAATCTTACTATATATACTACCTATACCAGTAAAACACAGTTTAAAAATAAAATTAAAATATATGTAAATCAAAACACATCTAAATTACAGTTAAAAGGCAATAATAGTAACACCAATTTTCACTTACCTTAATATAACTGACCCAGCTGTTCAAGCAATATTCCCTGCCACAGACCCTCAAAAAAGTGTGCAGAGCTTTATAAACTCTGTGTACACCTGCAGATATCTGACACACCTCTACACACACTCCTATACTGTCCATACACTGTTAAAATGCCTGCAGACACACATCTAAACCGGCACATATACATACCCCAAAGGGTACTTGAAAATGACATTAATATCTTAATGTCATTGCATTAAAAAGCTAAATCAAAAAGTATATCAAATTATCAAAGTATATCAAATTATTAGTTATTTTACAGAATGATTTCTACACACACACACACATGCAAAGATTTCACAAAAGTAAAATTTTTAGGTTGAATTGTAAATGTTTGGTTTTAAATGATAAAACACCATCATTACAAAATCATTTCAAAAGTGAAAAAAAAGGTTAACATAATTATAAATATTAAAAAAACAGCATTTGTTTGTAGATGCCGCTTTCTTTGATATTTTCAAAGTATTTATATACTTTTTTTAGGCCAGCTGTATGTACAGTTGCAAATACATTTGACATTAAAGACATTAAAGTATTCGAATGTATCCATATCTCCTTTTGTCTTTTTCTTATACACACACAAACAGACCCAAGACGATGTGTTCTTGGAGTCACCCATAATATTGATGCAGTAAACAGTATGCCTTGATAACTGTGGAATGGCTGGAAAGATCCACTGTGTGTGTGTTCTCTATATTTTATCACACTTATAGAGCCAGTGTCACCTACACACACTCTAATGACACTAGTTTTCTCTCACCTTCAACATCTCTGAGAGCAGAGAACTGCCCAAGGAACATTCCCGCTTCACCTCTTGTCTAATATTTTTCTCCATGCAGGCACACAGGGTCAAGACTCAGGTCATAGTGTCCATTATGATCTGGCTGCATTTATTTGATCAAAATAAAATAAAACAGAAATGTATATGCAAACCAAGCCCAAATATGCTTGCCCAGAATTACTTCAAAATTTGCATGAGGAAAAAAATAGGACTTGATAACAAGAGATAACAGAAGTCCAAATTTTGACAAATAGAGAATCTTGTTCTGTTATAAATTCTAATCTAGTGTTTAAAACTACAAGCCTCTGCACTTAATGAATCTTATGCAGATCTGAAATCTGAAAGAAAAGAGAAAATATCTTATTAGTTAACTTTGACAGCTCAAAAGCAGTTATTCAGTGCAGAAAATACAACTGAAACTGCAACCAGAGAGAAAAGCTTATTGCCATGCAGGAAAACAAATGTTCTCAGACACCCTTGGATCCAATTTATCACATAGAGAGTAGAAAAAGAACCTGAGAAACAGAAACAAATGTCTTCTGGTTTTTGTCACGCATTGGTTTTGTTGTCTTAACGCTAACGACTGTGACAGTTTTGTACATAATGGTTACAGATGTTGCATAGATACATACTGTAGGAGAGCAAAACAGGACCAAAGGCCCCCTGGGTAAAAGGCCCTTTTGATTTTATTCTCTTCAAAAACACTAAATAGTAACAAACATTACAACAGCACATCTGTTTTTAACATATTTCACTGAAGAAAAAAAATGTGTAGAAACAAGTATAACTTAGAAATTTCTTTACACAATTACAAAGAAATGTCAAGTAATACAGTGAATTAAATGTGACTGTCACAGCCACACCATCTACACTCTCTGAATCAGACACTTACGCCACGCCCACTCGTTCCCAATCACCAGCATTCTGAACACCTGTGCATCATCACCAGTGCCACACATAAAGCCCTCAGTCACCATCACTCATTGTCTGGTCTTGCACCGATCTCCCTACTTGCCTGAACACCCTTCGTCTAAACCTACCTGAACTGTTGAACCCTCTTCATCCTCCTCTGCCTACCTGTTCCCATCGTCTTCGTCGGAGTCACCATCTGTGTCACCATCACCTCAAAGGAAAGTCGTGTTACCACTGTTTGTCTACGTGTCAAGATTCACCTGTGTCTGAAAGCTCTGATTAACATTAAACACCTTTGCACTGAATCCTCTGTGTCCTCGTCTGTGTCTGACAGAAGACCAGACCTCATGCAGAGCTCTTCGGACACAGGCGAGGACCGCACCGCGGATCCCTTCACTGAATTGGTTCACGCTGTACGGTCCTCACTCATGCAACTTCCCTCACCTGCTGTCAACTGCTCATCGCCATCCAACACCGCTACAACTCTGGTCACTTCTTCAGTTGCCCCTGCGAGTCCCATGGCCAAACCAGCGACATACAGCGGCGCGGCGGAGGATTGCAGCGGGTTTCTGCTACAGTGTTCTCTCTACCTGGAGTCCAACGCTCACCTCTTCACCACCGAACGCAGTCGAGTTGCCTTTATCATCAATCTGCTCACAGGTAAAGCTCTCCAATGGGCCCAATCTCTCTGGGAATCGAATTCCTCTGCTACTGGATCTGTTACTGATTTCTGTTCCCAGTTAAAGTCTGTCTTTGGTCAACAAGCGTCTGAATTATCTGTCCATGATCAACTGTTTACAATTCGCCAACAGCGAAATGAGTCCGTGAGTGATTATGCGGTTCGCTTCCGTACCCTCGCTTACATCAGCGGTTGGAATGAAACGGCCTTAATCACCGCCTATCGCCACGGTCTATGTGAGAAAATACAAAGTTTGATTGTTGTATATGAAGATTCACTGGGACTGGAATCTCTAATCCAGAAATCCATCAGAGTCGCCCAGAGACTCACTGCATGTAGACAACTCACTCCCGCTGTATGTCCTCCGCCCGCTCTACTATCTGTCGCTCCTCCAGCACCTGAACCCATGCAAATAGATTCACACCATCTATCTACATCAGAACGTCAGCGGAGGATTAACACCGGGCTGTGTCTCTACTGTGGGGGAGAAGGACACCTATTACCATCATGTCCCGTCCGACCTCCACGCCCAGCGGTGAGTACCATCCATCTACCACCTCAAACTGCTCAATTGAGTTCAAACCTGGGTTACTCTAAGACATCTCCACTCTTCTATTTCAGTACAAGCCCTCATCGACTCCGGCTCAGCGGGGAACTTCATCAACCAGCAAACATTAAATCGTATAAGTGTCAAGCGTCATCGAAGCCCCGTCGAACTCAGAATCACGAGCCATTCAAGGAAAGCCGCTGGGCCGAGGTCATATCCGCTATTTTTCTCCCCCACAGTCATCCTCCGCGTGGGTTCCCTGCATGAGGAAGAAATCACGTTCATGGTGCTGGAGGAATCCACCGCAGACATCATCTTGGGACGCCCCTGGCTTAACCAACATCAACCCACACATCCATTGGCCCACAGGTGAGATCCTGAAATGGGGAAAATCCTGCCATTCTACCTGCATCACTCCACCAGTTAAAGTTCCCAAGGTCAGTCAATCCATCAAGAAGTCATCCCTACCGGTCCAGTCCACATCAGTGGAAAGCCCCGAAACTCAGGTGGAACATACCATCCCTCCAGCATATCGGGCGTTCCAGGATGTGTTCAGCAAGCGGTTGGCAACGAAACTTCCACCTCATCGGCCATGGGACTGCGCTATCGACCTCCTGCCTGGAGCAACCCTTCCCAAGGGACGAGTCTATCCTCTGTCCATCCCGGAGCAGAAGGCCATGGAGGAGTACGTACAGGAAGCTCTCGCTCAAGGATTCATCCGACCATCTACTTCCCCTGCCGCTTCCAGCTTTTTCTTCGTGGCCAAGAAGGACGGAGGCTTGAGGCCGTGCATTGATTATCGCCATCTCAATTCTCAAACCGTCAAATTCAGCTATCCTCTTCCCCTGGTCCCAGCTGCCTTGGAACAACTACGTGGAGCAAAGATCTTCACAAAACTGGACTTGAGGAGCGCCTACAATTTAATCCGTATCCGGAAGGGGGACGAGTGGAAGACAGCTTTCATCACTCCTTTCCGGGCACTATGAATACAGGGTCATGCCGTATGGGTTATCCAACAGTCCTTCAGTCTTTCAGAATTACATGAACGAAATCTTCAGAGAATACCTTAACCAGTTCGTAATAGTCTACATCGATGATATCCTCATTTACTCCACATCCCAGGAAGAACACATCCAACATGTCATCCTTGTACTCCGAAAACTCCGGGAACACCATCTGTACCTCAAACTAGAAAAATGTGAGTTCCACACGCCCTCAGTCCAGTTCCTGGGATACATCATCGGCCCACGTGGCGTGAAGATGGACCAGGGGAAGGTGGAAGCCATCACACACTGCCCCCAACCTGGCTCCATAAAGGAACTCCAACGCTTTCTGGGCTTTGCCAACTTTTATAGGAGATTCATCAAGAACTACAGTTTACTCAGCTCACCTCTAACCTCACTCCTCCGGAACCGGCCCAAGTCTCTGTCCTGGAACCCCATGGCCACTGAAGCTTTCCACCAGCTCAAACAAGCCTTCAAGACCGCTCCGATCCTAGCTCATCCTGATCCCAACCGACAGTTCATAGTGGAAGTGGATGCTTCATCGACCGGGGTCGGAGCGGGTACTCTCCCAGCGGCAGGGGGATCCTCCACGACTCCATCCATGTGCCTTCTTCTCGAAGAAGCTATCCCGGCGGAGCAGAATTACGACATAGGAAATCGTGAACTACTGGCTATCAAGCTGGCTCTAGAAGAGTGGCGTCATTGGCTGGATGGATCCAAGGTCCCTTTCGAGGTGATCACTGACCACCGGAACCTGGAATACCTCCGTGAAGCTAAGAGACTGAATCATCGCCAAGCTAGATGGGCCTTATTCTTCACGAGATTCGACTTTAAAGTCACATATCGCCCTGGCTCCCAGAACAATAGAGCTGATGCTCTATCCCGCCTTCATCAGGCAGACCCAGAACCAGAAACTCCTGAACCAATCCTCCCTCCAGCCGTTGATTGTAAGTCCCATTCAATGGGACCTTAATCGTCTGATTGAACAAGAAAACCTTCAACACCCTGCTCCGCCGGGAGGTCCAGAAGGGAAACTCTTCGTCCCTCCTCAACATCGGATTACCCTTCTGGACTTAGCTCACACCTCTCCGGGATCTGGACATCCAGGCAGGAGGCGGACCCTCTCGCTCCTGCAACAACGTTACTGGTGGCCCTCGATGAGTCAGGATACCTCCAGTTACCTCAAGGGATGCTCAGTCTGCGCCATAGCGAACACCCCTAGGAGACTCCCGGAAGGTAAACTGGTGCCTCTGCCCATTCCTGAACGTCCATGGACCCATATAGGTGTAGATTTCATGACTGACCTCCCCCTTTCTCAAGGCAATACTTGTGTGCTGGTAGTAGTCGACAGGTTTTTCAAAATCATGCAAACTCATACCTCTCAAAGGACTTCCCACGGCGTTTGAAGCGGCAGAGGCACTATTCCACAATGTGTTCCGTCACTTTGGCATTCCAGAAGACATCATCTCCGACAGGGGTCCCCAATTCATCTCCAGAGTCTGGTCAGCTTTCTTCCGCCTCCTAGGGGTATCCGTCAGCCTCTCTTCAGGATACCATCCACAGACTAACGGCCAGACTGAGCGGAAGATCCAAGAGATCGGGAGGTTCCTGAGGGTCTACTGCCACCGGAATCAGGACTGTTGGAGCCAGTACCTACCCTGGGCAGAATATGCACAGAACTCCCTCCAGCAATCTACCACCGGGCTCACCCCCTTCCAATGTGTCCTCGGATACCAGCCTCCCCTCTTCCCATGGTCGGGTGAGCCCTCGGAGGTCCCAGCGGTAGATCACTGGTTCCGACAGAGCGAGAGGGTCTGGGACTCGGCTCACGTGCATCTCCAGCGGGCAGTTCGGAGGCATAAGGAGCAAGCGGACGCTCGTCGAAGACCTACGCCACAATACCAACCTGGACAGCTGGTCTGGCTCTCGACGAGGGACATCCGCCTCCGGCTGCCCTGCCGTAAGCTGAGTCCTCGATACATCGGACCATTCAAGATCGAACGACAACTGAACGAAGTGACCTATAGACTCCAGCTACCAGCACAGTACCGTATCTCACCTTCATTCCATGTCTCACTCCTCAAACCATTCACTGAACCTTTGTCTCCTCCATCCACAGAGCCTGGTGATGATGCCGTACCTCCTCCCGCCATCGAAGAAGACAACAACATCTTTCGGGTGAGAGCTATCCTCGACTCTCGACGACGGGGTCCTCAACTGGAGTACCTCGTAGACTGGGAGAACTACGGCCCGGAGGAGCGTTGCTGGGTTAATCGTAATGACATCCTGGACCCTAGCCTGCTCACCGACTTTCACCGAGACCATCCAGACCGCCCCGCTCCCCGTGGCCGTGGTAGACCCCGTCGTCGTTCAAGATCCCAGCCGTCAGGAGCCGCCCGTGGGGGAGGGGGTACTGTGATTTATGCACCATCTACACTCTCTGAATCAGACACTTACGCCACGCCCACTCGTTCCCAATCACCAGCATTCTGAACACCTGTGCATCATCACCAGTGCCACACATAAAGCCCTCAGTCACCATCACTCATTGTCTGGTCTTGCACCGATCTCCCTACTTGCCTGAACACCCTTCGTCTAAACCTACCTGAACTGTTGAACCCTCTTCATCCTCCTCTGCCTACCTGTTCCCATCGTCTTCGTCGGAGTCACCATCTGTGTCACCATCACCTCAAAGGAAAGTTGTGTTACCACTGTTTGTCTACGTGTCAAGATTCACCTGTGTCTGAAACCTCTGATTAACATTAAACACCTTTGCACTGAATCCTCTGTGTCCTCGTCTGTGTCTGACAGTGACATTTTGAAGTAAAGACTGAAATTGTATTTTCTTGTAAAACATACTCCAATAATCTTTGTTTTATATATGAATTACGAATTTTCATAATTTTTTTTACGTGTTCTGACATCAATAAAAATGAAATAAATAGATAAAAATATGAATTTCTTGATTTTAATATTATTGTTTTATTATTAATTTAAGTAACATGGTCTATTTTATGCCGGAAAACTGAATCAAACCTTTTTAGTGCAACATTGCTTTAATGAGTTTTTCTGCATCATGCCCGATTCCCTTGAACATGCTATGGAAATTACCGTAAACTTGACAACTTCTTGTTCCGAGTGAGTTCTCTGATTTTTTCTCATGGTTTTCTCAGAAGATTTGTAGTGTCTTGTTATTCTCCCTCCATAAGAATGATCCTCCTTGGGATAAGAATGTTGTACATTTCCTTTCTCATTTCCTTTGTTGTGTTTGGATAGTTCTGCTTGTTCTGTGAATTGTGGTAAAATGCTGAATGATGGTGTGCAGTTTGTCATTCCTTTAGCAGTTGTTTCCGAGTGCTCTGCAAGATTTGTTGACCCTCTTGTCTTTGGCAGTGGTTCCCAGACATAGACTGTCAGGGGTGAAGCCATCTGACTCCATTTGTGGTTAAAACCCCATGATTTGATGATACTGTATTTCACACAACATTAACCAAAACCACATTTAGGAATATTTGCATGTCTTTGCAAAAATATCAAACCAAGAGTCATTTAGAATAGAACAAGTTTCCCAAATAAAACATCTCACAGTTATAAATTTAGTCAAATTAAAACAAAATGAAACATAGACAGTTGGCAAAGGTCTCAGCAGTTTGAGCAATTGTCTAATAAGTTCTTGGCCCTAATTCTCCACTATATTGTGTTGAGTCTGGGGTCTGGGGAGAATCTGTATCTGCGCAGAAGAGAGGTGAAATCCTACAGTAGGACATTTATAGTTTCATATTTTATAATAATGTAAAATGGGATGATATTCTCTTGGTATCAGTCACAACTTTAAGGCGGACTTACTTATTGTTTTCTGTGTTTATTGGCCTCACAGAGATAACCAGCTGGAATGCCCTTCATAGTCACCAGAGGGCACTCCATCCCATATCTTTGCCACTCAATCCTGGACTGCATTTCCCGTAACCCATTGCCCAGACTCATCATGCCTGATTCACCTGTTGCTCATTAAGGCTCGTCTAATTTGTACAATTTCTAATTGTGTTTAAGGTCCCTCAAGTCATTGTGAAGAGGGTCAGCCTTGCATCTGTCAGGCTGACATGGGTGGTCCCTCCAGCCTTAGCATCTTGCAGAGCTGGCAGTCCTTGGTTCCTGGCAACTTGGCTTGAGGTGGTAATTTTATTATCTTGTGGAAATACTAGACTAGGGATGTGTATATAGTTCATTTAGTTATAGTTAGTTTAGTACTGAACCATCCAACCATATTTTTAATAATGGAGTCACTCAGAGCTTCCCAGAGCTCTCTGTCAAGCCTGCCTGCACAAGTTTCTCACACTGCCACCCCAGATGTTCCTGCCACTGGCATCTGGGCCCCAGAGATCTATGTCACGGATACATCAGAGTTTTCAGTTATGTCCACATGAGGTCCCTTTCTCAGCTGCTTTGGTCCCAGAGATTTTGTCAGGGTTGCTCCTGTGAAAGGTTCCTGACATGAAAGTATCAGGATCCCCATTTCAGAGCATTGCTGGTCCAAGAGGTCCTTCACACTGCTACTCCAAAGTTTCCTGCCATGGGCAACTGGGCAGGTCCAGAAATCACCGGGAACGGTGCCCTAAAGTTTCCTGGTGCTGCTTCTCCAGAACCGGCTGAAGTCAGAGAGGTCAGAATCACAGGCAATATAGAGGTCACTTGACAGGGTACAGGGTTTATGAAGCAGCCTAGTTTCTAGCTCCAGCGTATGGTTCCTGCTGCCACCACCCAAGAACCCGCTACGGCTCCAGAGTTCTGTCATAACAGCTCTAGTTGTATAACTTCCAAGGTTTCCAGATATGACTGACCGGGTCACGTTGATGCCTGTCATGTCCACCACAAAGGTTCCTCTCATGCAGAGATTCATGCCACACCACCAAAAAAGTTTGAGCCGGTGCTGTCCCTGTGTTTATTGTCATAGCTTCACTCAGAGCTTGCTGTCCAAGGCTGTTCTGGTCCTAGAGGTTTCTGTCTCGACTGCATCAGAAGATCCTCAGTTATTCTTGTCACCAGTGTGATTCCTCCATCAGAACATTACATCTGTGTGCCACATTTAAACACAATGTAAGTTTACTATTTTTAAGTTTTAAAGCTTTAGAGAGGTTAAGCTTCTTGTTGTAACTGTTTACATTTATCACTAAGTAAGTAGAAAAGTTCAGATACACCATTTAAAATTGTACCCAGCCTTTTCCAAGCTTGTCTAATGCTTGATGGAAATACCAGCATTTCAAGAACTAATTAGTATAATATACAGCTCTGTGTGTGTTTTGTAACTCGGTACTCAGCAGACTTTACATTGCTGCATCCAAAAGTTTAGGTAGCTGACTTGCTGCTTTACTGCATTATCAAACAGTGCCTTTTCAGGCAGCGTTTGCACATAAAGGTACCTCATGAAACTGATTTCAGACAGGCTCCTGAGGCACCATAACAGCTTATTACATACGTCAATGTTTTCCGCAAGACTCTTATTTTTTAATCGCGAGAGGATGAAAAGTTACAAATTTACCTATAAGTATCCACACTACTTTGTGGGCAGGTGTACGTTATGGAGAACAGATACCCACCTGAGCGCTGACACGTCTACAGTATACACTGCAGTGTATGCGCGCCCTCTAGCGGAGAAGCTGAGCTCTTAAGCTTGCGGACTCGGCAGTCGTAAGTATATGTGAGCTCACGCGCCTCCCGCCCCAGAGAGGATGTTTTTTGTTACATTGTTACAGTTTAATGTTTTATGAAAACCTAATCCGTCATAAACTATCAGTTCACATGATTTATGAGCCTCTTAAGATGTTGCTGCAATTATATAACTTACCAAACTTTATACTGAGGGCATTATTTAACCCACAAAAGCCACACTACAAATCTACCAATTATGACAAAAAGTTAATTATTATTTAGATACTATAAATATAGATATAAGGATGTTTTTGTCTCACACCAACGCCTAACTAATTTGTGGCTAGACGTGTTTCCTTCAATATTGCGTGTTTATTGGTATTGTTTTAATGTATTGATTTGTGTTGCTGTGAGCTGGATGCGGATGGGAGGGGAAAACGCTGAACTGACATATGAGAAAGAGTGAGAGAAAAAGAGGGGGTGAATCCTTCTCTCTTTTCAAAGCTGTATCACTGGACGTGCACTTGCACATATTGCAGTTGCGTCTCATATATGAGGAGACTCACACCACAACCTTCAAAAGAATTCATCTGGAAAAACCGCTCTCACGATTGCTCAATAATGCTGCACGCTTATTTGTGAAACTTCAGCGGACGCGCATGAGGATCAGAGCGATTTCAGGCTTTGATTCTATGAAGGAACTATGATGCTGAATTTATTATTTCAGAGCACATGTAAAGAGTGAATAATCCATCCGCGGTCTACTTCATCCAGAACGCCCTTCATCCAGCATGCTCGCTGCGACTGTAGTATTTCTTCTCGTGGTGAGTACACAGTCTCCAACTCAGTATGCAGCTCTAGAACTTTTTCTTGCTCTTGTCACACTTGAAAAAGCGGAACATTATAGCAGACTATCAGTGAATGGAGACAGTCACTGTCTAAATTGTGTCTTATGATTGTGTAAATTGTTTGAGTTTTGAATTGGAATGACCTGTTTGTTTGATATTTATTTATTTAGTGAGTGATTTTAATTGATTCTTTGATAACAGTTATATTATAACATGTCTTTCAATTTATTACACTTTGTAATCAGTATAATAATTCATTTTGTAATACATTACAATACATGATCAACACAGTATCATGTGTCATAATGCATTCATACATTCATAATGCATGCTGTAATGCTTTATATTGTTTATGAAAACATTAAATACATTATGAAGTGTATAATAAGGCATCATGAACACTTTTAAGGTCTTTTTTTGAATATAATAACCCTATTATCTCATCACGCCCACTTTGACAGACAGCACATTGTGTTCTTTCACTTGTCTTACCAGCTAAAATGTAGTTATTTATAAAGCTAATTGTTATGTATTTTGTGTGGGTGTTGAATGAGGGGTGTATGTGTGTGCTATTGAAGCAAAAGCAGTAAGAATAATGATAGATAATTCATGAAGTACACCACATAACTTCAGTCACATTTGTAAGCTTAACTGCTTTATTTTTTATGTTTGTACCAATCTCCTGATAGAGACATGTGTTGTGGTCACATGTCTTGTCTTGTTTCAGATCTGAAGCTGGAGCTACACCCATCTGAACGGCATGATGGGTGTGTGGGCAATAACTACTGCATGTCGCAGTCAGAGCGGGTGCCCTTTGTATTAGTGTCATTTTACTGGTAGCTGAATTACTCTGTGTTGTTCTTCTATAAAAGAAGTATACAAACACTTCTAGGCACTGTAACTGATTGTGGATGCTTTGGTACTTGCTTAGGAAAAAAATAAATGTTGTTCAATGTTCAGTCAGTTGGCACACCCATGAGATCTCAAGACCCACAGAGACCGTTTGCTGTGCCAAAAACCCAACATACAGTATCATGCAAATTTTATAGGACATGAAATAGTCATTTGTTTTTCCATCTGTTTTAGACACACAAGTACAGATTTTGTAATTAATGAAGAACATGCCCTCACCTTTGCAAAAGTTATGTCCACAATACAAAGGTTTTCTGGGTGGTCGCTATAAGTGGTTGCTAACTGGCCCAACTTGAAAGATTCTCTGTGAGATTCTCGTCCCTAGATATAACTTCAAAAGAAAAATCCTTCAAAAAAACAAAAAAAACAAAAAAAAAACATGAAAATTTAACAATAACGGCACTAGAAGTTTGAAAAATTGACCCTAGTCGGAACTTGCCTTGTATTTTATTATGCCAAATTTCATAACTTTTTATGATGTGATTCTAAAGGTTTTACAGGCAGAGCACGTGGAAAAATAACACAATTGAAAATTGAAAATTCTCCTCTAGACTCAGTGCTTCTGGAATACACTGTAGATCATATAGCATTAAAATACAAACTAAAGCAAGCGAGAGAGAAAGAGCTCCATTAGCTCCAGTAGCCTCATTAGTGAGAGACAGCTTTAACAGAACAGTAGATGACTTTGAAATGTTGACAAGTGCCAACAGGCTATAAGGGTTAAGAGTTAAGTGCATTCAAGCATACAAACAGCAGCTCTCAAATATCAGGTTGACTTTGTGACAGACAGAACAGGAGGGAGAAACATTCTGCAGAACTGACAAATACATCCACATGATATGCGTATCATATTTTTTGCCAATCATTCTTTGGTCAATGTGCCAAATGTGTCAAGACAGCACATTTAGGTGATAAAATGGTGTGAGTGCATGTCTGCAGTCAGACTGCATGTCCCTATAATAAATAAATTTTTATAATGTATAATAATAATTATTATTTTTGTATTATTTAATAAAAACAATTTTATAATAATATTACTAGAGCTGTCTCTTGAGTTAAGTGCCAAAACACACACATGGTGGTGATTTTTGCAAGCACCACTCACATATCTGTAGAAAATGTAAAACACTACACTAAAATTTGACAGACAGATGTTGTTGATGAATGCATTTCGTTAGGACCGTTCTTAGGAGTATGATAAATGAAAGTCAACATGTTCTGAAACGCTACTGATTGTATCTACTTAAACAGCGCTGCACAAGTTACAGCAGCTTGGCCTTCTGTCAGGAGGATTGTGATTGCAAACAGGTTCTATGACATGCATCGTTGTTTGTGACCCTTCACACATTTCTAAAACATGGTAATCTGTGAACCTCATAATTGTGCACAAATTATGTGTGGCCAAATCTCTAGAGTCATGGGCTGCTGAACTTTTGGGGGGTTGTTGAACTTTACCTGAGTTGGAATGCTCCTGTAGGGTCGTGTTTGTGTTTTAATGTGAGCGAGGAGGAGGAGGTTGCCCCACGCCAGGGGGTAATGTGGGGGACAGGTAGAAACGAATGGAATGTTAATTTGTGCTTTCTCAAACTCCTCTTCTTCTCACTCAGCTCTGTCACTACTCCAGCTGACTCACAAACGCCTTGGGGGATCATCAAATCTATCTTTCTTTAACTCTTTACCTCTGTCTTTCTTCTCACTCTTTTAAACGTCATTCCTCACACCTGTGTCAAACATCGTTATTCTGAAAGCCACACACTCAGCCAGTCAGCTTTTGGCATTCATGTTAGACCCTCAGACATCAGCTATGCAACAGCTGCTTTATTTTAAGGCTGTGTTGGAAAATCGTATTTATGGGATGCACACCTGAATGACATGACAATGACTTAGAAATAGGGAACCACCAGTTCTCATCAAGAGAATAATAAAATGCATAAAGCATTCCTAAATGCTGTGTTTATATATATGTATTTTTTTTACATAATGAAGTTATATAAATAAAAAAACACTGTGAGATATAAAGTCGTAAGCACAAGTTGTGAATTCACAATAACAAGAAAAAGTCACAATTAATAAGCCATAAAGTGACACTGCAAGATATTAAGTCACAATTATGAGAAATAAAAATTGCATTTGGGAGATATATAGTCACAATTCTAATAATAAAAGTTATAATTACAAGATGCAAAGTCACAAGTACAATTAATTTTTTTTTTAATCTAAGGCAGAAACACATAAATCTGCCATAGAATTTAAAACTCTAATTTACATTTCCAATAACCTTTTTATGAACAATTACCACAGAAATGTGTCACGTTTCATGAATGAGTTCCCTAATGCACATCCTTTGCTTTTCATTTTGCTGCACTAGTGTTAAAACCCTTCCTATGTTTATTAGTAAAAAAAGGAATTAAAAACAATACAAAAACAAATCAATTTGAGCACAAAGTAGGGACTTCCAAGAATGACTTATAGGCATCATAAATTATTTGTTAACCTTGTGAACGTAAATAAAAATCTTTGGACAAGAGGCACATGGTAAAACACAGGACGGCCCTGTTCAGCTGCCATATTTATGCTGTACCTGTCAATCATACAGTCTGATGGATGTTCAAAGGAAAGGCTGTTGTGAAAGAATTGAATTCAGGTTAAACATACCATGAAGATTTACTGTATATGCGGATAAAGTCTGGTAAAACGCATTTATTCCCTTCTGAAGCTCTCTGATCTCTCCAAAGCAATGCTATTGATAGGCATTTTCAGGACTGAATATTGCAACAAGTCTTGTTACACAAATAGTATTTTTGGCTCTAAGTCTGTGTGGGAAGTTGTCAGTTTCTGGGATTGCATCCCCTGGAGATAGACTCAACCAAATCAAAGGCATGGGAGTGGGAAACGTCTGAATCGCCACTGGCTTCACGTCTATGAAGTCATTTCTGTGCCACTGGCAGCAACAAAACAATTGCAAAAAAAAGGATAGTTTCCAAACAGTTTCCCGATCACTCTTACTGGCCCTGCTATTGCTCATACAAAAAAGAAATCCTGCCTCAAACAAATACTATAGGTTGATCCAAACGTTGACATGTCGGACCATTCAAAGAAACAGTACCATAGTGTTTTAGTCTATAAGACTACATGAAATTGCTTAATAAGTGCTGTTTTTCTTCTCTGTAGGCATATTTCCCATAGAATAGCAATATCAAAAGGATTGTCCTTTTTAAAAATTAGCCATGTAATATAAAATATATAATAAAGTAATAAAATGCTTTCTTACTTGCTATTGGTAGTCAGAGGCTGGTGGTACAGTATTAAAGTGCAGTCACATTAGTGAAACTTTGGTGAAATTTCATGTGCAAAGTAGATCCATTGTCAATAGTGTAGCGATTCATGAAGCGACAAGCAGCTTCATATTGGTAAACCCTGCAAATTGCATGTTTAAAGTTCAGAAAACTTCAGAACATAATAATGTAATAACGGTTAAACTGTCTTGTGGAAAAAGTATAAAAAAAAAAAGGTAAATGAAAAGTTAATAAAAATTAAGTTTAAAAAGTATATATAGATATAAAGAGAAAATGTTACCATTGATGAAGTCACAATAATGAGAAAAAAGTCATAATTATGAGAATTAAAGTTACAACTGCAAGATATACAGCCACAGACACATTTTTAATGTTTTATTCTGAGGCAGAAAAATGATTCCAAAGAACCAAAATCTGTAATTTACAGAAGAACATTTTATGAACAGTTAACAAAAAAATTTGTTCTGCTCACGTTTCATGAATGAGGCCCATAATGTGCATCCTTTGCTTTTCTGCCATGCTTGCAGTGGTGAGATATAAAGTAACTTGGCAAAATATGAAGTTACAATTGCAAGATACTAGGTTGCAGTTAAAATATTTTTTTTTAAGTTGAATCTGATGTGTAATCCATATTCACAGAATTTTGCGAGGGAAAATGTGACATCCTCATTCTATTGAGCATTTGACTGGACAAAACAAAAAGTGCAAGTGACATCATTAGTATCAGTAGATTTTAAATGTGTTTATCTGATTAAATGCTATTTTGTAATTCTATTTTGTAATTCTATGTTTATCTCTATTAAAGACTTGATGAAATGGAAGTAACAGCAGATCTTTTCTTCCTTATTGTGATGTACATCAGAGTGGAAATATTTAAAAATGAAAGACATTTTTTAAATACATGTATGATTCATTCACGTTGAATTTACATTTTATGCCAACTTTAATTGTACTTTCTCTCTATCTCTATAGGGCGAAGTCTTGTCTACACAGGACTCATGTCCTTCAGGGTCGTACACGACCAGTGGGGAGTGCTGCAAACAATGCCAACCCGGGGAAGGGGTGGTGACGCCCTGCGGAGCGACACAGACAGTGTGTGAACCATGTCTTGACAGTGAGTATCCACAGAGATGTTGGCCGCAGCGTTGCTAAAATGAAGCAGCTGCCTTATTTAAAATGCCATTTCCTGTGCTGAACTCTCACTTGAGGGGAGGCAAAGGGCTTTTGAGCTGTGAACAGTAATTAGTAATTAAAGTGGAAATGCTTTTAGGAAATGAGACTTGACAAAACATTGTCTGGAGAGCTCAGAGACCAATCTGAGTGTTTTCAGCTACTCACAGCTCTAAGTGAGTTTAATTAAGGCAAAATCCAGTTGTTGTGCTGGCAGGGTCACGTAACAGAGTGTTTGTACCAACGTTTGGGGGTTAGAATTTTTTATTTACGGAGACTGGTCCTGAGCCAAGGCTTGGTCCAGAGCCTGCCAGAATCCCACTGCTTCCAAGAATCCCACCATCTCCCACATGTCTGTTTGCATGACCCAGCTGAACAAGACAAGATAGGAGAAGAGAGATAAATGGATATAGAGGACAAGTAGCCAGAAATGTGACCAAACATAGTCATCCTTTAGTACGTACAGTATTCATGTAGAGTTTCTTGCCTCCTTAAACAAACAAAAAAAATTAATTATTTGTACAATATGTTTCAAATTTATTTTGTATATATTGTTAGTGGGGGATTTGTTAGGCTTTTGGCTTCAGAACTGCCTTAATTCTTCGTGGCATAGATTCAACAAGGTGTTGGAAACATTCCTCAGAGATTTTGGTCCATATTGACATTAAAGCATCACGCAGTTGCTGCAGATTTGTCGGCTGCACATGCATGAGCGAATCTCCCATTCCACCACATCTCAAAGCTGCTCTATTGGATTGAGATCTGGTGACTGTGGAGGCCATTTGAGTAAAGTGAACTCATTGTCATGTCAAAATTATGTCAAAAAGGCGCAATATAAAAAGGCATATCTAATTTGGCACAATGATCATTCTGCTCTGGACATTCTGCAATATTTTGGTATTTTCACTGAAATTGCTATGCTGATAATATATTTTTGTAAACATTGCATTAATTTAAAAAACAGAAAAAACTGGAATGCAATCAGACCTTTGGACTGCTGTATGTCTGAATGCTTCTTCTAAAATGCATTAGGAGAAATAAGAATATACACAAATGAAACACTTGCTGACCTACATTAAGAGTTTAGAGCTACAAAATTATTATAGATAGCATAACTCATCAGATCATATGGTCTGAGAGGAGAATGAGAACATTCTCTGGAGAAAATCTGAGAAGTAGGAGAATTCAGCAAAATCTCTATTTGCTGTGCATCTAACCTTACTGGTGTCTATGAGATATTAAAGAGACTTCATTTGTGATTTTCTTTCATGTAGGATAATATTGTATAAAGGTTCATTCAACATATTAATCACACAGACAGATAACCTAAACTAACCTACTCTTGAGTTCTGTGCATATTACTTTTTTGTTAATATTTAGTAGCCTTGGGTAAAGGTCACAGAATGGCATGTCCACCAAGACCTCCTGTCATCCACTACAACCCACAACAAACATTCTTCCTTCTGTTATTCCCATCTCTTCATCAGGCCTTCCCTAAGGGCCTGTGCTGGGATCTGCATTCCACATCCATCAGCTTAACCATTACATGCTGAAAACCCCAAACTGTTCCTTTCACAGCCTCGTAAGTCACCTAATGCTGTTTGACAGCACTTCAGCAATAATGTGTTGACATGTAATAGTAGCATTTGGGATGGTACTGGAATGAAAACAGCTATTTAAGAAGTGATCATTTAAGATAACGGGCTCATATTAATTCCTGACACATAAGCGCTGTGTGTAATGTCAAAGAACCAGGTGTGTATATTCACCATTCACCTCCACAATTGACCTTCTCTATCAAAGAAAAAAAGAAAAAGAAAAATTGAGTGTCCTGACAAGCCCAACACAGCAACATTAGCTCAACCAATGGTGTGAGTTTGGGACGTAACTATCAGCACTACAGCACAATAACATTATTTACAGTATTTATAGTTGACTCCGTAAAGCGGATGGCTCCACCCAGTTACCTTCTGATAAATGTTACCGCCTGTCGCCCTCAGGGAGATTTTGAAGTTTACTTTTATGTGCCTTCTGTTTACTTGCAGTTGTCACTACAGGCTCCCATTATTGAACTGTAGATGAATTCATGACTCTTTAGCTTCTGTATTTTTCAAACTTGTGTTGATAATTCTAATTCTTTTACTCTGATATGGTGATTTTACAGAGTGAAAGGTAAACACTATCATAGTTTAGTTTAATATGAGAAGACATTTATGATTAAAATATATTTTGGGTTCAAGAAGTGAAAAAGAAGTGTTCTTAATTGTGCTGAATGTAAACTTAAGAGTACTTAAAAAAACTGTATTTACAGATGTGTATAATATCATGTATAATAAAATGTGTATAGTGTATAATATCACTGAAATAAAAGTCCACATAAGTGTACTTAGATTACACTTTCATGACTGTTTCTTAACACTCTCAAGTACACTTTTAAAAAGTAATGTCATATTAATAAGGTCAAATTAAAAGTTTTATCATAAAGTATATTTTAAATCTTAAAAGAAGTACACTTTATTTTGATGTGTTGACTAAAATACTAGATTGCAATTTAATCATTATAAATGTTTAATTGTAAATTTATTAAAATACATGACATACTGGTTTCAGTAGAAGTGACATTAAGTTATATTTTAGTTACCATAAATGTGTTCACATAAATGTGGTTCACTTTAATCGTATTTCAATATATAGGACAATAAAAGTAATTCTGAAATTACATATAAAAATATACAGTCCTACATATAAAGACTTAAAGTCCTACTTAAGTGGGTCCAAAAAATCTCAACACTGAAACAAACTGTAATTGCATTTAATATAAATTTAAACTATAATAAATTTTCATTTAATTGCACATAACATACAATTCAGTGTCCAAAAACATTACATTCAGTTCACATTTAAGCATATTCTTTAAATGCATATTATATAGTAAGTACTTGTTTTCTAAGTATGTTAAAGTGTACTTCTTCACAAGGGTTATGTAGTTTGGGTTATGGATGTGCTAAAACTGCTCAGCTGAATTTTAAAAGTAAGCTTGGTGTAGGTGTAAATGTTAAAAATGTACATGATAATATATGAAATCCAATCTAAGTACACTCTAAATGTTAAACTATGATTTTGTTGACTTTATTTTATGACTTTATGCGACTTTATTTTTTTTTAACCACGTAACAGATCAGAGTTTCTTGCAATGAATGAAGCTGTTTCTATTCACTCAACAGTAAATGGCAAGTTGACACATTAACACATCCATTTAGTGAAAGTAAAAAACTCTCTCAATTAATTTGAGTTCATACAAGCTGCTTGCATAATAATATAATATGTTATGTTAATAGTTTTAAATGAGGAATAGCATGCCACACCTCAGGACATGTCAACTTTCATTATTCATCCAATAAGTACATTTTGAGTAATTATTGTGTACAAGTTAATTCAGACATTTTGCATTGAAAAGAAAGTGCATCAAGTGGTAACATCTAAATTACCTAGTTTTATTCAATTCAAAAATATTTCAATAATAATAAATAACAAATAAATAAATAAATAATTACTGTATCAATCACATCCAGTTATAACCAACAAAAATATTTTTTCTGGGGTTAGATCAATAGCTCTTAAATCTAAATCATTTCAGTATCATTATTTATTTTTTGGCTTTATATTGGCTTTATACTGCCTCATATCTGCTGTTCTGCATCTGAAGACATGACTATTATCAGCTGTATTTTTTTTAAGACCATAGTTATCTAGCAGTTCATACTAAAACGCTACCTCAGCACTTTAGTCTTAATGTTGATTGACACATACACTCCATGACTTGTACAGTTGAGAACACCCGCATACATCGTCCGTCTGTTGAAATGCATAGACATGCATTATTGATCGCTAGCATTATGCTAATGGATCTCAAAGGGCAGAGATCAGGAGAAGAGTAGACTCAAAGGGAGAAAGGCTGAGTGGACGGGATTTCGTCTGCAGGAAATGCACAGATTACCCATAACAGTCTCCTAAATAAAGCCCAAATAACTGGCCCCCAGAAGCCATCACATTACCCCGTTATCATTAGGGCCATTAGCAGCTTCTGCACACAGGGGAACCCATAATGTGCAACTCTACTTGTCCAGCACAAAGACACAATAACATTTCATCCACTTTGATGGATAGATGTAAGGATAATTATGGCATTAGTGTGTTATTTTTCTCTCTGTCACTGTCTGGTCACTGCTTCTATGAATATCCTGCCAGTGGCATATACTGTAACACTTGATATAGTATGGGGCACTGGGGCAACACACACACACATACATACACGAACAAAACAGCTTCCTGAATAATTTAGTGATAGCTAGACCTCTATCCACTAATATATCTGAATATGTTGGAGGATGGGAATACAATACCAGGAGCATGCAGCATTAGATATTTGCTCTCCACTCTTTGCAATATTGACATCATAATTTCTTCTGGTAGCTTCCTGTAGATTCTAGATATCTATGAGAATACATGTGGTCAAAATATGACTCATGACTTTCTTTCACCCTTTTTCCTACAACTAAGAAAGTATTTTTTTATATGGCACATTTTCTGGAAGCGGTGTCATTCTATGACATATTTCAGAAAGCAGATTTAGAAATCATATTTTTCCACCTCAGCTCCAAAGTGCTAGGTCCATAACTGCCATAGACATCAGAAGTCCACCGACATTCAGATTAGGGACCAACATGTATGGGTTTTTCCAGTGGAGATACCTCAATTCTAAAGCTGCAATCATCCATTACTAGCCAAACCCTATTATCCCTTTCAGAGTAGTTTTGGAATTTATAAAATGTAGTATTGGTCTTATAATCAATCACACATCATAGTTTTTTGGGGGAATCTTTCAGATCTTTTAACCTTGTAACATTTGAAATGTTTTGCAGTTGATTGAAATGGGATTGAAGGTCAATGCAAAAATGGCTAATAACTGCTGAGCCTGTAAATACTTCAACTGAATGAAAATAAGAAATGTTGCCTTGGAAACTAACTGAAATAAAATGTTTATTTTATTTTATTTATTTCAGCTCATTTTTATTTTATTTCAAGAACTGAAACAGTTTTTTGGTATGGTTAGGTAATGATAATAACCCTGAAATGCACAACTACAAACTTTGAATGTTCAAAGAGACTGTCTTCTTAACCTTTTCTCCTTTTGCCTTCAGGCGAGACATTCTCTGAAAACTTCAGCCACACGGAGCAGTGTCAGCCGTGTACACCATGTTCTGAACTCATGCGCATGCTGACTCCCTGCACTGATGCCAACGACGCAGTGTGTGTCTGCGACTATGGGTTCTTCTTCAGCAAAATGACGGGCCGCTGTGAGATCTGCACGGTGTGTCCTGTGGGCCAGGGTGTGCTGATCCGCTGTAATTTTGACCATGACACGATGTGCGAGGAGTGTGTGGATGACACGTATTCAGATCAGGAGACCTCTTTTGACCCCTGCATGCCCTGCTCTGTCTGCGATCAGCCTGAGATGGAGTTGAGAAGCTGCACACCTTTCAGTGATGCTGTCTGCCAAGGTAGGAGAATCGAGAATAGAAATCAAACAGAAGCTGTAAATAGATGGGTTATCATTAGACAGTGTGACAAACAGTTTTCTGTTACTCAGCATCTTGCTTTGTTTTAAAATTACTAGCAAAGAAATTGCCCTGTGTATTGACCCTCAATGGCTCTGTTCTCTGGAGATGACAGCTGAAGACAAGTTAGTTATGACAATTCGATTTTTACATTTGCGTATGTCACCACTACAATATTAGTGAACTTGTTTTTATTATTTATTTATTTATTGTGTTGATGGGTGGTTGCTCCAGCTATGGAACTTTCTAGGCACCACCTTTTTACATGCTGTCTTGATTTTTTCACTTCTTTTACATAATGCATTATCATAAATGTTTTCCAAAACACAAATGATTAACAGTCTGAATAGAATTCCTTGAAGACTTCACCATACTTCTAAAACTCTCTAGTATACTCAATATTTGGTATCATTTCGGGAGCTTGTGTCACAACAGATAGAGATTTCACATGCTGTATTTATCTTGATACATCTTTCATGTTTAAAACATTTTTATAGTTATATGTAATAACTGTTTACGATTTGTCTCTTATGCTCAACGAGGCTGCATTTATCTATTATTCAAATTATCGCTTAACACAAAAAAATTGATATACAGGTTATTTTTGTCAAACAAAAAGAAAACTATGGCGAACAATATGTATACAGTATATATATATATATATATATATATATATATATATATATATATATATATGACTGCATGCGATGAATAAATTAATGAATGAAATTTGCTAATGATCATTGTGTAATTCTCAGTTCACTTTTGTGTTTGTGTGTAGATGTACATAGTATGTCTACAAACAGACAAGTAATATTATTTAAAACTAAAAAGGCCAAAACACATCACCCTTTTGTGATTGGTCAGCTCACTGAACTCTCTGTACAGTATAATGTCAGATGCTCTTGGCATAG